>NC_134837.1:212459461-213659461 GCF_004210375.1 Tachypleus tridentatus
GATTACGCTCAAATCGTAATGGTTGGCATCTCTGCTAATGTCTTTAAGGGCCGATAGTAGTGTCCACTGAGATGGGCTTAATGTTAATTGGTTCGTGTCCCGTTAACCCACTATTTCCCCACTCCTTCATAGAAATAATAATATAACAATCGCTCTCTCTACGTTTGAGCTGTGTGTGCTATAACAGTTTGAGTAGAAGCTGTCGATGAACTAGCTGCTTTCCCTCCATAGCTGGCCCGGCATGGCCAAGCCTGTTAAGGCATGCGATCTGAGGGTCGCGGATTCGCATCCCCGTCGCGCAAAATATGCTCGCCCTTTCAGCCGTGGGGGCGTTATAATGTTACAGTCAATCCCACTATTCGTTGGTAAAAGAGTAGCCCAAGAGTTGGCGGTGGGTGGTGATGGCTAGCTGCCTTCCCTCTAGTCTTACACTGCTAAATTAGGGACGGCTAGCACAGATAGCCCTCAAGTAGCTTTGTGCGAAATTCAAAAAACAAACAAACAAACAACCCTCCATAGTCTGTCACTTCAACTTTAGGGACGGTTAGCGTATATAGACCTCCACAGCTTTGCTCGAAATTTCAATAAATGAAAAAACAATGTCAAATCATATCTATCTTCGCGAATGTCTATTAATTCACGTGAAAAGAATCATTGCGAGAAAATAACCATGCTTTAATCTGATCTGCAAAGGTGTCGATTTAATCACATGTTAAATAGTAGTTTATAATATCGTTTTCTGCTTTTCCTTTGTTTTATTTGTTCTGTGTGTGTGTGTCATGTTATAGCGATGCAACATCAGGCTATTTGCTGTGTCCACTGAGGGATATCGAACCCTGAATTTTATTGTAGTAAATCCGAAAACTTACTGCTATCCCACCAGGGACTTTTTTTTTTTTTGTAACATATGCCTAAAAATATTTTCTTTATTCTTTTATAGATTTTTTTTTAATTTCATAAAACTGACATTATTCAAGTTATGGCTTTCAAAAAACTGTTTGTTCACTTCCATCTGTTTTTTATGTTCTAATGTTTATAATGCTTAACGATATAATCACATTCTCAGTGATGTCGAGAAAACCCACTTGTAGAGAAATATATATGTAAAAACGTCTCGTTTGGGTTAAGAAAATATTATACGTAGAAGGTCGTTGTTCGACCTTCTACGTATAATATTTTCTTAACCCAAACGAGACGTTTTTACATATATAATCACATTCTATTGAGCTATGAAACGGAACTAACTAGTAATATGCACAATGTACGTATTTGTTTCAGTTTCCCAAAATTTTGAATTTGACTGTAGTTCAGTCAAATCGTGACCTATTCTATTGGTTTGTTGTTTATTGGACTTAGCGCGCAAAGCTACACCCGGACTATCTGCGTGAACTGTTCACAATACGAAGTGTTTTTTGTTTAATGTTCCACAACGCTACATACACGAGGACTATTTGTGCTAGCCGTCCCTATATTAGCAGTGAAAAAAGGGGAGACAGTCATTACCACCCACCGCCAACTCTTGCACTATTTTAGCAAAGAATAATAGGACTGACCGTTACATTATGACGCTTCCCCGGCTGAAAGGGCGAGCACATTTGGTGGGACGAGGATTCGAACCCGCAACCCTTAGGCTACGAGTCGAGCGCCCACTAACCACCTGTCTATGTCGGGCCATTTTGAAGTAACAGACTGATAAACTATCAAGAAAACGTAATTAGTTATCATCACACATCTCCCACTCATGAGTTGCTCAAATCGAGTGGTGGTATTTAACCATCATTATAATGCAGTCACTGCCCTAACGGGACACAAACCAGAAACCTGAGATACACAATATGGCACTCGTGTAAAGCTAATTTTTAAAATGTTGATGAACTAATACAATAACACTACACAACACAGGATTTATAAATACAATAACTCTATACAACGCAGGATTTACTAATAAAATAACACTACACAACACAGGATTTATAAATACAATAACTCTATACAACGCAGGATTTACTAATAAAATAACACTATACGATGCAGGATTTATAAATACAATAACTCTATACAACGCAGGATTTACTAATAAAATAACACTATACAACACAGGATTTACTAATAAAATAACACTATACAACACAGGATTTACTAATATATAACACCATACAACAGGATTTACTAATAAAATAAAACTATACAACGCAGGATTTACTAATAAAATAAAACTATACAACGCAGGATTTACTAATAAAATAAAACTATACAACGCAGGATTTACTCTACATTATTTCGGTTTTTGCACATTACCAGACCAACGTTTTCATATTACCTTAATATTCTGTATAAAGCTCTGCAAACTTAAGGATTTGTTGGGTGTTTTTTTTTTAATGTACGTTTTCGAATTTCTAGCAAAGCTGCACAAAGACTACACAAGCTCGAGATGGTTTTATTGTATCGAAATGCTTACATGTTCCACAGTAATTCCTGTAAGCCGAATCAGAAAACGATCGATATAAATTTTTCTCCATCACGTGCAAACTGTTTTGTCAAAACGTCATATGAACTTTGACATAAGCGAATCATTTTCATTGGAATCGGGTAACATTTTGTTATCTTTAAAATTTATCTTGACAGCCACTAGTTAGATTTCTCTAGGCCAATCGTGACGTGAGAGTCTTATCGATCGTTCTATAACTCAAATTTAGCAAACATAATAATAAAAATGTTCATCGTGGTAAACAAAATAATAATTTGGTCTAAGTAAGAGTTTTTTCCCGTTTTGTAAAATATCCTTACGTGGTAGAGAAACATGAATATTATTTTCGACATTGCGTAGCTGAATTATGAAAAATTCGTCAATAAAACTAAAACAATTTTTATGAAGTTTAAATTCGCAGAACTATCTGCTATCTAGATTTTCGTATCTGTGTCTAATTTGAACAGATAGGCTTACTTGGCCTAACAGTAGGATCTGACTGTCACTCTTATAACGTTCCCACGGCTCCAAAGCGTGAATCGTAATTTTGCAGCAAGTCTAGAACCATGAATTTTTGGATTCGTAATCCAGGGGTGCTAACTACTAACTCATTCCAAATCCAATAATCTTAACACAAACTAATATTAAAATAAGCGCTTTCGTTCCACGAGAGGTTGCTTGTTATCCCCCTACCCAGCGCTTTCCAAACTACTTTAGTTTCAGGCTTCATGAATAAGCCACCCCTCCCCAACCTGGAAAACAGTACTGTTGTAAAATCAATAAAATCTCCTTTCGACATATCGCTTAAATAAGTCGACAAAATATTTATCAACTCATTGTTTATTTGGAATTAAAATGAATTCAACGTCTTCATTTTCTTTATTTAATTAATAATTTCTTTAAATGTTAATAAATGATTGTGTTAATTAATAATTTTTGGTTTGTTTTGAATTTCGCGCAAAGCTACTCGAGGCCTGTCTGCGCTAGCCATCCCTAATTTAATAGTGTAAGGCTAGAGGGAAGGCAGTTAGTCATCACCACCCACCGCCAACTCTTGCAAAATAAGCGTTTTCGTTCCACGAGAGGTTGCTTGTTATCCCCCTACCCAGCGCTTTCCAAACTACTTTAGTTTCAGGCTTCGTGAATAAGCCACCCCTCCCCAGCCTGGAAAACAGTACTGTTGTAAAATCAATAAAATCTCCTTTCGACATATCGCTTAAATAAGTCGACAAAATATTTATCAACTTATTGTTTATTTTGAATTAAAATGAATTCAACGTCTTCATTTTCGACCCAATTTTGGACGACCACCTAAAACAAACTTCACGACTCCCACTTAAGTTAGAATACATTACCCTAAATATATCCCACCTCCTCTAGTCCGCATTACGCTTGCGAAAAAGAACGTTAATTGTGGGCTAGTTCTTTAGAGAAAAATATTTATTATTGTTGGGAAATTGGGCTGTTTTCGTCACTGCTTTAGTAGCGGAAAAATAACTAGGCAGGACGAGTCTTCTTGTCAATTTCTTTCGGAATTTTTGTTTGTTTCGCATTTCTCTCTGTTGAGATTTGGAAGTCATTTTCATGCTCTACTAGAAGGTTGACATACAGACTTGAGCGATGACTTTCCTTCGTTTTTAATAATATTCCATGTAATAGGCAATTCGAATGACATTTTTATTGTGAGAAAATAATAATGCCCTTCGCTGTGAAAACTGTTAAATGCATGCTAGACGATGGAAAATCCGGGTTTTAAAATGTGGTATTTGTGTAATTACCAGCAGTATCAAAATGAATTTTTTTTTCCCGTCAACAAAAACACCGAAATAGGAATGGTCAGGAACACAGGTGAAATAAGATACATCTTTTTTTTTAGCAATCAGCTAAAAAAACCATTAACTTTTTACTAGTATATATAACACTGGACGTCTATAGTTTTAACTTTAATTAGAAAATGTATTAGTTATAATTGGTTACCTCTGAGTATTTGTTGTTGTTGTTGTTTTTTACAAGTAAAGCGACTTATTGAGTATTCGTCCAGATTAACTATATGTTTTGTTTTCAGTAGTAATCGAACCAGTCGACACAAAATTTCTTCAAACTCTTATTCTGAATTAAAATAAATATTGAGAGGTTTATACCCTTTTTTTCCGTACGGTTTGAGCCATATTATGCTAATGTTTAAGGTTTATCTGTCGTCGTTTCGGTCACTTAAATTAGGCAAACGCAAGCCTTGATGCTTGTATGTAACTATATCATTACTGATGTACGAAACAGAAAAACCCATAACACGTAACACATCAAAAATTAGGGCTTTCTTTTTCAGATCTATATCTTTCAAATGCTCTCAGGTTACCGTTATTTTGTGTTGTTTTTTTGTGACTTATTCGGTTTTTTCATCTCATTCATGACATCTTAATATTGTGAGATTATTAGCGAATAAAATGTTAGCGTTTTGTTCTCTCGGTGCTTTAAGTTTTAGTGGAAAATGTTAATATTGGGCTAATCCAAATTCACAACGATCGCTCCATAATTTAAACTGTACACGTGGTTTTAAATGGCGTTTAGCCTCAAGCGTGGCTTGGAGTTCAGTGCATCAAACAAAGGATCCAAAAATCTAGAGTTTCAAAAGTGACAATTTCAAACAAACTTCCAATCTTCTCTTGTGAGTATGTTATAAGAATGACAGTCAATCCCGCTTTTTTTTTCTCAGGCGATATATACTATTCACTGACTGTGTTTCCTCTGACAGTTCTAAATTAAAGATAGTTATCCAGTAAAATTAGAGAAACTTAAGTTGGTCGTTCAACTCCGTATGTCGTTCAGGTGAACAAACCGATAGATGAAATACTCATCTGCTGAACTCATGTGATTATTAAATGAATACTTTGTAAATAAAGAAACTAAACTGATTTCAAAATTTCATAATTACCGTTTGTAGATTTAGAAAACAAACATCCTTCTTTTCCTTCGTAAATTTGCTGTAATTGATAAACTGCACATTCTGTTTTATTTATCACGTTACAATATTATAACTAGCATCATACGATACAAGGTTAGTCATCCTAACCTAATCGATAAGTTGTCTGGGGTAATCATTTGAATCTGTAAAATATACGTGAACAACGACAAATCTACAAAAGTTATGACGTTAGCGATTATAATATGGACGATTTACAGGGCTAGTTACATGAATCTAGATTAATGTATTGATTGAAACAAGGTACAGAAATAGTGATTTGAGTCTAAGTAGTGCACAGAAGTAGTCTTGAATGTGAGGGATATGTATTGTTTGTTTGTTTTGAATTTCGCGCGAAGCTACACGAGGGCTACCAGCGCTAGCCGTCCCTAATTTAGCAGTGTAAGACTAGAGGGAAGGGCAGCTAGTCATCACCACCCACCGCCAACTCTCGGGCTACTCTTTTACCAACGAATAGTAGGAATGACTGTACATCATAACGCCCCCACGGCTGAAAGGTCGAGCAGATTTAGCGTGACGGGGATTCGAACCCGCGACCCTCGGATTACGAGTCGAGTTCTTTAACCCCCAGGTCATGCCGGGTCAAGGGATAAAAAAGCATTGAGTTGAATATTCACTAATCAGCATCGGCAGTATACAGAAATGTAGTCTCGAACATGGGCAAGGTATAGGGGAGGGTTACCATCAACACTGTATATATTTCTTGAAATAATTAAAAAACAACTTTTTAAAATTTTACTTATTTACTGACAGTGTTGGTATATAACTGTTTTCTTTTCATCGATTTTTTGTAGATTTACGTACGGTTGGTAACAACAATAAAGACATTTACGTAAATATAAGAGAGTCATGGGAGAAGCGATTATGAGCTTATAGATACACTATAAACAAAATAATTTAGAACTAAAATAATAGTAATAAGGACTTAGATCTAAACAACGACTTGAATTTTAATGAAGCATGGAATCTTTCTTGGTAGTGATTTCAATTCGGGCAAGATATGAGGAAGATGACTTCAATAGAAACAGAACTTACAAACTCTTTCTTAGGATACGAGAATCCGATGTATTTTCAACTTCTAATTCTGGCTTTTGGAAATATTTTAATAAAACTCCGCCATCTGTTCGAAATACATATTCTGTAACAGTGACCTGGTCGGACGTTTGATGTCAAATTTTAATGTTGCGTTTCAATGCAAAGCTATACGATGCAGTGCCTATCATAGGGATCGAACTCCAGATTTTAGCATTTTATAAACTGCTTTTGAAAATACAGCGTTAAATAACATTTTTATTGTAAAGGAATACAAATTATATATTTTCTTAAAAGAATGTAGATTATGTAAATAAGTTAACTGGATTATGTTCATGAAGTTTAGGTTGATTTTCCATTAATTAAGGAACTACATGGGAGACAAAAAAAACAACTTTAAAACAGGGTATTCTGGGAATGAAATGAGCAGTTAAGGAAAAAGTACTATTCTTAACCATCCTGTAAAACTGTGTCGATTTCCTGTAAAACTGCGATGTCGATCGCGCCCGCGTTAAACAGGCCAGATGACGGTCAATCCCACCGTTGGTAAAGAGTAGCCCAAGAGTTGGCGGTGGGTGGTGATGACTAGCTGCCTTCCTCTAGTCTTACACTGCTAAATTTAGCACAGATATAGAGAAATTCCAAAACAAACAAACAAACAAACAAACAGGCCAGATGAACCAGCCCGCAGTGTTCAATAGAGATCTCGACTAGCTTCCGTTGCTTATCGAGAATGTCCACTTTTCATGCGAAACGCTGGTAGCTGTTCTGATTATGGCGATTCCACACAATTCTAAAACCACGTGAATAAAAATAACGAATGTATAACAATATATCAATCACATCAGGTCTCACTCCTACAATACGAAACATTTAATGCTATTCATAAGAAGTTGGCGTAGAAATTATGGCGTGTGTCTTATGCTATATATATAAATTTGAATGACTTTCGAAACTTTTGTCACTTGTACAAAACTGTAACACAAGTCATTCTACGAGCCTAGCGACACGCGGTCACTTCACAGCTTACATGTAACGGACGATATACTGCGACCAGTTTGCGCATGGCGATATGTGGTCACCTTACGGCTTAAGCCATATAGTGGGACCATTAACCATTCCCTGTGTTTGTTAAACTGACCACAGTTATCGATTTAGGTTTTGACTACGTGAAGGTTTTTGTTGTTGTTCTCTTCTCTGTACAGAATACAAACCTTTAGTTCTTAGGCACAGCATCCACTGTATTTTATAATAATGTAAAGAACCATAAAGAGAAATTACATTTCAAATGAGAACGCAGAAAGCCTATCCTTCCAATCTTTTATGACAGAATTTGACGTGATCAACTGATAATATATATATATATTAGTGAAATTAAATAATTACATCCAAATGAGTAAACAAAATCACGAGGAAGGACTGCGTTAAAAAAACAGAAATACTTTTTAAAGCCATAAACAAAACACATTAAAATTAAACAAAATACGCTGGATGATTTTAAAAGGATCCTAGGATACAAGTTACAACGTGGGATTATAAAATGTATCCTAAGTTTGGAGGTGACTGCAATGAGGGTCCTACTTCCGCAGTCACCTCCAAAACCTAGAATACATTTTATAATCCCACGTTGTAACTTGTACCCTAGGATCGTTTTAAAAATATGCAGTGTATTTTTTTTAACTTTAGTGTGTTTTGCTTATGTCTTAAAAATTATTGTTATAATATATAAAATCATTTGCTTAAAATCTAGAGGTCTGAAAGGGACACGCTGTTATAATATAGACAGGTAAATGAAGGTTCTATAGTGTCTCCCCCTCCAATGTTAATCTGACAGGTGAAACGTCTTTACTTGACTGAAAAACACGGTCCCAGTTATTTTAGGTAATTCGGAATGAAGATAACTGTCTCTTATTCGGCTGTCTTTAACGTTGACACAGAAACCGTTTGTTGACGATAGGGAAGGATATATTTGTGTTGGACAAAAGGCAGAACATGTATTAAAACGAAATATATAATGTGTGGTCCTGCATAACTGCCGCTTGCACAGTCAGTCATCTATACTTTCATTACTATATAGGACAGTGGTTCTTAACCTGGGGGTCGTTTGAAGTTTGTAGTGGGTACCTGTAACTGCCCACCAATGAGAAACACGCTGAAGTGCGGCGGTTGAACCTCGTCGAGATGCTTGTTGTGCAACCACCTATCTAATTTTGAGTAAAAATTTTCATATATTACAACGTTTTGAATTGCCTAAATTTTTTTAACTATATATTAATACATCGAACTTAAAACGTAAATATCAAAGTTTCCATTGTATTCAGTATATTTTCTCATTATATATATAATATATCAACCCTCATACTGAGTGGATAAGTAGGTTTCATTCAAATTGAACAAAACAATTCCAAGACAAAACTGTGCTTTTCAAATAATAGCAAAATAATCTAACTTTCACGACATGAAATAACTTTAACAACAATTATTGAACTTTATCCAACACACCTCGTAAGAATGTGAGTTTCTGGATTATTTTTTTTACAATTAAGGGAGACCACGGAAAACACGGCTTGTTCATTACTAGCTGTATAGGGTTGAGGTTATCCGTTTCTGTTTTTCTGTGGTTTCTTGCCTGAGAAAGAAATAGCTAAACGAACCTTTAGAAAAAACCTAAGAAGTGTTGATTTCATTTTGAGAGGAAACTATAGATAAGTAGAATGGAAACGACTTTCCTAAATGTTTAAATATGCTTGAAGCTTTTCATATCTTTCTGTTCAAAGCAATATATATCTATACAGATTAGATCTAAAAGTTAAATACAGTAATTACCATACCTAGTTTAATATACCGGTCTAGCTACTAGCATACAGTGTCATAAAACAAAATCTAATAATTACAAGTCAGTGATTCATCATTTAGGCACAAGCTCTCACTGTTAGAGACATTTTCGGTCGTAATCCTAGTAATATAACTCGAGTTTGGGCTAACTGAAGAGATTTAGGTTAATTTTAATGCACATTATAATTTAATAATATAAAATAATCTGCATAATAAATAATAATAATAAATACATATATAAAAAATGTTAACTATTAATGTCTAAAAATATATATTAAACAAACAATAGAATATACCTGACGCATTGCTACTACATATGCCCTTGATGATACTCAGAATACGATGTACTGTATTATACTTTTTGAGCGTTTTCAACATCACAAAACACTGAAAGCGACACAAAAGCTAAGTGACCAGGTTTAGAAACCGTTTAATTCAGAGCTAGGTACAGAGGAATCAATCAGTCAGCAAGACTCTCAAGTCAATATGCCTACTCTTACTCGAATAATAGTACTGACTGTCATGGTTGTAATGCCTCCACAACCAAAAGCGTGTAGATTTTAAGGGCATATCGCAGGCAGCTCGAAAACTGAACTTTCTTGTACTCAGAATCCAAACCATTAAGCAACGACCAGCCCAAAGTCATGTCCAGTGAGACATTTTGGCTCAATTGAAAATTCTTTCTTTTCAAACGACATATAAACGGATCCTTAGGGCTTATGGGATTGACCGTCACATTATAACGCCCTCACGGCTGAAAGGGCGAACATGTTTGGCGCGACAGGGATGCGAACCCGCGGCCCTACCAACGATTACCGTCACAGTCGCACGTCTTGGCCATGTTTGGCGCCATGAACCCGCGGCCTGAGTGCCTTAACCCACTTGACCATGCCGGGCCTGAGTGCCTTAACCCACTTGGCCATGATGGGCCTAATCCAGTGAAATTTCCTTTCTTATTTCGTTGTATTCACGGAATCAGAATAATTATGAACTAGAGTTTGTGTTGAGGTACTACGGGTTATGGTTTGTATGTTAATATAATAATTAAAAAACTAGGGCCTCATGTGTTAAGAAAATAACTTAGAAATACGAAAGCTATCATTTTAGAAACAATATATTAGTTGTTTTTTTCTCTTAACAGCCTAATATATAGTGTCAATATTTTTTAAACACACGTCGAATTCATGTGAATCTTAGCTATCCAGATTGCCCAGATGGTATTTTGTATTTATGGTAAAAGCTATTAAAGCTATCCTCTGCTATTCATAATTTTGAACTACTGACAAGAGGGAAAGCAGCCAGCCAAAAGTGGCATATCCTACCACCCACAATCAACGCTAATGAATTGATTGTCACTATTATAACGCACCCACACGTGAAAATGCAACGAATATTTTATAATACCGCAGAGATTCGAATATAGCTACCCAACTCCAAAATCCAGAGCTCTACCACAGACTCGACACTTCTCTTCTAGTTTTATTTCTTTTTAAGCGCAAAGTTAATCAAAGGGTTGTATGTGCCATGCCCACAACGTCATAAGCTATAAGCTATGGTTTTGCGTTTTCAAGTGAACATTTTATCATCTCTTCATTAGGCTGTTTGATATCGGAGCGCTTGTACAACTATTACCCTTTCTCTTTAGTATTTCACTACAACTTCTTGTTATAAATTAACGTTAAGAAAATGTTTCACACAGGATCTGTCCAGAGACTGCATTTCTTTGCCCTATTATACACCACTAGATGTGATCATTTAAAGCACACTTATTGATAACTAACCTGAATATGTGGTATATTAGGGAATTTTCTGTCACTTGCCTCTTATTGAGTTCGTCTACAGAAAAACCTGAAGATTTTGAGCAATATAATTTAAACAATAAGAACCACAATTTATAAATTAATAAAAGAAATAAATGAACGCACAAAATAAAATTGAACGAATAAAAGTTAGCCTTTCTTCTTCTTTGTAAAGTCATATTCACTCCACCGCTATATCAAACCTAATCTTTCGATTTCTCCTTGTCCAGGGTTACTGGTGAGGGGCATAATTCCCCGAAACCCGATAAGCGAAGGGAGGGGAGATTATAAAATGATGTTCAGTTAATTCAAAAATAGTCCAGTGCACTAATATTTTTAGCCTTGAAACCACAGGGACATGAAAACTTTTTGCCTCAAAACAAGTTGGAACAGCTTTATATTTTAAAGGCAAAATGCGTAATGTGGGTCGGCCGGTATTAGTGTAAGTCAAGAATTTTTACATTGTTTTACGTATATGTTTCTTGAATCAGCACTCCATACAACTAAAGGTTTAGTTTCACACATACTCTACCCACACACCTTTGGTTTTTCTTAGTATGCGTTTGAGACGCATGTTAATAGTTTACCGTGGACAAAGTGTCACAAATGAGTTTCGATAGAACAATGATAGTGTCACTTGAGTGTATTGGTTTCGAATTCAAAGAGTGTGTGTTGTCTATGTTTTCTTACAGAGCAAAGCCACATTGAGCTATCTGCTGAGTCCACCGAGGGGAATCGAACCCCTGATTTTTGCATTGTAAGTCCGTAGACTTACCGCTGTATCAGCGGGAAATCGAATTTAAAGAAGGCACTACTGTATACACAAATCTTCAAGCCTTTTATCCATACTATGCGTTGACTAGGACCAAGTAACCAAAGCAATTCGGGTTTTGAGTGCCCGTTCCATTTGTGAACATCAATGGAAGATGGTGTTATATTTGCTTTTTTTAATATTGATTTGTATAAACTGCTTTAGGAAAAAGTTTTGTTTTTCTATTTAGTGTTGTTTGCATATATATATATATATGTTTCTTACAAACCAGAAATATTAAACATATTAGCACCGGTGCAGGATTTCCTGAAGATATAGTTTGAATAATAATATATAGTAACTTGTCATCACCCCACCATGGCCAGCAATATTTACAGATATGAGAAATTCCAACGTGTTCAACGCGTTTACCGGGTAAAAACCCACGAGTTCGTGTTTGTTGACTAAGCCTGTTGCGTACACGTAACGTTCCTTGGTTGAGCAGGAAAATCTGTGTATCGAATTCTTTCTTACAATTGATTAAATCATTGATATATTTGTGTCTTTGTCCGTTGTTTAGGAATATTTCAAAGCATTTCCTTTCAAAAGTCCAGATAGAGTTGGACAATACTGGTGTAAAGACAAAACCTAGTCTTGTTAGAAGCCGAAAATACGAGCTGATGATTTACTGAGTATACTACCCGCCTTCCTGTAGTACTAGATAACATGCTAGCTTTGTCTTGGCTCCATAACTCGATGAGCCCTGACGTCACTTATTTAATAGACAAAATGCTAACTTTATCTTGGCTCCATAACTGGATGAGTCCTGACGTCACTTATTAATAAATAAAATGCTTTGTCTTGGCTCCATAATGGATGAGCCCTGACGTCACTTACTAATAGGTAAGATGCTGACTCTGTCTTGGCTCCGTAACTTGATGAGCCCTAATGTCACCTATTAATAGACAAAATACTAGCGTTGTCTTGGCTCCATAACTGGATGAGTCCTGACGTCACTTATTAATAAATAAAATGCTTTGTCTTGGCTCCATAATGAATGAGCTCTGACGTCCATTACTAATAGGTAAGATGCTGACTCTGTCTTGGCTCCATAACTTGATGAGCCCTAATGTCACCTATTAATAGACAAAATACTAGCGTTGTATTGGCTCCATAACTGGATGAGTCCTGACGTCACTTATTAATAAATAAAATGCTTTATCTTGGCTCCATAAATGGATGAGCCCTGACGTCACTTATTAATAGGTAAGATGCTGACTCTGTCTTGGCTCCATAACTTGATGAGCCCTAATGTCACCTATTAATAGACAAAACTCTAGCGTTGTATTGGCTCCATAACTGGATGAGTCCTGACGTCACTTATTAATAAATAAAATGCTTTATCTTGGCTCCATAAATGGATGAGCCCTGACGTCACTTATTAATAAATAAAATGCTTTATCTTGGCTCCATAAATGGATGAGCCCTGACGTCACTTATTAATAGGTAAGATGCTGACTCTGTCTTGGCTCCATAACTTGATGAGCCCTAATGTTACCTATTAATAGACAAAATACTAGCGTTGTCTTGGCTCCACAACTGGATGAGTCCTGACGTCACTTATTAATAAATAAAATGCTTTATCTTGGCTCCATAAATGGATGAGCCCTGACGTCACTTATTAATAGGTAAGATGCTGACTCTGTCTTGGCTCCATAATTGAATGATGATAAATTAGAACATGAGGAGACAATAGCATAACTAGGTAATCAAAACATGAAATACACTAACAATATCTAGATGTTTCTACGTGGAATACAGTAACGATATCAAGACGTGTATAAGTGTAATACACTAACAATATCTAGATATTTCTATGTGGAATACAGTAACAACATCCAGATGTTTCTACGTGGAATACAGTAACGATATCAAGACGTGTATAAGTGTAATACACTAACAATATCAAGATATGTCTACGTGGAATACAGTAACGATATCAAGACGTGTATAAGTGTAATACACTAACAATATCGAGATATTTCTACGTGGAATACAGTAACAACATCAAGATGTTTCTTGAGTTTGGGTTTACTTGTTTTTTCGGCTGTACGACTTCTTCAGGGTTACCACGCTTTACATTTCCAACAAGAGAAGCAATAACAACCTGAACAAGTTATAATGTGGCAGGCGATGTTTATTCATAGCTTACCAATGATGACTATTCATTAAATATGGTTTCAAATATACATGTACGAACAAATATTGAAAAATTATAATAAAGAAATCTAAAACGATATTAAAATGACGAAGGAAAACTTTCTATTCGTAGCTCTGGTGATAAAAGTGCCATGTTTGAAGTACTTTTTGTTCATTTGTTGTTAAGTGCAAAGGTACAAAATGGGCGGTCTGTGCTGTGCCCACCACGGCTGTTAAAACCGGGTTTTGTTTTTTAAGCTATAAATCTTTGGATTTACCACTGAGTCACCAAGCTTCCTGTAACTATCTGTACCAGAGGTGATTCGAGACTGCTGGTCTAAATGGTTTATTGTCAGAAAGAAGGACGAGCGTGTAGAAATTCTACGTTTGAACAGAGATATTTGATATTTATATATACGTATAACATGATAGCATTTGAAGGTTGACAAGCTTGAAAAACACACCATAACAACAGGCCCTTTCTTAGTTTTCAAGTTCGAATAAATGCCGACAGTACCAGTGAAGTGTTTCATTCTTTTAAAACCACATGTTTTTTATTTATTTATATTTTTCCTTGAGGTTTTTAATAATGCACATTAATTCCCAGTTTAAAAGTGAAGGATTCGTCTCTATAGTTTTAAAACTCTAGCGTTAACATTAGTTTTGTCATTATTGCGTTGGCATCGAACATTCATTCATAACTTCACTTGATGGCATTATTCACAAGTTCTTAGCCTAATTATGTCCGTTCTCTGTAATATATCAACTTTTATGAATCCACTTCTGACCACTGGAGAATGTTGCGTGGAACTGATGGATGGGAGGTACAATTTCTTTGATACTATGTTCTTATTTATTTTCGTCTCCCATCAACGTGTGTACTGTACAATTATATTTGTTTTATTCAAATACTACTGGCATTTAGTTGTTGTTTGAAGTTAAACACAAAACTGAACAACAGGCTGTCTGTACTGTGCCTACCACGAATGTCAAAACCTGGTTTCTAGCGTTGTAAGTTCACAGACATATCGCTGTGCCACTGGTGGGTGAGGATGGTGTTTCGAACATTGCTGATTCTGAATTGATTTATTTTTATCCTTTTAATGGACCATTAGAAAGTGACTAATCAAAGGCCACTTTAAAGCTGACATTGGCTTGCTTACTTTAAAGCTAGTGGAAATGGCGTTTCATAATTTCTCCAAAAGGAGGCCCGAAGGGCTCATCTGTTTCAAGCACTCTCATCACTATACAGTTGTATGTTTTATAAAATGTTTTTTATGGGTCCGGCATGGCCAAGCGTGTTAAGGCGTGCGACTCGTAATCTGAGGGTGGCGGGTTCGCATCCCCGTCGCGCCAAACATGCTTGCCCTTTCAGCCGTGGGGGCGTTATAATGTGACGGTCAATCCCACTATTCGTTGGTAAAAGAGTAGTCCAAGAGTTGGCGGTGGGTGGCGATGACTAGCTGCCTTCCCTCTTGTCTTACACTGCTAAATTAGGGACGGCTAGCACAGATAGCCCTCGAGTAGTTTTGTGCGAAATTAAAAAACAAGCAAACTAAAATAATGTTACGTTATGGACGATTATTAACGTAGCAATTTGTACTTTCATGACGTCAGTAACACGTGCACACGCTATGGATCACAAGAATTATACACTCTGTAGATTACAATATAACATGACATATGAACTTAATAAGTAAAAAAATATTTTGCACTCTTTAATTTTGTTTTTATTTACTCTTGAAACAGAATCGACCTGCAGAAGTACATCTAGTACAGTTTAAACAATTTATCTATCAGAGTTTTCTCCCACAGTTAACAAACACAACAAAATCAAAAGCCAACGGAAAACCAACTTGTTAAGAGAAAAAGCTAGTTTCAAAGGTTTGTTTGTTCAGAATTTAACACAATTAGCGCAAACAGACACGATGGCTACCTGCGCTAACTGTCCCTAATTTAGTAGTGAAGAGCTAGTCATCACCACCCACAGTCAACTCTTGAGCTATTCTTTTATCAACTAATAATGGAATTGAACGTTACATTATAACGCCCTCACGGCTGAAAAGACAAGTATGTTTAGTGGGACGGGCGAGTCTGCATTAAGGTATTTTGAAGCAATGGCGCATTTATTTTTTTGAGGAATCTTGATTAATATTTTCTACGAGGCACGCTCGCTTAAACTAACAATTCACAAATGAGAATATTTATGTTGCTTGGTTTATGTAACATTTACTTCATGTTATCACATATTTTGCCACTTATTATGGCAAGAATTTTAAAACTCACAGCTTAAAAGGCAAAAGAATAATAAAATTTAATGATAAACAGTTCTATAATGTTGAAAAGTTTAAAACTACTTAACGCAAAGAAATGTTTTCTGCTAAAATATGAAGCAATTCTAAAAAGAAAGAACGGTAATTTTTGTTGGTTTTTTACGATGGCTACAAGATCGGTCAAATTAGTCTAGTCTGTATTGAGCAAGAATAGAACAAATAACAGATAAGATGTGAAAATTTACTGAAAAAAAAAGTCCAGATCGTCACTAGGAGCTCCTCACCATTTGGGACCCTGGCGCAACTGTGCTACGATTAATGCGATCATTAGACCAAACATAGTTTCAATGGATGATAGTCTAAACGCTTTGTAACGTTCGCATTTTGCCAGGACTTTTGTTTTGTTTTGCTGACTTAAAACGAAAACAGCAGTAATATAGCAGAAATAAATTCTAAACATGTTCGTATTATCTTCTTTTAACATTCATTAAGTAAGGCCATGTTGTTAAATGAAATGGAAGTTTATTCTTTAAACCTTTTAATTAAGTTTAGGGTTGTACATTCTAGCTTTAAAAAACTGTCTCTTACACAAGAGAAGTTAAAGATCATTCTTCATTTCTTGGTCTGTGGAAGTCAAGGATAATGGTTGTCTTAACAGCCAATGAAACTTGTGCATCACGATAACGAAACAGCCGAGGAAAAACCTTGAGTTAAAAGTTAAACGTTGCGTGTAATGTTGCATATTATGGAGCTGAATGAGTAATACAAACCTAAAACAAAACAAACCATGACTTGGAATCATCACCTTATTTCTTATGTTATCCAGTGTTCAAGTAACTTTCGCAAGTATGTCGGAACGTACAAAGCACTGGTTGGATGGTAAACATATAAAAATGCCAGACAATAAATTAAAAAACGCTTCGAAAGGTCACTCCACAGTTTTACATGATGATAGTATTGTATATAAAAACTTTAATTAAACTGTTTGCTGTGCACTACAAATATCGTAAGTCACACAAATAACGAGAAACGTGTTAGGTGCTAACCAGGTAATAAGTTATTAACGGTGTAGTGTTTAGAATTTTGCCAAAGAACTGTAGTTTGCTTTAATTTCGACTGAATAAAAATCAGCTGACTGGTAAGAAAAGGGTTAATTTAAAAATAAAACTGTTCCCACCAAAACATTTTGGGGTCTCCCTTTAATTAGTGAAAGGGCGTGTGAGCACCTCCTCCCTGTTTCGACGCTCATAGTTTCACTGATAATTTTTAAGTAGTCAGGAGCGATATCTCATATTTTGTAATTTTCCACACTGACTTTCACATAAAATGTATCAAACAGTCAGTGCCACACGTATTGGCAACCAAGAGTAACTTTTACAAGTTTAGTGCCACAAGTATTGGCAACCAAAAGTAACTATTACAAGTTTAGTTAGTGCCACACGTATTGGCAACCGAGAGTAACTTTTACAAGTTTAGTGCCACAAGTATTGACAACCAGGAGTAACTTTTACAAGTTTAGTTAGTGCCACACGTATTAGCAACCAAGACTAACTTTACAAGTTTAGTGCCATACGTATTGGCAACCAAGAGTAACTATTACAAGTTTAGTATCATACGTATTAGCAACCAAGAGTAACTATTACAAGTTTAGTGTCATACGTATTGGCAACCAAGAGTGAACTATTACAAGTTTAGTGTCATACGTATTGGCAACCAAGAATGAACTATTACAAGTTTAGTATCATACGTATTGGCAACCAAGAATGAACTATTACAAGTTTAGTATCATACGTATTGGCAACCAAGAATGAACTATTACAAGTTTAGTATCATACGTATTGGCAACCAAGAGTGAACTATTACAAGTTTAGTATCATACGTATTGGCAACCAAGAATGAACTATTACAAGTTTAGTATCATACGTATTGGAACTATTACAAGTTTAGTATCATAATTGGCCAAGAATGAACTATTACAAGTTTAGTATCATACGTATTGGCAACCAAGAGTGAACTATTACAAGTTTAGTATCATACGTATTGACAACCAAGAATGAACTATTACAAGCAATTAATCGAAAACTTTACATTTCAATTTCTTTCTTACCACAATTTTCACACATCTACGAGTGGTGGATGTTTTTAATGTGAAACTTCATTTCATGTAACACGTTTGCTTTACGGTCAGACCAAAGACTCCGAGGTTCAGACACAGCTATTCCTAGTTTAAAACAGCTGACCAGAAGGATCGAGGGCAATCAGCCATCAGAACCCGTCGCCTATGTCAATACTTAGACAACACAGTCAACAGCGAGTGTTGACTGTCACAGCTATAATGCCATTACAGCTGAAAGTAGCATATCGCGACACGAAACTAAGACTATCAATTCACAGAATCATACGCCAACGACAGCGCCACTTTAAGGAACACTATTGTGTCTGATTCGCAGTATTTGTAGCGTACATTATGTTGATAAAAAAGAAACGAACGGCATTTCTCGCAAGCGAATCCTCTTTTAAGGGCGATTAAAAATGTGTTTTTAAAATATTTCGAAACAGGTGAAATTCCATTTCAATGTAAAAAGGGGAGGAGGAATATATCTGATTGTTGTCTTTCCAGCTGGAGCTTAGTTTGTTGTGTTTTGAAGGGTGGCTTGACGTGACTCGGTGATTCTGATCGCGGGATCGAAGCCTGTTAACAAGAACGCTCGTCCTTTGGGCCATGGGGATATTTATAATTAACGGTCAGTCTTACTTTTAGTTAGTATGTAATGAATGTTGAGGGTAATACATATTTATAGAAAAACATTTCCATGGATCCTGTTGATTAGGAAACCAGAACCACATAACACATATACACAAATTCCAAAAGCTTGTTTTCCAAAACAAAAATGGCTCATTGTATTGGAATGTACAAATACATTACATATTAATTTTATACTATAAGACATACATTTACATTTGGTTTGGTTTGAATTTCGCGCTAAGGTATACGAGGGCTATCTGCACTAGAGATCCCTAATTTAGCAGTGAAAGACTAGAAGGAATGTAGATAGTCATCACCACCCACCGTCAGCAGTTGGGCACCCTTTTACCAACAAATAATGGAATTGTCCATCACATTATAACTCTACAATGGCTGAAAGGACGATCACATTTGGTGCAATAGAAATTCGAACCCGAGACTCTCATATTGTGAGTTAAGAGCCCTAATCACTTGGCAACGCAGGGTCCAAACAACTGGAGAAGAAATCGATGTAGCTGACTTCTTCTGGCTTAATATAGAAGGCTAAGTACGTTATATTACAAATATTTTAACGATGCAAATCACTCACAACATCAGCCGGTGTAAAGTCGTGGTAGAAAAGAATGTATCGGAACTACATTTTAACACTGTTAAGATATCATAGGTAGTGTGATGTCACTAAAAAATTGATTGGATTGGCAAATGATATGTAATAACCCTCTCCCATGTAAAACATTCATACGTCCAGATTATAAGAATCTACTGAGATTGGGATTTAGAATTTTGAAGGCAGTGATTTCCTTTTTTTCTTAATGGTATTGAAAGGCAAAAGAATGTGGATTCACTTGAGAAACCAAGACCAATAAGAAAAAGACTTACAAAATTGATACCTTATCCGTGATAAGAAAAGTGCGGCGTCTTGTAATAGGTGAAAAGCCACGAACGAGACAAATGTTATGGTCAAAAGTCTTCCATGTGCCTCAGGCAATAATGCGCATTATAACCAAGAAAGATCTATTTTCAAAAGTGGTGCAAGTCACACGCAAGCTGCTTCCTCGACGTACTCGTTCAACCGTTGTCTATTACAAGCAGTGGAGAATGAAAAGAGTATTCATGTTATTCCCTACGAAAACATACATGCCAAGTCACCAGACTCATTTCTTATAGATTAATATGTAATCAGACTGTTGAAACCAGTGCTGGAAAACCATCGTTCTTGTACGCTATATAGATCATGGAAACAGAATGGAGGAATGGTGTGCTTTGGTTATGACAGCAATATGATGGATGGAGTCTTTTGCAATGGAAACTGCGTTGCAGGATTTCAGTCAAAATGCATGGTTGTCAGGTAGAGCATAACCGGATATGGCGATATGGACAGTAATAACGTAGCGAGACCCAAAAATAAATTATAGGAACCCGTATTCAAACTATTTATTCATACCTTAAACTAACAGTTTTTAAACTCTCTCGAATTCTCAACAACTATTCAAAACGAACTTTCTCAGCACTTTACGCCTATTTCTGTACTGTTGTTTGTAAAGTATTTAAAGTATGTTTAACATATTTCTTATTAAATTTACCACTCTTCGCGAATGTTTGACGGCTTGTAACGCTAATTTGGGGCTCTACGTTTGCAACTGGATTAGAACCAAATACAACTGTCAATCTAAGGAACTGGATTGATTGTAAAAAGTTATTTTACGTTGCGTGATGGAATAAATCACATTTAAAAACCTTTTATATCATAATGAGTTTTGATACTGAAGAGATTAATGTTTTGACTACCTTTATATTTCGGAAGTTTTATGTACCAGATAAATCATGACTAATTTATTACCATACCTAGAATAATGGTAACAGTTTGTATGTAAAAATCCACTTTTCAGCTTATTCAGAGTATATCCGTGCGTTAAAACTCGACGTATACTCTTGAAAGATTTTAAAATATTGTTTCATTTCAAAGAAGTGATATATATAATTAGGGACGGCTAGTGCACATAGCCCTCGAGTAGCTTTGCGCGAAATTCAAAAAACAAACAAACTATATATATATATTCGTTCTTTATTCATAAGTTTCTGTGCTACTTTTGTGCGGAGAAATATGTTGTTTATAAGTAAATATTCCTCACAAATTTGAGAACCCATCAAAAATTGCGCTATGTGTCTTAATAAAACGTAATTTTCCTTGCGTTAAGACTTAAAATACAGTAGAATACAAATCTCATATCACATATATTTGTAGCCCACATTTCAGTCATTAAATTTCTGGACTATTCTAAAAAAGAAAATTTAACAGTAAATCGTTAGAATATACAGTTCAAGATTACCAGAACATCCCATTCTCAGTAATGTTAATTTAAATCTATTTTTGGAGTATTATTCCCACAGCAATTGCACCTAGATCATAGGCTCTGATTCTTATTTCTGACATGATTTAGTATTACTGCAACTAATATATTTATCAAGGATAACCTAATTAACATGAAACTTCATCCACTCAATTCATGTTTGTAACAGGTGGAGAGCGTACGTTTCTTGCTTTTATACGAGGGAAGAAATGGCCTGCTTTTGTTTCCAACTGCATGTTGATAAGATACAGCTAGTTACCTCGCACGCATGTGTTCTCACAAGTTTTAGAGACTTGTTTTGGCGTTTTATAGGTACCCTCTTATGATATTATAGATCTCACCTCATAACACCTGTGAAATATCAGTTGATTCAAATTTTTTCTATGACTACGACATTTTCCCAAAACTACTTGGAACGATCTCCTGGAGAGATCGAGTGTCTGATTCTTACAGCTGACAAGAGTTATTTGTCTGGTAGGTTAAATGTAAGACTAAATTACGAGTTGTATTCAGGGTCATCAACGAACAATCTGTGTTTCGACGCCGTCACAAGCCATCCAGCAAGAATACTGGCATCTTCAATTCGAAGTTTGAAATAACAAGAATGACAAAATGCATCTTCACTTACGATGATTAAACAATCAGTGTTTTTGGTACATAATTTAAAATATGTTAATGTTAAAAGGTGTAAACGTTCTCTGAATTCAGTATATAAACAAAATACTCACATGGTCAATGGCTCTCTTTCCATATATATTTATTTATTTAAAACTGTGGTAATAATGTATTAACCTAGCAACGTTTCAAGCCTCGAAATATCTTCAAGATAATAAATCACCACAGTTTTTAAAAGTGATTTTTTTCTAATAGTTTAATATATCTATATGACTTTACTCTACAGTCCTGAATATAACGAGGTTCAACACCTTAACATGTGAATTGTCTGTTTTAAGGCCGCTGACTGGTTCGAGATTAAATGTTTTTAATTGCGTACTAAAAAAAAATTGATCGTTGTAGTATTTTACTTATATTTACACACGTGCCCTAAATTTTTGCATTTCAATATCTTTAGTTCTTCCAAAGAGGAAAGATATATTAAATCTGACACATTATGTTCTAAAAATGACAGAAAGGTTTTGTGAAATTATTGTTCCAGAAGGTTACGAATGAACTATCAATACTAGTGATGTCATAACAGCATCTGACAACTGCGTTATACTCTTTTACTTTGATATATTAACATGTATGTTCCTTAGACCATAGGTGAATGACACCTAGAGCGGTCACTTAAGAATTATGGACACGAGTTTTGTCGTTCTATGCACATGGCCTAGGAGAGGGGTCAGCGTATATGCTCGAACTGCAGGGTACAAACCCACGTCATAAGAAGTAATCCATATTGCATTTCTCCGTGAAACCAACCATAAAATATAAATACAGGAAGGAGGAAAGAAACCCAGGTTATACTACAGACTTAAAATATAATCATGATCCCAGACGTTCCTGCTAGATCTAGAAACAATGACTCCAAACGTTCCTGCTAGATTTAGTAATAATGATCCCAGACGTTCCTGCTAGATCTAGTAACAATGATCCCAGACGTTCCTGCTAACTCTAGTAACAATGATCCCAAACCTACGTGACATAAATACAGTAAAAGGTACTGCAAACAGAGGGTAAAATCTAAAGAACTAATAACGTGTATTTAGCTCGTTGAATAAGAAAAGTCCGATTGCATACAAATTCTACTAAAGTACAATCCCTCTGACCTCGTGCAATGTACAAATACTAACTGACAGTGGGATTGCTTTGTCCAGTCTGCCTCTGCCAGAGAATATACTAAACCTTTCTTCTGCGAAACTTT
Organism: Tachypleus tridentatus; assembly: GCF_004210375.1. Classification (NCBI taxonomy): domain Eukaryota; kingdom Metazoa; phylum Arthropoda; class Merostomata; order Xiphosura; family Limulidae; genus Tachypleus; species Tachypleus tridentatus. The sequence goes on from NC_134837.1 coordinate 212,482,759, forward strand.
CTACATACATTAACAGTAAGTTTTTTGCGTTTCGCCCTCAGAACCAAATTGTTTAAGGCTTCGAGCCCAATTTACTAGCGTTGTTTTTAAAGCTTTAACAAATTAATTACTCACCTTGCCCCACCCCCACAGTGTCTGAAGTTGATTGAATAAGGAGTAACTTGTTTTTAACTTTTATTGAAAGCCAATAGGGCTCATCATTGTTGCAAAAGTTGCTAACCCTAAATTTGCAGTATATAAGCTTTAACTGCTAAACCTAAATTTTCAATATATGAGCTAAACCGTTGTCCACTACAGGACTCCATGGAGTAGCCATCTATTAATGTTCCAACGCTAATACTGTTTCTTGAGAGAAGAATAAAGTTAAAACTCATCCCGCCTTACATCAGATGAATAATGACATTAGCGGTTCATTATTGCATACAACTATATAACAAACAACGCCCACTTTGAAAGATGTCCCTGCTACGGCCGCGTCTAGTGCATTTTTGTTGTGGTTTTTTCAGCCCGTATTCAATCAGATGGCTAATTCAATCATATCAGTGCTGCGATTTATCTCTTTAATGATTAACGTATGAGGCTGATTGAAAAATTCTTTCAACAACCAGCATAACATCTAAGAAACGAAGCATCTGAAGGCGTGTCATGATAAAACTGATGTAATACGTATGTATCTATATCTATAATTAATTAATTTTCAAAACTTACTTTTATGTGACCGTACTTTAAATGTCAGTAAGGCATGATATGTGTGTGTGTATATATATGTATGAAGTAATGTATGTTATGTAAACTGACTCAAATTCCTGTTCTTGGTTTCAAACTGTAGCCATTCTTTTTTTCTTCGAACAAATGAATCGATAAATATGTAAAACTACATCAATATAACATGCGTAAATATTTCACGATAACAACGTAAGTAGCAGCACACAGATTCACTACGATTTCTGTAAATGAAGTACACCAATAGCGAGTCGCGGTGCCTGCTTACCTGTATAAAAAATAAATTTCGCTATAATTAACTCATAACGTTAGGGGTAAATGGCCTTGAAAGAATTCCTTAGAAATGAATATGTAACGATATGTTATTGTTGTTGGTTTGTGATAAAACACAAAGGGCAATCCGTGCTACATATTGAGGAGGGGACATAAATTAGAAGGAAGGCAGTTATTCATCACCACCCACCGCCAACTCTTGGGCTGCTCTTTTACTACCGAATAGTAGGAGTGGTAATATGATATGATAACTTTTGTTTGGTTAATATTTAATAATTTGCTTTAGCTAGTCAGGTGGTCTAAAGGTAGTGTATTCATAGTCACTAAACCATAAACTATTGATCGGTTTTTGGATAGAACTGTGTTCTGTGAGAAATATTTTGAAAAGAAGCAGTCAATGATAATGTCTTTAAATTGCATCAAGAATCAAACGTAAGACTCAGTAAAACTTATACAACTGATCCTCATAAAAATTATGGAAGCCGAGTAATTGAACTTGAACTGTAAGTATTTTTTTGTTTTTAATTTAGTGCAAAGCTACACGAGGGCTATCTGCGCTAGCCGTCCCTATTTTAACAGTGTAAGACTAGAGGGAAGGCAGTTAGTCATCACCACCCACTGTCAACTCTTGGGCTACTCTTTTACCACTGAATAGTGGGATTGACCGTAGAACTATAACGGCTACACGGCTGAAAGGGCGAGCGTGTTTGGTATGAGAGGGATTCGAACCCGCGCCCCTCGGATTACGAGTCGAGTGCTTTAACCACCTAGCCGAACTGTAAGTAATATTTACAGTGCAAAGAGCTATTTCATGCATATAAAGTATTCTATAGAGAAAGAAATCCAATCACAGAGGGCGGACAGGTGACACAAACTTCATTCAGACGCGTTGCAAAGGTTAATGATAACGTTGTAAGCTTATATAAATTTAAATTCTATTTCTGTGTAGAGTGAATTACGAGTGTGAACCAATTATAATAAAATAACCTAACAGAAGTCTAGTCTAGAGGAGTTCGAAAAATCAGCTCGACAAATTGTTTACTAATGTTTCCTACAGAATTACCTTTCGATGGAAAACTGGCAGTGAGTGTTGACTAGAATTGCTAAGAAGTACTATAAGCTTCGGTTTGTGTCTCAGTGGACACTTCTGAAGAAGCTATAAAGTGAAACGTTGGGTGGCTAATTGAATAAAAAGTACATTCTCGTGTTGGCTTGGTATGTCCAGATAGTTAAGGCGCTCGACTCGGAATTTGAGAATGAGGGTTCGAATCAACTTCCTATCAAACATGTTCGCCCTTTCAGCCGTGGAAATATTATAATGTGACGGCCAAGCCCACATAATCATTGGTAAAAGAGTAACCAAGAGTGGATGACGTTGACTAGCTGCTTTTCGATAGTCTTCTCCTCTGCTAAATTAAGAACGGCTGGCGCAGATAGCCTTCGTGTAGCTTTGCACTAAATTGAAAGTCATTTTGATGTTATAAGGTTATAATGTCTCCAATACACCAATATATACTACATAAATTAAATAATGCATTTAATTTTGTTTTAATGTTTGCGCTACCGTACCAATTTAAATTTTGAACAATTTGGCCATAGTATCTATGAAAACAAAACACACACATACACACACACAAAACTAATATTTCCAAGATAAGAGAAATATCATTGAAATGATCTAATCAGTAGCTTTTAATGCCGTTCACGATAAACTAGTTATAGGGGTGAGATTACCCCACTGATTATGGGCATCAGTGAAGGAAATATGTATTTAAGACAAACCACTTTTTAGTAGCTCTTACACCCCTCTTCTTTCTGTCAGTTTTTTTTATGTAAGTAAATATTTGCACAAAACAAAGTAAATGGTTTGTTTTTAATTTCGCGCAAAGCTACCTGAGGGCTATCTGCGTTAGCCGTCCCTAATTTAGCACTGTAAGACTAGAGGGAAGGCAGCTAGTCATCACCATCTACGGCCAACTCTTGGGCTACTTTTTTACCAACGAACAGTGGGATTGATTGTAACATTATAACGTCCCCACGGCTGAAAGGACAAGCATGTTTGGTGCAACAGGGATTTGAACCCGCGACCCTCAGATTACGAGTCGAGTGCCTTAACCACCTAGCCATGCCGGGCCCAAAGTAAATGATATTAACACTTTCAAAGAAAAATGTTTGTCATGGTTTACTTGTTATTATAGTTCTTTTTATCTCTCCAAATGGATATCTGTGTAAAGTGAGGAACATATTCTCACAGTACAAACACTGTTGAAATATGTTTTATTTATCTACAGACGGTTTCTTCTACGCTTATATTCATGTACGCTCATCTTCAAAAGGGTTTTGCATTATATATTTGTTGTATTATACAACAACTTGTGAAAGTAATAGAACACAGATAGCAAAGAGAAAGTTCTTTTTCAAGAAACTTATCTTTGCTCTTCAGAGTGGCGCCATCTGGACATGAGAAAAGCAGTGCCATCTGGACACACTTATCTTATCAGTATGAGGCTTTTAAAATATGAGATAAGGACATTACAAAGAGTGCAATTCTTACGGCCATGCTAAATTTCATTACGTTTATCGAAAGCTTTCAAACAGTACTTCTTAAAACTCTGGCAATTTAACTCTGAAAATTAGATTAATTAAATGAACTTTTAAAACACCAAAAGTATACGAAAAAATGTATTTCTATATTTTTCAATTTCTCATAAAGAGTTGTTTTGTGATGTCAGAAAAAAAGGGACGTCGGTTCAAGACATCTTGACACAAAATAAAAAAAAACCTTAAAAGCCTAAGCGCTCGGGTTATAGCGTTTTTATCATCTTAAGGAAAAAAAAAGAGTAATTTAAGATTTAGGGTAGAACAAAAGTAAACAAGGGTTCATATAAATACGTTTAAACACACTGAAACATCTTTATTTGTTACATTAATATACGTAAGTAGATATATATAGAGAGTTTCAAACAGTAACTCCAGTCACAGAGTTAGAAAACGTTTAATAAAGCAGCATAGAGGGCGTCGTCGTAAATGTAGCTCTCACACAGTACTAAATAACTCAGCAAAATCGGAATGAAAGCATTAGGCATGTCTCATAGAACTAGCTTTTGATCCACAATGCAGACACTTCTTGACACGTTCAAGAAGCAAACAGTACAAAAATCTTGCAAAACAAGCCTCAGACACATAAATCCAATACATTTTTGTTCTTGGCGCGTTAAATTAAAATCATATACAAGTCTTACAGAATTAGTTTCAGACTCACTATTCAAACACTTCTTGTTCAAGAAACAAACAGTAGATAAACCTAACCTCAGACATAAATCCAACACAGTTTTATTCTTTGCATGTCAAATTAAAGCAGTATTCAAGTCTCTCAGCTGTAGGCTTAGACATAATTCCAGCACATTTTCATTTGAATACACACCACAATACAAAGGTCTCATAACACACGCTAATGTGTTATCAAGATCAGAATGGCATTTCCTTGCTCTCTATATGTTGTAGTGATATATTTGCTTTATCCAACTTACTAGTATAATTAAAGTATCTTGAGGAGGTCATTTTATCCAACAATCTAGTCTAATTAATGTATCATGAGGAGGTCATCTTATCCAACATGCTAGACTAATTAAAGTATCTTGAGGAGGTCATTTTATCCAACAATCTACTCTAATTAATGTATCATGAGGAGGTCATCTTATCCAACATGTTAGTCTAATTAATGTATCATAAGGAAGTCATCTTATCCAACATGCTAGACTAATTAAAGTATCTTGAGGAGGTCATCTTATCCATCATGCTAGTCTAATTAATGTATCATGAGGAGGTCATCTTATCCAACATGCTAGACTAATTAAAGTATCTTGAGGAGGTCATCTTATCCATCATGCTAGTCTAATTAATGTGTCAGGAAGACGTTATCTCATCCTATATGCTGATGTATTTAACATGTAAAGAAAATGTTATCTTATCCCATAGGGTATTTTATCCAGTGTAAAAAAATGCATGCTTGCTTTGTCAATTCAATGTACACTGATGAGAACGGTTTATCTATCCTGTCTCTAAGAACGAGATTGCCTTTTCCAGTTATGTTAGCATATTTAACGAGTCACTAAGAAAAGCTTATTAAATATGCTCACTGAATAATAAAACAGGCGTCTGTTAAACGTTTTACATTAGGTAATTTTACCTTAAAAAACGTTAGATCCAATCAATTGAATTATCTGAATAAGATATGTGGAATATTAATGCTTGACTAGTTTTTCACAGTTTTCTATTTTTTTCAAGTACAATGTATGTGTTTATAACAAGTGATCATGGTAAGTGAGGTTGTGGCGATGGGATATCAGTTATTGTCATGGTTAGTAACCTATATGATAACGTAAGTTTAATTATAAGTTAGTTGCCTAACTTTTCACATTAATATTAGTAGATATTAGTTAGCTTATACCCTACGTTTTAGCTGTTAATCTCCTTCCATATTTACGCAAGTCATGAAAAGAACCATATGCAGTCTTAGGGTCTGTTTACGACCCTTGGATTTCGTGTTTTTAGAAAGGCTGATGTGCTAAAAACATTAAGTAGCTGATACTTAGTCTAAGGTAATCGTATAGGCTAATAAAGTACCAATAATGACAGTGTGTATTACGTAGGCAGTATTATAAAATGAATGAAAATGTTACTCAAGGTACAACTATAACTGTATGCAGTTAAACACTAAACTACACAAATAAACTCGGTTTCTAGAGTTGTAAGTCTGCAGACATACCGCTCTACCAGTGTGTGCGTGTGTGTGTGTGGGTTACGTCTGTGATAAAAACAAACACTAATGCTTAGTAAATATCTAAATGGTTGCTTAGAATAAAAATAAAATTCTTATATAGCAAGTAAAGCATTACAGCTCGTTTCACTTAAAACCACTGTATTTATTACATTTAAAAACAAACATTAAATGAGTGTTAAATTACATATTATATCCTTTCTTATATAGAAAGAACAGGTTAAAAAGAAGTCTTATAAGTTCAAATAGCTTGTTTAAAAGCAAATAGATATTATCCATCAGAGTTTGCTATCCAGTCACTGGGAGATTCGAAACCTCACAACGATTTTAAACTAATCAAAAGGTGTAAATACAAAGCACAATTTCTGAAACCGATAGTTTTAGCAGATATGGTAAAGAAACGTCAATTATTCTCTGCAAGTTATACCGCTCTACCAGTGTGTGCGTGTGTGTGTGTGTGGGGGGGGTTACGTCTGTGATAAAAACAAACACTAATGCTTAGTAAATATCTAAATGGTTGCTTAGAATAAAAATAAAATTCTTATATAGCAAGTAAAGCATTACAGCTCGTTTCACTTAAAACCACTGTATTTATTACATTTAAAAACAAACATTAAATGAGTGTTAAATTACATATTATATCCTTTCTTATATAGAAAGAACAGGTTAAAAAGAAGTCTTATAAGTTCAAATAGCTTGTTTAAAAGCAAATAGATATTATCCATCAGAGTTTGCTATCCAGTCACTGGGAGATTCGAAACCTCACAACGATTTTAAACTAATCAAAAGGTGTAAATACAAAGCACAATTTCTGAAACCGATAGTTTTAGCAGATATGGTAAAGAAACGTCAATTATTCTCAGCACTGACTGGTTCTTCATTTTGCTTGGAGGACGGTAAATTAGTAGTTATTCTCAACACTGATTGGCTCTTCATTGTTGCTTGGAGGGCGGTGAATTATCAGTTTATCTGGCCAAATCCATTTCAGGCATATGCGAGCCAACTAAAAGTTTATGTTTAGAAACTGATGTGTTGAAATACACAGCACGAGATGTGTAAACGTATACAGTTAAAAGTACTTATCCTGTTTCTTAGGAGCAAGACAAAAATAACATGTGCAACATGAAGCCACGATTGCGATCCAGACATGTTTGATAACCAGAGCACTCGTGCGTGCAGGAAGCTTATGTTCTTTAATTAGATGTATTTTAACCTCTTCTGCATCTTTTATTTATAAAGTTTTAAGCAATAGTTGTTGATATTATTTTACTCTGTCCGCTAGGGGTCTCTCCTAATGGGATATCAACCAAGCTGATAACGAACAAAGAGATTTTTTTTCCTGTTCTGTTAGATACATATCTTAACACATTAAAATCACACATAGTGCAGAAAATTTAGTTTCAATGTCACTGTTCACGTAATTTCACAATACAATAAAACAAGGCAAAAAGTAAACACGTTTTATGGTAGTTGTTTTCGGACTGTTATATATGTTTATTATTGTAATAATGTATATATACACTTAGATGGTCCAATTTCCTCTTTTTTGCAATTGAACCATTATCACCTTGAAAACGTGTCTGAAGTAGAAATAATTATATGAAACTTTCGTGAGAACATGTTTTCCTATAGCATGTCATCCATCCTATTTCATTCTAGATTCATTACACTTCTGAAGGGGTGGTGAAATAATATTGAGGGTCATGTGAATATTCATAAAAGTTCCCAAAATTATATTTGTTTAACGTTCTTAGTCAATAATTATAAATATTGTACTTCAACTAGACAACTTTTTGAAAGTGCATAAGTTTGTAGACAAATAACACTAAACTTGCTTATTTTCTCAGGCATACGTTACATGAGTAACACTACATTTAATTATAATAATAAAGATTTCAAAGATTCCGCAAGCATTTGTTAGAGAGCTGCAAACATACCTTATCAACCCAAACATTATTTAACTGTGGCGTACTGAGGCCTCGCTTGGAATGTTGGTTAGGGCGCTTGACTCGCACGTTGCAAGTCGTCGGCTAGGATCCTCTTCATCAAACATGCTCACCCTTTCAGCCGTGGAGGCGCTACAATGTGACGATTAATCCCATTATTCGTTGGTGAAAGGGTAATCTAAGAGTTAGTGGTGGATAATGTTGTGTAGCTGCCTTCCCTTTAAAAAATCATTGCTAAATTAGGGAAGTCTAGTAAATAAATAAATATGTGTGCCCTCGAGTAGCTTCACGTGAAATTTAAATGAAACCAAAACTAACTGTGGCATACTGAAGGGTTAGTTCTAGAAGAAATTTTGAAGAAACACAGTTCTTTACAATTAGTTTGTTTTGTTTTGAATTTTGCGCAAAGCTACATGAAGGCTATCTGCGCTAGCCGTCCCTAATTTAGCAATGTAAGACTAGAGGGAGGGCAGCTAGTCATCACCACCCACCGTCAACTCTTGGGCTACTCTATTACCAACGAATAGTGAGATTGAAAGGGCGAGCATGTTTGGTGTGACGGGGATTCGAACCCGCGCCCCTCGGATTACGAGTCGAGTGTTTTAACCACCTGGCCATGCCGGGCCTCTTTACCACTGGCTCAGGTATGTAAGAAAGATAAATATATGTATATTTTCTTTCAACATATTGTTTGAATGCTTTGACAGATATTACTGATGAGAGTTTGATTCAAAGCTGTTTTAGTACATGAATTAAAGAGAAATATTACTTAAGAGTAACTTTAATGCAACTGAAATGGGCCTGGCATGGCCGAGCGCGTTAAGGCATGCGCTCGTAATCTGAGGGTCGCGGGTTCGCATCCGAGTCGCGCTAAACATGCTCGCCCTCCCAGCCGTGGGGGCGTTATAATGTGACGGCCAATCCCACTATTCGTTGGTAAAAGAGTAGCCCAAGAGTTGGCGGTGGGTGGTGATGACTAGCTGCCTTCCATCTAGTCTCACACTGTTAAATTAGGGACGGCTAGCACAGATAGCCCTCGAGTAGCTTTGTGCGAAATTCCAAAACAAACAAACAAGCAACTGAAATAACTGTTTAAAGAAAAGCAATACATATGCAATAATCCTTCAGAAACAGAGTGATATCAACTAGATCGTGAATTTCTTAACAGCACAAACTATCTTCGTAAAAGTTAGAATAGGTAAAGAAAATAACTTGTACAGTGCAATAGTCTGATGTTTATAAGTCGTTTAATTTACACAGAGCGTTACGACTTGTTTTCATGCTGTTTTGCAGTTATCAATGCAAGACTGGAGAATATTATTCTAAATGCTTTGTTCTAGTTCCCACAATTCAGTCGAGTTGTTTGGTCGTCATTTGATATTCTTAAATCGTACATAAACCCATACAGTCTCACAAATGTTCAAGTTCATATGATGATTTATTAATAATGGCTTCGTCTGAGTGTGGTTAAACAGTGTATCTACACCCAGTGAATTACAGTTTCTAACATGTGGGCCCATAATATAGTCATATTGTTAGGTACGTCACGTGTTGAACGTGGTTATTAGGTGTCCTACGTCATAAAACCAAATGTGATTTTGCTTTTGACATATGCTAACTGGTGCGGAGATAAATGTAGTGTTAATTATTATTTTGTTCTCATTGAAAAACGGTAAACACAGAAGTAAACCTTTTGCTGCTAAAATATTATATAAAGTGTCGAGGGAAAATCCACGAAACGTTCACGAACAAGGCAATAAGCACTGCTTACATAAATAGTTATTTTATTATTTTCCTTCTGGGGAACAGATAATTTGCGTTCAGTTCATTTGAACTGTTTTAGATGTCTGTAGGCATGTAATAAATATCTAGTCTAACCTGTATTTTGAAGGTAAGTCTATTCTACTGAATATATTCCTGGAAAAACCATACAAAAAAGTAGAACTTCCTAGTGTACGAAACAAAAAGTTGTGATTGTATGTTATAATAATAAACCTCGAAGAACGTTACGTATAACGTGTAAATAAAACCCCAAAAACAACAACAAAGGGTTTCGTTTAAAAATCAACTTGAAATCTTAGTAAATTTCCGTATGTTTTGCACATATAGTAAACTGTAAGATGTATTGTTTTCTCAAAATTACTTGATTTGTTTTGTTTTTTTGTGGGTACTGTTTATATAATAACGCTTGTAGTAGAATTTCCAATGGCCCAAGAGTGAACTTTAGGCTTAGAACGTAAAAATGTGGGGTGCAATCCGTGTAGTAGGCACAATGTAAATAGGCAAATGTCCCTTCAAACAAATCATCTATGCTTCAGGGATTAACAAGACAAAATGGCTGTACTTAACTGTTTATAAGATTTGGTTCTGTTTTTTTTTCGTTAGTTTAGTTTGTTGCTATGACAATTGTTTTCAAAATCATACTAAACCTCGAGGGAATTAGAAGAAGCACGAGCTTAGTTTGTTGGTTGTTGTTTGTTTTTTTTCACTCTAACAAATATAAATGTTCATTGTTATTGTTTTTATCAGATTTTAATAAAATGTGTATTTTAAAGAAAAGTCAACATTCTCTCAACAGTATCATTAAATGTAAGTAATTCTATAATTGGTCATTAATAAACTAACCGACTAAATGACAGCCAATGAAGTAACAAGTAGATGTTCAACATTTAAAGCGTGGCGCTAGCAAATAGCAAATTCAGGTTGTTTTTGTTTCCTTAGTGTTAAAAGCTACACAACAGGCTGCTCTATGCACTCTGTTTGTTGCAGGAAATCGTACCATAGATCTTAGCGGCGTTGTAACTTCGTAAACATACCAATGATCCACCGTTGGGAGACATCAACTTATTGCACTTAATGTCGTCTCTTTTTGTTAACATTATATTTTCTCAGTACTAATTAACGAATAATAAAAGTGACCGTCAAGGTTTTACAGATTGTTTTATGATTATAAGTGGATAGGTTGAATACGTCCTCAGATAATTATTTATTAAAGATAATGAATATAATTCCCCAGGGTTGCAATTCTCTATGATGTTATGGAAGTGAACTTAAGGTCTAATAGAGACAAAGTCATATGGAAAGAATTACTAACTACACCGTAGTGTCAGTTGAAGAGTTAAAATGTATAGGATAGTAAAGCTAAAGCTATATGTTGTCTAACGTGTTTACTGCAAGACCTTTACTGTTGCATAACACAGTCGTTAGTTGCTGTGTGATTATTACATTGTTGTTTTTGTTAATTCTCTCGTGTTTAGAAAACGTAATTCGATTACATCTAGGCGAACTGTTCAAATGCCCCGCTATGTTGAAAAACAAGTTTCTTATAATTTGGTCTTTAACTTACTTATTCATCATGTGAAATCAACATAATAAAAGATTTGCTGTTGTTAAGCACAAAGGTACACAATGATACATATATATATATGTGATTTGCCCGCAATGGGTATCGAAACCCGATTTTTGCGCTATAAATAGCTCTGGCACTGGAGGGGAGGGACACTAAAAGGAGATGCTTGCTTTTAGTTTTGGTTTGGTTTGTTTTGAATTTCTCGCAAATCTACTCGACGGCTATCTGCGCTAGCCATCCCTAATTTAGCAGTCTAAGACTGCTAAGGGAAGGCTACTCTTTTACCAACGAATAATGGGATTGACCTTCACATTATAACGCTCCCACGGCTGAAATGGCGAGCATGTTTGGTGCGGCCGGGATTCGAACCCACGACCCTCAGATTATAAGTTGAGTACCTTAACCACCTGGTCATGCCAGGCGTGTAGCATGATTGGTGCGACCGGGATTCGAACCCGCGACCCTCGGATTACGAGTCGAACGTCTTAAACCACCTGGCCATGCCGGGCCTGTAGCATGTTTGGTGTGATTGGTATTCGAACCCGTGATTCTCGGATTATGAGTCGAGTGCCTAAACCATCTTTCCATGCCGAGCTTTTTTCCAACAAGCGAAATATCTCACAATTACCCAGAGGAAGATAACAAAATGTACTATGACCTCTAACATGTATTTTTATTAGCACCCAGAAGTGAAGCAGTTATTTCGTGCAGGCGCTTGTTTTAATATACTTCTTATGTTTACAGATATTGAACTTTATTTCAAATGTAGTTTTGGCACAAAAAATGCACACTCGAAAAACATATATTTCTATGAATTATAAATACGGCTCTAATATTGATCAAGATCTAAAAAAATCTGTTTTATAAAAACATTTAGCCATATTCAAATGAAAAAAAACACAACCTAAATGACATTAAATCCCCTAACAAATACATTGTTTTTCTTTTTTTGAATTACTCCCGTAATTTGTAATTTTATTTTGCAAATGGAAGAGGATACCATGGCTAAAATAAAGTGCAAATGATTTATGATCATGCGCAAATCTCAGTTTGACACCGTTGCTTGTTTTAAACATGAAACTACACAATGGGTTCTGTATGTTGTACTTCCTATGAGTACAGTTTGAAAAGAACTGTAACGTATACTTGCTTATTCGGTACGTATGACTTGACGTTAGTAGATATCTTATGGTTCTAGTATAATATGAAATTAAAAATATATCTCACTTTAGAAGGATAAGAAAAAATGAAAAAATAACACAAAAAGAAAGATTTATAAATTAAAGATGTAGTAATTTATCAAAGTGACCGCTCTTTAAGTCTTACGAACAAGAATAATTTTTTTCTTTTCGTAACCAGGACATATTATACATTCTCAGGTACTTAGTAGTTTGTAGTGGCTCAGTAGTTCATACATTTTCATAACACAAATTAATGTGTCAAGAAGATACCTTGTCCCACCAAATTCTGATATAAATGAAGTTCAGAGGTCAAAAATGCTAGCTTATCGATACAAAATAATTGAACTTTCTAAACCGATGGTGTAGAAGTTTGTTCTTTGTTGTCTTTTTTTTTTATTAATGACTGCTATTAAAAGTAATTGACCGAAACTGTTTTCTCTTGAGTTTGCGATCGCTCACCGCACTAAATGACCTGCGACTTTGTTTTTTCTTTCGTGTCAGTGTTTTTCTTACGTCACTCAAGAGAGTTGTGGTCCAGCTTAACAGTCACGAATATTACTTGTACTTACGTGAACGTAATAACAAAAACATAAGTTTTTATTCCTAAAATGTCTATCTGTCACATCGACTCCAACTCAAGTAGTTTCGATCATGTCAGAATTCGATAAACGTGACACACGCAGCCCAACGTACCTTAAACAGGGTTTGACAGGCAACTTGTAATGTTGCAAGAACAGAACCATGCTCCAACGGCTGAAAATGTTTTAACCAGATATTAGCCATGATATTTATTTGTACTTAAGTGGAGTACACGTTGTTTCGGTTGTATTGGTTTTCATGCAACAAAGAATACTTTTGCTATTTTAATAAACCAAAAATTGCTACAATGAACTTTTCCCCCTGAGATACAAAGATCATTTTATTATAGGCTAATTGGTATAAGAATGTCTAAGAAACTGCAGCAGGTCTACGACACTTTTTACGATAAAATGAAACTAAAATCATGAAAAGTTCAGGTATTTATGAAAGCCAGTGTTAAAGTTAGGACTTGAAATCATATTTGAACAGATCTCTTTGAGTGCGTTCGAAAAAATATAGTTTTACATATTTTTATGTTATCTGATAAAAAATATAACAAAATAACAATAGTTTCAGGAGACACTTTTTTGCCACCCCCTGTATGTCAGTCTATAAGTAAGGTACAAGGTTATTTATTAAGAATAAATGTAACTAGATTGTGTTTTAACTGCCCTTATAAACAAAATATAAACTGTGAAATACGTTTGGCTCTTGGCTTTGAATTTCGCGCAAAGCTACACGAGGGTTATCATCACCACCCACGGCCAACTCTTGAACTACTCCTTTACCAACAAATAGTGGGATTAACCGTCACATTATAATGCTCTCACTGCTGAAAGGGCGAGCGTATTTAGTATGATGTAGAATCGAACCCGCGACCATTAGATTACGAGTCGAACGCCCTAACCACCTGGCCCATGCCAGGTTGATAAATATACGTTTGCCTCTGAATTTTTCGCACGACTTACACGAGGGCTGACTGAGCTAGCCGTCACTCATTTTGAACTGATAAACTATAGAAACGGCAGCTGCGAGAAAACAGCACTCAACGCGAACTCTTGAGCTATTTCAATCGAATAGTGAAACTGGTCACTCTTATAACGTACACACAGACCCATAATTTAGGGTGTGTCTTTGATATAACGACTCGTCAAAACGGATCCACAAAATAGCATGATTGACGATGCGATAATTGACATGTCTGAAATGATTTTCTCGAATTAGACTTTGAGTCGGAATGAGGCCTAATCTAGGTATTCATTCACAAGTCCTTTTGAAATTAGATTTCAATGTGAGTCGAAATAAAGCCTCATTTGGGTATTCACAAATCCTTTCTCTTTGTCAAATTATACTTCAATGCGAATCGAGATAAGGCCTTATCTGGGTATTCAGAAACCCATTCTCGAATAAGATTTCAACGTGAGTCGACATAAGGCCTCATCCAGGTATTAATAACTTACAAAAAAACAAAAACACTTGGCTATTCTAGCTATTCATTGTTTTAAGAAGACGTGTATATACTGAGAAAGTTCTGCTACAAACTTAGGTTTCGGTAGCCGTGGCGGCCACGTCACCGATTGTGTAGCTTTGTGCTTAACTTCACGCAAACAGTTGCTTCCTGTAGCTCTCCAGTGGCTCAGTGGTAGGACTGAACCCTTCTAACGCTATAAGCCTGGTCTCCATACCAGGGGCGGGCATAGCACAAATAACCCCTTGTGTAGCCACGTGGTTAACAATAAATATACAATTTTTTTTTTCTAAATCAATGTCAAATTATTTTTTAAACTTCTCCAATATTTTCATTTAGCAGTTACTGTTTTTACATATTATTATTTAAATACATAATCTAAATATTCGTTTGTTTGTTGGTTTGTTTTTGTTTTTTGATAAGAATAAAACTATTTTCTTACAAATTATCGATTTCTTAGCAATGTTTTGTATTCCTCATGTTCCTCACGAACTTGACATATCAAATATTTATCGAACACTAATATATAAAGTAAAAATATAAAGATTTATTTTTTAAATGCCAGGCTTGTATATATACACACACACGCATATATATATACACGTGTGTGTGAGTATTTACTTGAAATTTTGATTGAGGCAAATATCACGAGTTCCATCGCTAAAATCGAAGGAAATAAGTTAACCCTTTTATTTATTATGTTTATTACAAACAGTTCAAAGCCTATATGAATAACACAAACTGTATGTGACTGGATGTTCGTTAATTCTTTAACGGTGAGGGCAATTTCATGTCTAACCAAGATAGGTTGTGTTTTGTCTTAACAGAGAGTTCAAGTTAGGCCTAGCCCAATCAAAAGAATAATGTCTAAGGTTTAACTGAACAACTCACTTTCTTTTGTTCCCCGGAAAAAAAAAAAAAAAAAAGTGAAAGCCGGACCAAGGAAATATTTGCCGGACAGGCCACAAAAACAAATCCGATCAACTGGTAATTTTTCTCCATATACTATATGGTAACAAAAATAGCTGTTATCGGCGGACCAAGACAAGAGTGTCCGGACTGAGCGCTAAAACGTGTTTGATTGCCTCATATCTTATTTCGCATCGTTATTAATTTTCCAATGTACAAATACCTTTTTTTTTTTATTTGTCTATAACTTTTAATTTTTTCAGTAAATAATTTTTTGTCCCTAAATTATTATAAACTGTGTATACGGACAACAGGTACGAGAAAACATCTGCTGTGGCTTTTAAGGAAATCGAAAATGAATAAACGGCTCATCCGGGAACTTCTGTGTTGGTACTGGTTTTACTAACTCCCGTTCTTTCGCGGTGGGGACAGCTGGAATTCCACGGAGTTACAAAACTAAAATACAAATAACGTAGGGTGTCTTTGCTCCAAAACAACAAAGAAACAAGACCCTTCGTTTAAAAACAACTAACTTATCGAATTAAAAATCGTTGGATACATTTAAAGGTCTTCAAATATTATTTTTATATCTATATAATATCAGTTATAACGCTGATTTCTGTCATTTTCTCTTTATAATCCTCGTTACATTTCGTTCTATAATTGTGGACATTCCCTGAAATAAGGTCAGTAGAAGGACCTAGCATAACCTGGTGGTAAGTCCTTTTGACTTTTCTTCAATCTGTAACTTGAGGGATTGAAATACATCCACAAACATGTTCGTCCTTTTCACCTATGGTTACATTATAATGTACGGTCAATCCCAATATTCGCTGGTAAAGAGTAGACTAGTAGTTGGCGGTAGTATTGAATACCTGCTTTCCCTCATTTAAGAGTAAGAGACAAATAATGCAGATAGATAATCGTGTAGAAGCTTTGCGTGAAACACAACAAAGAAACAAACACGTTACAAGAATTACAGATACTGTGACTGCATAATGTGCAGAAGTTGTTGGAACATATTATTTTTGTTCAAATACAGCCCATAAGTTTAGGATTATAGGTTTTTATGGACTTATTTGAAAAGACGTTAGAAAGCTAGATTCTGATAGTATTGTGGATTTATTTTATGTTATTTAGGATGGTACAGATATACGTTGCTTGCGTCTATGCATACAGGTCCTAGCTGTTCAAGTAAAGACAATGTTTAAAAAACTTGACCACTGTTTTCTACGAGTATATCTTTGAAATGGGCACAATTTGAGCTGAAGATGTATGTTTAAGTACAGCTAATTAAATTGCATGTAGAAATGTAAGGTTATTAGTTTATTTGTTGTTAAGTTAAATTCTACACAATAGACTATCTATGCTCTGTTCTCCGTGGGTATCGAAACCACGCTTTTAACGTCGTAAGTGTGCATACTTATCGCTGAGCTACTGGGTATATTACCTTTAGCTTGGCATAATCCAGGAGAAGTTATCTTGTCTGTATAAAAATAAAAAAAGCTATTTGAGGGCTATCTGCGCTAGTCGTTCCTAATTTTAAAACGACAGACTAGAGGGAAGGCAGCAAACTGGTCAACATCACCTATCGGAACTTCATGGATTACTCTTTACCAACGAATAGTGGGGATTGACCAGTCCCCAGAGCTTAAGGATCAAGCACTTTAGATTACAGGGCTTGAGCCTACGACCCGCATATTCTAATAAACTGGTCATCAATTCCATAAATATTGTAACAACTTTCGGCAAGTTAAAGTTTACATGCTAAATTGCGATTAAGAAATTCAAAGCAAAAAATACAATCGGTAAAGTTTTAAATTATTATATATAAACTATTGCCTTGATTGGGCATCTGTTACATGTAAAGTAAACTGTCAAAAGTGCACTTTAAGATACATAGAAAAATAGAAAATATTCTCTTCACTTTGAATTACATGTATATAAATATAACTAAGTTGTGCAAAGAACCACTAACATTTTCAATATAACTTACAATATAGACTGATAACACTATGTAACACAATTTTGACTTTTTATTGTTCCTGACCAGAAAGTGTTATTTCTCAATTGCTTATGCCTAAAGTAAATGGAAAAGACCTATTTTTTCCTCTTCAAACTTTACTTTTGTGACCTGGGAGCGTATAACGAAAACATGATGGGAGACTATATTAGGGGGCTGAAACGTGAAAGTGATTTACTTTAGAGTCACAAATCACGAAAAGCTTCTCACTTCTAAACATTTTTGTTCATTTTTGTGTAACTTTAGTACAAATACATGTAAATCTTGATCCATATGTTGTTTTATTCAGACCTTATGTAAATGGAAATGCGCAATTTGCCCGATTTCACACAGAAAATGTGTTAGTTTTAAAATTTCATTATCCATGTCACAAAAACAAAGTTTGAAGGGAATAATGCCTAATTTCTGTACTTTTACAACATAAGCAATTAAGAAATAACACATACTATCCAAGAACAAAATTTGTGTTACATAGTGTTATGTGTTTAATTCAAGTTTAGACGTGGAACGAATGAAGATTCACGAACTATTTGTTTTTCGTTTAATGTTTAAAGTCTGTATTAAAGCGTGTAATACACAATGATATGAGGAATTGCACATTTCAGAACTGATACGAAAGATCGGTTTGAATTTGCCTAGAAAATGGTTCTATAAACGAAAGGACAAGGCTGGTGAGGCAGTAAACGGTGGAAATATTGAACCACTGGACAGTAAGACTGAATATTAACTGTAAAAAAAATATTAGGAGTAGAATTTTTATAAAAATACTAAAGAGGTTTTGCAGAACTGACAACATTGCAACATTAATTTCGAATAATGCCAACTTTAACATGTAGGAACAAAACACCCTGTCCCAGTAAGATCTAAAATTCGGTCTTTCAGTTCATGTAAGAATTAGATGTGCTAATGATTTCTTTCAGACTAGAAAGACGTCAGCCAGTCGACATCAATCGGTGTCAGCTCTTGAAACACTAACTGAATAGTGGGAACCTATGGCCACTCTTATAACGCACTCATATCATCAAAAATTGAAGCGCGAAATTGTGGAAATGGGACTCGAACCGTAGACACTTAGTTACGTAGTCTATTTTGCTAACTACTAACCGTGCAAGACTTGACCAGTTTAAAAACTGGAGGGGAAGGGTCTTGAAATATTGTTTCACATGACTGCGAAATTTACTAGAGGGTTTACACAAGTATGTGAAGCAACTGGAAGAGCAGTAACACCTTGATGCACAAGAAAAAAAAAACACCTGAAAACTAAACCTTCCTAAAAAATAATTCAAAAAATTGCAAACCCGTTATAGTAAATATAACCTGAAGTAATCTGGTATTCAAATGAAAATCAATATTGAAAGAAGTTATTTAAGTAGGTTGAAATATATAGAGCCGTTTCTTATGGAGGTTTCTATACACGTAATTCGTGACGTCACTGTTTGTATGGCTGTCATTGGCTAAAATATATAGAGCCGTTTCTTATAGAGGTTTCTATACACGTAATGCGTGACGTCACTGTTTGTATGGCTGTCATTGGCTCCCAGCTTTCGACCCTTCGTTGTAGTATAAATGAGGCAATTATTAACGAATTGTTTACACAGAGCAGGAAAATGGAAAATGTTCAATATTTGGATATTTTAGTAATATTTACTGACTAACTTTTCTTTTCAAGGATCCACTTAATAAATTTCTTATAATTACATTTAATGTTCAGATTTTATACAACAGGTGTCAATAAACTCGTATGATGCTTTTGCGATTACCAGTCATCACAAAGCATTATAAGTTGATAATCCTCTAGTCTTTTAAACACACTATATACGAAGGAATCAAATGCTGACTACTTGGTTTGTTCATTTTATTTTATCTTTACAAAAAACAACATAATTCTCGAAACTCGTGCTAGGCCTCGACGAGTGTTACGTTCTTAGTATTAGGAGTCGATGGGGATTACAATATATTTGCATGTACGTATTTAAGAGTTATTTTCAGTTCCAAAGATATATGCATGATAAACAACCGAATAAAGGGAAACAGGTTTCGTTACTTGAATAATCTCAAACCATCGACCATCGCAAATCATGCGCTCTGTTATTTAAATACTGTTTTTTGTTATACTTAAAGCGTTGAGTGGATATTTCACAGGATTTAACATAATTTCTGTCTTACTTAAATGCAGCAAAAACTGCGATTTCAATGAGCAGTTAACCTCTGAAAATGTAAGACATACGCACACTCTCATCTACACTTGTTTTTGTTTTTTCTTTCACAGGTTACATATCTATAGTATTACATTCGCCAGAATAACTGACAGGTAAAGCTGATAATACGTACAGTAAGCACGTGAGGAAATGTTAGGCGTTTCTTAAACAAAACTGTTTAAAAATATAATCTAGAAAACAGCATTTTAGTTCAAGATGCATGCATTGAAACTTTAATTGAAACATTTTCACTTCGTTCGACCTGAATAGTGGAACGGAGAGGCTGCGTGTAATATGTAGTTGATTTTGTTTCTTTAAGTTCGTACAAAAACATTCTTATCAGCCCTCTACATAAGAAACTTGAAGAAATAAAGCAACAATCAAATAAGGGGCCAGCATAAAAATACGAAGAAATGGCAACAAAAACCGATTTGATAAATACGTATTAATGTTAAGTATCGATACATAAAGGAAAAAAACAACTGAATTATTTCTCTTCACAACAATTTATCATTCTGTGTTAGATAAGAAGAATATGGTTTTTATTCGATACTGAAGCGTCATAAATCGTTTAGAACATCCGACAAACATTTAGATCTTAGATTAAAATAAATCAGTATTTTCTGTGGTTATTTTTATTCTTTATTGTTTTGTTTTTTTAATTCTCCACACCCAGATTTCCTCGTATGTTCCACTTTGAACACCCCTGCTAGTAGAGCGGTATGTCCACGGATTTACAACGCTAAAATCAGGGGTTCGATTCCCCTCGGTGGGCTCAGCAGATAGCCTAATGTGGCTTTGCTATAAGAAAAACACACAAACACTCCACTTTGAACACTGGATAGGTTTTTTGACTAAAGCATTATTACCTGCTGTAGTACCCATATCTCCGTCTTTCAATTATAAATATGATCGATTTTAAATCCGATACATATCTACAGGGGGTTGATTGTAAGTGATATTTCGAGGTTATTTTAAATTATTATACCTTGAATAGAGCGGTTCCTATGATGGGTCATCAGTCGTGCTTCTTATTCATATTCGAAATGTTTATTTTTATTGTGCTGGGTTGCTTATTAGGGGAATCAGAGCTGAAGCCGCGATATTTCTCTGAATACGATTTACAACGCTAAAATTCGGAGCTCAATTATCGGCTGTGAACAAAAGCGCAGATAGCCCATTCTGTTTTTCTTTTAAGAAGTTACAACTGCAGTGTAGTAGTTTCGTTTTGTTTTTATTCGTTTCAGGTTTTTGTGCACGTCTTCACAAAGGATAGTTCCATGTATTCATCCTTTATTTTGAATTGATAGATTAGAGGGGCAATGGCTAGTATTTAATAGAACCCAGCTCCTGGGCTATTCTTATCTAACATTACAGAGCAATATGAGTGTCACTCATATAAAGCATCCACTGCCCTAAAGCACGGAGCGGGTTTTAACAGTAACAAGTCGCGATAATGAAAAAAGCTTTCGTTTATTTAGGCTCGTTAATTAGTAGGCCACACCCGACTCCTATTAGTATGAAAACATTTTATTTCAAATATCAGTAAAAAAAAACGCTTTATTTATACTTCTGTGTGGGAAAACGAAACTCTAATTTTTTTATTTTTAGTTATTTTTCACTTAATTTTCCCCTACTTGACTCCTAAGCCTGCTACAAGTCGGGCTAATACTTTAGGAAAAACGTGACAGGGCTTAACATACTAACGTCTTTTAAACAGCCATGGCTACCATATACATACATAAAAATCATGAATTTCTTTCATCATAATAACCAGAATCAACAAGTGTCTTTCCAAACTATTTCTACATCATATCGTAAATTCGAATAATTGTTTGTGTTTGTTATTCACATTCGACATGTTTATTATCTTGTTGAGTTGGACGCAACGTAGTGGTTATTGTGCTGGGTTACTTATCAGGAGGATCAGGGTTCGAACCGGAATATCTCCCTGAATACTACCTAAACTTTCAGCTGTCACTCGTGTAGGCGTCAGATGCTGCTCATTTGTATCATATTCGCTGGTCACCAGTTCTAGATAAAGGATAGTTATGCATATAGTTTCACTAGTTGTTGTTTTTATCCAGTGCTTACACAATTACCTACCACCGCCGATCATCTTCCAAAAATATAGCAAATCAATTAATGTTTCTAAGTGGGAATTTAATTTCTCTAGAAGTCTAGCAAAATATTATAACACTGTGCTTTATTGTTGTTGGGTTTGTTTGTTTGTTTGTTTTTATGAAAGACACTTGAAAACCAAATCGAGGGTTCTGCATTAGCGAAATATTTTACATGACCTTTGGTCATCTGGCAAAAAAAAAACGCCCATTCAAAGTTCTCATATCAGCCTCAATCAATAGAGTCACGCATTTCTTTGGCTATTCTTATTTGAGCTGGCGGAATTCCACAGTGAGATACTGGAAGTTACTTATAACATTTGAAATAAAGCGGAAGTAAGCCTAAAATATAAAACAACAACACCGGAAGCAACACTTGAAGTTCATGGGCCAGACAGGCGTCTCTAACCATGTACATTGCAAATGATACTAAGCTTTATTAAAGTCGTATGTTCTGTCTCCGATATGAATAAAAGGAACGGGTGTATTATTTTATTACAATTACGTACGTCTAAACTGTATGAGGTATTCTTATCCACTTTAAACAAGAACAACAAAATCCACTATTTCCTTTATAAATCCCATCGTGTTGAAGAAACCACAGATATCATTACAAAATATTATACCATTCTTCCTTATCGTTAAATAAGTTTATTGGAGATCGTTCCAGAATACTCAAATAAATTACCCGTGTTCGTGTTTTTCCATTATGTTGTACAATATAAAAAACTACGACATCATCACAACACAATGAAGTGATCTTTTATCATTTGTTTCATCTTGTAGTATTGAAAATTCATTAGAGGGAATTTCGAAACGGACACCAAGATAACAGCTCGACCAGATAAAGAACCCCCATTTTCTTTAAATTCAAAACAAGCAGAAAGAAATTCTCTTAATAGATTTCGAAACGCAAATTTTTGTCATTGTATAAAAAGTCTATTTGTAAATGTACCTAGCCAGGAAGACAGGCAGTGTGATTACTTGGCAAAATCTAAAAAAAAAAAAACATCTTAGGGCACAGAGGGCTCATGACAATATAAACGAATGTTTATTATATGAATATTATAATAGTGTAAAAAAACAACCCCCACAAAACAGGGGTAAACATTTTCAAAAAAATAATATGAATGCGTACAACAAATACGTTGTCTGTAAAATCAGTTTGAAACCCAGGAAAGCTCTCGACCAATTAAGTTTTCTTTACTGATAAAGCTGTTTATTTCATTTTTTAAATTGTAAGTTCTGTTATATTTCTTTGTAAAACTGAATACGAGAAATAACAAAGTAGGTACTTACAAAATAAGCAAGATAGATTTTTGAATGCTTTTAAAGCCCAGGCAAAGCTGTAACAAAAGAAAAGAAAAGAAATAAGCCAAATAACCAATTTTACATGTCTGAAAATATATTATTTTTTAAAAAGCTAAATCAACTATAACACACATTCTAGATAATTCTATTAAAATATTTGTCGCATTAGCTACAACTTCTTGATTCATCTCATTCTTGGTCAATCGGATTGTTTCGATCCTTATTGGCTTTTTTTTATATATTGGAAAAAAAGCCAATTAATAGAAATTCACCAATTACAGTAGACTGGTTGTCTTAAAAGATAATGTCATCAAGCTAGTTACATGTACAGTCAAATTGCAAAGCTGACGAAGTCATGCAGTAATTTGTAGCTGTATGCTTAAAGACAAACATTTGCCCCATTAGGCCTAACTGTAATAGCAAATGTGTTATCGTCCTTTTGATATCTATTATATTTTGTTGCTTATCCATTTATCTTATTTGCATTTACATCGTTTATATAGTACTATTTCGTTGGTGTTAAGAACATATATACTGTATTAAAGTTGTTTTGGATTCTTTTTAATTTTGCGCAAAGCTACATCAAGGCTATCTGCGTTAGACGTCCCTAATTTAGCATCGATATACTAGAGGAAAGACAGTTAGCCACCATCACACACCACCAACACTTGTATCATTCTTTTACAAACGAATAGTAGGATTGACCGTAACCATTACAACGCTCCCTACGGCTGACAGGGCGAGTATGTTTGGTGTGACAGAGATATATATATTAAGGAATTTTCACTTTATTTAATTTATTGAAGATACATCTGATATCGTCTAACTTCTGAATAAGTTATTGTTAACTTCTGATCAAAGCAAGACAACTTCCTGCATAACTCACAAATAAGTCTGAGGGTCGCGGGATCGCATCCCCGTCACGCCAAACATGCTCGCCCTTTCAGCCGTGGGGGGCGTTATGTGACGGTCAATCCCACTATTCGTTGGTAAAAAAGTAGCCCAAGAGTTGGCGGTGGGTGGTGATGACTAGCTGCCTTCCATCTAGTCTTACACTGCTAAATTAGGGACGGCTAGCACAGATAGCCCTCGAGTAGCTTTGTGCGAAATTCAAAAAAAAAAAAAAAACTCACAAATAGGTAATCCTGATCCCAAAATATCTCACAAGACTAGACCAGTTCAGAGAATTTCGTTTAGTCCCAAATCCAAATACTGAGGTATCGATGCAAAGTAACCCTTATAACATACATGTAATAATAAAACGTATTATATGTTTATATAATATTAAACACTAAACATCTTCTAAAACCAAATGCAACCACATCTAATTCAGTTCAGTTCTGTTTGAGGCAGTTGGGGTTTATATTTATGTTTTTCAGTTCAAATACGATACTAAACAATGATGTTTCAATGAAACTTGAGGCAGAGTAGACATAATGAGTCTGGACATTTTAATGGGCTGCGAAAAGAGGACGGACGACCTTTCGGACTGTATACTGAGACCTTATTTGGACGTTGTACAATGTACTTATTGGAAACCCGTGCCGGGCCAGTAAAACCTGATGTGATATGAATTATTGGCTCCGCTTTATAGCGATACCTACACCACACAATCATTACTATGTTAATTTATACCATCTAAAGCGTTATCCATAACGATACGAGACGTTTAGTTCAAACTGAAATAAATTATTGGTGCCTTCTGTAATGAGGGATTTTCTTTCTGAACAAAACTTATTTTGTTCAAATAGC
Organism: Tachypleus tridentatus; assembly: GCF_004210375.1. Classification (NCBI taxonomy): domain Eukaryota; kingdom Metazoa; phylum Arthropoda; class Merostomata; order Xiphosura; family Limulidae; genus Tachypleus; species Tachypleus tridentatus. The sequence continues at coordinate 212,507,371 of NC_134837.1, forward strand.
TCAAAACTTAGTTCACCGAAATAATGACATAGTAAGAACTTTTGTGCGTGTGTGTGCAAAGAGAACAGTGGTTTAATGCTTTGCATTGTAAATAAATGTAACATAAAAATTATCTCGTCTGAAGATTTGAAGAAAGGAAGGGCAAAAGCCGATAGTCCCCTCCCGGCTATTTCTACGTACCCATGACACCTTGTATGCGTATTTTAAACGGCGAGGGATTGTCATGTGTGCATCATGAAGGATGTACTTTTTTTGTGAAAGAAATGTTGTGCACTTTAATTTAGCACTAGCTGGAGTATCCGTCCATTGGACGGGTGAAATAAAAACTCGTTTACAATAGAGGAGAGGAAATTCTGCTTCTATTTCTTTCTTAACATAAATCAAAAATGTAATACAAATGCATAAAGGCACCAGTACTGAAAAGAAAGACACTGTTTTCAAGAACTTTAATAACATCAAATTAGATTGGATCTAACCCCCTTCGTGACCTTTGTCATGACATCGTGTATTATTGTGTTAAGTTGTGCTGATTTGGTAGTTTTCCACAAAATGAATATGAAATTAGATGTGGGGGTATATCTAACCTTATTACCTTTTTCGTATCACTGTGTCAAGTTTGGTGTCTTGTGCAAGAAATGTATAAACAACAGATACGAAATATTAATGTTTGTGTATTTACATAATGTGTTCGTTGTGACAGATGGCAAAATAAATAAGATATAAATCGACTTTTATTTATTACATTGTGTAATACGCCCCTCCACTCTTTCCACAGATATCTAGTTAAGTAGCTTTGTGCGTGACTACAGGCAAACAAACAAATACTGTGCAGTTTACTTTCTTTTATACCTCAGTGAACACAATTAATTTCACCAACACCTCGCGAAGGCCTGGCATGGTCAGGTGGTTAAGGCACTCGGACTCGTAATCCGAGGGTCATAGGTTCGAATCCTCGGCACATCAAGCATGCTCGCCCTTTCAGTCGTGGGGTCGTTGAAAGGTGAAGGTCAATCCACTACTCATTGGTAAAAAAGTTGGTGGTGGTGGTGACTAGCTGCTTCCTCTCTAGTCTTACGCTGCTAAATTAAGGACGAATAGCGCAGATAGCCCTTGTGTATCTTTGCGCAAAATTAAAAAACAAACCAAACAACTTGTGAAGGAATATATATTAAGATAATCTTTCAGGAGCTGTTTGATTTGTTTTAATTTCGCGTTCTAAAATGTGGCAGAAATGCTCTGGTAGTTTTTCTTTTCTTGCTCTAAATGGATAATTATAATTTTTTTCAACATATTGAAAACCTAGCTTTGTATAAGTTACGTGAATAATAATTGTACGAATAATGATATCCACTTTCATAATCCATGACGTGAGAAGATGTGACGTTATTTTTAACTGCGGATGAGCAGCCAAATATGACATATTTGACGTATTATTATTGAAAAGCCACACTTAATGAATCTATAGATACGAGTGACTGAAAAGTATTGCGTATTTTCTGTATTTGTTACAACCTCTCCCAGACATTTTCCTGGGGCGCCCACTTTGTAAACCCTTGTCTTAGCTCATTGAGCACGTGATGTAACAGAAGGGGCAGGTTTTCGGATGTGATAACTTTCAGCTATTTGTAGGCACAGTTGTATAACCCTAGGTAATAGTAACCAAGAGGTCACAAAAATCAGGTTTATTATATGTCACCACTGGCATTATTTATAATTATCTGTAATGGTCGTTAGCCTTTCACTTATTTTTTTGGATATTATAATAAGCTAAAAATTTAAGTGCACTCTTTTTTTTCGCGGAGACTTCTCAATAAAGTAAGAGAACAAATGTCGTTTCTTCTCATAGTTTGAATGTTAACATGCTTATGTGATGGGTAGAACTTATTACACATTTCTGCTGCATTCCTCAACAAGTTCACTGCAGCGGTTAAGAATATTGTTTTGTTTTTTCGCGAAAACGTTACGCGAACTATCAAGTCCTCGGATCTACCATCTTTATACACTAACCAGAGGCCACTCCAGGCCCACATGAAAAGATAAAATATTTCATTGATATTTCCCAGTAAATGTGCAATGTTTCGGTTATAAACCTTTTGATCCGATAAATATTTTAAAATTCCCATGCATTTGTACGTGCGCACGTGCGGCGTTCTGCTTCGAAAATTCCTTTTCTTCCCAACTGGAAGACGAGTAGATGACCTTTACTCAGAAGCACGTATTTGAAGTTAATTAATATCAACGTCCGATCAAAACATTCTACATGCTAAGAGCAAAGCTAAATATCAACCTGGCTGTAATTATAGCTAATTATATATAATGTTCTTGCGTGTTGTTGTTTTTTTCTTATAATGTATCGTTTCATTAGTTTGGTACTCTCGCTGTTAACGACATTTTCGGTCATAATCCAAATAATATCTCAAGATCAAACTGCACACATGAAAAACTTAGGTTTATGATAAATACATAAAGAAATCGAAAGTCTTGAAAGAATGGTTATACGAACATGATGAAAAGTTCTAAAATACATCACGTTTATTTGTTTGGTTGTTTGTTTCAGAACAAAATTGGTGTTACATTACAGGGAATCGGATTCTGAAATTTAAGGATGTTTACTGCTGTCCTACAGGGGAAATATTAAATTTAATAGCTACTCATGTTGGCTACATTCTCGCCTTCAGATTTACTAGCAGTGTGTGTCTTCTTATAGTGGCCTGGCATGGCCAAGCGCGTAAGGCGTGCGACTCGTAATCCGCGGGTTCGCGCCCGCGTCGCGCTAAACATGTTCGCCCTCCCAGCCGTGGAGGCGTATAATGTGACGGTCAATCCCACTATTCGTTGGTAAAAGAATAGCCCAAGAGTTGGCGGTGGGTGGTGATGACTAGGGAGGCGTATAATGTGACGGTCAATCCCACTATTCGTTGGTAAAAGAATAGCCCAAGAGTTGGTGGTGGGTGGTGATGACTAGCTGCCTTCCCTCTAGTCTTACACTGCTAAATTAGGGACGGCTAGCACAGATAGCCCTCGAATAGCTTTGTGCGAAATTCCAAAACAAACAAACAATCCTTCTTATAGAACAGCCACAGCGGGCTATCTGCTGTGTTCACCGAGGGGAATCGAACCCCTAAATTTAGCGTTATAAATCCGAAGATTTACCGTTTTCCCACCGAGGGACTTACTAGTAGTGAGAACAGTACAGACAGTCCATTATATTGTTTTATGCTTAACAGTAAACAAACGAAAATCTTGTTGGGTGCTTCGAGAAAGACAGCTAAAGTCTAGGGCTATCTGAGCTATTTTCCACGACGGGGAATCAAAGTCCATAAATTTACCACCGATCCCAATGTAGGACAAAGTTTGATATATTTGAAGTTGAAAAGGATCTTCAAGAGACCAAAGAATGCTAAAGATTGATCTGTTTTGGTTCTGTAATACAGAAGAAAAAAAACTGAGCTAATTCACATTTGATTGACGTAACAACACACACATTTGTCACGTGCTGGACGGGTAGGGCTATGTCATTATCGTGATGAAAGCAAAAAACGAAAAAAAACCCGCAAGAATGCTACCAAGTTTTATAGAAGCAAAGTAACACACATGTCCTGGTGTATCATGCTAATGGTACAAAATTGTTGATTTAATAAGATATAAAATTATATATCTGTATCTTATCAACAAAAAGCACATTTTTTTTCAACCAACATAGTAAAACCAATACTGTATAAGCATAGAAATTCCAAATTGGAAATACGTAACCTTATCTTTGTAACCAACATGTAAAACGTATCAAGTAACGGTGACAGAAAGAACTAAATTCTTTACTCCAAAATGTCAAGGAAGAAGTGTGGATCAGCTGTATTGAATAACAGATAATAAATTGTCGTCTTTTACCTCAAACACCAAGCAAATGAGCCATAAATTAAAGTGCAGTCGCATTCCAATAATTTTTTTTTCCCCAAAGATGTAATTATGACACTTAACGTATATGCGGAATGGGGCCATTAAGGTACCACATGGGATGAAAGATGTCTGCCATAATTCAAATACTTTAAGCAGGGGAACGTTGTTGCTTGGCAACTGTTGCTTTCAGAAATTTCTTATTTTTCTTTTTTCTTATTTTTTACCTGCAGCAAAGTCTTAGATGGACATGGCGTTGAAATCCTTTTGTAGTGTATGCTTTGCTCAGACTGTGACGGAAAGTGGAAAGCTAAAATGTTTAAACACCTAAACGTGCCCTTATATTTGATAGTAACTCTTATCATTAATTAAATAAAGAGTAAAATCGAACAACGGACAGAGGGCACGTAGTAATATTGGTTTGTTTGTTTTTAATTAAACACAAAGCCACACAATGGACTACCTGTGCTCTGCCCACCACGGGTATAGAAACCCGGATTCTAGAGTTGAAAGTCCGCAAACAAACCGCTGTGCCTCTGGAGGGGGCAGTTATTTTGAACAGAGAAAGTATAAGTAACATAAACGAAATCTTCTTTTTTAAGTCTCTCACGCAAAAATGAACAGTATTATCCAATGAACGAATAACTAATTTCTCACCACTTCTGGATTACTAAACTTAAATACTTTACCACGACTAGATTGATTGATTGAAAGAATACCTAAAATAGTGTCAATACCTCTTGCCCCCAGTGGCTAAGCGGTATATCTGCAGACGTACAACGCAGAAACCGATTTCGATACCCTTGGTGGGCAAAGCAAAGATAGCCCATAGTGTAACTCTGTGCTTAAATATAACCAATGCCTCTTTACAAATCATTCACAGTACTAAAAACGAATAACGTAAATAACCCAAAACAATTATATACACAGAAATGTAATATCTGTAATAACCAAATCATATAGATTGCAATCTTAGGTGAACGCTTAAACCTGACGCTTATGTAATCCTGCCTATTTGATGCATAATGTTGTCGACCTAACTTATAAGAACAACGTAAAAGAGGTGTGAAAAGTTTTAAAAAATGTGTAAAAACTAACATACGAACGCACGAGCCATGACCTTCATCAGTGGCAATTATTTTAGTTCAGATGCTCCACAGTTTTTGCCAGTGGTGATTTAGTTCGCTTCGGAGGCTCGATCGCCTTCATCTTTAGTACTGTGGTTTGGTTTGAAGGTTCCACAGCCTTCGCTAGTGGTGTTTCAATTTGGTTTGAAGATTTCGCAACTTTCGACAGTGATGAATATTGATAATGTGCTTTGAAGGCTCCACAGCCTATGCAATTGGTAATGTGGTTTAGTTTAGAGGTTCTATATTCGTCGCCAGTGGTGTTTCAATTTGGTTTGAATGTTTCGCAACTTTCGACAGCAGTGAATATTGGTAATGTGGTTTAGTTTGGAGGTTTTATAGCCTTCGCCAGTAGTGTTTAGTTTTGGTGGATAACTAACCGTTATAAAGAAACAAAAAATCGCGGGTTTTTAGTTACCACGTAATCAGTCAGACAACGAATCAAATGTTAAGTTAATATTTAATAATAAATTATTATATGGATTCTTAATAACTACATATTCAAAAGAACTGTGTTATATGTGTCTAAGTCAAATACATACTATTCTGTAATTGATTTAGACGCCAAAACAAACGGTAAAAAAGTACTGTATCAATTATAAAGGTCGCTTTTTAAAACCTTGCAAACAGCAACATTTTATCACGGTTGTTTATTTTAATGGGTTTTGCTATTGCTAAGACTGTGGTTCTTGCTCGCAATCTTGAACGATGTAAGCCAAGGTTACTAAGACAAAAATAAATCCCTACGCCATTGGACAGCAGTAGTTATGCAGCGTGACAAATAATCATAATCAAAGGCTCACACGATGATTACGTGCTGTTGAACTGGTAGTCACAAAAGGCAATGATTGCAAAAGACTGGTACAGCTTATCTTGAACTTATATAAGAACCACCATATCACTACGAATATGGCATTGTGAATTTATAAATATTATTATTAACAGGACAGAATTCCTTGTCCATGGATCTATACTTTGAAGTAAACATTGAAAAATATAGTAATTTAAAAAGGAACGAAAATAACTCTATGTGTTGCACGTTAGTATTTTCTTAAGATATTGGCTAATGCTGATAAACGCCATTAATATAACATACTTTGTGTAAATAAGCGCTCTCTGGTGTTTAGACAATATTCTAAGTAAAACTGAACTTTCAGTTAAGAACTGAACTTATCGATTTTTTTAAAGCTTCTCGTCTTCAGTTAAAGCCACACATGATACCTTGGAGCACATAAAGGTTCGAGACTCAGTTCGAGTTAACTATTTTTACGAAAAGTTTTCTACGCCCAGATGGTGTTAAGTAGAACAAAAAATCCTTAAGGATGTAGAGATCTCCTTATGTTCTCTATACGCTGATGTAAATATACTTCGATCCTAATGTTAGCAAAAGAGAGATTTTATCTTACATAGTAAATTAAAAGACAAATAATGATTTATAAAAGAAATAATATATTGCAAGTAAGATACTGTTAATAAAAACAGAATGAGGATTTGAATTTGTTCGCATCCAGTTATCCTTAAATACAAAAACTATTGGGTTAAGTCCCAATATTGGTCTGGTAAGTGTAGTTCAAGAGTTGGTTGTTAGCGATGTTCCAAAATTAGAAACGGCTAGCGCACTCATAGTTAGTTTTGTGCAAAATTATTCAAAAAACAACAGAAAAGCGTATTCTTTTGTAGCTTTCATATTAACCATTTATTACGTTTCACATTAGTAATGTGTCAGTATTTCAAACTGGACAGTGAAAAAGTAAACAAGGCACGATCTAAAAGACAAGGTCAGCAGCAAAAAAAAACCTGTAACAGTTATCTTCTCCCCTCAGCCTGTTCTCTGTTCACGCTTGGAAACAGAGCGAACGGTCTAAAAGAAAGCCATATCTGAAGATACCAGGGTCTACCCGAGGTTACTCCTCTGCATGAACGAATGCGGTAAATTGAAGCATATTTCAGAGAAACTCTAACCAGGCGTGATTATCGCTTCCTGGCAGACCAGCTCGATGTAAGTCGTCCGCTGGTTTGTGAACCTGATAAACGCTGACCAATGAGTTAGGATTACTTTAAACGCGAGAAATTTAGCACAGTGTGATGAGCACTGTGGCCATTAGCGATAATATCCACACGGTCATCAGATAATTGGTGTTGGCCAAAGGCGTTGTATCGGTAGGTTTAATCATACGCTATCTAAGAAGAGGAAAGGTGTTGGTTCAAGAGCTATCAATCTCCTACAAAAACCTGTCACCTAGAGACTCGGCTGAATAGGATTTTGACCAATAAAGAACATTGGTCTCTCCTTAGAGCCAGTCGTAATCAATTTACCACGTCATGTTCGGTCACTGAACTTTGCATGTACCGGTATAACTACCATATGTGGCGTATTCAGATAACGACACGACACGTGTTGGACTCGCAATCATTATTATCAGTTAGACATTTTTCTGTCTTTGTGTTCGATCTGTCAGAAACATATTGTCGGTAATGTTTTGAGAGTAAGCAATTCGTTAACTTTTGTTAACTTTAACGTGAATAGAAACATCTGTGTGATAAACATTATACTGTATAAAATAATCAGAATAAGAGAAAAAATTGAAAGGAAGAGAAACATACATGACATTAAAAAAAAGGCAAAATGTATGTACTTTTTGCAAGACTGATGTTTTGGTGATGTACAAATTTCTTACAAAACCACACGAAATACATTGGGTGTTGGGTGTTCACTGACGTTAAAAAAAACAACCAAAACTGAATAATGATAAATGACATTACAACCCTAATACTGTATACCGTTAGCAGGAAGTCCTAGTAAGTACTAGTACAAATTTAAAGAGAAGTTTTAGTACATACACGGTTATTAACAATCATGTTACCATTGTAACTTCACAACTGTAAACACTGTCGTCTACGTACTTTTAAGATACAACAACACTGTCATCTACATGGATTTATGACACAACAATGCTATTGTTTAGTTGAGCTTAGAAATAAAACTATCCAGTTGTTTTGGTTTTACCACGTTTTTTTTCTATACGCCCCACCGGTGGCTCAGCAGAGATTCTAAGGGCTTAAAACACTAAATCTCGGGTTTCATTATCTGCAGTAAGCAAATAACAGATACTAACTGTGAAGCTTCTTGCGTAAGAAACCAAAATTTACAGAAATTATGTAATAATTCACTTAAATTATACAACGATAGTATTCATATAAATTATACAGCAAAAAATGGTGTTCATATCAGTTTTACAATAACAATTATCTAAATGAATTATGGAAAATTTAATAACACTTTCGTTTTATAACCAATCATCAAAAACCTTGGCATCAATAAACACGAACCGATTTTCCCCAAACAACTGCATACAAGTTTTGAGGTCTTGACATCCTCGACGGTGCGTGTCTTTGTGCAGACTATCCTGTCACTTATGCTGATATATATTTCTGAATTTATGAAAACTAATGCTCTGTAAGAGACATTTTATTTGTAGAGGTTGTTTGCTTGTTGACGAAATGTATTCGGGGTGGAGGGGAGGGGCCTTGATTCTCATATGTTCAGGGATGAACTCTCTCCATCCATATGGGAAGAGTCTAAGCCTTCTCAAGCCTCTTATACACGCCATCCTTGCTAAACGTAAAAATATCGACGCCCTTTCTTGATATACAAGTTCTAAATTATTTACACGTATAACATAGTTTTATATAACTGATCTGTGTGTTTGAAGTTAAGTACAGAGATACACAAAGGGTTACCCGTGCTCTGTCCACCACGGGTATCGAAACCCGGTTTGTAGCGTTATAACTTTAGAAAGGTGAATCCTTTATGGACATAAAATCTGCGAAATCAGAAACTCGTAGTTTCCTCGTGGCACTGGATTCTGTAGGGATTCTGGGTAATAGCGAAGACGAACCGGAATGTGAAAGGTGATCTTTTGAAAATACTATTTATCTCATGAAATATTATTCCACGTTGGTAGTAGTACATGTTAGTGTTATGATTTCATTTCCATATTGGTAACCTAATTAATCTTCTGGAAATGCATACGTAGAACACTCGCTGTGCCTCTTATAATGGCTCATGATCAGACAACCAGGGTGGTGTGAAACTGGTTTGTGGATAGTTGTTCTTTTTCCAAGGCAGGAAATTATATCATAAACGTTCAGTTGAATAAGTAACATTCAGTCAGATCGGAAATGGTTTTAATGTTTTAACTTACCAAACTGCTTCTTCGAAGGCTCGTGACTCGCGTCTCGCAGTTTGGGGGTGGGCGCGTTATACGTGTAGCGTTCAAATCCTTCTGTTCAAGTATAATAGCCAAAAATTTGACAGTGTGTGCTACTGACGAGATGAATTCCTTCAAGTTCATCAATCCCAAATCAGGGTTTGGTTTGATTTTGAATTTCGCGCAAAGCTACACGAGGGCTATCTGCGCTAACCGTCCTTAATTTAGCAGTGTAAGACAAAAGGAAGGGCAGTTAGTCACCACCACCCACCGCCAACTCTTGTGCTACTCTTTTACCAAAGAATACAGGGATTGACCGTCACATTATAACGCCCCCACGGCTGAAAGGGCGAACATGTTTGGTGTGACAGGAAATCGAACCTGCGACCATCAGATTACAACTCAAACGCCCTAACTATTTGGCCATGCCAGGCTCCAAATCAGGGACGATCTTGCGTATCCAGCCTTTATGTAGTTTTGCATGAATATGCAGTAGCCAATCAACAGCCATTCAATATTTCAAATCAGTTGGTTTATTAATATTAATCATAATAATGTTTGATGACTGAGTATTCATACACATTCCTTAACAAAATGAAGACGATGTATGATACTTCCCTAATATCTTATCATTGTGATTCTAGGCCTGTAATTAGTATAGTTTGTGGGATAAATGATAAGACATCAGGAAAGTATCATAATCTTCATTTAGTTAAGGAATGTATATGAATACTGAAACATCAAACATTATGATGATTAATATTAATAAACCAACTAATTTAAAATACTGAATGGTTGTAATTAGTATAGTTTGTGAAATAAATATGGAGAAAGAATCAGACAAGGCTACCCAGGGGCACAGATGGAGAATTTAACTGACACAGCAGGAGACATATATAATAAAGGGTGTTAGCAGAGATGCAGTTTTTGTAGTGCATGTAGGGGCTGATGATGTAGGGGAAGGTAAGTCAGAGGAGCTAATTAATAGGTATAATTAGTTGATAAAGGGATTTAAAGAAAAGGAATGCTGCCCAGAATTAACTGTGGGTATGAAGTTATAAGAAGGTCACGATGGTGAAATGCTAGGCTTAGATCAGTATCTAAGGATGAGCAAACAGGCTGGTTGGACTTGTGTGATTGGTTTGGTGGAAGAAAGAAGTCTTTGGAATGAATGGTTTACATTTAAATAGGGTAGGGACTGGCTTGTTTGCTATTAACTCAATTGTAAGGGAAGTTACAAACAGTTGTAAAGAAATTGTCTCTGTAGGTAGGAGGAATAAATTAGCTAACTGGACAGAAGAGTGGCTGAATGGAAGAAATCAGAGGGTTGTTATAAATAGAGTTCAGTCAAACTGGATTAATGTCTCAGGGCTCATTTTAGGAACTTTGCTCTTTTTCGATTTACATCAATGACACAGATGTAGGAATAGTCAATAAGTTATTTATGTTTGTAGATTATTTTAAGATCTTAAATGTTGCTGGCTGTGAAGAGGATGATGCTGTTTTACAAAAGGATTTAGGTCATTTATTGGGTTGGGAAGATAAATGGCAGATGAGTTTTAATTATAATAAATGCAAGATAATGCATGTGGGTTATCAAAATTTTAATTATATATATAGTATGGATGGGAATAGATTTAACAGTTTCATGAAAGAAATGGATTTTGGTATAATAGTCAATCAATTTTTGTTTTTAATTTCGCACAAAGCTACTCGAGGGCTATCTGTGCTAGCCGTCCCTAATTTTGCAGTGGAAGACTAGAGGGAAGGCAGCTAGTCATCACCACCCACCGCCAACTCTTGGGCTACTCTTTTACCAACGAATACTGGGATTGACCGTCACATTATAACGCCCCCACGGCTGAAAGGGCGAACATGTTTGGCGCGACGGGGATACGAACCCGCGACCCTCGGATTACGAAATGAATACAAGTCTAAAAAAATAAGGTTTCATTGTAAAGGCCATTGTTGTGTTTAGTCTTGGGTTTCTTATCTAAGGAAAGATATTGATGTGCTGTAAAGGGTTCGGGAAAGGATTACTAGGATGGTGTCTGGGATGGAGGGGTTATGATAGGAGGAGAGGCCGAAACCTCCTATTTTCTCTTGATTGAAAAAAAAGTTAGGGGAATCTGATTGAGGTGTTTAAGATTGTAAAGAGTATTAATAGTGTTGATGCATCGACTCGCTTCATATTTAACAGTGAGATTAGTAGGACCAGGAGTGTCAAGTGTAGATTTTGATAGGGTATGAACCATTTTAGGCTAAGACAGGTTTAGTTTTCCAACATGGTGATTGGCATTTGGAATAGGTTGTCTTCAAATGTTGTATATGCAGTAATTTTAAACGAGTTTAAGAAAATGTTCGATAGGTATATGAATAACAAGGTCTGGCTATAAGGGTTTTTTCTTGTTTGTTTTTTTTAATTTAATTGTAGTTTAGAGTGTGGAACAACCGAGATAGACCAATAGGTACCATGATTTTCCAAAACGTTACGTTAGCCTGTGCTGTAAATTAACCAATCGTCTTAGATCATAGGATCAGTGGAACAAACGAGATTGAGAGAAATGACTAAGTTTTCCTACTGTGATGATTATTCGAAAGCCTTTTTAAAGATTAGTGCTAGTTTTTTAGTAACGTGTGTAACTTGAAAAATGTTAGTGTACCGTGTTTTGCGTTCTTTCATTTCTTACTACCTCATGGAGCTGCAGGTACATGCATGTTTATTAGTTTTTTATTAGTGCAGAAATGCTTGTTGTAAAATGAAACAAGTAGAAAACAGAATGAATTTCCTATAAAAGGAAATGAAAATTATCGTTAGAAAGTTACTCGAAAAGAAAATCTTGAAATGAAACTTATATTAATTTATATAGTTTAATTTTACCATTTTAGGAAACTAGTTTTCAGGTGATAAAAAATTAAATATCAAATTAACGCTAAAATCAGAGGTTCGATTCCCCCCGGTGGACTCAGCAGATAGTCCTATGTGACTTTGCTGTAAGAAAACACATAAACACAAACTTAGTATAGGACTGTATTGTTAAGCAAAAAGCTGTGTCCACACGCGGTCTAAAATTGGTTTGTAGCGTTATACGTTTCGAGACTTGTTGCTGAGACCATTGGAGGTCGCTTTCTTTTTCCACACAAATATATATATACATAGTTTGAGCCATTTGCTGCCATTCTACAATAGTACGCAACCTCTGACTTCACAGTAATATAAATGAGTTTAAAAGCCACACAACGCAGCGACCAGTTTACACGCTCACCATACTTGAAAACTGTTTGAAGAGTTTAGGTAAGACATTTTGGAGTATTTGAAATAAATGTGAAATTAAAATCAAACGGGATATTATTTAAAATTTCGGGAATGTGTGGCGAAGGGTTGGAGACTTTAATATGCACAAGGAATGGTGTTAGGGTGTTGGGCTTCTGTTTAGAGAGTTCAGAGTTTGAACATAATTCTAATAAAAATGCTCCGCTCTAGCGCTATCCTGTTTTAAAAGTGGCCAGGAGGTTAGGGCGCTGGACTCTCAATCTGAGGGTCATGGGTTCGAATCCTCGCCACACCAAACACTCACGCCCTTTCAGCCGTGGGTGCATTATAAAGTTACGGTCAATCCCACAATTTGTTAGTTAAATAGTAACCCAGAAGTTGGCGGTGGGCGGTGATGACTAGCTGCCTTCCCTCTAGTCTTACACTACTAAATTAGGGACGGCTAGCGCAGATAGACCTCGTGTAGCTTTACGCGGCATTCACAAATTAACTAATTGTTTTCAGAAAACCTGAAAAACTCAACGCTTTTGACATCGAGTACTGCTGGCTTGCTACCATCCCTTTAGTAATGTGTATAAAATTAAGAGAGGGATATACCCGAACCCTAGGCTCTCTAACGTTTAGTCCACGTGCACATAAAACAGTTTCGGTTGAACATATGCTTAAGGTAAACTGTTAACGTGACTTTATTCTTTATTTATGACGTTAATTTTAACTGTGAGTCGAGATCCTGACTCGTATAATTTCAGCAAAGTCTAGGAGTTTATTGTTTTAACTTTACACTTACAATACTTAACGGTAAGTTAGAGTAATAACGTTACAAACAGTACAACATAATTTCACGAGTAGTGGATACGTTGATTTTATGGGTTTAGAACTGACTTCTCTCTCGAATCCTTGACTACCGTTTTTCATATTCTGTTCCAGTAACTGCAGAAACTGGGAGAACGGACAAGAGCATAGCTTCTATGAGAACTTGAAAAGAAAGAAAATGTATAAGTAGTTATTGTACATAATGACTGAGTTGTACTGAGGTATTAAGATCAGTTGAACTAGGTATTCCGCTTGATGTCCGATTAATAGTGGTTGAGTACCATCAAATGGTGAACTTGGCTTTTAACCTTATGAAATTGACTGAAGGCTTGTAAACTAAAATAAAACTTAATTACACGTGAAATATTGGTCTAAACATATCTTTTTCTTTTTACTTTATCTTTTTATCTAAATACAAATATTAAGTCATCATTTAGTTTTCTTCCATTCCATTTTCTTACTATGCATTCGGGTTTGTCATCTTTATCCTTAACCCTGACCTAGAAAGCTCTGCTAACAAACAAACAGTTGTCGTTTGTATGCGTTGCAAAACTACACAAAGGCCTATCAGTATTTAAACTGAATTAAAATATAAATCAACATAATATATTACGTTGTTTGAAGTAAAAACACAAACATCAGAGTTTATTAGTAGAAGCAAGAGTAATTTTAAAATGTTACCATAAGAAGTTTATTGCTTCAAAATCGCTTTTTTTTCTTTTACAATCATCGTATCTCGTTCAACTTAAATTGTACCTTCATAGTTTTACACGAATGACGTAGATTCAAATAAGTCATACCTCTACCCCGTATGTCGTTTATTATTATTATTTTAAATTTACTTTGAAATACTGTATTCTCGATATAGATTGAAACACAAATTACGTAAAATTCTAACTAAGTTAAGCCTAATGGCTTTGACAACAATTACGTATACGCAGGTTTAAATTCCATTAAAATGTAGCATTTATGAGCATATTTCACATATGATTCGTGAATTCCTTTCAATCACAAAGGATTTAACCTATGATATTATTTCCTTTCTTAGAAAACAGTAATTCTCAAAAACAATAATTATGTAACTCGACAAATTAGGAATGAAATATTCCTAAAAACTAAAAATAACATATTTAAGGGAGATAAGTTTTTTTTTTAATCTCTTAACAATATGAACAGTACAACTGAAATGGACATATTTGGTTCAAAAAATGTAAGCCCGTTGTTAACGTAGAATACAATAAACAAGTTGTTTTTTTTCCCTCCAATACAGTTTCCCAGTTTTTTTTTTATATGAAGAATCTCTGGACAAACGAAAGATGCTTTTATATAATTAAAAACAGAAATAAGATAACAACCGAAAGTTCAGTGTCCTGGCCTGTTGTGAACCTGAAATGTATACGTCACGTTATTATTCCTAGGGCCAGTGAAAATAACATGATAATATTTTTCTTGTTCCTGCTTACAGCATGCATAAAAATGTATTTCACGTCTCGTTCGGGAGTAGGAGAGATAAACAAGGATCTTGTAACCAGAGGAAAAGACAAGAACCTTAAGAACACGTTTAGGGTTCTACCATGTTGTCCTTTAGTTGCTCGTACACGAGAATGATGTCTCACCCCGTATACGGCTGTGGATATATATATATATATGTGTGTGTGTGTGTGTGTATTTTTTACTGGAAGAATGCTTACGTGGGATGAAATATATACAGCCTCAATTAAAGCAAAGATAACGGATAAATATATCCAAGTTTTGAATAAAATTGCGAAAAATGTTTAATTTTTTTTTTAAAGTAATTAGTGTACATAATCTAAAAATATCTTTTTCTGACCTTGAAAAACAACACGTGGTTTAAGATGCATTACCTGAACACGTGTTCAGAACGACAATGATTAATGATCATCGACCTGCAGAGCCTGTAATTTATAGCACCATGACCTGTTATTATGTGTGTTAATTTAACAGAAAAAAATGTTAAAAATTGCTATAAAATTCTCTAAAAGTGTGATTAACTGGAACGTTACCGCGATTCATTACGGTAATCTGATGAAACTGTTACAGCTCTAAATTCAGTTCTTATAAAGATCGCATTTAGCCGTAAGAACTTTGACCGTAACTCTGTAGCCCTTGATCTGTAACTAAACATCCTCGATACTCAGTGTTTTCATCTTCAAATATTAACCCACAAATTACCAATTTTTTTATGCAATGTTTATTTCCGTCAGAGTCCACATAGTACGTCATATTGAGTAATTTCTGTTTCTGCCCTCAGTGACAATAGTATTACTTATGTTCTTGCCCCTAGTATCACTAGTGTAATTTGTGTTTCTGCCCCTAGTACCACTAGCGTAATTTGTGTTTCTGCCCCTAGTACCACTAGTGTAATTTGTGTTTCTGTCCCTAGTACCACTAGTGTAATTTGTGTTTCTGCCTCTAGTACCACTAGTGTATTTTTTTAAAGTCCCTAGAAAAGTGGTTGAAAACAACCAACCAGAACAATTGTATGACATTATTTGTTTTATATAAATTACATATAAACCTCCAGCTGCATTCTTCGTGCCATTTTTACTCCGTATATATTTTGTGGGTTGTTCATGCACTATTAGGTACTTTGGAATCCAAAAGAGTCATGGATCCACAAGCTTGAGTCGAGTGGGGCGTTTATAATGTGAGGGTCGATGCCACTATTCATTGGTAAAAAAGTAACCCAACAGTTGGTGGTGTGGGGGAGGAGGTGTTGACTAGCTGCCTTCCCTCAAGTCCAGTACTTCTATGTTAGGGACGGCTGACGCAGATAGTCCTGGAGTAGGTTTGTGCGAAATTTCAAAAACAAACTATTTATAGCATAATAATTTAGAAAAAGTAGCATTTAAAAAACTGATTGGATTCACGTGGACCACAGGTAAATTTAGTGCTACGACATAATCACAACGATAGTTTTTCTTCTAATAAAACCAAACTTTATCCTCATTGTTCTTGCTGTTTAAATTGTTAGAGAATAGATAGGTTGCTTAAAAGTATTGTTAAAGGTGAATTTTCAACAAATGTAATAATTGCCTTAGAAACTGTACTTTGGTTAGGTATAATTCCTATGTGGTTGCCATATTTTTAAACACTTTAGTTTTTGAGTAAAAAAAATGAAACAAAATATTCGAGTCCTCGAACTCAAGTTCCTCTCGGTCGTTCGGCTGTTTCCGTGACGTTTTACAATTATGACGTAATAGTTGCCAAACACGCTTCTACAGATATTGTTTTGAATCCATACATGACCATTTCGTAAATATGAGAATATTTTCAAATCAGTCAGCTTGCAAAATAATAATATTAAAATCAAAATTATACTGATGATTGATAGAAAAACTTGAAAACAAGAAATATGTGCAACTGAAACAAAAATCTCATTGGGCTTTGGAAATATTGATACACTTGAGATGGTATAGTTTTGGATAAACAGTATCTTTAATTGTAGGTTAAAGTCAAATATACTATTTTAGGTTTAACTGCACCTTGAAAAATACACACTAGTGACTCGGGAAGGGACCTAAGGGACCATTCAAGTCAACAAATTCATAGTATGATGCTTCCAAGACATCGATATTCAGGCAATTTCCATCAAAGCCTCGAGTCTGGAAAATGCACTCTTCATCTTTTAATCGGTTTTACACCTTGTCGTATGAGTGATAACAAACGCAAACTCTCCTGGTTGGCATCTGCTCGCATAAACCACACCTACACCTTGCACAAACATACGAAATATGTCATATAAGTTATACATTTATGGTAAATATTAAATTAACTATTCAGACTACAACATCTAGTTTGATTTTATAGACAGAATTATGACGTAAAATTGAAATTCATTTTGTTACGAGTCATAAATACCCGGTACAATGATTGTGGAAGGGCCGAGTATTAGTTACCATAGTCGGCAAAGTATAAACAAATAAAACCCAGTCTGTGATACCAATAATTTATAAACACCGGACAGGTTTCGAGATGCTTAAAATTGCACGTGAAATAATACATACCATATTTATTGTCATGACTTAGGCTTACCATTCTTCCACTGGAGGTATGACCGACTCGCAACCGGCCTGGGCGCTATCAGTATCACTCACAGTTCCGCTACTCTCGCTCGTGGAACTGTCCTCATCACTAGAACTTGTCAGATCTGTGTCAAAAGTAACTGTTCTAGGTTCGTTCAGAGTAGGTTCGAATTGATATGGTGCTACTTGACACTGTTCAGAACACAAAGTCAAAACAGACTTCGCCTCTGTTTCTCCGTAAGTACTGGCCATGTTTATTTACATTCAACGCGCTGGCGTTGGCGGTTTGTTTGGCAACTGTTACGTCACAGTATTTTTCCTAGCGGCAAACGTAAAGACTAAAACGTTCGGATTGCCGCTCGGAAAGGGCTCTTCCTGCACAAAGTTATATGTTTCATTTATTAGCACATATTTTTTATAAAAAGTGTGAACATGCAAAATTAATCAGCATGAGTAGTTTTTTTACTGTAAAGTTTTCTTTTTCTGTAAAATTCACCTTTAACGTATTTTAAGGTTTTCGACATGGGAAACACACGAATGTTTTTAGAATCGCAATAGGGATAATTTTTGCAAATGTCACTGAACGTTAGACTTGTTGGTATACACACACGTACATAAACCAAAAAAAAAAAAAACACGTCATCCTAATTGCGAGAACTAAATCATTATTTTTCTGGTAGATTTTCTACCAAGATGGAGAAATGTCAGTAATATTAACTGAGATTTATTTTCAAGATTTAACCTTAACAATTTCACGATACAAACACGGCTGTTATCACATGAATGTTTGATAAGATAAATGCATTTTGTGAAGCATAACCATCAATGTTTTTACAATGTATGGATACATCTATCAATAATACAATGTAGTGTAGAGACAGTTGGTAGCGATGCTGATAGGCCATATACATTGTTGTTTTCACAGAAGATAAAAGCTTACCTAATTATTATGAATACCACAACGATATATTTAAATTAATATGTACCTTTTAAAATAACTTTTACTGTAACTTAACACATTATGTTTTTTCACTTCAACACAAATTATGCTCCTCAAACATAGAGCTAGACGAATTATAACACATAGTTGATGTAGTAATATGAATAAGCAGGTTGTGTGTGTGTTTTCCAACAGCACAAATAACGTGCAATATTCCACTGAAAACAATTTATTTAAAAACACCAACAATGATTGGTTTGTTTGCAACTAGAATTCAGTTGTAGTTACCCAATCACAAAACACAAACTTAGTTGGGCTCGGCATGGCCAAATGGTTAGAGGCTCGACTCGTAATCTGAAGGTCCCGCGTTCGAATCCCCATCACACCAAACATGCACACCATTTCAGCCGTGGGGGAGTTATATAATGTTACGGTCAATTCCACTATTCGTTTGCAAAAAAGTAGCCCACAAGATGGTGGTGGGTGGTGATGACTAGCTGCCTTCCCTCTAGTCTTACGCTGCAAAACTAGGGACGGCTAGAGCAAAAAAACTTCGTGTAGCTTTGCGCAAAATTAAAAAAACAATAAATGAAAATGAGTTGTTTTGAACGCAGGTCTGGTTTTGTTGTTTGTTTGTTTTTTTTCACTTTATAAATAACTCGCTTTATTATATTAGTAGTTGTTAGCTTGTATCTGTTGTAACGAAAATTAGGTTGTAGAACACAAGTAACTTGTATTATTAAAAATATGTTCACTCTGACTACTAAAGATTATTTAATTCTACCATATGTCAAATTATATCCCGATGGATTATTTCAACCGCTGAATTACCAATAGGGATTATATCCTACTTAATTAAACATTATTGTTTTCTAAACTGTTTATGTATCTAATTACTGATATTGAATGGTATAAAAGCAAGTCACTAGTTTGATAATTAAGACATAAGACAAGAAATACATTTTGAATGTGCAATGTGAACAGTGTAATACGATTACATAAGAGTAGCATTACGCAATGTATACAGAGTAATATAAATTCATAGGAGTAGCAGCATTGTGCAGTGTACTCTGTTTGTTTTTGAATTTCGCGCAAAGCTACACGAGGGCTATCTACACTAGCAGTCCTTAATTTAGCAGCGTAAGACAAGAGGAAAGACAGCTAGCTATTCATCACCACCACCGCCAACTCTTGGGCTATCTTTTGCTAACAAATAATGGGATTGACCGTAACATTATAACATCCCCACGGCTGAAATGGCGAGCATGTTTGGTGCGACGGGGATTCGAATCGGCGACCCTAAGATTACGAGTCAAACGCCTTTACCGCCTGGCCATGCTGGGCCTTACGTAGTGTAAACAGCGTGATATTAATTCATAGAAGTTGCAAGATTTAAATCTTGAACAGTTCTATTTATTATCAAGCACAAATTTGCAAATGGGCTATTTTTTCTGAGCCCAAGGCGAGGATTATTTAACCCTAAGTGCCATAAGCTTCAATCTTGAAAAAAAATATCCTTTGTATGTAACATTAGAAACTTTGTAATGAGCTTCAAAACGTTTCCTCCTAGATTTTGTTTTTTCACGAAACTATCCGTGAAAGGCTGAACAACGAAAACGAAACTGGAAGACATTTATTGTTACAGACAAGTCAAAACACTTTAACTTTTTATATAACATTTCGGATATTCGCGAAGAGCTATATTGAAGTTAAATGATAGACATCTAAGTTAAAATAACTTACCATAATCCTAGAACTAATTTAACCGCATAGTCACTTTTATAACGCACTCGCATCCACGACCCCAAAATGCCTAGCCCTGTTTTAATACAGCAATGCGTAGATTAAGGAACTTCGAAGTCACAGTCCGGAACGCTAATCAATAGGCCACTCTCGACTTTTCATACGGAAAAATCACTGTGCATAAAAGCACTGCTTTTATACGTGAATAAGTGCTTATTTAGAAAAACGTGAAGCACTAATTGTATGTAAAGCGCATAACGCAATATACGATCTGAGGGCCGTGCTAATTATACGATATAAATACACAATCAAAGAGGCGTAGCGTTATGTACGAATAAACTGACACAATATAAATCAAAACCAGTCCACCCTAGTTTAATGCATGGAATAAAAGATGGACGAGGTTTATAATGAATGTTACTAAGTAAAACGTAAAAAAAAAAACATAATAATAAATCAGAAATTTCTAATGTATTTTTTGTACAAGGTAAACAATTTATCTGAATACCAAGTAAACCCAGTTCCACAAAGAACAGCGAAACATCGCCTTCTATACGTCATGTTAATGCCAATACGTTAATGAGTTGTGATACGACACAACCAGTATAGAAACAACGACACAGCCTGATTTTAGTCCTGTGTATACATTACCCGCACATAAAACAACAAAAGACACACACACATCATAACAATTTAAAAACGTTATTTTCAAGCACGTTTCGGCTCTTTGCTTCACGAAAGAATTTGAGGTGAAAGATTTGCATTGAAAAACGGATTTGTAAGAGCTGGGACGAAACTTCAAGAGAGTTTTTGCTTGTTTTTACTTATCACCCCAGTGGCCCATTTGTATAGTAATCTAGTTTATCGTTATCCATTTTAAAATTATGTTTTCTAGTAAGTAGTTTTACACAACTGGCTATAGATGAAGAGTGGTGGTTTGGATGTAGGACTTGTGGCTGTGAGGATTTGGATGTAGGACTTGTGGCTGTGAGGATTTGGATGTAGGACTTGAGGCTGTGAGGATCTGGATGTAGGACTTGAGGCTGTGAGGATCTGGATGTAGGACTTGTGGCTGTGAGGATCTGGATGTAGGACTTGTGGCTGTGAGGATTTGGATGTAGGACTTGTGGCTGTGAGGATTTGGATGTAGGACTTGGGGCTGTGAGGATCTGGATGTAGGACTTGTGGCTGTGAGGATTTGGATGTAGGACTTGAGGCTGTGAGGATTTGGATGTAGGACTTGAGGCCGTGAGAATTTGGATGTAGGACTTGTGGCTGTGAGAATCCGTATCGCTCCTCATTATTTTACTCCAAACTTCGTGTGAAACTTACCTATACATAGCGTATCCTCGACACGTATTCTATTCTCGTCTATATTTGTGTCGGTATGTGTTATCTGGATAAAACGCTACTGTCTGGAAATACATTTAGCCCATGTTGAACCAGTTTGTGTATGGGTATACAGTAAAAGAAATCAAAGAAACTTAGTAGCAATGTCATGACGAGCAGGGTAAATAGCACTTCCAAAATTCCTTAGATTATGGGAATGTAAACCATTTAAATATGGTCTAAAGAAACAAAGAAAGAAGAACACAACAGGGAATAATCACAAATAACATATTATAGTGTGTGTGAGGGATGGGTTTTATTAAGTATATTTTGGGTTCCGGCGAAAGTAAAGGACTTATTGTCTACCTCTACCAGATTTAATCTCACTTCACAGGCCTTACCAAGCACGAGAAGGAAAACAAAGAGCACGTGAGTGATCAAAGCCTGCAGCGTCTCAATTCGTGCTGACTTTCCCTGTCTGTAAATATTTGACAGTTGTGGGAAGGTGGTTGCCTAGAAAAAGAAGATAAAAATATAAAAAGATATGGAGAGAAACCAGCAGGCTATTAAAACTGACCACTGACGGGTGACAAACAAACTTTATCTCCTGGAGTATGATTTTTCATCCTCCAAATGGTTCGAGTGCTAATCAAAATATAAACAGCAAATAGACTATATATGTTATGGCTCAAAATTATACTGCAACATTAAAAATATATTTTAGTATTCTCAATTTAAGTACTCAGTAGTGTTACTTCTTTGCCAAGCTTTAAGAGCCTATAGTTACATGACACAACTCAGCTAAACTGTTTCCTGGAAAAGCAGTTTTTGGCGCATGCGTATTTAAATCAATCAAGTGTCTGTTCTTTGTTGAATTTTGCGCAAAGCTAAAATCGGGGGATATCTGTGCTAGCGGTCAATAATTTTGAAGTGATAGATTAGAGGAAAGGCAGTTAATTAACATTATCCACCGCCAATTCTTTACCTGACCAATGAATTGATCGTGACTATATAACGCTCACACAGCTGAAAAAAAGTGAACATGAAGGAAGGAATTCGAGTTCACGACTCTCAGGTTGCGACTCGAGTGCCCTATCTTGTATCTCTCCATCAAGTAATATGTTACTTGTTTGCTTTGTCTTTTCTGTTGCGTTTTATCGGACGTGTTTTCATAGTTTCCATTGTTTGTTTATTTTTAATCACAAAGCCACACAACGGGCTATCTGCACTATGCTCAAAACGAACATCGATATCCGGTTTTTTAGCGTTGTATACCTTCGGGCTTACCGCTGGGCCATTGTGAGACCATATTTCCCATATAACTGTAATTATAAATAAACATTCTTTTCTGTACTGTAATACTTTCTAGCTTAAATCACTTTAACGTATGATCGTTGCTGCTAATGAACAACATGCACAACCTTGGAAATTTATAATATATTTTTTTGCATGTATCCAAAATGTAATCGTAAAAAAACAACAACAAATAGATCATTAATTCCTCGTATATAGGTACTATTCTTCAAAATTGTGATGTAAAAATATAATTCGTGCACATCGTGAGGTGTGGGCCCGGCACGGTCAGGTGGATATGGGATTAGATCCGAGGATCGCGGGTTCGAATCCCCGTTACAACAAACATGCTCGCCCCTTCAGCCGTGGAGGCGTTATAATGTGACGGTCAATCCCACTATTCGTTAGTAAAAGAATAGCCCGAGAGTTGGCGGTGGATGATGATGACAAGATGTCTTCCTTCTAGTCTTACATTGCTAACTTAGGGACGGCTGGCGCAGATAGCCCTTGTCTAGTTTTGAGTGAAATTCAAACCAAATCGGGTTTAGCTATAAGCCTGCTATAAACGTTACTAGAAATTTTAACATTTTAAATATGAGTCGATTGAAAGAAAGGTACAACTGTTTCTTTGGCGTTCAAAAGAATCTGAGACATTATAAAAAAGATATTTTCTTGTTATTACTGATTTGATTTGTTGGAAATATTTAAAGTTTGATCATGTATTTACTTATAAAACGCGTTATGCAGTTTCCTAGTTGAATCTAAGTTGATTTTTTACATGTCGGTTACTTGTACTCGTTGCTTTTTAGTCTTCAATTTCTTTAATTAACTCGCTAGCTGATTGATTGTGTGGAATTAAGCACAAAGCTGCACAATGTGCTCTGCCTATCACGGATATCAATATCCGACTTGTAATGTTGTTAAGTCCGCAGACATGCCGCTGTGCCACTAGGGAGTGAATGATCTGAAAATATTATCTAAACGTAAAAGATTGATCAAATTGTTCGCTGTTGACTCAGCAATGATCTTTAAAGAGCTTATGAGATTAGATTTCAGAATTCGATTCCACGACGAACGCAACGCAGATAGCTCATTTTGTTTTCAAACCCAACTGGAACACTAGGTGAGCAGAAAGGTTTATATACCTATTAACTGAGGGTTAATTTCACACAATTGGTTCCGAGTTTTAGCGTTGCAAATTCTCAATGTTGCAGTTACGCCACTGTGGAATTAGACTGTTTATCAAAACAAGTTGGATATAAAAATATGTGGAAGGTGTTATTTACTCTTTCGAGTTGCTTTGGGCAATATATATATATATATATATATTTCGTATGTACTTATAGTTACCTGTTCGTTTGTTTTATTAGGGTAGTAATTTGAAAATTACTTTAGTGTGTAATTTTAATAAACATTTAATTTCGCTGGGAAAGGTTGCACAAGAATGCAACATTCTGATACCAAACTGTTGAAGTCCGACATCCATCCTAAAAATACCAATTACGTCGCTGTCGTCCGAACTATCATTAGAAAAATTAACATTTAAATATTTTTCTTGAACCACGTGGCAAGCCCTCCTGTCAAAGGTCAACCTTTAACGATAAAAAAAACGCGGGCATTATCTATAACATCTGTCACCTAACTAGTTTAGTTCCTCTTATTATTTTGTCATTTCGGTTTCTTTTATAACTTATGTTATTTTGTCCTTTAGGTTTTTCTTATATCCATTTATTATTTTGATTTCTCCCATGTCTATTATTATTTTATCATTTCGGTTTATCTCAGATCCAAGCATATAGTGTGTGTGTGTGAATTTCCTTATAGCAAAGCTACATCGGGCTATCTACTGAGTCCACCGAGGGAAATAGAACCCCCTGAATTTAGTGTTGTAAATCCGTAGACTTACCGCTGTACCAGCGGGGAATCTTAACGTAGAGTAACTCTAACAAGTTTACTCATTAAATGTACAGAGTATACTGTGGTTATTATTACAAAAACTAGAAATACTGCTGGTTGGAATGGCACAGATAAAAGATGCTATTTTAATCACAGTGTAAGCGATATCTGTTTTTAGAGAAAAATTCCTTAACTTGTTAAGAACAACTTGCATTCTCAAGGTGACTTAACTATGTTTAACAATATACGTGACCCGGGTTGGCCAGGTAGTTAGGGGCGCTCGACGCTTAATCTGAGGGTCGCGGATTCGAATCCCCATCACACAAAGCATGCTCGCCCTTTTAGTTGTGGGGAATCTTAAAATGTGGCGGTCAATCCCACTATTCGTTGGTAAAAGAGTAGCTCAAGAGTTGGCGGTGGGTGGTAATGGCTATCTCTTTTTCCTCTAGTCTTACACTGTAAAACTAGGGACGGCTAGCGCAAATAGCCCTCGTTTAGCTTTGCGCAAAATTCAAGACAAACAATTTACATCAGTTTGAAATGTTATTTTTAGTTGAGAAAAAATTTCCTCTGGAAATTCAGCTTTAGGAATACAAAACAAAACACTCACTAACCAGTAGAATGTACTTAAAGCAAACAGTACTTTTTTCATTTCTAATGCTTTTGATACACGCATTCAAAATGTAGTTTTTTCCCCCATACGTTTAAACAGATTTTGTCTTATGTTTGTTTCTACCTCCTTTATGAAGATTAGAAGAAGAAGAAGTAGTCTGCGATCAATTGGTCCCACTTCATCCTAAAACCTAGTAGACATTGTTTGAATTTCGCTACTAGAGCAGTGGTAATTTCTGCTAGCCGTCTCAAACTTTTAAGTACTAGACTAGAGGAAATTCAGCTCACCAAAACTACCCATCATCACATCTTGGGGTTCTTTTGACGAACGAACAGTGGTATTGACCGTTTTATATAAGCCTCCACCGCGGATATGTCGGGCATGTTTGGCGACGGGTTTCGATCCCATTACCTCATATTATCAGTCGCGCGCCCTATCCATCACGCCATGCCAGGTTCGAATAAGTCCTAAGCCCAATCTAAAGAGGGGGGACATAACATGCCAGAAAGTTAAAAAATACTTGCTAAAACATTTTCAGTTTTTCTGTTTGTCAACTGCTTGATGAGGTCACGTGACATGTTGATTCTACCCCTGCTAAATATTTGAGCATTCACAAGAGCCATCTAGCCTATCATTGAGTTGATCAAGCTTTCTCTCTCCTAACAACATGTAGAAAACGTAAATGTTTTGCTACATCTTGAATATATTAAATACTTATCACTAGCGTCGATTGTTAAGTGTTTGCCATCTAGCAACGTGACTGCATTTTTGCCTTTGAAACATCTCCACGCATGCGCATGATCTTCTATAACGCTTCAGGCAAAAAGAAACTAGTGGTTATATAAGTAAAGGTCAAGCGCCTTTGAGTGGAAGGTTTTCCATCTGAATATTAATGAAAGAGGTCAAGCTAACGACGTCAGACGTGATTTTGTTTGATTATATATATATTTCATTCGCAAATTCTGTGTTTTACATCAAGTCTCAAGTCTCTCCCTTCTAGAGCCCTTGACTCAAGGAACTGTCCGATAACATTTGATCTTACTACAAAGAACCTAAAATATTGTAAATTACTGTGATTACTTTTGCCAATAATTTAAAATGTGCACGACTTTTTGAGCATCACCTGTGGTTTCTGCTCAAGAAGACACGGAAAAGATAGTTGTCACACATCTTAAAAAAAAGTCGGTAATTGTAGCCTGCTATCGCTTGACAAGGACAACATTTTGAAGTAGTGGTGTGTGAAGAAAACACCGATAAGATATTGTTCACATACACACACAGGAGAAAAAATGTGTGGCCTACTATTGCTTAAGATATGCAATATTTCGAAACAGTGAGAACCTCTTATTGCTAAGTGCAGTACTGTGTGAAATAGAACAGGGATATTCGTATAACGGTGAAGTTGTACACTTTCTTCTGCGAATGAACACAACTTTTATCGTGTACATGAGCTGTAAACACCACAAAATTGTGGTAATTCGTGTTTTTTGTTTCTTTTCTCGAAACATGGGTTTAAAATAATTATGCTAAAAATCTGTCTCCATATTCTGTAGTAAAATTAAAATCCGCCTTGAAAACGTAGATAAACTTGGATGGAAAGAATCCAGTAATGTTAGACAGATATTATATGTTGCGTAGCATTTCAAAGTCCATCAAAACGTACAGGGAAAAAAGAATATAGGTGGTTCCAACTACTTTTCATTTTTGCATACCTATCTTAGTACAGTTTAATTCATTCTTTGGGTTATGTGTCTCTAATGGTGATTTCGGTCACAATCCCAATAATGCCGTAAGAAGTTCAGATATCTTAGAATAAATAAGTTAGGACTAAATAACTACAAGAAAAGTATTTAAAAAAACACACACACCAGAGCGCTTTCGAAAAAGGTAGATCCTTCTTCATCAGGAGCAAATTTGAGTGAAATTTCGAAAGCGTTTGTGTTGTTTTTGTTTTTCTATCTTCTATTAACTCCTCAAACCTATGTGTTTTTGTGATATGCTTATTATACATGAGAATCGTTTTGTATAGGTATTTATAGATCATAAACTAATGTAACTAAACTGACTATCAGGAAGAAAGACTTTTTCTTCTTTCCTTTTGTTTTAGTCTGTTAATCATTCATTGTCGTTTATATATCGAAAATACAAGCACTGCCTCGTAGTTCCTCTAATTATTGAATGAATGTGAAAAGTTTAGCATATTATTTACATACAAAAATTAATATCATATTTTATTTCTCTGTCTTGAATTTTCCGCAAAGATATACGAGGGCTATCTGCGCTAGCCCTCCCTAATTTAGCAGTGATAGATTAGAAGGAAGGCAGTTAGTCATCACCATCCACTCCCAACTCTTGGTATACTCTTTTACTAATGAATAGTGGGATTCAGCGTCACGTTATAACGCTCCCACGGCTAAATGGGCGATCATGTTTGGTGTGACGGGGATTTGAACCCTTGACCCTCAGATTACGAGTCGAGTGCGTTAACCACGTAGCCATGCAGGGTCAATCATAATCTGAAACAAATACACAGTCACTCATTAACCCAATTTTTTTTCAAAATAATTTGGAATTTGGTTCTATTCAATAAACGAATTCCATAATTTGAAGATTTTTCGTATGTTATTTCACAGTTCTAACACATAGTCCCGTGTCTTTGGCAGTTAGAAATGTTGGATTTTTTACCAGCAGCTTAACTGGAGTTGTTCTTAAAGTACAATCTTCACCTGTCACGAATGTGGTCAGAGGTCAAAAGTAAAATGTACGCAAAACTGACCTGATAAAGGCGTCGAAAAGTAGTCGTTAATGAAGTACTATACAGCCTTATTTTACTAAGTGGCCTTTGTCGACTCTCTGTAAATATATATTCCTCGAAAATGGTTAATATTGTAAAAGATTGCAAGATCGTAGCCCAGTCCTTTCTTAGGTTAGCTGCTTGTTACTGATTTAAATCGTTTTCGCGAACTTTTTAGTAGCTGACTAATATGGATATCGTATTTTACGCTTTGTAAGACACACTTTTTTTCTCTAAAAATACCTTGAAAAATCCCCATGCGTCTTCCAAGACAATTTGTTTGTTTGTTTGGAAATTTCGCACAAAGCTACTCGAGGGCTATCTGTGCTAGCCGTCCCTGATTTAGCAGTGTAAGACTAGAGGGAAGGCAGCTAGTCATCACCACCCACCGCCAACTCTTGGGCTTTCTTCCAAGACAAAAGTGATGGGTTAAGACAAGAGGTTATCCCAGGGTCTACTCAAAACGGTCTCCTATACAGATCGTAATCTCATTACTTACCAATTACAAGTATTTTCGATAACATAAAGCATTCAGTTTAACTAATATTGTCGATATGCTGTGAAGAATATGATGCATTTGACTGTATTTATTCAGTAGGTTGGAAAAAAGTCAAGGCTGCGTCAAGGTGATGGCTGCTGAGTAAAAATATTTTGTTCTTAGAATTGTCTTTACAAAATTAGGGTGCGTCTTCCATGATGTAGCGTCTTATAAGGCGTAAAATACAGTAATCCTTGGCGTCCATATAGGGTCAGTTTTTCTAAGCTATCGTTACACCAAACTACTTGAAGTTTGAATCATTTGTAGGTTATATGGTCGTCAATAATAAATGAGTCAAACAAAAATACAAATAAATAAACTCCTTTTAATATTGCAATCACACTAATTATTAGTGTAAATCCCTGTGTATTTCGCATAATAAACAAGTTCACTTTATTTGATTGGTCAGATCTTTACCCCGAATACTGTAAAAGGCAAAAAAAAACACATAAAATTTATCATTTATTTATGAGGTAACGTGAGCCCCCCACCAGTAGTGAAGGATAAACAAACAACTAATAATATCATTATTAAAGTGGGGTTCTTTTGACTGCTGTCCTTCTGGTCAGTTTAAAATCAGGAATTACGTTGCCATAAATAAAATACCGTATTTTCCGGTTAATAAGCCGAATCGCCGAATAAGCCGAGGCCAATTTTCAGCTCTGAAAATGAGGGTTTTTGCTTATTACCGCCCAATAAGCCGAAGCCATTTTTAAGAAGTGACAAGTTTCTTCAAAATGATATCTTAGTCTCGTTTCAGCGTCAGCATGCATGTTGTGTGTGATCATTGGCGTTTTGTAGTAAAGCAAAACGTGTCGTATTGAGACAGAGATGGAATCAATATGTCATTCGTTATTGGCTCCACTCACTGTAATTAGGTAACCAATGAAATTCCAGAAACAACGTTTCACTGTAGTCTTAACGTGCTTTGCTGATGGGACAAAATTACCGCCTGTGGTAATTTTCAAAAGAAAAACCTTTCCTAAGAAGAAGAAATTTCCGAAAGGAGTGATCGGCCAATAAGCCGACCCCCAAAAATCAGGTCCAAAATTTAGGGCCAGAAATTGGCTTATTAGGCGGAAAATACGGTATATAAAAAGAAATATTCCATAATAAATGGATTTTCACGAGGATTTTCTTCATGCGCTAAATCGCTTCCCAGTGGCATAGTAGCATGTTTGGGCTACTCTTTTATCAACGAATAGTTGGACTTACCGTAACATTATAACGACTCCACGACTGAAAGGGCGAGTATGTTTGGTGTGCCGATATTCGAACCCGCGACCCTCAGATTACGAGTCGAATGCCTTGACCACCTGGCCATTAAGAACTATTTTGTGGTTTAAAACAAATTTAAAGCGAATCACTCATGAATTGGTAGTACTTTTAAAATAAACAAATAAAAAGTAATTTGACATTTCTAACGTATGGAACATCTTGTATTTACTGACTTATTTGGGATGGCTGGATTTGTTTTTATTGTGTTCTTCATAAATTGTGTATTCATCAACAAAAAGGCATGACATTTTCGCAGGGGTATGTCAAACGTTTTAGGAATAAACTTCGAAATTCTGTGTAAACAGTCGCAAAAAAAGACTGAATAGAACCGTAAAATTAAGGTTCAGTTTCGGTTCATGTTTCACAATCAAAATCGACGTATCTGAGGCTGTTACAGGCAGTCCCCTATCCGATACTAAACCACGTTCGGGTGTGATTACGTGATCTGAAAAACTAATTAACTAAGCTTAGTTTATAATGAGCCATCAAAAGCCGCCATAATCGTTTCGGAAATACAGCCTCTGTACCACTAGCAAAGCTCCTGTGATGATAATATTTGTGTACAAAACCTCACCTGTTAGTTCCTTTGGTGATGGAACGTTTACAGTTAGCAGACTCCCTTCCCCACCTCCTCGTTCTTCCATGTCAAATATTAGAATGCGAAAATGAATTAAAATGTATCTGTCTGTTATACGAAATTATGCACAAACTAAAATGACATTTTCGTGTTTGTTTCGCCAAAGATTGCTTAACAGAGAACCCTCCAGTAATCCAATCACAAGTCCAAAGACTTATAACGCTAAAAACTAGGTGTCATATCCGTGGTAGACACAGCACAGATAACTCACGGTGTAGCTTTGTGTTCAACAACAAACAAACAGAGTTTAAAGATGTGCATGTTCCGCTTAAAACAAGTGAGATTCGAACTCATGTCTTTGCAGAGATGCAGGCAGAAATCTTGCAAAGCCTTAACTTGTTTTTCTTTTGAAAATATTTCTCAGTTTCGTAGAACGGCTTTGTTGGATGGAATCTCTTCAATTTCCAGTGTTTACTTCTAACTATCAAGCTTAGCCCCCCAGTGGCTCAGCGGTATGTCTGAGGACTTACACGCTAAAATTCGGGTTTCGATACCTGTGGTGGGCAGAGCACAGATAGCCCATTGTGTAGCTTTGTGCTTAATTCAAAACAAGAAAAACACTATCAAGCCATGTTAGAGGCCCATGTACCCCGCTGGTACAGCGGTAAGTCTACGGATTTACAACGCTAAAATCAGGGGTTCGATTCACACTCAGAAGCCCATGCTACGTAAGTCAGCGTATCATTCTCAGACTTTTCAAAGGCACAAAGATTCGAATCTCTCTACATTTCACATTTTTTTATTTTATTAGAAAAACAGTATTTTATAAACACAAGAAATGAAAGTCCTCCTGTTTGAGTGATATAATCATATTTTAAATTTTCAAGGATAATTCCTGAAAACAGAAATGCTCAATTCTAACTTCTTTGGCTACCACGACTTCGCAATGAATTACATGCAAGTTTGTTCGTTAATGTTTTAAGAAACATCAACACAGAACTAGTATGCTGTTAACTTGCTCGTGATATGAATATTTTACAAGGTAGGTAGGCAGGTATATAAATCACGATAGCGTGTGATGGTTATCCGGAGGATATAATAAACAGTAAAATTGACACCCAGTTAAAAATGATATAGTGAATAACACTGAGTTCAGGTCTTATGTATCGTCTATTTCGGCTTTATCTTATTTTTTATAATATCTACATATTTCTTAAGTGACACTCTCCACTAGTACAGCCATGTTAAACAGTTATTCAACTGACTATGTTCTGCCATTATTCAGAAGATTTGGGAGCAGCTGATGCACAATGTTCATGTGCCTCGTAATGCAGGGGGGAGGGGCTTCTAATGCTTTATAACCTATTGAACCCTTCGAATGTGCAATGCAATGCTTATGCAGAACTCTGACCTTTCATCTTCGTCGGATTTCGATTTTCTGTGTCACAGCTCCCTATCGCCTGCCATATTTAATGAAAAAGATGCACAGCGAGTATCTCAGGAACCGGCTTTTCGAAGGATCTAAGAAATGTTATTCAAGACAAGTATCTTAGCAACCGGCTTTTTAAAGGATGTGGAATAAAATATTTACGAAAAATACCATAGGAACTAAATGTTTTGAAATAACTGGGAAACATTATTCATAGCGAGTATCATAAAAACCAACCGTTAAAAGAAGCAAGAAAACTGGTATCATTGCAACTGTGATTTTAAAATGTTATTTAAAATTATAAGAAAGTGTATTTCCTCAAATTAAGGCCTCATAACACTGTACATCTTTAAAGAACATCGGAAAGGTGAATGAGTTGAATAGTGCCCTCTAGTTCTTTTTTTTATATACAGCACGAGGCCCCCAACCCCAGAAGAACGATAGGTTTATGAGCAGCTACAGTTGACTGGGAAACTTATTATACGTTCTTCTCGGAGATGTAGTACCTATATCCATAAAATAAATTCAACCTGAGCTATAATTTCGGGCATAAACATGATAGCCCATTGACTATGAATCATTTCTATGATAGGCTTAGTTTAATGAAGTTTCCCGCTGATGTGTTTATCATTTAGCTTACAACAGTATTAACGTCAGACAGGTATATCTTCATTATTACTGGGTGGCTTTGGTGAGAGAAACAAATATTTCTCCAAAGCAGTGATATTTCTAAAAGGCGATTCATGTGGTGAATAGAAGCAAATCGTACAAACCTCAAGTAGATTATTATGTTCGTAAAACATTAAAATATAATAGAACTATTCGATCAGTTCTCATATTGAGATTGTTTTTACCGAAATCGTACAAGCTTTACATAATGTGACAAATATATTGACTGAAAAAGTCTTATTAATGAATATCGTTATGTTCAAGCTCTAGATACTCAATATTTTATCTAGTGCTCAGTTCTTGAGTTTATAGTAAGTTTTAGTCACTTATAAAAGTTCGCAGAAAGTCAGTAGTTTATGAAACGTGATGTTATGAAATATCAATAAACTCTTAATAGAAAACAATATTTATTGCTGAAAGTCAATGGTAAATTAAAAATATTGTATTTTACAACAGTGTTGCACTAGTCACATTACCTGGTTCGAATATTAGAGAGGGTGCTGGGAGGAAAGACAATAGGATTTGGTTGTTTGTTTTTTAATTTCGCGCAAAGCTACACGAGGGCTATCTGCGCTAGCGGTACCTAATTTAGCAGTGTAAGACGAGAGGAAAGGCAGCTAGTCATTACCACCCACCGCCAACTTTTGGGTTACTGTTTTACCAACGAATAGTGGGATTGACCGTTACTTTATAACGCTCCCACGGCTGTAAAGGCGAGCATGTTTGGCGCGACGGGGATACGAACCCGCGACCCTCAGATTACGAGTCGAACGCCTTAACCCACCTGCCCATGCCGGGCCTAAGACAATAGGAAGGTGGAGAATCTGAATTCCTTTCTTATTTAAGGTCCAATTAATTTCATTCTCAAGGTTTCGTAAATATTATAATGAACTGCAAGTTATTTCGGGAATGCAGTATCCAACTTTGATTAATTTACGTAGACTGTGCAATTTATACTAAATTAGACTTACGGTTTTTTTTGCCCTGTTACAAAAATATCAAGCAGATGCGGTTAAGTGGGTAGTACGTTAGTAGGCGTATTTGTTAAGCCTTAGAATATCATCTGGTAAGACGGCAGATTGCAACCACAGTCTTAGGACTTATCACTGTGAAACAAACCAAATAACTACACTGCTTTAAGATTTATCATATTAAAAAATAAATAAAAATATTTTTACTTACTTAATTAAGTCTTATTTCAAGTAGCACGTTAGTAGGCCTATTTGTTAAACACTGAAATATTATCACCTGAGAAAACGGCAAATTGCTACTAGTGTAAGGACTTACCACTGTTAAACGAACCACCTAGCGTCATTGTCCTAAAAATATATTTTAAAATAAAACACCTGTGCTACTTAGTTGATTGAGCCTTTATAGCTTTTGCTCTTAATAACTGTAGTTAAAATATTAATATAATTCTTAATATATTTTAAATATACTAACCAATTTTGGCAAATTTTAATAATGCAATAGTTAACTTGCGTTAATTTATATAACCTGCACAACTATACACCAGATATTCTAAATTTCTTTATCGCTTAATCCTAACTCTGATTAGCTCTTACACTGAATTATGTATTTTTTCTTTTCAAATGTTTGTTTGTTTTTTAATTTCGCGCAAAGCTACTCGAGGGCTATCTGCGCTAGTCGTCCCTAATTTAGCAGTGTAAGACTAGAGGAAAGGCAGCTAGTCATCACCACTCACCGCCAACTCTTGGGCTACAATTTTTACCAACGAATTGTGGGATTGACCGTCATATCATAACGCCCCCACGGCTGAAAAGGCGAGCATGTTTAGTGCAACGGGGATGCGAACCCGCGACCCTCAGATTACGAGTCGTACGCCTTAACCCACCTGGCCGTGCTGGGCCTTTCTTCAAATGAGTAATAGGACGAAGGCCTATTAAGTTGGATTTTTAATATATGTGACGTTGAACCAAGTTTTTCCTACATAATTTCAAAGTGCACCTACTTTTTATGCTTAAAGAAGTGACCCATTTGTGAATTTCAATCCACGAATGATGATGAGTTTTATCCTTAAATTTGAGTCTCGATACACGTATTTGGCACAGCGTAGAAAGCCATTGTATAGCTTTGCGTTTAAAAATGAACATCAAACAATCTATTCAGCAAAATTATTAAACAGATTAGCTTACGCGAAATGCTTCCCCCACCTCTACTTCTCGTATATTAGACTATGTTCATGCGCAGTAACCTGTATAATTCGCAATTTTTATGTTAACGGTACACGAACTGTAAACACCTCATAATTACAGTAAATTCACCAATGTTTTCATTCGTGTTTCTAAAGTTTGGTACACGTGAAACGAGTTGTATCATAAATGATAATTTCCTCTTTATTTGGCCCGGCATGGCCAGGTTCGTATCCCCGTCGTGGCAAACATACCTTTTTAGCCATGGGGGCGTTATAATGTGACGGTCAATCCCACTATTCGTTGGTAAAAGAGTAGCCCAAGAGTTGGCGGTGAGTAGTAATAACTAGCTGTCTTCCCTCTAGTCTTACACTGCTAAATTAGGGACGGCTAGCGCAGATAGCACTCGAGTAGCTTTGCGCGAAATTCATAAACAAACAAACTCTCTTTATTTTTCTGTCTCCTGGTGGGTCAGCGTACTTTACAAACTTACAATACCAAAATACCGAAAAAAACAAACATAGCACAACTTACAACGTGTATTTTGTTCGTTCTGCCATTTTCAATCTGTCAGGATGATTCTTGTTATTGTAACTACTATTCTTCTAGCCTTTTATCTGTGAAAATATCTTGTAACATATTTACAGCTTTATTGGCATTTTGTTAGTTGTTTGTCACTTGGCAGATTGATATTCCTAGTCACTGATGCTTTAAATGAGTAAAAAATAAGTTCGATTGAATATACACCTCACACTCGCCCTTACCTAACAAAAATTCAGTTTAAGTAGGAAAGAGGCACTAGTGGATAGTCAGTCCTGAATCAACACGTTCAATTGAATTGATACAGTTTTTTTTTTCTTGGAGCTAAACCGTAATGGAAGTTCGCAGTATATATACAGCTTGTTAGTAGTTAAGCACAAAGCTACATACACATTAGCCTATCTGTGTTGTGCCCAACACTGATGTCGAAACGCGTTTTCTAGTGTTAGAAATCCACTAGAGGCATTTCTAAAGAAACGTATCTTGATAAGCTTTTTCTGTGGCACAGTGGTATGTCTGCGGACTTACTGTGCTAAAAACTGGGTTTCAGTACCCGTCCTGGGCTAAGCACAAATAGCCCATTGTGTAGCTCTGTGCTTAATAACGTAACAACTTTAGAAATGTTTGTCATAGAGTCTAAGCTTAAAGCACTGTTATTTGTTATGTGAGGCTTAACAAAGGATTCATTCATACAGTCTCTAGGAAAAATAAATATGTTGTCTTCTCTGCATGTACGGCGCAGATAGCCTAGTTGCTTTGCGCCATGAAACACCAAACCAATTTTCCATGTACAAATATTTATATACATTTCTTACGATAACTTTAATAAATATATCATACACCCATACAAAAGACATTATTATATAGTTATTTATAGCATATATGAACAAATACGTCCTAAATGTTTATCTTTAGCGTCTATGCGCATTCCTTTATACGTGAATACTTTGGTTGCTTTCTCCAGCTTTGGGTCTTATCGTAGAAGTTGAGAAAAGTGGAGAAAAGAAAAGTACCACCATTCTTATAATCTACTTTTGTTCCTCGACCCCAAAATCTCTTAAAACAGGAGGAAAACAGGTATACTTGTTCCGGAAACGTGAGATATCTTTTCTTCACTAGCCTTTTCAAGTGACAGTAATCGGGAAGTTGAATTTTACAAGCATTGAGCAAATGCTTTATCAAAAATGTACATTTCCCTGACGATTGACAGTCCTTAGCACTGCATGATATAACAAGTACCTTTCTTATTATTCACTGAGGTCAGCACTGTAATCTCAGAACTTTATAAATGAAGTTTTTTTTTTTGTTTTGTTTTGTTTTAGAAACCGACGAGTTCATTCCCGAATATTTGATAACAGCGTAGAGTCCTTTTAAAGACATTAAGCAATATATTGAACCTATCTCTTGTTGCATCATTATATATGGGGCCTTTTCTCCATAATGAATGCATTCGTGTATTGGATCCACGGCCGGGAAATGAAAGGAGATGGAGAAGATAGAGGTCGCACTCGTTACATCCACAGCTTATCACAACCAATCAGTGTAGCTTTTGTCTCGCTTCTCTCCAGTGTTTATGAGTCTTATGAAGGGTACACATTATACTATTTTTTTAAAGTGTTCTTATTGGCTTTAAGATAAACACACAGCTATTTTATTCACCGTGCTTTGTCTTTCTCCAGCAACGACTCTCAAGCCTTACTTTTGGTCCTTTAAGTTTTATAGATGCGTAATGGATTTCTGAGGGTTATTACTAGATAATTAGGCACAAATATATGCATACGTATCTAACTTACTACCGTTTTTTTTCTTCTGTAGAGGTTTCCACCTACACGTTAAAGCCCAAACCTCGATCTCAGTTTTTTTTTCTGTCATTTTTACTTCTACGTTCATTTCTCCTCTTCATCGTATTTTATGTGCATGAGACGAAAAAAGTTCGATTTTGTTTAATAATTGCTTTTAAGTAATGTGAATAAGAATTAGATGAACATTATTGTATCACTCAGGACACTTGTCGGGTAGATTAAGCTTTAAAAATGTGGGGGAAAAAATTAGAATTCAGCAACGGTTTTAATCACTGATAAACGGGTTTGTGGAGTAAAAGCTCAGGAAATTAGCCCTGGTGGAGATTACACGTAATTAAAATCAAATGAAAACTACAAAAAAACTTAGGTGTGAAGGGGTTGAGGTGGTTTTTGTTTAACGAGAAACACAAATATAAAAAGAATTTATTCGAATCGATCTAAACCTTGCAAAATCTGATTATTTTCAACCTGTTGGTTTTCTATACTGTTTGTTCCTGTATAACATGAACGTAAAAAAAACATTCCATAATTTATTCTGATTAAACAATTTTACTACGTAGTGTAATTTA
Organism: Tachypleus tridentatus; assembly: GCF_004210375.1. Taxonomy (NCBI): domain Eukaryota; kingdom Metazoa; phylum Arthropoda; class Merostomata; order Xiphosura; family Limulidae; genus Tachypleus; species Tachypleus tridentatus. Next base: position 212,544,899 of record NC_134837.1, read on the forward strand.
TATAATTATAATTTTCCAGTTTTTATATCTTATCGAAGTGTTGAAAAATCGTGTGATTAAGTTCATTGATATAGCTGGTTGTTTTTTGTTGTTGTTTTGTTTTAACCGTGAAGGCGTGCGACAATAACCAATGTGTGACCTGGATACTGGGTTATTAGGGCTATGTGCAGTTTCCACACACACACACACAAAACATTCCACAGATTTAGACCATGGGTGAGTTATAAATGTAAAGGTCAGAAACCTCTATTCGAATCAGAGAAGAGAAGCCCATTCATTGGTTTACATTCGGTTTATGTTGACTGGATGCTCTCTCTGATTTATCAGTTCGAAGTTAGGAGCGGTTTTGCGCTGGTGTCCCTTTTTGTAGCTTTGCACAAAAATTCTGAAAGACGAAAACGAATTGGTTTGGTTTGTTCTGAATTTCGCCCAAAGCTACATGAGGGCTATCTGAGCTAGCAGTCCCTAATTTAGCGGTGTAAGACTAGATGGAAGGCAACTAGTCATCACTAACCACCAACAACTCTTGGACTGCTCTTTTACCAACGAATAGTGGATTGATTGATTGCACATTATAACGCTCCCACAGCTAAAAGGGAGAGTGATAGAATGAGGATCTGAACCCGCGATCCACAGCTTGCGAGTCTAGCTCTCCCTAACACCTGGCCATTGCCAGACAGGCCTCTTGCACTGATGTATGGATATTGTAATTACGTCAAGAGGAAATTAACTTTTTATTGAAAGTAAACGTTAATAGCTTCTCCTCTTGCTGCTTCAAGATTTTCTGATACAAATTATGAATAACACATGCGTAAATTAGAGTATAAAACTATGTTACACAGCACCAAAATAATAACAACAAACAATCATAATTCTGTTACAGAAATGTTCGTCAAAGTAAAAACGTAAAACAATAAATGAATTTATCACTATGAAATATTTCGAACACTTAGCGAGTAAATCTGGTTGTTGTAGATTGTAAAATAGTTAGTAGAGTAAGTAGTATTATTCGGTTTGTTTTAAGATGATTTGGTTTGTTTTGAATTTCGCGCAAAGCTAAACGATGGCTATCTGCACTAGCCGTCCTTAATTTAGCAGTGTAAGACTAGAGGAAAGGCAGCTAGTCATCACCACTCACCGCCAACTCTTGGGCTACTCTTTTACCAAAGAATAGTGGGATTGACCGTCATGTTATAATGTTCCCAGGCCTGATAGGGTGAGCATGTTTGGTGCGACGGGGATTCGAACTCGCGACCCTTGAATTACGAGTCGAGCGTCCACTAACCACCTGTCCATGCCGGGCCAGGGTCAATAAAATTAGTCTTGAAATGAGTATCTACAAATTACTTTTACAAACACTTATTTTAGCCTCGTTACAATGAGGAACTGTAAGCATCACTTAGCGCTCCCTAGCGACAGTGAAATGCGTACAGAAACCGATAGAACCAGGTTTTCATATGTGTGGTAGAAAGAACACAGATAATCCACTGGGTAGCTTTGTGCTTAATTAAAGTAATAACAACAAACAAACCGTACAAAATAATATATTTTGCTATTTGAAGACACTTGAAAACGATCCATCTGCAACAGAGCCTCTCAGAGTGAAAATATTGTTTGTTTAGGAATTTTGTGCACACCACACTAAAGTGGCCTCTGTGTAAAGGGCCTGGCATGGCCAGGTGGTTAAGGCACTCGACTCGTAATCTGAGGATCACGGGTTAGAATCTCTGTCGCACCAAACATGCTCGCTTTTTCAGCCTTGGGGGCGTTATAAAGTTACGGTTAATCCCACTATTCGTTGGTAAAAAAGTAACCCAAGAGTTGGCGGTGGGTGGTGATGACTAGCTTTCTTCTCTCCAGTCTTTCACTGCTAAATTAGGAACGGCTAGCGATAAAACCCTCGTGTAGCTTTGCACGAATTTCAAACCAAACCAAACCTCTGTGAAGAGCCGTCTCTAATTTCAAACTGGGAGACTAGATAGAAGGTAACTAGTCAACAGTGTTCACCATTAACTCTTGGGCTACCTTTGTGTGATCGAAAAACAAAATTTGATAGTCGTTTTAGTAGTACTCCAAAGGTTTTAAGGTGGATAGTCGTTTTTGCATTAACGAGTCGCGAAACAAGAATCTTTGGATTCACAATATGAGCGCGCTTACACACTAACCCAAAAGTGAGAATATAGAATTGAAATAAATTTTTCACGCCTTATTTTTAAACAGTTAATGGACAATGCGCTTAAAGTGCATAATATGTCATTTCTGGGAACATATGGTTAGTGTAATATAAAGTTCTGCTTTAAAAATATAACACTTAAAATTAAGAAAAATTGTTCAAACCCAGTTGAAATGTTAAAGTTAGCCGTTAGAGTTTCACGTCCCGGAAAAAAAAGGAAGAAAAACATACTTCTCACTTTGACGCCATAAATGTGTTATAAGAGCAACTGTCATTTTCCAGTATTTAGCCTGGCAGTAATTTCTGTTGACGTTCTTCCATCATTTTAATGGATTCTAATCTATCACCTCAAAATTAAGGACGGTTAGCGCAGACAGCCATCGTGTAGCTTTGATCGAGATTAAACAAAATAAATAATCCAAAAATGGCAATAATACGTGTTATTTTGTGTAATTCATCTTCATGTAAATACAGTAAATATACCAAGATAATAAAATAACATCTGAACGAAGTATTTTCTTTCAAAGACATGATAAACACCTTTAGGTACTCGGACTCTTTTTTTAAGTAAGCACTTCAAGCACTATTCGCCTGTACGCCTGATTTAGCTAAGAGGTTATTAGCGGGCTAAAACTGTGAATCAGAAATCCATTTGTTATCAGGCCCAGCATGGCCAGGTGGGTTAAGGCGTTCGACTCGTGATCCGAAAGTCGCAGGTTCGCATCACCGTCGCACCAAATATGCTCGCCTTTTCAGCCGTGGGGACGTTATAAAGTAACGGTCAATCCCACTATTCGTTGGTAAAAGAGTAGCCGGAGAGTTGGCGGTGAGTGGTGATGACCAGCTTTTCTCTAGTCTTACACTGCTAAATTAGGGAAGGCTAGTACAGATAGCTCTTGAGTAGCTTTGCGCGAAATTCAAAAACAAACAAACAAACTATTTGTTATTATTATTTCGTTTAGTTCAACAGGTATTAATCAAACTGCTATATTAATATAATTTCAAAGAGAAAAAAAGTAACATGTGTATATAAATAATAGCATTTTAAGACCTCATTAGAAGAAAAAAATTCTAAAAATATATTTCAACAATTTCAGTTTTTCTTGGGGTGACCTTGAAATCAGCATGTCCGAACTTTCAGTCAGAAGATTCATGGTTCGCAGCTTGTTACCGCTCTTTGGGACCATGAATACGCTATAAGAATGAAGATAAAATACAATAAAATGAAATACTCGAACAGGGAAAAGAAGTCGAAAAGTTGGCGGCGGGTGCTATTAACTAGCTGCCTTCGCAATAGTTTCTATCAGCTCTAAATTAGTGATGGCAACAACAACAACTAAAATGTACATAATTCACATTTATTGCTATTAATCAACAACGATATTGTTTATGTACAATTATGAATACTCAGAGAAACAGGATTTGAAAAGTAAAGCGTTCGATGAGAAACACTTCTTTCGATTCAAGTTAAATTTAAAAAAATGATTATTACCACTTTTTATTTATTATTCCACCAAATATCTGTTTCTTATACTTTTATCGTGTCCTGCTCCTAATCTATTGACAGTCGTTTATGGCATCGTTAAAGGAAAGTCTATCTCATTATTGCTGTATTTTAACTTTTACTCCAGCCCTGTCCTAAAAAAAAAAAAAAGTAAAAGAAATTTGGATGTTCAGTTTGCTTCTTTTACCAGAACCCATTTTACTGCCTGAGGTAAAACCGGTTTCGAAACTAATATGGATGTTTATAATTTTCTAGTGTAAATACATATCAAAGTTAAACAAACCAGAGGCAAGTTTTTTCTTTTGATTCTCAATGCATATAACGGTTTTTCCAATGCCACGAATATGGAACATTTAAAATTAAGATCTCAATTTGTTTCAATACGAGACGAATATTTAATATCATGTCTTCTAATTGTAATAGACCTGGTATGGCCAGGTGGATTAAGGTATTCGAATCGTAATCTTAGGGTCGCGGATTCGAATCCCGGTCGCACCAAACATGCTCGCCCTTTCAGCCGTGGGGGCGTTATAATGTACAGTCAATCCCACCATTGGTTAGTAAAAGAGTAGCCCAAGAGTTGGCGGTGGGTGATGATGCCTAGCTGCCTTCCCTCTAGTCTTACAATGCTAAATTAGCGACGGCGAGCACAGATAGCTTTCGAGTACTTTGTGAGAAATTAAAAAACAAACTAATTGTAATGTTTATTTTCTGATTAATTTTCAAAATATAATCTATCGTTTCCATAAATACGGTATTAATATTTAAGAGTTTTCTATGATCACAGATAATGTGGCATTCCGTTATTTTTTCATGATGATAAATAACTTTGCATTATCGTATTTTGCTACGCAAACGGATTAACGAAGCTCTGTATTTTTCTATGATACATTCCTGCAATTTCTGTCTTATCATCTTCTTCCATATCATTCATATTTTATTTCATGAGTTAACCCTGAAGTGGTCGATTTGTTTCTATACCATTCACTGCCGATGGGATCTACATAAAGTATCATGATGAAAAAGTTTTGTTTCCTGCTACAAACCGTAGCGCAAGGAATTCACTAAACAGGATTGGTTACAATAACTTATTTTCCATGTAGATTACATTGTTGTTGTTTTCAATTGACCACAAAGTTACAGAATGGGATATCTGTGTTTTGTGCACCACTGGTATCGAAATCCGGTTTTTAACGTTGTAAGTCTGCAGACATACCGCTGTGTCGCTGGGAGGGGGCGTAGATACAGGGGCGTAGATTTTTTACACCCGATGGGGGGAATAATTTATGCAACCACTTACGTGGACTGTTCAATTTGCAAATTGGTAATCTCTGATTACATGAACCTGAAAGCTGCAAACATGCAGTCACAGAGTAATCTTGTTGCCACGATACTTGCATGTATACTTAGGCCTATTGACTGATACTTACGAAGTATCGCTAGATCGAAAAGCTTAGAAGCACGCCAATATTAAAGATGTACATTTCGGCTACTGAAAAAGCCTACATCTAGGCCTAATTATGTAATTCGATTGGTAAGAACACGAGAATCACAAGAACAAACACACAATTTCTAGGCTTGTGATGCAATAAAACAATTGAACAGACCAAACTGTAGGGGGGATGATTGTATGCACCATACCCCCCTCCTAAAATGAAGGGGGTGTATACCCTCCATCCCCCCAGGATGTACGTAGTATAATTAATCTCATTAATAGCCTCACTGCACAACAGCTTATTGAAGTGTCACGATTATATAGTCACAGGAGGTAAAAATTACATAACACAATTTAACTATAACGTTATCGAGATTCGCTAATATTCGTTTTATCTCGCTTTCGAGTGTATATATGATAAAGGGTTTTGTTCATACCTCTGGAAAGAACGTACTTAGGAGAATTATCGTAAGTCGAAAATACATGTATTTGAATATTGCACTCAGCTTCATAAATACACCACGGTAACTCCTCGATAGATCGTAGTAAAATCAACATTAAAGTACGAGCAACACTAACATTGACTCCTCGTTAGGTCATAGTAAAATCAACATTAAAGTACGAACAACATTAACACTTACTACTCGTTAGATCATTATAAAATCAATATTAGTGTAGGAACAACACTAACGTCGACTTCTCCTTAGATCATAATAAATTCGGTATTAATGCAGGAACAACACATGACGTCAACACTAAATTTTAAGATCATTACAGTATAAAACACAGAATATTTCAGTTTTACCCGCTTCCTCTGTGTATTTTTTTAAATATGAGCAGCACCCATGTATTTTGATTGATATATATTTGTAGCCTCTATCTTTTATTGTCGAACAACTAATCTAAATTAAGGCCTCTTTACTGGATTTTTTTTTTCTTATTGTGACACCTACATATGAAATAAAACATTAATATTACAGCGAAAAATCGTTTGAATGAAATGTTACCATATTTATGTTACAGTGGATTTTTCAGGACTTGCTTCTAGTTATAAAGCAAATATGTCTTGTCACTGAGTTAAAAATTTGAATTTTCTCTTGAAATAGCATCTAAATGTTTATTTTTTCTGTATCTGGTCAAAGAGCTCACCAATTAGATTTTTCAAACGTTATCTTGAGGAAAACTAAGTTATTTACATAAAAAACATAATTTCCTCTTTGCTGGTTAATTAATCAACTAAAATATAAACTAACCCGAGAAAGTTTGGCATAAACGCACGCTATTTCAGACATTCACTAAGTATATAAAATCAAAATTCGTAAATAATTATTTTATGTAGCAGCTAAGCCTAAAAATGTTATCCTGGACCTTTTAATTCAATAGTTTTAGGTCTGTTAAGCTAAGTGTGTGTGTGTGTGTGTGTGTGTGTGTTTGGTTTTCTTATAGCAAAGCCACATCGGGCTATCTGCTGAGTCTAACGAGGGAATCGAACCTCTGATTTTAGCGTTGTAAATCCGAAGACTTACCCCTTTCCCAGAGGAAGACTGTTAGGCTTACGTTTGGTAAACATGTTTTTACGTTATTAATATTTTTAACGTATATTTCTAGTAGTATTTAAATCACTGATTGATTTCTACGCATGTTAATAAGTTTCCATTGAAAACGGCACCTGATAAACATTAGCGACCGACACTTTAATTTCTAATGTATAAACGTTTCGTTTACAGAAAGAAATACGAATATAACTTTTTTAAAAATAAAGAAACAACAAATTTTGTTCTGTCTAAAGAAAGTAACACCATATACTGTTGTGTGAACAATATTATACCATGTGCTGTAGTGTCAATAAAGTTACGATAAGTGCTAATGTAAAAAATCGCGAGAAAGGTGTGACAAGTAGGTAGGAAATCTATCGTATTTAGTTTGGCTTGTTTTGAATTTTGCGCAACGCTACACGAGAACTATCTGCACTAGTCGTCCCTAATTTAGCAGTGTGAGACTAGAGGGAAGGCATCAATTCACCACCCACCGCCTACTCTTATACCAACAAATAGTGGGATTGACCGTGAAATTATAACGCCCCCTCGGCTGAAATAGCGAGCATTTTGGTACGACGGGGATTCGAACCAGTGACCCTCGGAATCTATTATATTAGTGAACAGAACAGTGCGAGTAAAAATAAAAACTTAATTACTGACTAAGGGAAATATGTACAACATGACTTACCCTTAGCGGCACAGATATCCCCTTATGTACTTAACTACAATAAGCTAATATCTGTAGAAAACAGTAATTTGTTTGTTTCTGTTTTTGAGCTATCTGCTATCTATCTGCGTCAGTCATTCTCAATATTGAAGTGATAAAATAATATGGAAGGAATCTGCTCTTTTGAGACTGAACAATGGAATTTGACCGTCACCTCATAATGCAGCTATGGTCCCAAATTGCGGGACTCGATTCTTTTTTACTAACGTCACACGTAATTTTATTGCAGAACTGTTGCCCAATATTTGGGCAAGCTAAATCTCTTGGTCTTTCTTAAAGTTTTAAACAAATCTTGTGCTGGAGCTAGTTGGTGTTATGAAAATAAATAAATAAAACCTGCTTTGGCGGGTACCAGGTGATGCAGTGCATAAAAAAACACACCTATTTTTACAATTTACGAATTTTATTTGGTAGATTTCAAGATATTTGAACAAGTGAAGCGTGATTATATGTTTCGTGCACGTCAGGTTAGACAGGTAGTTGTTTGAATTAGAACTTTGACATCAGTGCTATAACTTGCTTCTTTAAAATACACTCAATTGAACTTTGTTATATGTGAACCAATGAAGAAGGCAAAAAACAACTAACCAACCAGAATTTTATCGTGACTGTTAATTCCTTTGGTACAGTATTTAGCCTTAGTTGTATGATATATTTCATTAAAAAGGAAAAAGTATGTAACCAACTACACTCTAGAACAATCGATGATGAAATGATATATGAGGCTCATTACGTAAGCCAACCCTCTTCAGTCGTGACAATTCTCAAGAAATTTAACGTCCACACATGGGACAAAAAACCCACTCTTTAAAATTCTTACATTGACTAGTATTCCAAGTCTGTTTAACCACGCCTCTTTATGTCATGCTTTCAAAAGTAAAAACTCCTAAAACAATATCTAACTGTATTAAGCTTTTGACTGGTCGAGATGACTATCTCTGTTACCGTCTTAAAGTTCAATTAGAAGTCGAGGCGTGCCTTCCTTAGACTCGCTGACTTTTGTCGGCATACTCATGTACAAGTTAAAACGAAGTGTTTTAATTTAAGGCATATATAAAGTATTTTATTACTGGGTCTATTTCCCCAGTATTCTGTAATTTCAGTGTATAACGCCTGAAGGGGTCCTAGTTTTAGATTTCGTTGGACAGGAATAGAAATAAAATATCGCAAAACGAAGATATCGTAAATGGACGGTACGTATTCACAAAAACGAGAAACTACCACGATATAGATTAGAACCAAAGATTGTAATATTATCCCGTATCAGCGTTTCAAACAGTGTGATGGGGGGAGGTTTAGGGTCAGAAGGATGTAGTTTTAATCTCAGACTTGGAACGCACGTGATTCATGCATGGTTGAAGAAGGCAGAGATAGCGTGGACACAAACTAATGTTAAATTAAGGCTTAGAAACTGGTGGAAACTCTAAAAACCGAGTTTAAATTTTCCAAATTCACTTGATTTGATTATTTACCGAAAATTTAATTTAACATTGGTTGATCAGCTCTCACGTTTTTCGAAACACAAAATCACTGCGTATATAACACTATTAACGTGATGACGAGAAACCCACTTGAGGTAAAAATGTTTCTCAAGACAATATTTTTATACACATACCACCAATCTTGAGATATAACACAATTAACGGTTTACAATACGTATGAACAATAACTATTATTATAACATTATGTTCAACAATGCTCAGTATGTTCACACAGTAATATTAACACCACAGTAGTCTTTATTACGCCTGTTAACTAAATATAATAGAGCTTACGATGAATACATCCAGGACTTGGATGTCTGAAACCACCGAACCGATCATAACCGGGTAATAATTTTAAAAGTAGGTAACATTTTTTTACTGACCAATAAATGAAACAGATAAAATTTTCACAAAAATGGTGTGTTTCAGATTTAACCAACAAAAATTATAAACGAAATGGAGTGAGTTTTAAATATAAAATAATCAGAAAACAAACTTTAGAAAATTACTTGTTTTTCTTCAGTGAAATTCTCATAAGTTCTGCAATATAAAACTATGGCACTTTAATCGATAACTGTGTCTGTATAGAAATACTTAAATAAAACCTACTGTGTGATGTAATGCTATGATGATAGCTCAGTTTTAAATTAAAATTTCAATAAAATTATTTTTTAATTATTTTTCTCATAATTGGTGAACATTACTGAATGTCATGTTTGAGTACGTTATTGCAGAACTGTCAGATAATTCCAGGCCCAAAAACTTTCGCAGGAACTAGCAGTTTTACCTGCTTGGAGGGCGGCGGGTGTTTCTTCTAGTACTTGCTAACACTACATTCGTTATTAAGAGTCTTAATAATTTTACAGAATAAAGAAAAGTGTGCTGAAATGTTTTTACTGGTATATGGACATTGTCTCATGTTTATACCACACGATGTCTGTCAAACAAACAAACGAGTAGTCCAAATGCTATGTGGGCCCGGCATGGCCAGATGGACTAAAGCGTTCGACTGGTATTCTGAGGGTTGCATGTTTGAATCCCCGTTGCACCAAACATGCTTGCTCTTTCATCCGTGGGAGCGTTATAATGTGACGTTCAATCCCACTATTCGTTGGTAAAAAGTATCCCAAGAGTTGGCGGGGGTGGTGATGACTAGCTGCCTTCTCTCTATTCTTACACTACTAAATTAGGGATGGCTAGCGCAGATATCCCTCGTGTAGCTTTGCGCGAAATTGAAAAACAAACAAAATACTATGTGTATTTTAGCCATTTGTTTCAACAACACTTTTAAGCCTTTTAAGTTTTAATACTTGACATGTTTTCGGCGTTGCGAACGAAACCAGTGAACTACCACACTGCATCTATATAAATGGCATTTGTCATCGCCCAGTCCAAACAAACGAATTCTGGTTTTAAACAAAAGCCATCTTGAAAGGAGACTTGTGGAAGCCAAAAGACAGATATGATATGGTTTTACATGCCTCTGACTTTGAACCCATAATGAGGCAAATTGATTTAGTTAAAGTGAAACCCTTTTCTGTACACAAGTTAAGTTAAGCCCAGTGCTTTCAAACTCCGATTCCCAATGACTAAAGTGGATGATAGAGGTGACCAATTCATTCTCTCTGGACAGAACGCTTGCCCGTTATTTTAGGGCAACCCTTGCTCATGGATACAACAGCATCACTGTAGTAAACTTAAATTTTGTCCTAAAATTTATGTCTATTGGTTTGACCTGTAACTTTTAAACTATTTTGTATAGATGACTTTCCTTGCGATTAAATCTTCTGCATTTATGTATATGTGACTTTTAGTTATCTATTAAACAGATTTGAATGCTTTAGGCGTGGCTTTTCACAGTAAGCTAAAGCTAGTTCTCGTTTGTTTTTATCTCTGCCATCGGAGGTGACTGAGGTCATGTGTCCATTCCTGTGTTTGATTGTGTGTCCGTTAGCAAGGTGTCTAGAAAACCGCTGAAAGTATTTGGACGAAAGTTGATATACATTTGAACTATGGCTCAACTTAGAAGTGATTAGTTTTTGAAGGGTCAACATCAAAGGTCACGGTCACAGCATGGTCACGAAAGTAAAATATTTCTGTTAACATGAGGATCGTTTATCGGGTTCACACTTTTAGCTTATTACTCCTTCATTCTTGACCCATTTCAGATATAATTAGGGTTTTGAACTCCAGAGATGAAACCATTTCGTTTGATTCAACTTACCACGCTCAAGATCTCATACAGTAATTTGTTCTAATCCTGCCTAAAATAATTTCTATTTGAGGGTAGATTGGTAGAGATTCTGATGAGTCATAAAATAGAATGTGATAATAAGCACGTCTTACGCTTGGTATTTGCAGGGACACAAAGATATGGTTAATAAACACGAAAAAAACCAAACAGGTTTCATATATTCATTATACTCCAATTGGCGAAACGAACAAAAACTGGCGAAGATGGTATGCGTCTTTAATAGCACCTATTGTCAACAGTTAAGCAAGAGTATTTCGTAGATAAGAATTTGCTAATGAGGAAAACCTTTATCATAAAATTAAATTCGGATAGAATTTATTGTAAGCTAAAAAAACTGTCACTAAGAGTCCGCCTTCTGAGAACTTCAGGAACTAATTTCACTGACTTAAAGTTAACACTTTGCTGAAATTGTATTACATCTTACTTATTGCTATACTATAACTTATCTACAGATTTCTACAACTATACAAGAAATCGAAATGCTCTTCAGAAAAGTGTTCAGTGTGTACGTATTGTAACCAAAACAAACAATTAGACACACGCACAAAAAGACCTATTCCGATTCTATGAATAATAAACTTTTCTTACGAAATTGAGTTTTTTACGTTAAGCCTAAAAATAACAATGCTTTCAGAACATATTTTCTAACAGAATAATTAACCCTTTGTTCTAAAAACATAATTCTACTAATCAAAAGCAACTTTTTTTTTACCTGATTTGCTATACATTTTTTGCTAATGCGTTTAAGTGGTAGAACTTTCTCATAACGTGCGAGCTGTATAGGGTTCGAGCCCCGAACATATGAAAACTGCGTTACCTAATTATGGTGTTTATATTCTGGCTTAATGTTTTAAATAGCTTGTACCAAGAGTTTAAACATCAAGATATCTTCTTACCTAATACAGATATAGTTTACTTCATCATACAGAATGGAAATGTTATCTTTGTTTTGAGTTATCCCTACTTGTTTTTTTAATTTTAATTTCTCAGTTCTACTTACTAGTGCCAGAAGAACAAAAACCTAATAAAACGGACATTTTAACTTAGTTTTCTAGTGATAGCAATATGTGGCTAACAAGACCTATTTGTATACTAATCTCATACTTTGCATATATATGTATAAAGCCTATGCACATATACATATATATTACTTAATATATTTTTGCATGAGTTTGGTTTGGTTTGAATTTCGCGTTAAACTACACAAGGGCTATCTGCACTAGTTGTCCCTAATTTAACAGTTGAAGAATAGAAGGAAGATAGCTAGTTATCACCGCCCACCGCCAACTCTTGGGCTACTCTTTTACCAGCGAATAGTGGGATTGACAATCATAAAGCCCCAGTAGCTGAAAGGGTGAGTATTGAAACATGAGACCTTCATATTGCGAGTCGAGTGCCCTAACCACCTGGTCATGCAGGGCCTTCATGCAAGAGAAAACTATTTACTTAACCTCACCCAAGTTCTCTTAGATTAATTTGCTCTAACCATGTCTGAAAGAATTTTAATTTGAGGGTTGGATGGCAGAGACTTTTATGAGTTATAAATTCGATTCGAGTATTTTTAAATAATGTCCAGGTGAGTGTAGTGGTTAGCATGTTAGGATGCAGGCCGAACGGTCTAAGGCTAGAGATGTGATTTCGTTGAACACGTTACATATTTTCAGCTGTAATACACATAATATAAGCAGCCTACTGAAAAGCATTCAAGGTTCGGGTAGAGTTGTCCATACTTTAAACATGCTGACCAGATGGAGGACAATCAATCAGTGACACCTTCCGCTTATGTGGTTAGTCATATGTGACTAATGGGATTCTTATTTTCACAAACGCGCCCGTAGTTAAAGAGTGGTGCATGCATAACAGTTTTACGAGTTCAAATCTTGAACCTTCGGATCCTCAGCCCGACACGCTAAAATATTTGCCACAGCGAGTGCGCTTTCAATAGGATCTGCTAAAGAATTATACGATTGAAAACATTAAACCTTTAAACGACTAAAAAATACCTGGCAATTAGACCAATTATAGCACAAATAACTTACAAGTTGTGTCCTGACTTCATTTCAGTCCCTCGGCGGCTCAGCAGTAAGTCTGAGGGCTTATAATGCTAAAAATCGGGTTTTAAAACCGGCGGTGGAAGCAATACATATAACCAATGTTGTAAATTTGCGCTTAATAATAAACAAATCTTCAATTCATAATGCGTTTTGTAACTTTATAAATAGATTCTTGTGATGAGATTATGTTGATAATAATCGACAGACTAAATATGATTTAACCAACACATGTGGTCTTTTGAGACCACAAGTCATCATAAAGCCTAAAAACGGCAACAGTTTGTGCTAGTAATTTATCGCAGACTCTGCCTAAATTGGAATTTACTGGTTTTGTCCATCAAGGATTTGTCAAGATTTGTTTTTGCCAACTAGACAAAATTATGATGGTACTGACTGTCTCTATTTCAACGATTAATTACAAATAACGTAATGAAAGTCTTTGTGTAACTTAGAAACAGATTTAGAGATAAATTTACGAACAACGAGTCAGTAGAAAGTTTTAAGAAATAGATACGATAAGTTAAAACTAAATGTCTTTAAAACGTGTTTTTTTATTGTTACCAAGCCAAAACAAAAGAAAGAAAGAAGTATTTTCTACTGTTTTCGGCAATTAACGACTCTCAAAACTGTAATAACTCAATGATCGTGATTTTCTAAAATGTGTTTGTATATTATCCTTTTACGCATGGCTGACTTAGTACAATGAGTGCAAGATTTAATTATTTTTTTCTTCTGTGAAATGGATTCCACAAAATTTTACGTCCAGAGATTAGACAGCAACTGTTTGTTGTTGTTGAGGTGGTGTTGCGATTAATGAGAGTACAGATGCAACAATTAAATCACATGGATAACAATCACATCACGTCTCTTATTGTTTGTCAACCCATTAATGGCCTGAAGGATCTTGTCGGCCTTTGTCTTTATCGATCGAAAGTGGTGTAAAACCGTCCATGTGAAATTCATACAAACACAATGTGAAAAACAGTGACGTGATTATAAATCTTAACAATTACTCCGTGTTGTGCAATTCCAAATAAACGAACGTTGATGACTCTTTGTATTTAGAAGCAGGTGTTCAGTGGACGGACATAAGTCATGCTGCAAGTCTTAATGAGCAGTGACAAAAGAGAAAATATAACAGAACTTGTCAGTTTCAAGACCAGTCCAGCTCTATATTTTACACACATACACTTAACACAAATTGCAGTAAAAAAAAGCTCAAAGGAAGGAACTTAAAGTATTGTGTTAAGTATCTACTACGCGCATTCTGTGTAAATATCAATGAACCCAAACAAATTAACCTTCACTGCTGTCCTAATGCAGATATTTTATTTGTTAAACATTATCATATCGCTAGAGCTTCGCATTTTGGTTCATTAAAGAAAAAAGCGCAGATGACCCTCATGCACCTTTACGGGAAATTCAGAACAAACCAAATCATTAAAGTTAACAATTCTAATAAATGTAAATTGATTTGGTTTGTTTACAATTTCCCAGCTTCCCAAACCAAGTGCCCAAAGTTTCTCTTATCTATCTACCTAAAGATTCTTACTATCCAAACTTTCCCCAGCCAACTAGTCGAAGTTTATAGTAGCCAACAATTCGAAACTTTCTCAACCAACTATCCAAAGTTCCTCTTACGCAACTATATAAACCGAGTTGTGGATGAGGACAGCAGACATTTTCAACGAACAATTGTAAAGATGTTATATAAAACCAAGACTGTATGGGGAAGGAGAGCAAATATTTTAAACGAGCAAGTATAGTGATGGTATACACAAATCAAGGTGTGTCGATGGGGAGGGGAGAACAGTAGATGTTTTAAATAAACAAGTATAGGGATGATATACACAAATCAAGGTGTGTTGATGGGGAGGGGAGAACAGTAGATGTTTTAAATAAATAAGTATAGGGATGATATACACAAATCAAGGTGTGTTGATGGGGAGGGGAGGACAGTAGATGTTTTAAATAAACAAGTATAGGGATGATATACACAAATCAAGGTGTGTCGATGGGGAGGGGAGAACAGTAGATGTTTTAAATTAACAAGTATAGGGATGATATACACAAATCAAGGTGTGTTGATGGGAGGGGAGGACAGTAGATGTTTTAAATAAACAAGTATAGGGATGATATACACAAATCAAGGTGTGTTGATGGGGAGGGGAAAACAGTAGATGTTTTAAACAAACAAGTATAGGGATGATATACACAAATCAAGGTGTGTTGAGGGGAAGGGGAGGACAGTAGATGTTTTAAACAAACAAGTATAGAAATGGTATACACAAATCAAGGTGTGTTGATGGGAGGGGAGGACAGTAGATGTTTTAAATAAACAAGTATAGGGATGATATACACAAATCAAGGTGTGTTGATGGGGAGGGGAAAACAGTAGATGTTTTAAACAAACAAGTATAGGGATGATATACACAAATCAAGGTGTGTTGAGGGGAAGGGGAGGACAGTAGATGTTTTAAACAGATGACATGCACAGACCAAGGTGTGTTGATGGGGAGGGGAAAACAGTAGATGTTTTAAACAAACAAGTATAGGGATGATATACACAAATCAAGGTGTGTTGAGGGAAGGGAGGACAGTAGATGTTTTAAACAGATGACATGCACAGACCAAGGTGTGTTGATGGGGAGGGGAAAACAGTAGATGTTTTAAACAAACAAGTATAGGGATGATATACACAAATCAAGGTGTGTTGAGGGGAAGGGGAAGACAGTAGATGTTTTAAACAGATGACATGCACAGACCAAGGTGTGTTGATGGGGAGGGGAGGACAGTAGATGTTTTAAACAAACAAGTATAGAAATGGTATACACAAATCAAGGTGTGTTGATGGGAGGGGAGGACAGTAGATGTTTTAAACAAACAAGTATAGAAATGATATACACAAACCAACGTGTGTTGAGGTGGAGGGGAGGTTTGTTTGTTTTATTTGTTTTGAATTTCGTACAAAGCTACTCGAGGGCTATCTGCATTAGCCGTCCCTAATTTACCAGTGTAAAACTAGAGGGTGGCAGCTAGTCATCACCACCTACCGCCAAATCTTGGGCTACTCTTTTACCAACGAATAGTGGGATTGACCGTCACATTCTAACGCCCCCACGGCTGAAAGGGCGAGCATGTTTGGCGCGACGGGGATGCGAACCCGCGACCCTCAGATTACGAGTCGCACGCCTTAACGCGCTTGGTCATGCCGGGCTCAATGTGGAGGGGAGGACTGTAGATGTTTTAAACAGATGACATACACAAACCAACGTGTGTTGGGGGAGTGAGAGAACGGTAGATGTTTTAAACAACCAGCTGTAGCGACAGACTAAATTTGTTATGACAATCGTTTGAAAAGTGGAAGATCAACCTGAAGTGACGTCACGGGTGACGTCACTAGAGTGCGAGATATACTTACGGATATGTCAAAAAGTGCTCTTATAAAGACGAAGTTTCTGCATTAACGCGGTCCTCACAAAGGCCTTCCTCGATGTCGAAGTGCGTAAACTTTTTTATTTTTTTTATCGCAAGACGTCAGACCATTAGGATATCACTATAAAGGAATTCTTTTCGAGAAGGGTCTGGGTCGTTTTAATTTCTTCAGCTTAACCTCCTCTCCCTCTAGATTAGCATTAATCATATCTGGGTCGCAGAAAGTACATTCTCATCCAAAAGATTCTCTCCCACCAAGACGACGGGAAACTGATAGTAACACCGATAAGATAAGAGAAATGGATTGGTGGTGGTTTTATGCACCTAAAATTCACTTTGGTCGAGGATGCTTGAAGAAATATGAACCCAGTTTGACGGAGACTCTAGATAGCGATGTATTAAAGAAGGATTTTTTTTATGATTCTTTCTTTTCGGCTTGTCTGATAATATGGCCACCAGCGTTTGCTGTCTTACTCAATAGACTATATAGCTGATTAAACAGGCCCAGGAAAGTCACCACCTTGTATGTGTCTTTTATCATTTTTCTTGTTCTTTCCCCCCCCCCTTTAATGCCTATCACGCATCCACACTCACGTGCCTAGTTCGAGGATATATCTTTGAAGGGAACAAGAAAATACCGAAAACCCAGACTGTGTTTAATATCATACACTGATAAAAGTTCACTTATGACATACCATTGAAGGAAATAATAAATTACTGTTCCTAACCATCTGTTTCACTCACTCTATCTATATAACTTTACTGATCTCTCTGGCTTGTCATAACGGTCTTCGGTTGCTCTGAGACTAGAATGTATAAAGCAGAATTTCAAAATGATATGAGAAACGTTTGATATAAATACGGTGTAGCTTCAGGTCCCTCATTCCCCACTATAAATACTCTGTTAAAGCGTTACTTTTATCTTCATCTGTTTTTAAGTTCGCACAAAGCTACACGAGGACTGGCTACTCTAGCCGTCCCTAATTTTGTAGTGTAAGACTGGAGGGAAGGCAGCTAGTCATCACCACCCGCGGCCAATTTCTGGGCTACTCTTTTACCAACGAATAGTGGAATTGACCGTCACATTATAATACCCCCACGGCTGAAAGGGCGAGCATATTTGATGTGACGGGAATTCAAACCTGCGATCCTCAGATTACGAGTTTGAGCGCTATAACGTCCTGGCCATGCCGGGCCTGAGGAAAAAGAAACAACAAATTTTATATTTTCCGCCCGGTATGGACCGGTGGGTTAAGGCGTGTAACTCGTCATCTGAGGGTCGCGGGTTCGCATCCTCGTTGCACCAAACATGCTCGCCATTTTAGCCGTGGGGGCGTTATAATGTGACGGTCAGTTCCACTATTCGTTGGTAAAAGAGTAGCCCAAGAGTTGGTGGTGGGTGGTGATGACTAACTGCCTTCCCTCTAATCTTACACTGCTAAATTGGAGACGGCTAGCGCAGATAGTCCTCGAGTAGCTTTGCGTGAAATTCAAAAACAAAACAAAAACACATTTATTTTTCTAAGATCACTATTTTTATAAATTTTTCTCAGAGAAATATAAAATACTTATACTTATGACGGGGTTCGCCAAATTTAGCGTTTTCAGGAAAAGAGCTCGTGAAATATTAAAGTTATTTGTGCAACAAAATTTAGTGACCGCGTTACCTTAAGCAGTAATCATAATATCGACAAAAAGTAATTATTAATTATTACATCAGCGAGTACATGGTAGCTGTAAAGACGTTTCTAAGGTTTGGTGGAGAGGTGTTGGATCACTCGACTCTCTATCTGCGGATCACGGGTTTGAATCCCCATAAACGAACATGCTCGCTCTTTTAGCTTTGGAGGTTTTATTATGTGATGAACAATCTCACTATTCGTGGGTAAAGATTTGGCAAGGATGGCATTGACTAATCCCGCCTTCCCTCTAGTCTATCTCTGCTAAGTTAGGGACAACAAACGATGAAAAACACTGTAAAATGATTGCAAAAAATGTTTTAAACTGGTTTCGCGCACGTTTCGACGTTTCGGGTATAAGTGCTTTGTCATGCAGTTTAAACCGTGTTACAGAGAAAAATGGCTTAGACAGCTAGCGCGGATAGCCCTCACGAAATTGAATAAAACAAAACCTACATCAAATATAACAAAACTACATTTCGTCATGGAATTGTTGAAAATTTTAACACATTTAGGAATGCTTGAAAATGATACAAGTTTTCCTCAAACTGCTACAACATATGCTTAACATGTTTTATACCATTCACAATCAAATATTCAAAACTATCCCTAAATGAAGTTACTGCAACCCTAACGTGTGGATAATGTTCATTGCTCTTCCAATTATTCCGCTGGTAATTTATTAAAATCCACAATTTCGGGTTGTTGAAATGGAGAAATAATAGAAATGGAAGTTTGAGAGAAAACGATTTACGCAAACAGTTTATTATGTTTCGATGCCGTCTTTACGACGTCCAGATTTTCCCGAATAAAACTCGTGATTCTCAATATGTACCTGGTGAATTTTAGTTTCCTAAGTGCAAGTAGTTTTTAAGGAATAATTATATCATCAAACAAGGAATCTTCTGTTTATATCTCTGTAGTTACCATCTTATGAGCAAGGTTTATTAACTTCTTCTAAACGTGTTCTTTTTTTTGTCGAATGCTGGATTGAATCTCATACGTTTTTCTTCTGATCACGAGTCCAGCGCCCTAAGCACCTGCCCGTAATCCGAGGGTCGCGGGTTCGAATCCCCGTCACACCAAATATCTTCGCCCTTTCAGCCGTGGGGGCGTTATTATGTGACGGTCATTCCCACTATTCATTGGTAAAAGAGTAGCCCAAGAGTTGGCGGTGGGTGGTGATGACAACTCATACCAAATCCTAACCACTTGGTCATGCTAACCGTTCATAATTTATTTCTATTCTACGTTCATAAAATGTGTTTTTGCAAAAGGATGCACGAAGATCAAAATATGTTACTAGCTCGTTTGGTCCTGGAGAATTCCATTTTGCCAAATTAGTGCTAAACATAACGGAACACCTGGTTGTTGTTTTTTAATTCACTTCGTTCACGTGACATTAGTTTCTTTTGGAGGATTTGTTTGATTTGAATTTCGCGCAAAAATACACGGGGGCAATCTGCAATAGCCGTCCCAATTTAGCAGTGTAAGACTAGAGGGAAGGCAGCTAGTCATCACCTCCCCGCTAACTCTTGGGCTTATATTTAACCATCGAATAGCGAGATTGAGAAAAACATTATAACGCCCCTACGGCTGAAAGGGCGAGCATGTTTGGTGCCATGGTGATTCGAACCCGCGACTCTCAGATTACGAGTCGAGTGTCTTAACCACCTGGTCTCCTTTGAAGGGAAGGGATTTACTGTTTATCTTATGATTGTTTCTATAAGGGGTGAACAAGTAATTTCCAAATGTCCTCTGTTCTGATTCTGTGAACACTTGCAATTATGGAAAATGTACTAATCGATAAAATGCCAATTTAAATTTTTTGACATATTTTAACCAGTCTAAACGGTTTGGGGATTTTTTTTAAATTTAGTCATAACACTTAATTTATGAAAACCTTAGAAGTATTGTTTCCCAATTAATTAATTAATTTACATGCTAGCTAAAGAAATATATGTTAAATTGGCAGTCAGCTCTGTTTGATCACAGTAACTAGAAGATAACTGACTAAATATTACAGTACTTGTTTTACCAAAGGCCAGTACTTATGACAAGTTGATGAACGATATGTGTATCATTGATAAGGTATTTTTCTGTCTGACACCGTAATAGACTCCAGTTCTCTACTTAACCACCATAACAGCACCTGTCCTTTAATATTTTGTTAAAGTGAGGAAAGGAAATAATTACCATTTTTGTTACCAAAATTATCTTCTGAATCGATTAATCTTACACACTACCATAAGTAATTTCAATTGAAAATTTTATTTTCTGTTTCAGATATTAATGATTAGGACATTGTTGAATAATGGCTCCATACTATTGTACGTTTACAGGAGATAACTTAGTCAGAATATACCTGTCTTTAAGGACGTACGAGAGCATTGTGTTGAACACTATAATAGATTTCTTTTATTTAAGGCCCAACAGTATCATGGAGAGTAGAGCGCTTGGCTCGTGATCTGCGGATTGAGGGACTGAAACTCGTTGCTAAAACATTCACCCTTTCAGCTGTGTGTGTTGTGTTATGACGTAACAATTGATCCCATTATTCGTTTGCAAAGAGTAGCTAAAGAGTTGGTGGTTGGTGCTGTTGTCTAACTGCCTTCTTTCTAGTTTAATCACTTCAACATTAGGAACGGCTAATCCAAATTAGCACTGCACGAATTACATTTTGCGCTTTCAAATGTGAAATGTTATGATCGACACAGTCAGTTACGCTTTTCATTTAATATTTTGTGATTTCTGGTAACTGTTTGCTCTTTTTCTGGTTGGCAATTCTAAATTGGGGAAGATTTTGTCTGAACCTTATGGTTTCTAACCTCAATGTTTAATCTTTTCGTTTCCCAATATGCCATCCACGTTGAAAATATTAAATCTCTTTCTCTAGTTTTATTTCGTCTTAAATCTAATCCCAACTGCAAAATGTGTAGTGTTACCTAATATTTTTATAACTAAGTATTAATGTAGGCCAGCGTACGTAAAAGGAGAGCAGCGTTAGTCAGATAGACTCTAATCTAAGACTCATCTGAACCACTAATTAGCTTAGCCAGAATAGCTTAAAGTGACATTGGGTCAACCTCCTTTGAAATTGTACTTCCTCAAGAGCCTCTTACCAGGTGAGTTGAAAGAGCACGATTTGTCCCTGAGACATTTTCCTTGAAAATCGCATTTACTCCAGTGCCACTCACCAGGTGAGTAAGAAAGGTTACATATGACCCTGAGACAACTTTCTTGGAAATCCACTGTTTGTTTGTTTTGAATTTTGCGCAAAGCTACTCGAGGGCTATCTGCGCTAGACATCCATAATTTAGCAATGAACAACTAAAGAGAAGGCAGTTAGCCATTACCACCCACCACCAACTCTTGAGCTACTCTTTTACCAATGAATTGACCGTCACATTATCACGTCCCTACGGCTCATTTAATATTCAATTATACGAAAATTGGGATGGAAATACGATTAAACGTGAATCATTTATTGTAGTAATGTTTGGCGTGATGGGGATTCGAAGGAAATCCGCTGAATAGTTTCTTCGATCCTCAAGAATCTCTCACTGGACGAACAAGAATAGTTTGTTTTGTTTTGAAGATGACGCCATGAAAATGCGCTATAGATTTTTGTATCCTGGATGGTATAAACAAATTGAGATAAACCTCTCAGTCGAAATACCGTTTGTCAAAAGTATTTCCATTTTGTCACGTAGAAATGGAAGAAAAACAGTAAATGCATTGTAAAACACTCTGATGTTTTAAGTACCAAAATATAGAACTTTTATTACTTTTATCCCGTAAGTTTCGTGAAACTCATATGAATAGTACAAACTCGTATAAAATAATAAACCTGATGAGTAACGGTTTGAACAAAACGCCTTCTGAACGTGGCAAAATAGGAAGTAGGAGAATAGTTAGGTATCTGTATAGGAATGAAATGTTGAAGGATTGGAGACGCCTTAACATATCTGTCAGTGTTGGATTTTCCTTCTACCAGTACTAAGCTTATAATTATTTTTGTCCTTATGATAATCTGCTTATGTAATCATTTTGTTCTCAATGGGAACTTTTAGATATTATAACAGAATTGGCTTTAAACATAACGTTAGTATTAAAAATGACAACAGATCACTTTCGATTATTCTTTCTGCAGGTTCCTCTTAATCAGCCACGGGTTTAGACTCGTGTAATCATTTTTAATATTCCTTGTTTTTTTTAATCTTATGTTACAAGTAGTTTGCTGTTCAGAGGCCCTCCGCGAGTACAGCGGTAAGTCTACGGATTTACAATGCTAATATCAGGGGTTCGATTCCCCTCGGTGGACTCAGCAGATAGCCCGATGTAACTTTGCTATAAGAAAACACACACACTGTTCAGACGATGTTTCATCCATTGCATAACACATCAGCTGTTGCTGTCAGAAGGCGTTTTGTCTAAGCCAGAATTCATCAGTTGTCGCTGTTCAGAAGACATTTCGTCTAAACTAGAACACATCAGCTGTCGCTGTTTAGAAGGTCTTTTGTTTAAACCAGAACTGATCAGCTGTTGCTGTCAAAAGTTCTTTCATTCAAACCAGAACTCATCAATATTTATTGTTCAGAAGGTCTTTCGTTCAAACCAGAAGTCATCAGCTGTTACTAAGGCGTTTTGTTTGAATTGGAAGTCATCAGTTGTCATTCCTAAAGAGATAACTGACAATTCCCCAATTTCCGGCATGGAAATTGGCCCGGCATGGCCAGGTGGATTAAAGCGTGCGACTCGTAATCTGAGAATCGTGGGTTCGCGTCCCCGTCGCACCAAACATGCTCGCCTTTTCAGCCGTGGAAGCATTATAATGTTACGGGCAATCCCACTATTCGTTGGTAAAAGAGTAGCCCAAGAGTTGGCGGTGTGTGGTGATGACTAGCTGCCTTCCCTCTGGTCTTACGTTGCTAAATTATAGGGACGACTAGCGCAGATAGCCCTCGAGTAGCTTTGCGCGAAATTCAAAAACAAACGTCTCATTTTTATAGAAAGATGCCTAACCATTTTACCACGTTTCGTTCTTAAAAAACAGAGTTTTCCAAACCAACCATTTTACCACGTTTCATTCTTATAGAACAGAGTTTTCCAAACCAACCATTTTAACACGTTTCGTTCTTATAGAACAGAGTTTTCCAAACTAACCATTTTACCACGTTTCGTTCTTATAGAACAGAGTTTTCCAAACCAACCATTTTACCACGTTTCGTTCTTATAGAACAAAGTTTTCCAAACCAACCATTTTACTACGTTTCGTTCTTATAGAACAGTTTTCCTTTTTGAGTTGTCGATCCTTTGATAAACTTATAAAGTTGTCATCGATCCTCAAGTGTTCAGAAAATAAATTATAAATGAAACTATACGGTCAAGAATCTTAATATATATAAAATCAACTTTTATTCATCATAATACAATCATTAGGAAATGGAAAAAAAAAACGAAGAGGTTTTGATTTTCTTTAATTAGATGGATAAACCTGGCGAATTTTAGAAAACTTATTAATAAGGACCATTTTCGGTCCTTTTAACATTTTTTTAAGTCTTTATTCACCCCTTGTAGTATTATTGACCTTTTAGGAAACCCTTCTGGTTTAATCTGGATGTTTAACGGTTATTGCCGGTCATAGTGATTCTGAACCTTTAGAAATGAACTTGTTTCGCACCGAGACTTCGCCCATAGCAGTTCTCGCTTCTGGTGGTTAGTATTCACCATACATGTGAAGTGTGCACCCCGTTGATTAGTGCTCACCATACATGTGAAGTGTGCACCCCGGTGGTTAGTGCTCACCATACATGTGAAGTGTGCACCCCGTTGATTAGTGCTCACCATACATGTGAAGTGTGCACCCCGGTGGTTAGTGCTTACCATACATGTGAAGTGTGACCCCCGATGGTTAGTGTTCACTATACATGTGAATTGTGCACCCCGTTAATACAGCGGTATGTCTCCGGATTTACAACGCTAAAATCAGGTGTTCGATTCCCCTCGGTGAGCTCAGCAGATAGCCCGATGTGGCTTTGCTATAAGAAAACACACAAACACACACGTGCAGTGAAAATAATACACTAGATGCTCGAGCCGTTAGAATATACGTATGTTTTCAGTTAAAAAATGTTTCACTGTGTCATCACAGAAATGAATAATTTTCTTTTAAGACATCTAGCAGTTAAACAAAGAACTAACTGAAAGGTTAAGGAACTAGAAACATGCAGGTTAACCATTGACTGAAAGCAAAAACAAAAAGAAAACAAGTTTTAAAATCGAGCTCAATAACCAAAGAAATAGACGTAAGAGGAAGAAAACGTTATGACTGCACAAGTAATTTACCAAGAGCAAAGATTTCTGATTTGTAACTCTCATTCTAATTACCGTAATAGAAATATAATCACAAAACTATACGGACACGACGGGAAGTACGAGTGAACAATGCTACGGAAACATTAAACTACAAAAGCTGATGCTTAATCCATCCTTAATAATTAAACTGCCTCGGGGTTCTGCTATCGTCTTAAGTTATGCTCAGAGTTATAAAGCGTTAGAAAGTATATTTTTTTCTAGAAAGACGTGGAAGCTTATTAGTGTGGGAATATTGTCTGCTTGTATTAATAGAATTCTTATGTTAAAAGTATAATTTCTTCTTTCTGTACATATTGCTGAGCCTTTGTTATAGTTTCCCAGACGAAACACACTACAAACACTGAAGGAAGCAACTGTTTCACTGCTGAAAGCCGGGAAGGGCCAGGTAGTGGTCTGAGGGTCGTTGGTTCGAATCTCCTTCACACCACACTTGCTCGCCCTTTCAGACGCGGGAGCGTTATAATGTGACGGTCAATACCACTATTTGTTGGTAAAAGAACAGTACAAGAGTTGGCGTTGGGTGGTGATGATTAGCTGTCTTCCCTGTAACCTTACACTGTTAAATTATGGACGACCAGCGCAGATAGTTCTCATGTAGCTTTGCGCGAAATTCCAACCAAACAAACAGTGCTTAAAATATTGGAACAATTCCTTTTACACCAACTGAGCAGATGAAGCCCCGTGAAGTTTTTATTTTAGTTAGATTAAAATGTTTTAAAGAAAATATTAACGACTGGTGCGAGAATTTTTTAGCTTGAATTGCGACACCAAAACTGAACCATTCTTGATACCAAAGCAGGTTAATTAACATAAATTTAAAATGTAATTTCAAGTGTTTGGTGTACGTTGAATAAATAATATATGAATGTTTTAAAAAGTTCTGGTGACGCAAAAGGTTAAAACTAGTGGTGAAAAAAGAGAGGATATTATAAACGTCTGATTGATGATGCTTTATAATCAAATATTAATCAACTTTTTTACGAGATATATTTTTATGTGTATTTATCAAAAATGTTATCACATTTAATAAAGGATTTGTTTTTTACAATATACCTAATCACTAAACGCTAATATTCTGAAATGGAAAGTGCAAAAAAGCGAAAATGTTTGAAGAGTTATCACGACTATACAAACTTTTATCCCCCAAAAAAAAAAAGTTCATCACGAGAGAGCGTTTGCTTGTGGATCTAATAATATAATGTTATCGCGTAATACGTCATCAGTGATAAACAAGGCCTGGCATGGACAGAGGGTTAAGGCACTCGACTCGTAATCTGAGGGTCGTGGGTTCGAATCCTAGTCACATCAAGCATGCCCGCCCTTTCAACCGTGGGGGCATTATAATGTTATGGTTAATTCTACTATTCGTTGATGAAGGAGTAGCCCAAGAGTTGGTGGGGGGTAGTGATGACTAACTGCCTTTCTTCTAGTCTTACACTGCTAAATTATAGGGACGACTAGCGCAGATAGCTTTCGAGTAGCTTTGCGCGACATCCAAAAACAAACGTCTCATTTTTATAGAAAGATGCCTAACCATTTTACCACGTTTCGTTCTTAAAAAACAGAGTTTTCCAAACCAACCATTTTACCACGTTTCATTCTTATAGAACAGAGTTTTCCAAACCAACCATTTTAACACGTTTCGTTCTTATAGAACAGAGTTTTCCAAACTAACCATTTTACCACGTTTCGTTCTTATAGAACAGAGTTTTCCAAACCAACCATTTTACCACGTTTCGTTCTTATAGAATAAAGTTTTCCAAACCAACCATTTTACTACGTTTCGTTCTTATAGAACAGTTTTCCTTTTTGAGTTCTCGATCCTTTGATAAACTTATAAAGTTGTCATCGATCCTCAAGTGTTCAGAAAATAAATTATAAATGAAACTATACGGTCAAGAATCTTAATATATATAAAATCAACTTTTATTCATCATAATACAATCATTAGGAAATGGAAAAAAAAACGAAGAGGTTGTGATTTTCTTTAATTAGATGGATAAACCTGGCGGATTTTAGAAAACTTATTAATAAGGACCATTTTCGATCCTTCTAACATTTTCTTAAGTCTTTATTCACCCCTTGTAGTATTATTGACCTTTTAGGAAACCCTTCTGGTTTAATCTGGATGTTTAACGGTTATTGCCGGTCATAGTGATTCTGAACCTTTAGAAATGAACTTGTTTCGCACCGAGACTTCGCCCATAGCAGTTCTCGCTTCTGGTGATTAGTATTCACCATACATGTGAAGTGTGCACCCCGTTGATTAGTGCTCACCATACATGTGAAGTGTGCATCCCGGTGGTTAGTGCTTACCATACATGTGAAGTGTGACCCCCGATGGTTAGTGTTCACTATACATGTGAATTGTGCACCCCGTTAATACAGCGGTATGTCTCCGGATTTACAACGCTAAAATCAGGTGTTCGATTCCCCTCGGTGGGCTCAGCAGATAGCCCGATGTGGCTTTGCTATAAGAAAACACACAAACACACACGTGCAGTGAAAATAATACACTAGATGCTCGAGCCGTTAGAATATACGTATGTTTTCAGTTAAAAAATGTTTCACTGTGTCATCACAGAAATGAATAATTTTCTTTTAAGACATCTAGCAGTTAAACAAAGAACTAACTGAAAGGTTAAGGAACTAGAAACTAATATAATGTTATCGCGTAATACGTCATCAGTGATAAACAAGGCCTGGCATGGACAGAGGGTTAAGGCACTCGACTCGTAATCTGAGGGTCGTGGGTTCGAATCCTAGTCACATCAAGCATGCCCGCCCTTTCAACCGTGGGGGCATTATAATGTTATGGTTAATTCTACTATTCGTTGATGAAGGAGTAGCCCAAGAGTTGGTGGGGGGTAATGATGACTAACTGCCTTTCTTCTAGTCTTACACTGCTAAATTATGGACGGCTAGCGCAGATGACTCTCGTGTATCTTTGCTCAAAATTAGAAAACAAACAACCAAAATGAACAAAAGATTTTTTTAGATGGGAAACCTGTCAGGGAGTGTAGTGCTGTTAGAGTGCTTCGACACTACAAAATGTAGTGCTACACAGCTAAACCTTCCTGTACGTACATAGAAGTAGATTGTTATTTTCCTTGTTCCTTGGCACACAAACACACACAGAGTCTAAATAAGTCTGGGAAAGATGTATTAAACTGTTTGGCTTTTCTCACAAACCTAGCAAATCGTAATCAGAATTCTTGACTCGCAGTCTGCGAGTCACGCGTTCGAATCCTAGTCACCAAATATCTCCCTTCAGCTGTGGTAGCGTTAAAATGTGATACGGAAGACAATTTTTTTTGTCACAGCTTTTGCATATTATTAGTTTTATGAAACGGAGACTCATATTCATAGAACGAAATTCATATATAATTTTGAAAATTCGCGTAATTTTGTACTGAAAAATATATTCACTTCATAGAGACGGATATAAACACGTTTCTCAAACAATGAAAACGTATCTTGGGCTTCCACTAACAACTATGTTTTCTACGATCTAGATACAAATCATCTTTAACAGACATTAAAAGAAACTTAAGTAGGTTTGCCCACCATTTTTATCATCATAACGCTAAAACCCGGCTTTCGATACCTGCAGTAGTCAGAGTACTGTTAGCTCATTGTGTAGATTTGTGCTTAACAACAAACAGACTATTTTTACAAATATTATGAAATGAAATATTTAGATCAACCATATAACAGCGTATTGTTCATCGCTCTTGGTAGATTAGCAAATTATATGTATGTTGTTTTCTGTAAAAATCATATTTCTTTTTTCGTATACTGAAACCCACGTAAAAGACGAAGTTTAAATGTTATTTCTTTTTATTTTATTACTTTGTCATGGCCACGGGACTAGAGTGTTCAAGTTACAGTCTGTGGGTCGCGGGTTCTGATCCCCGTTCCATCAAGCATGCTTAGTTTTTAAGACGTAAGAACGTTCTAATGTAATGGTCCATCCCACAGTTTGTTGGTAAAAGAGTAGCCCAAGAGCTGGCGGTGGTTAATGATGACTAGCTTGCATTTTCTCTAGTCTTTTACTGCTAAATTAGGAACGGCTAACGTAGATAACTGAGTGTAGTTTTGCGCAAAATTTCTAACAAGTCAAACCATTAGCGTTTTTTTCTTTATCTTGCTATAGAATAATTACCATTCCCCCGTTTTTTTATTACTGAAACGTTCTTACATTTAAAATTTACGAAATAATCCATTATCAAGAACGTTTGAACATCCGCCCATAGCTCTTAGGCTTAACAATCTTAAAGTAAAAAAACTAAAAAAAAACTTCTTTCTTTCATAAAAATATTTAACTCTATCCTGTCACCACCCATCTGATTTAAATCTAATTACAGTCA
Organism: Tachypleus tridentatus; assembly: GCF_004210375.1. NCBI lineage: Eukaryota > Metazoa > Arthropoda > Merostomata > Xiphosura > Limulidae > Tachypleus > Tachypleus tridentatus. Next base: position 212,573,930 of record NC_134837.1, read on the forward strand.
TCACAGAACAAATGGTGGCTCCTAACGCAGAGGAGATTTTTACGTCACATCCATTATATTATCTAGTTACTTGAATGTCAAAGAAACAAAATGCTATACCTGAAAAGGTGGTTTGACGTTTTATTGCGCAAAGCAACTAGGCTATCTACGCCACCTGAAAAGTAAAACTTATCGAGTAAAAATTACCATTTGAATAGTGAGACATTCTAAATATATTTTGTATTTTGATATTTGTAAGTGGTAAGTGGTTTACTTCGAAAACGTGTGATATCATTTCAGATTTATCTGTCTACTACACTGTGGAACGAAAGAAAGGCCTTTCGTCTTGTGTCATGTCTTTTACTGTCATTAACAAATCAGATTAATTTGTCGCGTAGGAGTATTCTGTTTCGAAGGTAGGTCTATCTACAGGACGTGGGCAATCTTGGCTTTATTTTGTTATATCTTTATAGTATAGGCAGAACATTACTTAATAGAACACAAGGAGTTTCGACATAACTAGATTTATTTTTTCAGACGCGGATGTTTAAAAGCTGCTCTATTTCTTTTAAAAATTCTGGGCACGGTATTTGCTCATTTAATTTGGTGTTACCAGAGTAACGTGTGTTTGTAACGACTTTAACGCTTCCGCGAATGCATGGGCATTGTTCTAGAACCGTTGGAATTCTAGTTAAGCAACTAACTCTCTGTCACATTAAGTCAAGACGGATGGTATGCACAGGCTGAATTAAATCACCGCCTATTCAAGGTCATTAACTCTTGAGAAAACAATCTTCAAAAGGTTTTATGTATTAAACAAACACAGTTTATAAATTATAAAGACGTATTTATTGTTAAGCCTCAAATCGTGCCCACCGCAGCGACTGAAAGCTAATTTCCATCGTTATAACAATGATGCACATTTTTAAACTTAGTTTTCACATCAGCTCATTTGCACACTAGATGATTATCAACGAACAATGTGTGAGTGAAAATAGTTAGCGATTAACACAACAAAGGGTTACCAACAAATGATTTAAAGTTGGCCCCAACTGGTTGTAGACAACAATAGAGATATTTGTCCAAACAATTTCGCTGACCTTACAGTTTATCTCCATTTATTGCTCGATTACTGAAACTTCAAAATGACGTTTTCCCTCGTATTAACTACTTTTTGGAGAATTTCTCAGGCCTAACGGTTTGGTTAGAGCATTGCGTGGCCTGGTAACTAGGACATAATTTGCAGATCACGGGATCGGAACCCACCGCTGGAAAGGCTCGTCTTTTCAATTGTGGACGTGAAAACGTTGCACTAACGTGATGATTGACCCCACTGTTCTTTAGTAAAAGAGCAGTCCAAATGTTGATAGTAGGTGGTGTTGATTAACCGCCATCCTTTTTGTCTATTATTTTAAAAATTAGGGTCGGCTAGCACAGATAGCCCTCATGAAGCTTTTCGCAAAGATTAAACAAACAGATATACAGACAATGGTTCCCAACATTTACGTATAACAAAATATGACCTGATTTCAATGAAAATCATTCACTTATGTAAAAGTACGTATGGCGTTTTATGAAAAATATCTATACGTGCAAAATAAATAAATGTATGTTTTCGAATTCAGCGTTAAACGAATTATTATAGAACATATAAAAAATTAAAGACAATACAACAATCGCAGGCCTGTGTAATTAGCTATTCTGGTTGTTTGTTTTTTAATATGCATTCACTTCTCTTGAGTGGCTCTGTGGATTTACAACAGTGGTAATCGCGTTCGATCCCTGCTGTGGGCGCAGCGCATTGTGCAGCTTTATACTTACCAAGAGATAAATGATATACATTCGCGCTCGCGCGCGCGTGTGTGAGGGGTATTTGTGTACGTCATTCTTAGAGAATACTGTCTCTCGAAACATTTATTTTGACTTCTTTCCAGGTATTTTTTATGTCTTTTTAAGTAATTTAAAAAGTTGCAGCTGACAGAATCTAAATCCGAGTTAAATGCTAAACCATGCACGTGTTTGTTTTATTGTTTGCTGTTGTACCCAGTAGAAAGCTTAATGTGATTTTACACTGAGGTAAACGAAGGTAAACAAACAAGCTTTCAGCACCAAGTTCTCCCCCCCCCCCAACTGCCTTTGCCTTTTTTGGGGGGTACACACATATATATATGCTTGTTGTTTTCAGTTTGGTTTTAAAAGTCAAAGAAGTGGTTTTTAAAACCAAACTGAAAACAACAAGCATATATATTACGTGTTAACATTCTGCACGCGGCTTTAAAACGATGTAGTACGTCGGGTAAAAGGCATACAATGGATATACACCGATGCCTCGTTCATCACTGCAAAATGCCCAAAATTGTCATATTATGAAAACCTAGGAACCAATAGGTAAAAAATTAATCGAATAATCCCACGCATCTTTGTCGATTCTGTGATCAATTTTTCTTTTGTCTTCTGTGTTCGAGTTCATTGAAATGAATGGGCCAACCAGTTTTATGTTTACACAACAGTGTGGCGTTTCGATAAAGGAAGTTCGCTAAGAGGAGGCTTACAATGCATAGATGTGTAGTGAAACTTCTATTGGATCGAGAACAAGAGGGGGAGGAACAGGCTGTGTTTACGCGATAAAAATTTGACAATCGAGGTTCTCCATTTACCAGTTGCGTTATCATATCTGGCTCTTTACACTTCCATCCTTGGAGTTGTTTACAAAAGCCCTCGTCCTATTGAACGATAACAATAAATTTGTTATCAGCACCGATACAGTGTACCGTAGATGGGCATGCATCGTGAAAAGTTTACTTTTCGTGATTTCTTAACGCCAGGAGGATTGGTGACATGATAACAAGGCTCCTACCAAGGAGAGGGTACCTCCTGCACTGGACTGATACGGCTCAGATAATGTAAATAAACGTTTGGCTTCTTCTAGTTAGGTTCACTTGTCCACTTGTCAATTTCCGTTTTTAGGCTTAAATGAACGTTATATTATAACACATAAACACACGAACCTTTTTTTTGTGTTTTCTGTATTTTCTTTACTCTCTTCACTCGTCAGTTTCTAAATTTCATTTCCTGATAAAATACGTCGATTTCATTTATTTCGAGCAATACCATAATTACGATAGCACACTCAACTCTTAATAGAAACCACGTGACTCCTTCATATAATTTATATATTAAATACCGTTATAATGAGGTGGTAGCCGCCAGAAAGAATGTAACATTTATAATAACACGGCGTAGGTTAATTAATATACGTAAGAATCTGACGCATCATATCTTGCTTAATATTTCCTTTCGATGCCATAATGAAATGTGGTCAACAAAAAACAATAGGCCAAGCATGGCCAGGTGGATAAGGCGCTCAACTCTTAATATGAAGGTCGCGGACTCGAATGTCCCTCACACCAAACATGCTCGTTCTTTCAGCCGTGGGGGCGTTATAATGTGCGGTCAATCCCACCATTGGTTAGTAAAAGAGTAGCCCAAGAGTTGGCGGTGGGTGGTGATGACTAACTGCCTTCCCTGTAGTCTTACACTGCTAAATTAGGGACGGCTAGCATAGATAGCCCTCGTGTAGCTTTGCGCGAAACTCAGAAAACAAAGTAATGCTACAGCGTGGGATTATTACACGTGAATGCTTCAAACCAGTAGCATCTATATTTTCATACAAATATGTATATGCCCACATACTGCGTCTTTGGAATACGATTGTAACTGTTTGACTCAAGGTAACGAATGCTAATTTTGTATTTGAATCGTAAGACCACTTTCAGACGTTTCCAAGCTTAGTGTTCTCAGTGTGTTAAACCAATCATTGCTATTTTTTTAATATATTTAATTTGATATTCTTTGTAAACAGTTGTTTGCTCTTAATTATTTTTATATTTCTCCTTAGGCCCAGCATGGCCAAGACTGTTAAGGCGTGCGACTCGTAATCCGAGGTCGCGGGTTCGAATCCCCGTCGCACAAAACATGTTCGCCGTTTTAGTCATGGAGGCGCTATAATCTGACGGTTAATCCCACTATTTGTTGGTAAAAGAGTAGTCTAAGAGTTGGCGGTGGATAGTGATGACTAGCTGCCTTCCCTCTAGTCTTACACTGCTAAATTAGGGACGGCTAGCGCAGATAACCCTGGAGTAACTTTGCGCGAAATTCAAAATAAACAACTTTTCTTCTTGTAAAAAACATTACTGTCAATATGCTTCTACATATTTCTATCCATCTATATACATCTTTTATTGTGATATAAACGCAAATCCTTAGTTTAAGCAAAGAGAATCGTCAATAGCCGCGAATGTAATTAGATCTTAAATTGGTTTAAGAGATGGAGCTATGAGATAAAAAACATTGTACTAAAAAAAAACCCTCAGAGCCATTCTGTGAGCCTTTATACCGCGGCTAAAAAGTCGTGTTGCCGCTTATGCATGTTAAGTGTCCAAACCTCTTCGATATTTTAAATACATGTTCATGAAACATTTGTGTACAAATTTTCTTGAGGACCAATAAATTTATTAGTGCTATTAAACCCAACAATTATTGCTGAACACCTCCTATGTTCTATACACGGGAAATGGGACGTTTTTATCAGTTTTTGTCTATCATGGCCTAATAATTATGATGCTCCACTCACAATGCTGGTTCAGGGTTCGAATCCCTCTCACCGATCATGCTCGTCCTTTCAGCCGCAGAAGCGTTATAAAGTTACGGTCAATCCTAATTATTCGTTGGTAAACGAGTGGCCCAAGGGTTGGTGGAGGGTGGTGATGACTAGTTGCATTCCCTCTAGTCTTGCATCTATAAATTAGGGACGACTAGCTCAGATAGCCCTCGTGTAGCTTTTTGCGAAATTCAAAGAACAAACAAACAAACAATAAGCGGCTCCTTCTTGCAAACAATTTAATTAGAACGTTAAAAATAAAGGTTACATCAATAATAACAAAAACAACGTTGAAAATATAGGTTACAACAAGAATGAAAAACAACCTTCAAAATAAAGGTTAAAACACAATAACAAACTATAACAATGAAAATTAGGGTTACAACGGTAATAACAAAAACAACGTTGTATAACGATAATTGTTATTATAACAGTTTACGTTGGTGTCGTTTATATATTTATTGTCAATGCATTAACATTAACATGTAACAGTCTATATGTTATGTATATTTCTATCACAGATGGTATGATGCAACTTCCAATATCTAAAGAAAACTGTTCGGACATTATAATAAAGTTTTCTCATTAACACTAGTATACACTTAGTAATACTATTTAACACATAACAAAATAATGATATATTATTGTTACTGGGGTGAGGGAGCAGATTTCTTCCTTGAATACTCAGATATTTGTACGAACGTATACCACGTTTTCCTTAGTATGTTACAAACAAGTTAGATACGTTTGTGTTGAATTATCAATAGGAGAAATGAATAAATAAAGGAAGAATAACCTAATTGCAAACTATCTTTGATATTTTTTACTTCTAACGAAAATTTACTGTCAAGCTTAAGTAAAGAAAGTAGTTGAATGAATATGCTGGAACTCTGTTTCAAACCATTAACTTAGGCTTAGCTATTAGCAAGAAAAACACGGTCTGATTAAGCATGGGGGATTCTTCATATGGAAAGACCAACAAGAGATTCGCCCACTGTGTTATATTTATAATCTGTTCAAAGAAAAACATAAACTATATGTGTATAAAAGTGGAGAAAGAAATCTTGCAAGACTCCTAGGGGTTGGATCTAGATTCTCTGTTAAAAGGGCCTCAAAATTTCTCAACCTTTGTGGAGAGGTATTAACGTCTGACGTCATCGGGTAGGAAAGGACTATAAAACGTTTCGGTAACTGTGCTCCACCTTGGTTGAGGTAAATGTCGGTGTTAGAATATGAATAATAAACGCTTCTCTAGCTAAGAACTTGGCTGGCAGTATGCATGTATCGGTTTCGTAACTACGTCACTGAACAAGCACGCGATTTCAATCGTGGGAGTGTTATAACGTGATAAGCAATCCCATTATTCGTTGGTAAAACAGTAGTTCGGAAATTGGTGCTGGATTGTATTGAAGATCTGCCTTCCATCGAGTCTATCAACATCTAAATTAGGACGGCTAGCGCGAGATTCAAAACAAAACACCGTTAGCTTAATCCAACCAATTAATGCACACGGAATTTTCAAATCGCTGTTTAGAATCAAACATCTGCTTAAGTCCAGACGTATTTTGTCCTCTCACATGCATAAAAAAGAACACTTGTTGTGGATGGCTGATAACACCCATAGCAATACCAATCGTGCATCCACAGTCTTTAATGCCAATATTAGCACCAAATATATTTCAATTTTGTGGAACAGATTAAAATAAACAATACCTCTGACTGGTTGGAAATCTCCAATCAGTTAAACAAAAGCCACGTCGGAACCAACAAAACCGAATTGTTTCAATGTAATAATACAGGTGATTAGATTGTTAGTTTTTCATTTTTAACCCTACAGAGTTATTTGATTTCAAAATTACCAAAAGTGTTTGGTACCAGAGACATGGTTATACAGTATCTTTCACATTACTCTGTACATACAACATTTATATTTACAAATATATCCGGCCCGGCATGACCAGGTGGGTTAAGGCGTCCGACTCCTAACCTGAGGGTAGCGGATTCGAATCCCTCTCGCACCAAATATGCTCACCCTTTCAGCCGTTGGGGAGTTATAAATTGACAGTCAATCTCACTATTTTTTGGTAAAGGAGTAGCCCAAGAGGTGGCGGAGGGTGGTGATGACTAACTGCTTTCCCACTAGTCTTACACTGCTAAATTAGGGACGGCTAGAGCAAATAGCCCTCGTGTAGCTTTGTATGAAATTAAAAAAATATATATATATATCTCTGCTTTTTAATATTCTGAGGGCCGAACGTATTTTTCTGTTTATAGCATTTAAAATCGAAATTTAGATTTCTTTAAACAGAAACATGGGAAATTTACGTTTTCGTGTGTTAAGGATTACTTTTCGAAAATTATTCAAAATATAAGTTGAAGTTTCTGTTTAAATGATAGAAATAATAATAAAGTGTTAGAGAAACCTTATATCGAAAATAAATAATAAACCCATGTATAACTGTAAATGAATATCTCTGTTTAATAATAAACCCATGTATAACTGTAAATGAATATCTCTGTTTGGAGATTTTTAACACCAAATATTTTTTCTTCTATTAGCTGTTTAACTGTTGTATTCGTATTCTTGTGTCGTGTGTGAAATAAATTCCAAAGCTTTAAAAAAAAAAAAAAAACTTGTGCCCTTCTATCGTATGTGAATTACTTTTAAGAAGTAGGTTATTTTTTTATCAGCATAACAATCAAAGGTATAAAAAACACTCGGATAAATAGGTTGTTAATATTTTTAAAAAGCGGCGCTATATTTGATGTATAAAAACATACAATTATGCTCATTGTCATAACTGTAGCCGCTGTACTTTGCTGTCGGATTTTTTTAAAGATACAGCATGTTAATAACCAAGGTATCATTCCAAGGCATAATCACCAAAAATATATATAATGTATTTTATTACCTAATACGAGTAACAGTTGTTTCAGTTCATGACATGGGCATTACCTGCCAATTACTGACCGTGATGGAAAGATGTAACAGGCACAAGTTTTATTTCGCTGTTTCTGTATTTATTTATTTCTCACGTGTGTCTGTGGATGTTTCAGCATTGACATTCATTAATCTTGTTTCTAATGTGGATCTGAGAGCTGCCCTGTGGGGAAGAGTTTCACGTTTAGTCCCGCTTATTTCTTTATTTTTAGATCCATCATATGTGTCAACACATTTCTAAATATGTCTGTAAATAATAATAATAATAAATAGTATAATGTTTGTTACTGTTACTGGTTGGCTATTTTGTTAAGAGATAATGAATCTCTTTACGAGTTATTTTCTCGTTCTTAAAGAGACATTCAAAGTGTATACTGTATATTCCTAATTATATCCATATTTAATCGTTTGTATTGCATTGTTATTATTATTACAAATATAATTCGAAATATTATTTTGTTGTTATGAAGGTCAAACGTTGTGAATGAAACATTATGTTCTGCTTTTGTTATTAAACACAAAGCTACAAAATGGGCTATATTTGCTGTGTCTATCGCAGGGATCGAAACACTATTTTTAGTGATATAAGCCTTCAGTCTTACCCCTCAACCACAGAGAAGTAACTAATAAATACATTTTGAAATAACCACTTGAAATTAATATTTAATATGGCGGCAAGTCATTGTTTTAAAAACCTTAATTAACATTAACCCAATTTCTCCACCAAACCAATATTTTTTTCCTTTTTTGATATTGTATGTTGTGAATAAAGTCACAGTTTTGTTAAAATACAAATTCATAAAAAAAAACAATATCGCATCTTAAAATCACTTTTAAACAATGCACAACATATCGCATTTTTCAGGATTTGTCGTGCACACCAGATGGATTTAAATATTTCTGCATTAACGTGTGATGAAACAATAAAGTTTAGAGGACAAAAAAGCGACATCTAGCCTCCAGATAATAATATGAAAAGCATTTTTATTTCACGCAAAGTTTTGCCATTGTATTTTCACAGAGCTAATAGTAAAAATAAAAAGTACTTAAGCTCTTAGCCGTGAAGAAAGTGTAATGTCAAAATGTTGGCTGGAATAAAAATGTTTTTTAGCATTATTATCTGGAGATGAAATGCCATGTTTTGTCTTCTGACTTCGTATCTGAAATTCTTTTCTTCTTTTCTATTTTTTGTAACATGTCTGTCATGAAACTTACCAAGGGGTTTGGAAACATTCGATATGTAATGCAACTTGTTTAAGATTAATTTATTTTTATTGTGATCGACGTTCGGCCAATTTGTTAATAGACAGAATAAACTTGTTGGCGACTCTGAGGAAGGCTGGGCCTAAAGAAATTAAGAAAAAAAAAACATTCTAAAAGTGAACAGCTGCCTGTTAACGTAAGTTTAAATGGGAATCCACCTGCTGCGGATATATGCGTTAGGTATTTTTAGAGGTGCGAATCATAGAGAAGAAAGCCAGAACAAAACCTAAGATGTCGAGATAATAAAACAGCCTAACTAAAGTTGTGTGGACAAGACTATTCGTGCTGACGGCCTTGTTTGAAAAGCACAATCTGTTTGAAATCCCATCAGTGTACGATATAACTTACGTGTTTGTGTGTGCGTTAGAGCTGAGTGATGAGAAGGAAGGTGGGGATTGTTTTGGGTGAATTCTTGATCAATGTGATTCTCATAGGAGCTTCATTATTACTACCTCAACGACTAAGCCAGCTCAAGCGACGAGAGTAAGAGAAACTGACGACAAAGACGTTGCTTCGCGATCGAACTCATCTGACAATATATCTTTTGATGGCGCGCTGTGCATACATTCTTATCAGTTTTTCTCCCTCACAAAAAAAAAAGAATAAAAAAATGCAATGGACTGCATAATAAATGTGTTCCCTTATCTGAACGTGTTGCAAATGTGCTGAGTTATGACGCGTTTCTGCTTAGAATTAATTTCCTGTTTTTACCGAGTGTGTGTGATCACTGCTGATAAGCCATGAATTCACCATCGCAGGTTTTCCTATCCACTGTATTTTGATGCATATCAGGTTAGTGTAGGCTGAGACTAAGGCGTTTCATCAGCTCTCAGTAAAGCTGCTGGACTAAGAGATATCGCAGTAGTGTACATTTCTGTTATCTCTTACGGTAGCCCGGTTGAAGCTGATATCGTGCTGCTGGTAACCATAGTTACTGAGAAATTAGAGGCATCACTAGTTACATAAGACCTCATCACACTCAGAGTTATGGTCTAATATATGTAGATATATCATAATATAGTGATTATACGTATAATAAATGATGGTAAATAGACATGGATAACAGGAATAATAAGAAAAGGTGTCTATGGACTATCTTAATTACAATCACTGGTAGACCACAGCTCCACCTGGAAGTTCAAACACTCAACTTATTAATTGTTATATAAAACCCTGTTTTACTAGCTTTGTTATTAAAGCTAAGCCTTAATCAAGGAAAATAGATTATTGTTATAGGTTTAAACAATTATATGTATTTGAATTTAGTGATACACAACCAGATTATTTCAATCATTGGAAAGGAATGTGTATAAAGTATCGTCACCTAAAGACAATGAAAAGTGTAAATCTACACTGCAGGATAAAGATGGATTCTCCAATGACGAAAAAAAAACGTTTTCCCGACTTTTACTATGTAACTCAATTTAGGTGTTTAAAAATAGCTTAGACCTTACGAAACAATATACTATGAAGTCGTTGTAACATCCAGCTAACAGTTAGTAAACCACAAAGAATCGAATCCCGGTTTCTAGCGTTTTACGTCCGCAGACATAACACTGTGCCACTAGGGTGAGGGATTCATAAATATCCAATGTATACTAACTGTTAGATTCCACAGCGGACAGTGGTAAATTTTGATACCCGTGGAGAGCGGAAAACAGATAGCCCATTATGTAGCTTTGTGCTTAACTACAAGCAAAGAAACGAATGAGTTTTGTGATATTCATTCTTTACAATAGAAGAAACGGTTTGGTTTATTTTGAATTTCGCTCAAAGTTACACGAGAGTTATCTGCGCTAGCCATCCCTAATTTAGCAGTGTAAGACTAGAGGGTATAGACAGCTAGTCATCACCACCCGCTGTAAACTCTTGAGCTACTCTTTTACCAACAAATAGTGGGATTGACCGTCACATTATAACACCCCCACGGCTGAAAGGGCGAGCATGTTTGGCGTGACGGGAATCGAATCCGCGACCCTCAGAGTACGAGTAAAGTGCCTTAACCGCTTGGCCATGCCGAGCCATAGAAGAAACGGTCGGAACAGTTGCCCATTAAAGAGGTAGAGCTGCTTCGAAATGATTGAAGTATGAAAGCTGAAAAATTAAACTTTGAGTGTAAAATAGAAGAGGATTAGCTGAAACTATTTTTAACACAACTCTCGCTCTCAGATACATTTGACCAGATGTTTATCTTTCATTTTTTTCAAAGTTACTATACATTTCGTAACGTCTAGAATAATTCGCAATTAGATTCTGTATGAGGTCGTTTGCAGTTACATGGTTTCGTATGAAACGGCCCGGCATGGCCAGGTGGGTTAAGGCGTTCGACTCGTAATCTAAGGGACACGGGTTCGAATCGCTCTCGCACCAAACATGCTCGCCATTTCAGCCGTGAAGTCGTTATTATGTGACGGTGAATCCCACTAGTCGTTGATAAAAGAGTAGCCCAAGAGTTAGCGGTGGTGATGGTGATGATTAGTTGCCTTCCATCTTGTCTTACACTGCTAAATTAGGGACGAATAGCGCAGATGGTCCTTGAGTAGCTTTGCGCGAAATTCAAAACAAACCAATCATATGAAATGGTTTGAAGTTGTACCTGACCAAGTATATTCAGATTATTGTTATGTCCTAAATGTTTTTTTTTTTATAGCAAAGCCACACCAGGCTGTCTACTTATGTTCTAAATTAACACAGAGTTTCGAGTAACTTCTACTTCTTACTCTAACATGTAACAGTCACCTAAACTGTACGAACAATTCTATATTTAATATACCAATTGAAATTTGAACTGAACTAGTATTAAGGGAAAGAAAAACCCACGTCGTAATCACATTTCAGCAACTTTAATACTTTCCTAAAACATTACCAGCATTGTTATATAAAATATGCCTCAGGAGTTTTTGCAAATATGAGCTCTTGTTTGTCACGAACGATTTCGAAAAGTGTCCTTCCATTACCATAGTGTATTTTTGGGCTATCTAGCTTTGAGTGCGTGTCCTTACTTTAGTCTATAGGAATGCTGTATTGTGATTATTACATTCTACGTGATCACCAAGCAACGCTTACGTGCATGAAAAAAACACAATAATTCTTCGTTTATTTTCGGCAATAATTGGTCTCAATAATACGAGCTTCAGTAAATTTACGTTACCTAGGAAATGATAACTCTGAACAATGTACTACTTATGCGTTCACTGCCCAGTGCTGTCGACGTGAGTATAAGAATAAATAGTCTTGAGAATCCTCAATTACACCATAAAATGTTCGCTCAATAAGTTTCAGTTCTTATGATCACGAAACAAACGTATATTACTATTTATTTATTTCTTCCTCGAACGTGTAAACCAGCAAATTGCTAGTTTCTTGCCAGAGGACAAGAGTATATTTTTACTTTAACAAGAAATGAAGACTGTTAGACGTGCCAGTGACGAAATTGTCTGACATTTTCAGGCATCATCAATGTTACGGAGTAAACGAATTGCTCCGAGCCCCTTCGTTTTAGAAGTTTTGCGTTTGTTTGTATGTTATTAGTTAAGTGCAAAGCTACGCAGTAGAGTATCTGTGTTGTGCTCGCCACGGGTGTTGAAACCCGGTTTCTAGCATTACAGACTTACCGCTATGCTACTGGGGGGCTATGCTAATTTTGAACTGATGGACGAAAGGGAAGACATCTAATCGACAGCACCTGCCACCAATTCTTGAGCCTGACCGAATAACGAAATTTGACTTCCACTCGCAAAAAACATGTCTAATGGTCCCAAAGTTGGTTGACATTGTGCATTTATTATTTTTTTTTTTAGTAATGAGAGAGAAAGCATAAAGTCTTAGATTCCGGCATGTGTTAACCACCTTGATCCATTAATAACCATTACTCGACAAGAATAACAAAAATATGAGACAAATAAAAATAGATTCATCAAATCAGCGAGAATGAAACTTCTGTGGACAACTTAATTTGTCTAACCTGTAAGTTTATTCACCACTCCTTCATAATAATAATAATTTGGCCTAACGTACGTCGAACACTAAACAAACTTGTATAACGTATCCATCGTTAGAGTAGCCATTATTACTTTTATAACCTCTCTTAAAGTTAGTTGTGGAGAAAACCATTAAGGTTTATTCCAAGAGTTTGTTCGTCCGTCCGTCCGTCCATGTGTTTTTTTTTGTTCGAATCTTTCCAACACCCCTCCCTTTTTAATTTCAAATTTATAAAATACACTTCTTAATTATTTTTAATATTTGTGATTTCGCTTACACGCATCAGGTTTCTCTAAACTAAACTTAGAGGAATATTTGTGAGTTAAAGCATTCAATGTACAAAAACATAAATAGGAACAGCTATATGTCTGTGGATTCACAAAGGGAAAGAGCAAACAAACAACTTTCGATGTTCTTGGTGGATAGAGCCTATTATATAATAATTACTGTCACTAAGCAATAGAGACTGGCTTGCACTATACTCTCTACCATTTTTTCTTAACGAAACTCTCTTGTTCTTGAAAGTCGAATACGTTCGTTGACAATCTTGTATCTCCAAACTGAATAGGTGGCCTTTTATTGTTTGCTTTTTATTGATGTAACCGAGTTTATAACAAGCACTTAGCGTCTTCTATGTGGATAAAAAACTTAAAGATTTTTTCGAATCCTTCGAATCCTCAAATTCTAAATCCTTATTTACATAAATATCAAATTTCTAGAAAAATAGGCTTTCACCAAAATTGTCACAAATTTCTTCCGAAGCGATTTCGTCTTTTGTCTATTTAGAAAGGAATATGGCGACTGTGTATTGAATGTACAAACCTTTTCGTTATTCATACGAAATAGATCTCTGTGCTTTTATCTTCAGATCGTCACCTATCTTTGTTTACAGTTTTAGAATGTATACAACCTCGTGTATTTAAAGTATTATATATGTCTTTGATAATTGTGAATTAACACAGTATATATGTATTTAGTATTTTACTCGTATACATTTGTTTTAAAATTCGCGAAACTTCTAAATGCATAGTTACTTATATCCGTAGTTCCTTTTTTTTTTGTTTTGATTCTTTATTTTTGAATTTCACGGAAAGCTACATGAGGGCTATCTGCGGTAGTCGTGCCTAATTGAGCAGTTTATGACTAGAGGGAAGGCAACTAGTCATCACTACCACTGCCAACTCTTGGGCTACTCTTTTATCAACGAATAGTGGGATTGACTGTGACATTGCAATGTTCCCATAGCTAAAAGGGCGAGCATTTTTTAGTGAGAAAGGGATTCGGACCCGTAACCCACAGATTGAGTGAGAGTCGAGTGTCCTAACCACCTTGGCCATATCGGTCAGCTTCTCTTTATCAAGCTTACTACCAATAGATAGGTAAGTTTACAGATGTGCAAAGCTAGAATCCGGGATTCGATTCCATGCAGATAGCCCAGTGTGGCTTTGTTGTAAACCAAACAAATAATACTTCCAACAAGAATGGCCAGTAAGGCACAATAAATCAACTTCGGCGTATTACGCATTTACAAGTAACCGTTACAACTTTATTTAATAAACTGTTTTTGTATTTTACGTAATCTATTTGTTTCAGCGTCTACCAAACATTCAGATACAAAAGTTATAATAGGTCAGTAACTCTTAACCTTTTCTTTCGCGGATCGCGTGAAATTTCTTTCTTCATCTAACCGAACACGATACATTTCGCCTCAGTAATTATTCACCCATTAAAGTAAACCTGCACACAACTTATGACTTGGACAAGAAATCGTAAAATAATCTAAATCTCTGTACATCCCGTTTTCGATTTTAGTTTTTTTTTCTTTCGTTTTTATTTTTTCGTAAGCTTTAGAGGAGGACTAGTCTTTGGGAGTAGGCGAAGTACGATCTCCGAACAGGGTATTCACCTCTCAACCCCTAAGGGGTAACAAACTGACATTGCAATTAGCATTTCTTGTCAATTTTTCAGGAGTAAGGAAATCCGAATACAACAATTCGGCCTTGGTCCTGGAGGCCTTATAACGCTTAATTAAGTTTATTTATATCGCTGCATTGGTTACAGTGCAGATAAGACTATTGTGTAGCATTTGAACAAACCTAACAACGTGGAATATTAAAATAACGAAATATGTTAGTTGCAGTAACTAGGACCGGAAAGCTGCCCGGTGTTTAAGAGTGCCCGGGGGTCTAATGTTTCCTTCTTTTTCAGAATATCACAAAACACGCTCAACACTCTGGGGCTATTGGTGCGCTATAGAAGTGAGGATTAAATTCCACTATTCAGTTCGGCAAGAGTAACCCGAAATCTGGCGCTTTGTACGTTTAACTAGCTTCCCGTCACTAGGTTATTTAACGGTACGTTAAGACTCGTAGTTCAGTTCTCCAAGGTGGACAAGACGCAGATAGCCTATTGAGTATATTTACGTTAAAAACATGACAATTAGCTAACTACTTTTTTCTAGTCTTTCAGTCCAAAATTATGTATCTTTGTGCAAAAATTCTAAAGAAACACAGTCATGTACGAGCGCTTCCAATCTCCTCCAAAACCTGAATTCGTGTAAAGTGTACGGCTCTTTATAATCAAACTTAAAGTAAATAAATGCAAAGATATGTTTACAACACAGCCAGAAACGAAGCACAACCTGGTTAAGTTTGTTTTCAATTGGCGATGTTTTCTCAATTTGCTTTTCTTTGTTTGCTGTTAAGCTATATGTCTGTGCCGTGTCACCTACGGGTATCCGAAAACAGTATTCAATGTTACAAGCTCGCACGCTTATCGCTGAGCCATTGAGGGGTCTTCTCGAGTTAAATGTAGGAAGTGTAATAACCGCACTTAAGAGGTACACGTCATATTAGAACATAGCACGTAATTACAAAAATTTATTTACATTTTTCTTAGCATGCTTGAATATTGTGACCGTTTCGACTCGCAATATGAGAGTCGCGAGTTCGAATACATGTTCGCAGTTTCAACCTTTAGGGCGTTATATTAAGACGGTCAGTCATACTAGCCGTTGGTGAAAGAGTTGGCGGTAGATGGTGTTGACTCGCTGATTTACTTGTAGTCTATCACTTGAAAATTCGAGTCAGATAGTGCAGATAGCCTTCGAGCAACTTTGCAGGGAATTCAAAACAAACAAATGTGGTGTTTGTTTTTATATATACTTTATATATATATATATAAATCGATATCTTTGTACAGTACAGAAGTGAACACTCAAATACACGCCTTCGCTGCGATGTAAGACACCACTGACAAGATTGATGAAGCAAGGATGTGTCGAGAATTAAAAACAAACTTTTGGGCACTGTTCACTGTGATAAAACATGCACGATTACCTCCAAAAATAGGAACGCACCTCGGTTATGTCTACTTTGTCAAGCTTATCGAAACCACTGCTCCCGAATTACAGCATAAGTTCTATCGATAAATTGCCTTTTGAGAAATACTCATAAAACGAAATACACGTGATACAGCTGGATGGGAGTCATTTCATGACCAACCGACATCATTTATTAACAAGTTGTATGGGAACTACTTCTTTCTGCGCAACAAACCACTGTAGAAATAATAAGAAATATCCGTGTCATGCTTCGTCTTTTTTTAACTACTAAAGTGATGAATCACCAAGGCCTCTTCCGTTCTCTACATCAACACGATCATCTTCCAGTTTACTGTCACCTGGCTTGAAGATTGATCACTTGATTTCGAACGAAAATATATGTTTAGTTGGTTAAAAAAAACCTATAATGAAGAAATCCTTACACATAGCGCCACCTACAAAAGTGAGAGTAGCTTATTTTCTTTAAATGGTTAAAATAAAAAAAAAATTCGACAGAAAAATGTATATATAATGCTTTTTCTTTCACTCACTTAAACTTAAACATTACCGCATAGAGAGAGCGTAATTTAGAGACATTTTCTGTGATGTTTCAAACGTTTTGGTGAAAATACGTATATCACTCTATTCATTTGGTTTTGTCAGCTAATATTATAAATTCGAGCAAAGCTACACGCGAGCTATTTGCACTAGACGTCCTTAGTTTATTTGTGAAATATTAGAGGAAATACAGGCACCTAGTCATCAGCACCAAACCGCCAACTACTGTTCTATTCTTTCACCAACGAATAGTTGAATTGATCATCACTGTCAAATTTCCATATTAATGACTTCCAATATTAAGTAGAAGAGTATAAAACAGTTAACTGACCCATATTCCAACTGTTAAACACTTCCAGTACTAAGTAGAGAAGTAAAAGACAATTAACTGAACCATATATCAACTCTTAATGACTTCCCATGCCAAATGAAGAACAAAAACGGGTTAACTGAATCAAATGTCAACTATTAATCACTTCCTATACTGCGTAGAAGAGCAAAAACTGTTAAACCAAATGTCAACTATTAATAACTTGCCAATACTAAGTAGAAGAGTATAAAACAGTTAACCAAACATCAAATATTAATGACTTTCTATCCTAAGTAGAAGAGTGTAAAACAGTTAATTGAACCACATTCCAACTATTAATCACTTCCAATACTAAGTACAAAATTAAAAGACAATTAACAGAACAAAATGTCAACTATTAATGATTTCCAGTACAAATTAGAAGAGTAAAAAACAGTTAACGGAATCAGATTTTAACTATTATTGATTTCCAAATACTTAGTAGAACAGTATAAAACAGTTAACTGAACCAAAAACATCAACAATTTATGACTTACATTACTAACTAGAAGTGAATGAAACAGTTAAATTAACCAAATGTCATGACTTTTAATACAAAGTAAACCAGTAAAAAACAGTTAGCTAAGCCAAATGCCAACTGTTAATAACTTTCAGTACAAAGTAGTGGAGTAAAAGGACTTAACTGAACAAATTGTCATTTATTAATAACTTCCAATACTAAATAGAGTAGTAACAAACACGTAACTGAAAAACGTCAACTGTTATTACTACCAAATATTAAGTAGAAGAGTATAAAACAGTTAACTTAACCAGAAGTATCAACTATTATTGAGTTCCATTATTAAGTAGAAAAGTACAAAATAGCTAATTGAACAAAATGTCAACTATTAAAGACTTCCAATATAAAGTACACGAGTAAAAAAACAGTTAACTTTGCCAAAAGAAAATTATTAATAACTTCCATAACAAGATAGAGGAGGAAAAAACAGTTAACCCAAACATATGCCAACTATTAATTCTCTTAAATAATAAGTAGAAAAGTATGAAACAGTTAACTTAACCATATAAAGACTTTCTGTATAAAATCCACTAGTAAAAAAGAGTTAACTGAGCCATATGCCAATTATTAATGACTTACAATACCAGTAGGAGAGTAAGTAAGGAACAGTTAATTGAACCAACGTCAGTTGGTTTCTTCTACCAAGTAGAGTAGTAAAAAAAAGTTAACTGAACCAAATGCCAACTATTAAGGACTTCTAACACAAAGTGGAGAAGAAAAAACAGTTAACTGAACCAAATATCATCTATTAATTACTTCCAATATTAAGTAGAAGAGTTATAAACATTTTCTGAACCAAATGCCAACTATTAATGACTTACAATACTGTGTAAAAGATTAAAAGACAGTCAACTGTGAACCAAATGCCAACTATTAATAACTTCAAACACCAAGTAGAGGAGTAAAAATCCGTTAACGCACCTAAATGCCAACTAATAATGGTATTAAATAGTAAGTAGAGTAGAAACCATCAGTTAACTGAAACAGTTCTCAACCATTAATGACTTCCAATCCTAATTAGAGTAGTAAAAAATAGTTAACTGACGAAAATGTAAACTGTTAATGAGTTCCAATACAAAGTGGAGGAGTTAAAAACAAATAACTGAACAAATGACTTCTAATGCAAACTAGAGGAATAAAACACAGTTTACTGAACCAAATGTAAACTGTTAATGACTTTCAATACTAATTAGAAGAGTAAAAGACAATTTACTGAACCAAATGTAAACTGTTAATGATTTATCAATACTACGTAGAATACTATATAACTCAGTTAACTGATCCGATTGTCAACTGTTACTCACCTCTAGTACTACGTGGAAGAGTAAATGCTGCTATACTGAATCAAATGCTACTATTAATAACTTTAAAATACTAAGTAGAAGAGTGTAAAACACTTAACTGAACCATATAAAGAGTCCAAAATAATATACACTAGTAAAAAACAGTTAACTGAGACAAATGCCAAATATTAATGACTTACCCTACTAAGTAGAAGAGTAAAATACTATTAACCGAACCAAACTTTAAATATTAATTACTTCTAATACTGAGAAGAAGAGCAAAAAACAGTTAATTGAACCACATGGCAAGTACTAAACACTTCCAATACAAAGTAAATAATAAAAAGAGATAACTGCGCCAAATGCCAACTACTACTAACTTCCAACTCAAAGTAGTGAAGTGAGAAACAATTAACTCAATCACATGTCAACTTATGACTTCTGATATTAAGTAGAAGAGTATAAAAAATATAACTGAATCAAATGCCAACTATTATTAGCTTACAGTACTAAGTAGAAGAGTATAAAAAATATAACTGAATCAAATGCCAACTATTATTAGCTTACAGTACTAAGTAGAAGAGTATAAAACAGTTAACGGAGGCAAATGTCAACTATTAATTATTTCCAAATAATAATAAGAAAAGTATAAAAATGTTAATTGAAACAAAAATATCAACTATTAATGACTTCCATTACTGAATAGAAGTGTAAAAAACAGTTAACGGAGACAAATGTCAACTGTTAATTATTTCCAAATAGAAAGTAGAGGAATATAACACAAGTTACTGAACCAAACGTCAAATATTATTAACTTTAAATACTAAGTAGAAGTGTATAAACAGTTAGCTTAACTGTATGCAAACTATTAATGACTTACAATACTAAATAGAAAACTAAAAGACTGTTAACTGAACCAAATTTTAACTATTAAGTTAAAATATTTTCTACAGAAGTAGAAAAGCAAATAAGAGTTTAGTAAACAAAATGTCAATTATTAGTATCTTCCAATAATAAACAGAGTGGTAAAAAACAGTTAAACGAACCAAATGTAAACCATTAATACTTCCAAATAATAATTAGAAGAGTATAAAACATTTAACTGAACCAAAAAGAACAACTATTAACTACTTCCATTACTAACTAGAAGAGAATAAAACACGTAATTAAACTAAATGTCAACAATCAATAACTTCCAACACAAAGTAGAAGAGTAAAAAACAATTAACTGCGCCAAATGTGAACTATCAATGACCTACCATAATAAGTAAAGGAGAAAAATAGTTAAATCAACCAGATACCAACTATTAATGACTTGTAATACTAAGTAGAGGAAATGAAAGTTGCTAACAGAACCAAATGCAAAAAATTAATGATTTCCAATACCAAATAGAAGAGTAAAAGACAGCTAACTGAACCAAATATAATCTATTAATGACTTCCAAAACTGAATAGAGAAGAGTAAAAAACAAATGTCAACTACTAATGTCTTCCTGTACTGAATAGAGAAGAAAAAGTTCCTCAACCAAATGGCAACTATTACTAACTTACAATACTAAGTAGAGGAGATAGAATTAGGTACTTCAATCAGAGGTCAACTATTAATGTTTTTAAATACCAAGGAAAAAAGTAAAAAACACTTCACTGAACCAAATGCCAACTACTAATGATTTCCAATACTAAGCAGAAGAGTAAAAACAGTTAACTGAACTAAATGCCAACAATTGATGACTTCCAAAAGTGAATAGAGAAAAGTAAAAATCAAATAAGTGAACCAAGTGCCAACTACTAATGACTTCCTGTACTGAATAGAGAAGAAAAAGTTCCTCAACCAAATGACAACTATTAATAACTTACAATATTAAGTAGAGGAGATAGAATTAGGTACTTCAATCAGAGGTCAACTATTAATGTCTTCAAATACCAAGGAAAAGAGTAAAAATAGTTCACTGAACCAAATGCCAACTACTAATGACTTACAATACTAAGTAGAAGAGAGTAAAACAGTTGCCTGAATCAAATACAAACTACTAATGACTTCCAACACAAAATAAAAGAGTAAAAAAGTTAACTGAACCACATGCCAACAATTAATACTTTCAAATAATAAGCAGAAGGGTATAAAACAGTTATCTACACCAAAAAGACCAATTATTAATGACTTTTATTACTAAGTAGACGAGTAAAAAATAGTTAATTGAAATATATGCCAACTATTAATTACTTCTAGATACTATGTACAAGAGTATAAAACACTAAATGAACCAAATTCTAAATACAAATGACTTCCAATACCAAATAGAAGAGTAACAACAGGTAATTGAACCTAATATCAACTATTAATGACTTCCAATACTAAAGAAAAAGTTAAAAAAAAAACAGTTGTCTAAATCAAATACCAACTATTTATGACTTTCAATACTAAGTTGAAAAGCAGAAAACAATTAAGTGGGCCAAATACCAACTATTAATGAATTCCAATACAAAGTAGAAGAGTAAAAAAACACTTAAGTGATCCAAATGTAACCATGAATGAATTCCATTACTAAGTAGAAGAATATAAAACACTTAATTGAACCAGATGCCAAATATTAATGAAATCCAATACCAAGTGGGTGAGTTAATAACATATAACTGAACCAAATACCAATAATTAATGACTTCCAATACTAAGTGGAAGGGTAAAAATAGTTAACTGATCCAAACACCAACTATTAATCACTTCCAATGCTAAGTAGAACAGTAAAGAACAGTTAAATGAACCAGATGCCAGCTATTAAAGACTTGCAATACTAAGTAGAAAAGAAAAAAACAGTTAACTGTATCGAATGTCAACTATTAAGGACTTATAATATTAAGTACAGGAGTAAAAAAAAACCCAGTTAATTCAAATATATACCAGCTATTAATTACTTCTAATACTAAGTACAGGAGAAGAAATCAGTTAACTGGGCCAAATACCAACTATTAATGACTTCGAGTACTAAACAGAGGAGAAACAAAAACTGTTAACTGAACCAAATTAAAAATATTAATCACTTTCAAAAACTATGTAGAATAGTATAAAAAAGTAAGCTGAACAAAATGTCAACTATTAATGACTTCAAGTACCATCTAGAAAAGTAAAATACAGAAAACGTTACCAAATATCAACAATTAATGGCTTCCAATACTAAGTATATGAGTAAAAAAACTGTTAATTGAAGCAAAGGTAAACTATTAATGACTTCCAATACTTATAGGAGCAGTTAAAAACAGTTAACTGAGACAAATACCAACCTTTAATGGCTTCCAAATACAAAGTAAAAGAGTATAAAGCAGTTAGTTAATTTAATTAAATGTCAACAGTTAACGACCTCTAATACTAAACAGAAGAAAAAATCAGTTAATTGAACAAAATATCAACCATTAATGACTTCCAGAAATACGTAGAGGACTATAAAACAGTTAGCTGAACCAAACGTCAAATACAAATGACTTCCAATAACAAGTGGCGGAGTTAAATACATTTTACTGAAACAAAGGCCTATAATTGATGACTTATAATATTAAATAGAGTAGTGAAGAAATGTTAACTGAATCAAATGTCAACTATTAATAACTTCCAATACCAAGTAGAGGAGTTTTAAACAGTTAACTAAACCATATGCCAACTACTAATGACTTCCACTACTAAATAGAAGAGTAAATGCCAGATAACTGAACCAAATGTTAACAATTAATGACTTTTAAAACTAAGTACAAGAGTAAACAAAAAGAGTTAATTGAGACAAATGTCATATATTAAACACTTTGAAAAACTAAGTAGAAGACTATGAAACAGTAAACTGAACCAAATACGAACTATTAATGACTTTCAATACTAAGTAGAAGAGTTTCAAACAGATAACTAAACCAAATACGAACTATTAATGACTTCCAATACTGTCTAGAAAAGTAAAATGCAGATAACTGAACCAAATCTCAATAATTAATGGCTTCCAATACTAAGTATATGAGTAAAAAAACTGTTAATTGAAGCAAAAGTAAACTATTAATGACTTCCAATACTTAAATGAGCAGTAAAAAGCAGTTAACTGAAACATACGCCAACTATAAATGACTCCAAAATACAAAGCAGAAGAGTATGAAAATTAGTTATGTGAAATAAATGTCAACAATTATTGACCTCCAATATTAAGCAGCAGAAAAAAACAGTTAATTGAACTAAGTGGAGAAGGAAAAATAGTTAATTGACATATATAACAACTATTAATTACTTCCAATACAAAATAAGGAGAAAATCTCTTAACTGGGTTAATTACCAAATATTAATGATTTCGAATACTAAAGAGAAGAAAAAACAGTTAATTGAACCAAATGTCAACTATTAATCACTTCCAATACTTAGGTGAGAAGACTTTAAAACAGATGACAGAACCAGATGTCAACTATTAATGACTTCCAATACTAAGTAAAAGAGAAAAAACAGTTAATTCAAATAAAATTGAAATATTTATGCCTTACGATACAAAGTAGAGAAATAAAACACAGGTAACTGAACCAAAGGTCAATAATAAATGACTCCGAATATTAAGCAAAAGAAAAAAGTTAATTGAATAAAATATCAAGCATTAATGACTTCTAGTAACAAATAGAGGACTAAAAAGCAGTTAACTGAACCAAATGTCAATAATTAATGACTCCCAATACTAAATAGAAGAGTAAAAACAGTTAACTGAACCGAATGCCAACTACTAATCACTTCCAATACCAAGTAAAAGAGTAAAAACAGTTAATTCAACCAAAAGTGAAATATTAAAAACTAAAAATACGAAGTAGAGAAGTAAAACACGCATAACTGAGCAAATGTCAACAATTAATGACTCCCAATACTATGTAGAAGAGAAAACACAGATAACTGAACCAACTGTCAACTATTAATAACTTCCAAAACCAAGTGGAAGTGTTTAAAACAGTTAACTAAACCATATGTTAACTACTAATGACTTCCACTACTAAATAGAAGAGTAACAGACAGATAACCATACGGAATATTAACAATTAATGGCATCCAGTAGTAAGTAGAAGAGTAAATATGAGATAATTGAACCAAATTTCAGATATTAGTCACTTTCAAAATTAAAGTAGAAGAGTATAAAACAGTTAACTCAACCAAATGTCAACTATTAATTACTTCCAATACTAAGTAGAAGAGTTTATTACAGTTAACTGAACAATATCCCAACTTGTTTACTTCAGTACTAAGCAGAAGAGTAAAATACAGATAACTGATCCAAATGTTAACAATTATTGACTTGACTTCGAATACTAGGTAGAAGAGTATAAAACAGTTAACTAAAAGATGTGCCAATAATTAATGGTTTCCAGTACAAAGTATAATAGTAAGAAACAGTTACAGTCATGTGAAAAAGTTAGGACACCCTATGAAAGCCTGTGTATTTTTCCAACATTTTTGGATATATAGATATTTAATCTCAATTTTAACAATACTGAGAGTTTGTAGGAATATAACTAAACAATTAAAACTGAAGAAAACACTTTTCAAGATCTTCTGTAAATGTACTTCTACAAAAATGCATATTCTAACTGAGGAAAAAGTTAGGACATCCTACCCTCTAATAGCTAGTGTTACCCCCTTTGGCTGAAATAACTGCAGTGAGACGCTTCTTGCAGCCATCTATCAGTCTCTGACATTGATCTGAAGAAAGTTTGCCCCACTTCTCAATGCAGAATTCTTTCAGCTGTGAGATGTTTGAGGGGTTTCTTGCATGTACAGTCCGTTTCAAGTCACCCCACAACATCTCAATGGGATTAAGATCTGGGCTTTGACTCGACAATTCCATGACTCTCCATTTCTTAGTTTTCAGCCAGTCCTTGGTGGATTTACTGGTGTATTTTGGGTCATTGTCCTGTTGCAGGGTCCAGTTCCGCTTCAGCTTTAATTTTTTTACAGATGGGCTCACATGATCCTCAAACACCCTCTGATACACAGTAGAATTCATGGTGGATTCTATTGTTGTGAACTGTCCAGGTCCTGCTGCAGCAAAGCAGCCCCAAACCATGACACTTCCACCTCCATGCTTCACAGTTGGTTTGGTTTTTGGAATTTCGCACAAAGCTACTCGAGGGCTATCTGTGCTAGCCGTCCCTAATTTAGCAGTGTAAGACTAGAGGAAAAGCAGCTAGTCATCACCACCCACCGCCAACTCTTGGGCTACTCTTTTACCAACGAAAAGTGGGATTGACCGTCACATTATAACGCCCCCACGGCAGGGAGGGCGAGCATGTTTTGGCGCGACTCGGGCGCGAACCCGCGATCCTCAGATTACGAAGCGCACGCCTTAACGCGCTAGGCCTTGCTAGGCCCTTCACAGTTGGTATGAAGTTCTTTTTTTGAAATGGTGTATTTGGTTTACGCCAAACATGTCCCCTGTTTTGGTGTCCAAATAATTCAATTTTTGACTCATCTGTCCAAAGAACATCATTTCAAAAGTCCTGGTCTTTGTTTACATTCTCTCTGGCAAACTTCAGTCTAGCCTTGATTTTTCTCTTAGAGAGCAAAGGTTTCCTCCTTGCACACCTCCCATGCAAGTTAAACTTGTTCAGTCTCTTTCTGATTGTGGAGGCAAGCACTTTCACATCAACAGTAGCCAGAGCCTGCTGTAGGTCCCGTGATGACATGTTAGGGTGTTTTGAGACCTCTTTTAAAATCTTGCGGTATGCTCTCGGGGTGAACTTGCTTGGACGACCAAACCTTGGCATGTTGTCAGTTGTTTTGAAAGCCCTCCACTTGTTGACTATTTTCCGAACAGTGGAATGGCTGATTTCAAAATCTTTAGGGATCTTTTTAAATCCCTTACCAGACACATAAGCTGCTACAATTTTCTTTCTGAAGGCCTCAGACAGCTCTTTTGCTCTCACCATGGTGCTCACTCTCACTTCAACAGTCAGGAGCACACCAAACTAAATGTCTGAGGTTTAAATAGGGCAGGCCTCATTCAAAATGTTGAGTAACGATCTTCTAATCATGTGCCCCTGGTGTGAGTTGAACCATTTTAAGTGGGAATAAATGTGGGGGTGTTATTTTTCCTCAGTTAGAATATGCATTTTTGTAGAATTACGTTTACAGAAGATCTTGAAAAGTCTTTTCTTCAGTTTTAATTGTTTAGTTATATTCCTATAATTTCTCAGTATTGTTAAAATTGAGATTACATATATATATATCCAAAAATACACAGGCTTGCATAGGGTGTCCTAACTTTTTCACATGACTGTAACTGAGCCAAAGGCTAACTATAAATGAGTTCCAATACTAAGTAGAAGAGTAAAAAACAGTTAACTAAACCATATGCTATCTATTAATGACTTAAAACACAAAGCAGATTAGTAAAAAACGTAAAAAACTGTAAGCTTATTCAAATGCCAATTTATCATGACTTACTCTGCTAAGTGGAGGAGTAAAAAACAGTTAAATGAACTAAACGCCAAAAATTAATGACTTCTAATACTAAGTAAAAAACAGTTAACTGAACCAAATGTCAAATAGTTATGTCTTCCAATACTAAATAGAGGAGAAGAAACAGTTAATTGAATGAAATTTCAACTACTAGTGATTTCCAATACAACGTAGAAGAGTAAAGGACAAATAACTGAACCAAATGCCAACAAATAATAACTTCCAATACTAAGCAAAATAGTATGAAACAGTTAAGTGCATGAAATGTCAACTATTAATGTCTTCCAATACTAAGTAAAATAGTATGAAACAGTTAAGTGCATGAAATGTCAACTATTAATGTCTTCCAATACTAAGTAAAATAGTATGAAACAGTTAAGTGCATGAAATGTTAACTATTAATCACTTCCAATAATAAGTAGAAGAGTAAAACCAGTTACCTTACCAAATGTCAACTATTAATAACTTCCAATACTAAGTAGAAAAGTTTGAAACAGTTAACTGAACCATATGCCGATTATTATTTACTTGCTATACTAAGTAAAGAGTAAAAGATAACTGAACTAAATTTCAACAATTAATGTTTTCCAATACTAAGTAGAATAAAAGAACAGTTAACTGAACCTAATGACAACTATTAAAGACTTCAAAATACTAAGTAAAATAGCATAAAACAGTGAACCAAATGTTAGCCAGTAATGACTTCCAATACTAACTAGAGGACTAAAAGCAGATAACTGACACAAATGCCAACCATTAATGACTTCTAATACTAAGTAGATGACTAAAAACAGTTAACTAAAGAAATGCCAACTACTAATCACTTCCAATAGAAAGTAGAACAATAAAAAACAGTTAATTCAGGAAAATGCTAGATATTGATGACCTCTAATACAAAGTAGAAGAGTAAAAAACAGAGAAGTGAACCCAATGTTAACAATTAATGACTTTCTATACTAAGTAGAAGAGACAAAACAGTTAATTCAAGTATATGTCAAGTATTCATGATTTCCAATACTACGTAGAGGATAATAAAACAGTTAATAAAACCAAATGCCAACTATTAGTAACTTCAAATAAGAAGCAGAGGAGAAAAAACAGTTAACTGAGACAATTCTCAAAAGTTAATGACTTCCAATACTAAGTTGAAGAGTAAAAGACAGATAACTGACCAAAGGTCAACTACTATTGTTTTCCAATACTAAATAGAGGGAAAAAATAATTAACTGAACCAAGTGTCAACTTTTAATGTCTTCGAAATACTAAGTAAAGGAGTCAAAAACTGATAACTGAGCCAAATAAATTCCGACACAAAGTAGAAAAGTAAAAAACAGTTATCTAAAGTAAATGATAACTATTTAATTAATTCCAATAGTAAATAGAGGAGTTGAAAACAGTTAATTGAAACAAATGCCAAAATTTAATGACTTGCAATACTACGTAATAAAACGAAGAACAGTAAACTGAACCAAATGCTAATGATTTCCAATTCTAAGTAGAAGAGTAACAAACAGTTAATTGAACCAAATGTCAAGTATTATTCACTTTCAATACTAAATAGAGGAGAAGAAACACATAACTGAATGAAATGTCAACTACTAGTGATTTCCAATACTAAGTAGAAAAGTAAAAGACAAATAACTGAACCAAAAGTCAACAAATAATGACTTCCAATACTAAGTAGAGGAGTAAAAAAGGCAGTTAATTGAATCAGATGTCATCTTTTGATGTTTTCCAATACTAAGTAAAAGAGTGAAAAACGGTTAACTGAACCAAATATCATCTATTATTGTGTTCCAATACTAAGTAGAGGGGTTAAAAAACATTTAACTGAACCAAATGTCAAATATTAATTGGTTACAATAATAAGTAGAGTAGTGAAAAACAGTTAATTGAACCAAATGTCAACTATTAATCACTTTGAATACTAGTAGACGTGAATAAAACAGGTAACTCAAATCTATGCCAACTATTAATAACTTGCCATTAAAGGTAGAACCAAATGACAATTATTAATGACTTCCAATACTAACTAGAGGAGAAAGAACCAGTTAACTGAACCAAATGCTAAAACTTAATAACTTCCAATACTAAGTATAAAACTAAAAAACAGTTAACTGAACGAAATGTTAACTGTTAATGACTTCCAATACTAAGGGAAAAACTAAAGAAAACATAACTAATCCAAATGTCAACCATTAATCAAATCTAATACAAAACGATTAATCAAACAAATGTCAGGTATAAATGTTTTCAAATACTAAGTAGAGGAGTTCAAAACAGTTAACTGAAGAAATTACAACTACTAAAGACTTCCAAATACTTTTTAGAAGAGTAAAAAACAGTTAAATGAACCAAATGTCAACTATTAATGACCTCAATACTAGGTAGAAGAATATAAAGCAGTTTTCTCAAGCAAATGTCAACTGTTAATATTTTGAAACACTAAGTAGAGAAGTAAAAAACAATTAACTTAACCAAAAATCAGGTATTAATGGCATCCAATACTAAGTAGCGTAGTGAAAAGCAGTTAATTGAAATAAATACAACTATTAATGACTTCCAATACTAATTAGAAGAGTATAAAATAGTTTACTGAACCTAATATCAACTATTAATGATTTCCTATACTAATTAGAAGAGTATAAAATAGTTTACTGAACCTAATGTCAACTATTAATGACTTCCAATACTAATTAGAAGAGTATAAAATAGTTTACTGAACCTAATGTCAACTATTAACGACTTCCAATACTAATTAGAAGAATATAAAATAGTTTACTGAACCTAATGTCAACTATTAATGATTTCCTATACTAATTAGAAGAGTATAAAATAGTTTACTGAACCTAATGTCAACTATTAACGACTTCCAATACTAATTAGAAGAATATAAAATAGTTTACTGAACATAATGTCAACTATTAATGATTTCCTATACTAATTAGAAGAGTATAAAATAGTTTACTGAACCTAATGTCAACTATTAATGACTTCCAATACTAATTAGAAGAGTATAAAATAGTTTACTGAACCTAATGTCAACTATTAATGATCTCCTATACTAATTAGAAGAGTATAAAATAGTTTACTGAACCTAATGTCAACTATTAATGACTTCCAATACTAATTAGAAGAGTATAAAATAGTTTACTGAACCTAATGTCAACTATTAACGACTTCCAATACTAATTAGAAGAGTATAAAATAGTTTACTGAACCTAATGTCAACTATTAATGATTTCCTATACTAATTAGAAGAGTATAAAATGGTTTACTGAACCTAATGTCAACTATTAATGACTTCCAATTCTAATTAGAAGAGTACAAAATAATTTACTGAACCTAATGTCAACTATTAACGACTTCCAATACTAATTAGAAGAGTATAAAATAGTTTACTGAACCTAATGTCAACTGTTAATGACTTCCAATACTAATTAGAAGAGTATAAAATAGTTTACTGAACCTAATGTCAACTATTAACGACTTCCAATACTAATTAGAAGAGTATAAAATAGTTTACTGAACCTAATGTCAACTATTAATGATTTCCTATACTAATTAGAAGAGTATAAAATAGTTTACTGAACCTAATGTCAACTATTCATGACTTCCAATACTAATTAGAAGAGTATAAAATAGTTTACTGAACCTAATGTCAACTATTAACGACTTCCAATATAAATTAGAAGAGGATAAAATAGTTTACTGAACCTAATGTCAACTATTAATGATTTCCTATACTAATTAGAAGAGTATAAAATAGTTTAATGAACCTAATGTCAACTATTCATGACTTCCAATACTAATTAGAAGAGTATAAAATAGTTTACTGAACCTAATGTCAACTATTAACGACTTCCAATACTAATTAGAAGAGTATAAAATAGTTTACTGAACCTAATGTCAACTATTAATGATTTCCTATACTAATTAGAAGAGTATAAAATAGTTTACTGAACCTAATGTCAACTATTAATGATTTCCTATACTAATTAGAAGAGTATAAAATAGTTTAATGAACCTAATGTCAACTATTAATGATTTCCTATACTAATTAGAAGAGTATAAAATAGTTTAATGAACCTAATGTCAACTATTAATGACTTCCTATACTAATTAGAAGAGTATAAAATAGTTTAATGAACCTAATGTCAACTATTAATGATTTCCTATACTAATTAGAAGAGTATAAAATAGTTTACTGAACCTAATGTCAACTATTAATGACTTCGAATACTAATTAGAAGAGTATAAAATAGTTTACTGAACCTAATGTCAACTATTAATGATTTCCTATACTAATTAGAAGAGTATAAAATAGTTTACTGAACCTAATGTCAACTATTAACGACTTCCAATACTAATTAGAAAAGTATAAAATAGTTTACTGAAAGTAATGTCAACTATTAATGATTTCTATACTAATTAGAAGAGTATAAAATAGTTTACTGAACCTAATGTCAACTATTAATGACTTCCAATACTAATTAGAAGAGTATAAAATAGTTTACTGAACCTAATGTCAACTATTAACGACTTCCAATACTAATTAGAAGAGTATAAAATAGTTTACTGAACCTAATGTCAACTATTAATGATTTCCTATACTAATTAGAAGAGTATAAAATGGTTTACTGAACCTAATGTCAACTATTAATGACTTCCAATTCTAATTAGAAGAGTACAAAATAATTTACTGAACCTAATGTCAACTATTAACGACTTCCAATACTAATTAGAAGAGTATAAAACAGTTTACTGAACCTAATGTCAACTGTTAATGACTTCCAATACTAATTAGAAGAGTATAAAATAGTTTACTGAACCTAATGTCAACTATTAACGACTTCCAATACTAATTAGAAGAGTATAAAATAGTTTACTGAACCTAATGTCAACTATTAATGATTTTCTATACTAATTAGAAGAGTATAAAATAGTTTACTGAACCTAATGTCAACTATTAATGACTTCCAATACTAATTAGAAGAGTATAAAATAGTTTACTGAACCTAATGTCAACTATTAACGACTTCCAATACTAATTAGAAGAGTATAAAATAGTTTACTGAACCTAATGTCAACTATTAATGATTTCCTATACTAATTAGAAGAGTATAAAATAGTTTACTGAACCTAATGTCAACTATTAATGACTTCCAATACTAATTAGAAGAGTATAAAATAGTTTACTGAACCTAATGTCATACTAATTAGAAGAGTATAAAATAGTTTACTGACTAATGTCAACTATTAATACTAATTAGAAGAGTATAAAATAGTTTACTGAACCTAATGTCAACTATTAATGACTTCCAATACTAATTAGAAGAGTATAAAATAGTTTACTGAACCTAATGTCAACTATTAATGACTTCCAATACTAATTAGAAGAGTATAAAATAGTTTACTGAACCTAATGTCAACTATTAATGACTTCCAATACTAATTAGAAGAGTATAAAATAGTTTACTGAACCTAATGTCAACTATTAACGACTTCCAATACTAATTAGAAGAGTATAAAATAGTTTACTGAACCTAATGTCAACTATTAATGATTTCCTATACTAATTAGAAGAGTATAAAATAGTTTAATGAACCTAATGTCAACTATTAATGACTTCCAATACTAATTAGAAGAGTATAAAATAGTTTACTGAACCTAATGTCAACTATTAACGACTTCCAATACTAATTAGAAGAGTATAAAATAGTTTACTGAACCTAATGTCAACTATTAATGATTTCCTATACTAATTAGAAGAGTATAAAATAGTTTAATGAACCTAATGTCAACTATTAATGACTTCCAATACTAATTAGAAGAGTATAAAATAGTTTACTGAACCTAATGTCAACTATTAATGACTTCCTATACTAATTAGAAGAGTATAAAATAGTTTACTGAACCTAATGTCAACTATTAATGATTTCCTATACTAATTAGAAGAGTATAAAATAGTTTACTGAACCTAATGTCAACTATTAATGACTTCCAATACTAATTAGAAGAGTATAAAATAGTTTACTGAACCTAATGTCAACTATTAATGATTTCCTATACTAATTAGAAGAGTATAAAATAGTTTACTGAACCTAATGTCAACTATTAATGACTTCCAATACTAATTAGAAGAGTATAAAATAGTTTACTGAACCTAATGTCAACTATTAACGACTTCCAATACTAATTAGAAGAGTATAAAATAGTTTACTGAACCTAATGTCAACTATTAACGACTTCCAATACTAATTAGAAGAATATAAAATAGTTTACTGAACATAATGTCAACTATTAATGATTTCCTATACTAATTAGAAGAGTATAAAATAGTTTACTGAACCTAATGTCAACTATTAATGACTTCCAATACTAATTAGAAGAGTATAAAATAGTTTACTGAACCTAATGTCAACTATTAATGATCTCCTATACTAATTAGAAGAGTATAAAATAGTTTACTGAACCTAATGTCAACTATTAATGACTTCCAATACTAATTAGAAGAGTATAAAATAGTTTACTGAACCTAATGTCAACTATTAACGACTTCCAATACTAATTAGAAGAGTATAAAATAGTTTACTGAACCTAATGTCAACTATTAATGATTTCCTATACTAATTAGAAGAGTATAAAATGGTTTACTGAACCTAATGTCAACTATTAATGACTTCCAATTCTAATTAGAAGAGTACAAAATAATTTACTGAACCTAATGTCAACTATTAACGACTTCCAATACTAATTAGAAGAGTATAAAATAGTTTACTGAACCTAATGTCAACTGTTAATGACTTCCAATACTAATTAGAAGAGTATAAAATAGTTTACTGAACCTAATGTCAACTATTAACGACTTCCAATACTAATTAGAAGAGTATAAAATAGTTTACTGAACCTAATGTCAACTATTAATGATTTCCTATACTAATTAGAAGAGTATAAAATAGTTTACTGAACCTAATGTCAACTATTCATGACTTCCAATACTAATTAGAAGAGTATAAAATAGTTTACTGAACCTAATGTCAACTATTAACGACTTCCAATATAAATTAGAAGAGGATAAAATAGTTTACTGAACCTAATGTCAACTATTCATGACTTCCAATACTAATTAGAAGAGTATAAAATAGTTTACTGAACCTAATGTCAACTATTAACGACTTCCAATACTAATTAGAAGAGTATAAAATAGTTTACTGAACCTAATGTCAACTATTAATGATTTCCTATACTAATTAGAAGAGTATAAAATAGTTTACTGAACCTAATGTCAACTATTAATGATTTCCTATACTAATTAGAAGAGTATAAAATAGTTTAATGAACCTAATGTCAACTATTAATGATTTCCTATACTAATTAGAAGAGTATAAAATAGTTTAATGAACCTAATGTCAACTATTAATGACTTCCTATACTAATTAGAAGAGTATAAAATAGTTTAATGAACCTAATGTCAACTATTAATGATTTCCTATACTAATTAGAAGAGTATAAAATAGTTTACTGAACCTAATGTCAACTATTAATGACTTCGAATACTAATTAGAAGAGTATAAAATAGTTTACTGAACCTAATGTCAACTATTAATGATTTCCTATACTAATTAGAAGAGTATAAAATAGTTTACTGAACCTAATGTCAACTATTAACGACTTCCAATACTAATTAGAAAAGTATAAAATAGTTTACTGAAAGTAATGTCAACTATTAATGATTTCCTATACTAATTAGAAGAGTATAAAATAGTTTACTGAACCTAATGTCAACTATTAATGACTTCCAATACTAATTAGAAGAGTATAAAATAGTTTACTGAACCTAATGTCAACTATTAACGACTTCCAATACTAATTAGAAGAGTATAAAATAGTTTACTGAACCTAATGTCAACTATTAATGATTTCCTATACTAATTAGAAGAGTATAAAATGGTTTACTGAACCTAATGTCAACTATTAATGACTTCCAATTCTAATTAGAAGAGTACAAAATAATTTACTGAACCTAATGTCAACTATTAACGACTTCCAATACTAATTAGAAGAGTATAAAACAGTTTACTGAACCTGATGTCAACTGTTAATGACTTCCAATACTAATTAGAAGAGTATAAAATAGTTTACTGAACCTAATGTCAACTATTAACGACTTCCAATACTAATTAGAAGAGTATAAAATAGTTTACTGAACCTAATGTCAACTATTAATGATTTTCTATACTAATTAGAAGAGTATAAAATAGTTTACTGAACCTAATGTCAACTATTCATGACTTCCAATACTAATTAGAAGAGTATAAAATAGTTTACTGAACCTAATGTCAACTATTAACGACTTCCAATACTAATTAGAAGAGTATAAAATAGTTTACTGAACCTAATGTCAACTATTAATGATTTCCTATACTAATTAGAAGAGTATAAAATAGTTTAATGAACCTAATGTCAACTGTTCATGACTTCCAATACTAATTAGAAGAGTATAAAATAGTTTACTGAACCTAATGTCAACTATTAACGACTTCCAATACTAATTAGAAGAGTATAAAATAGTTTACTGAACCTAATGTCAACTATTAATGATTTCCTATACTAATTAGAAGAGTATAAAATAGTTTAATGAACCTAATGTCAACTATTAACGACTTCCAATACTAATTAGAAGAGTATAAAATAGTTTACTGAACCTAATGTCAACTATTAATGATTTCCTATACTAATTAGAAGAGTATAAAATAGTTTACTGAACCTAATGTCAACTATTAACGACTTCCAATACTAATTAGAAGAGTATAAAATAGTTTACTGAACCTAATGTCAACTATTAATGATTTCCTATACTAATTAGAAGAGTATAAAATAGTTTAATGAACCTAATGTCAACTATTAATGACTTCCAATACTAATTAGAAGAGTATAAAATAGTTTACTGAACCTAATGTCAACTATTAACGACTTCCTATACTAATTAGAAGAGTATAAAATAGTTTAATGAACCTAATGTCAACTATTAATGATTTCCTATACTAATTAGAAGAGTATAAAATAGTTTAATGAACCTAATGTCAACTATTCATGACTTCCAATACTAATTAGAAGAGTATAAAATAGTTTAATGAACCTAATGTCAACTATTAATGACTTCCTATACTAATTAGAAGAGTATAAAATAGTTTACTGAACCTAATGTCAACTATTAATGATTTCCTATACTAATTAGAAGAGTATAAAATAGTTTACTGAACCTAATGTCAACTATTAACGACTTCCAATACTAATTAGAAGAGTATAAAATAGTTTACTGAACCTAATGTCAACTATTAATGATTTCCTATACTAATTAGAAGAGTATAAAATAGTTTACTGAACCTAATGTCAACTATTAATGACTTCCAATACTAATTAGAAGAGTATAAAATAGTTTACTGAACCTAATGTCAACTATTAACGACTTCCAATACTAATTAGAAGAGTATAAAATAGTTTACTGAACCTAATGTCAACTATTAACGACTTCCAATACTAATTAGAAGAGTATAAAATAGTTTACTGAACCTAATGTCAACTATTAATGACTTCCAATACATTCTCTACACATATTGTATTTTGCCCTTTCTTCGTATTTTAGGTTTTTACCGTAATGATAAGATATTTCTATTGAGTTTTCGATATTTCGTGTTTTACTGTTTTAGTTCAGTGCAACAACATACGTCTTATTTAATCACGAGAAGAAAATTTAAGGTAATACAGTTGTATTATATAACCATAGTATATTGTAATATACAATGTGTCTTGGTATCCGTTAACGTGTGCTATCACCATTAAACACGTGCGTGCAAAATCTGTCACGATTTGATTGTCACATCTGCGGTTGTTTTTCGAAGTTGAGTAGTCTCCCTCTGATACAGTGGTAAGTCTTCGGATTTACAACGCTAAAGTCAGAGGTTCGATTTCTCTCGTTGGTCTCAACCTATACATAACTTGAAGTGGCTTTGGTATACGAAAACATCCTTACCCATTCACGTTGAGAAAATGAGTGAAAAACTGTAATAAGAAAGGATTTTAAAACACGCAATTGCTAGTTTTTCATACTCACTGATTATAGAGGGAGTAACGGTCGTATCTTAGATATCACAGTTTTATAACTATATAAATGAACATGCACCTTTCTAACAATAAAATGGCAGATCCTTTTCTTTTGGGAAGGCGGATTTTATCACCGAAAGATGAAGTTGAAAGCTATAAAAAAAGCTTTAAGAGAGAATATTGAAGTGATAAAAGTGTGTTAAATGTCATAAGGCTGCAGGTTTGGTAACTTTATAACTTAATAAACCAGCTTCGTCAAGTATAAACTATACATTAAGTGACTTATAGATTCGTACAAATAGGTCTCTTGATCATACGGGACTTTCGAAATGTTTTCCAGTAGAGTAATGGTTGATTTCTCTGATATGCGATTATACATTTTTAACACATTCATCACGCGCAATCGGAAGACCCTGAAAAGTAATCACTAGTTAATGGTTCACTGTAAATTAAATATTACAAACTGCTCGTTGTCCGAAATGGTTTCTATTATACACTGTAGCATTATCATTCTTCGTGCCTTGTTTTTTAAAATTCTAATTATTAACTATTTAGATATTTCTTCGCAACTAATTGACTTTACGTCCATATCTGATTCTACATTTTAACAAGGAAATGTGCTATCTCACTTGTGGTCTGTTTCTGTCTGTCTGAGGCTCTAAGCCACGCCTCTTTACAGAGTCAAAGGTCGAATAACTTCAAACCGAATCGGCATGATTACTCTCATGTTATTTGTCTAATTTTAATATCTCGGCGTAAAGAAACCGACAGATGTTTTTTGACTAGTTTATCTTAAAGTCTATTTGTTAGACCCGAGGGCGCGTTAGAAAACTCCAAATGATTCTGTGCGTTTTGGCAGTTACAACACACAGTGCAGAGAACTGGCTTAACAGGTGAAGAAGGGGTGGGAGGTTTATTCTAAGGGGGCCTCGTCAGTAATAAGGGGGCTTCGTTTCAAGTTGTATAGTTTTTGTTTTTTTCTTTCATTTTTGGATAAGATTATACTTTATTACGGACCAGCGAAGTCACGACAGTTTGGTGCGCGGAAAGTCTGGAAAAATACGTTTATAAAATCCAGTAAGTCCTTATTAAATCTAGGACAGTCTAAACACCTAAACTTGTTTAGGCCCAAGAAAGTACCTCAGAATTCAGACAATAAACCAAACAACTAATATCCAGTAAGAGTTTTTAAAGGTATTAATTAACTATTGTTTAATTGATTTCGGCACATTTATTTTGATTAGGCTATTTTGGAAAAAAAACGCACATACAAAGAATCTTTTATGAAAGTTACCTTTACATCTCCAAACCAGCCTTGACATATTTTGGTTTGTTATATGACACAACTGTATAAACGAATTACCCCAATCTGTAAAAGTGTATCTGACAAAACTTTATTTTTTAACACTTTAAGCTATCCGAACGAAACGTTGTGAGTTTGAGGTTGATTGGTTGTTGGTTGTTTTAAAGCTGACAACTAAACTACACTGAGGCTATCTGTGCTCTGCCCACCACGGGTATGGAAACCCGGTTTTTAGTGTTGTAATTCCGCATACATGCCGCTGTGCCACCAGTAGGAGGCGTTGTTTTAGGGAGACTGTGTCTCTGCAAGTGTTAACAACGTTTATTGTATACAATTTACAGCAATCATGTGAATATTTAACAATGTCCTTGCTCCCTCCGGTACTGCGTTGTTATATTAATATTAATAACTTTGTGACCTTCCCCCAGTGGCTCAGTAGTAGGTCACTCGACTTACGACGCGAAGACTCGGGTTTCGATACCTGTGATGGGCAGAGCACAAATAGTATAACTATGTGCTTAAAAATAATTAACCAAGCAATTTTTCTATTTTATCAGATGAGAGGCGACAGCGAAACTGGCTATTCAGTGTTGTCTTTCAGATCGCTTGTAGAATGCTTGGTAAGATAAATGAAATGTCTTTTGACATGAGTAGAAGAACAAGTCATAAACTGAAAGTAGTAAATGTTGTCTTTGATTTGTCAGACTTGATCATGTCGGTAGTAAACGTTACTTTGATATGTTAGAATTGATAGTGTCGGTAATAAACGTTACTTTGATATGTTAGAATTGATAGTGTCGGTAATAAACGTTACTTTGATATGTTAGAATTGATACTGTCGGTAATAAACGTTACTTTGATATGTTAGAATTGATAGTGTCGGTAATAAACGTTGCTTTGATATGTTAGAATTGATAGTGTCGGTAATAAACGTTACTTTGATATGTTAGAATTGATAGTGTCGGTAATAAACGTTACTTTGATATGTTAGAATTGATAGTGTCGGTAATAAACGTTACTTTGATATGTTAGAATTGATAGTGTCGGTAATAAACGTTACTTTGATATGTTAGAATTGATACTGTCGGTAATAAACGTTGCCTTTGTTTGTTAGAATTCATAGTGTCGATAATAAACGTTGCATTGATTTGATAGAATTCATAGTGTGAGTAATAAATGTTGCCTTTGTTTGTTAGAATTCATAGTGTCGATAATAAACGTTGCATTGATTTGATAGAATTCATAGTGTCAGTAATAAATGTTGTCTTTGTTTATTAGACTTGATAGTGTCGGTAATAAACGTTACTTTGATATGCCAGAATTGATAGTGTCGGTAATAAACGTTGCTTTGATATGTTAGAATTGATAATGTCGGTAATAAACGTTGCTTTGATATGTTAGAATTGATAGAGTCGGTAATAAACGTTACTTTGATTTGATAGAATTCATAGTGTCGATAATAAACGTTGCATTGATTTGATAGAATTCATAGTGTCAGTAATAAATGTTGCCTTTGTTTGTTAGACTTGATAGTGTCGGTAGTAAACGTTGCATTCATTTGATAAAATTGATAGTGTCGGTAATAAACGTCACTTTGATTTGTTAGACTTGATAGTGTCGGTAGTAAACGTTGCATTCATTTGATAAAATTGATAGTGTCGGTAATAAACGTTGCCTTTGTTTGCTGGAATTCATAGTATCGGTAATAAACGTTGCCTTTGTTTGTTAGAATTGATAGTGTCGGTAATAAACGTTACTTTGATTTGTTAGAATTGATAGTGTCGGTAATAAACGTTGCCTTTGTTTGCTGGAATTCATAGTATCGGTAATAAACGTTGCCTTTGTTTGTTAGAATTGATAGTGTCGGTAATAAACGTTACTTTGATTTGTTAGAATTTATAGTGTCGGTAATAAACGTTACTTTGATTTGTTAGAATTTATAGTGTCGGTAATAAACGTTGCTTTGATTTGTCAGAATTGATAGTGTGTGTAATGAACGTTGCATTGATTTGATAAAATTGATAGTGTCGGTAATAAACGTTGCCTTTGTTTGTTAGAATTGATAGTGTCGGTAATAAACGTTGCCTTTGTTTGTTAGAATTGATAGTGTCGGTAGTGAACGTTACTTTGATTTGTTAGAATTGATATTATAAATAATAAATGTTGCCTTTGTTAGGATTCATACTGCATGTTTCTGTTTGTTCGAACTAATTGGATAAAACATTTACCGATGTGTAGTTTATAACAATGATGTATTATAGGGTTCTAAAATGGTTATCACAAG
Source organism: Tachypleus tridentatus (assembly GCF_004210375.1). Classification (NCBI taxonomy): domain Eukaryota; kingdom Metazoa; phylum Arthropoda; class Merostomata; order Xiphosura; family Limulidae; genus Tachypleus; species Tachypleus tridentatus. The sequence goes on from NC_134837.1 coordinate 212,613,939, forward strand.
ATGTAGGTAACGCAACATTCATAGTCTTTACTGATTAGGTACATTATCGTTAGCTACGGTAGAACTTAATAGTAGAGACTGTCATGAAACAAAATGGCAGCCATAAAAATTGCACGTTTAAACCCAGCTTTAAAATATCTGATAACATGTCTATCTCTCCGTATTGGTTGAACAAAACTAAGCCTTATTACACTTAAAAAGCCGCCAAATCGGTACTTGTGTGTTTATGGAGTGAATCAGAATTTCACTGCTACAAAAAAATTTCATATAAGTAAGTAAATGTGTTTTTCAGACAAGTGTACAGAAAAAAATGGCGAACCTTATCGTTCTGATGTTTGCGCAGTATTTTATTGCTGGCACATAAAAATATGGGCTAATGAGAAGGAAAGAAACAAGTATAATAAAAACTTTAAATCTCATAGAGATGATTAAGGATTGGTGTACGTGAAACCTAAGTAGTTATAGTAATATAAAATGTTTTATGGTACAATAAGATCGAAACAGTAAAGTCAAATCCATAAAACTGAGTTACTTTATATTTAACAACGCGTATTACTGCTTTGGTAACTCACTCCAGTTAAGTTAGTTTGAGTCAAAGGAGGGTTAGAAATTAAGTCAAAAGTAACTCCATTATATAGTTTTGACTCTATCGTTTCATTACTCTTTGTAGGGTTAGAACTTTCTACAGTATTATAGCTAATTATGTTACGTATATATCGATCGATACTTGTCTTTATAACATTTAATAATATGTTTTTTTTTTTACTTGTATGAATAACGTTTAATGTGAAACAGGTGACGTTCCAAAACCAGTTTTATAATTTCGGTCGTAATCACAAGAGCCTATATTTAAACAAGGAATAATCTGTATTATATGTAAATCAGAACTACGTGAACCAGTTTAGGCACGTTGAAGTCACGTGATCCAGCTAAACCCCCTCTGCAACAGCATTTAGAAGCGGCAGTGAGTTCAAACATACGAAACTCAAGTGCAGCACTTTTCCCTCTAGCTGTAATATTACATATTTACTCTATTATTACTAGCTATGGTCATAACATTATCAATGTAATTGAGTAATAATCTCTACTTTACTCTTCGTTTTTAAGATAGAAAAAACGACGAAAATGTTAGGATTAAAAAACATCAGTTATGAAGTGGATCCCACGGGGTTAGTTAGCCCTAACTAGACTAGTCCAGTTTCGTCATTGAGTTTGATACAGCATTTATTGTGCGTTTAGAAAGTACCGAAATATTTAAAAGTTTGAATTGGCTGTATGGCACCATCTGTATATGAACAGTGCAGTGCCATCTAGTTATTATATCATACAACTGTCTAAACTAGAGAAGAAAGGTTTTGGTGAGCGAAACGTTTTAGGATTTACTTTTGTTTTCTTCATAGAGACAGATATGGTTGATATGTTGATTCGAAGGAATATTATATAAAGTTGTTTTATTTGACTTCCGCGATTCACTCTTAACACGACCATTAAAATGCTTATTATTTATTTATCCATTGCGAAGCATAAACATAGTCTTCAGTTTTATCATGTTTTCGTTGTTATCATGTATTGGTATTGAGAAATAAAACCGTTAACCCGTTTTATATAAAAATGTACATATTTTTTTTATAAAATCTTATACTGTACAAGTTTTACTAAGAATTATTTTTTTTCTTTTTGCAGGTAAAGCCAACGAGGAAATAGATGAACTGGTTGAGTTACTTCATTTGCCGTCAGATGTCCTCACAATAAAAGAATCCAACAATGCTAGTGCTGCTTACACTATTTTTACAAAGATACCCCTAAGTAAAGGAACTCTTTTCGGTCCCTTTAGAGGCCAGATCTTCAGAGGAAGAAATTCAACGTTAAAAACTACAATAATAGAGGTAAATCATTCACTGGATTGCTTTGTTACTTTATTAGGCTTAGCGCAAATGTGACAACAATATATTTGGAGGAGTCATTTCTAATTTTGGTTACTTCATCATGAACCATGATAATGATTCATAATAGAGATCGCAAGTAATTGCTAAAAACCTTAATGAAACATAAGACAAAAAAAATACTTTAAACAGTAAATATTCAGTTCAAACAATACTTTCAAACCTTTACTACATATTACAAATATACATATTAAAATGCAAAAAAAAAGAAAAAAAGACAACACATGTTAGGCTTGCAAGGAAAAAAATCTCATAAAGGCTAGTTTGTAATTCATGTTATTATTATCTTCCCAGCCTACAACAAACACGGTTTGGTATATTGTACACAAACACTTTGTTGTATACTAAGTAAGGTTTTACATGTGTCATAGATATTGAAAAATTGGTTTGTATATTCTACCTTTTCTTAAGCTAGAAATCATCATAATTCTTGTATAAACGATGTTATTATTACTATTTTTAACAAATAGCGAGCGTTCCTTTGAAACGCTTAAGTAAAAAGTGAAACAGGAACTACCAATCGATAATAGATGAACATTAGATGCCTGAAACACGTATGTATTCAATGCTTTGTATACTATACAATCGGTATATTTCGAGAGTTAATCACTATATACTCATTATATTAAATTTCATTACAAACTTTCATAGAATAATTACTTTAAAAGACACTAAGGTTTATTTAAGGCAATATTCTAGATCTGAATGTTTTATTCGTAAACTTTAATACGTACTTAGTGGGATTGTGTTTTAGCATAGGCATATATTCGTTTATTACTATGTATTATGTATATGAATAATTTAGTTACACATAAACTAGAAATACTCACTATATTCTCAAACAAATTTCCATGCCAATCTCCAGCTGCAGCCTAATATTTTACATCTGGAACTAATGTGATCAAATAATCAATAGCTACAGTAAATCATCATGAACCGTATTAGCTAACTACAAGCTATGCATATTATCATTACAATATATAAAGTTAGCTATCATATCAAGTAGTCCTTTGTTTATAATTGAACATAGAAAATCAGGCAAGCAAGATAAATAAAAATCGAAAATTTAAAAACCTCAAAATGGGGATCGTTAAAAAAGTAAACAAACAAGGTTGGGTATACTGTAGACATTTATTGTAATACCAGGTAACAGCATGAAGCCAAAACATGGATTTGTAGTTTGAGGGAATAATGTATACAGTATCTCTGACTTTGTTTCTTCACTTTTGCAGGCCCGGCATGGCCAGGTGGGTTAAGGTGTTCGACTATTAATCTGAGGGTCGCAAGTTCGAATCTCCGTCACACATAACATGCTCGCCATTTCAGCCGTGGGAGTGTTCTAATGTGACGATCAATCCCACTATTCGTTGGTAAAAGAGTAGCCCAAGAGTTGTCGGTGGGTGGTGATAACTAGCCGCCTTACACTGCTAAATTGAGGATGGCTAGCGCAGATAGCCCTCCTGTAGCTTAGCGCGAGATTAAAAAAAACTTTACTTTTTTTTACGATCTACATTTCTAAGCTTTTAAATTTCTAATTTTTAAGTTATAATGTTGTAATTTAACTGGAGGTAACAGAATGAAAATGTATCTTAAAATAGGCTGATATGGGTATCAAAACTTTAATTAAAATAAAGTACAGAAAAAACTCTTTTTGTTAACCAGAAGATGACCTGAGAAGATTGAAACGTTGTTTTTACTCTATTTTAATTAAAGTTTTGCTATCCGTACCAGCCGTCTTGAGAATACATTTTTACTTCGAGTGGGTTTCTCCTCATCAAGAATGATAAGGTATATTTACTGAACAAAATTTACCAAAAATAATAAATATATCAATAACGCAGTGTCAAAACTTGCTTAGTTTATTTCTGAGATGTAATAACATAAACAAACCTAATCTATTTCGCAACTTAATATTTGATGACGAGAAACCTATTTGAAATAAAAATGTATCTCGGAACGGCTGGTATGGGCATTAACACATTTACTAATAAAGCAGAGAAGAACGTTTCGACTTTCCGAAGTTGTATTTAACTTAACCTGAAGATGACCTAGGAAGGTCGAAACATTGTTCTCTGCTTTATTAGCACAAATGTTAATATCTATACCAGCCGTTTTGAGATACATTTCACAACTTTATTATTATTTTCGAGTATTTTAATATTATAAATCACGTGTCGACCATTACCAACTCTATCGTATTCCATCTGACCTGAAGAGCCCCTGTAACGAGAGAAAGGCCTAGTGGGCACTGGGTACAAAACTAACAAACAAACCAAAACTGACAGTAATTTCGGTTTGTAGATCTCTATCCTCAAAGGAGATAAAGATAACCCGGGCGTGCTAAAAAAGATAGACTTTCTTTTCGCCCCGCTCATGAATTAAGAATACGGTAAGGCTACCCGAAAAACAAATTCGTAACCAAAAAACGAGCTGATTGAGAACCCAGAGCAAGCAAAGAAGACGAGAAACCAGCGACCTGATACCAGACACCCAAGGTGAGTGAGTGATACCACAAAACTGGGTACAACAGATATGGTGTGGCTTATATATGTTACTGCCGACATATCCATTCAACGTAAGGAGGAGACAAAGGGGCGCCCTGAGTGACATGGGGGTTTGGGTCAGACGGAAAAACGGCCTTCCCTCTCAGAGAACCCCAAAGGTTCATCTCAGAGAACCCCAAAGGTTCATGCCACTCTCAGAGAACCCCAAAGGTTCATGCCACTCTCAGAGAACCCCAAAGGTTCATGCTACACTCAGAGAACCCCAAAGGTTCATGCCACACTCAGAGAACCCCAAAGGTTCATGCCACACTCAGAGAACCCCAAAGGTTCATGCCACTCTCAGAGAACCCCAAAGATTCATTCGTTACTTTTCCACAGACGCTCTTAAAAACATTAGTTTATCGTATAACGAGTAGAACATTTGAATAAAGAGTTAACATTAATAAATCAAAAATCCACTGTTGCCTTTGTTGTTACAAAATTTCGATGGGCGGATACGGTGATGTACTTCTCTAAGTCCATCTGTTGACATCTACTTTGTGCACGATAAATACAGTTCCTAAACAACAGACTTTAATAAAATTTCGTATTTCAACTTTCTTCTGGATTGAAAAGACCTTTTTTTTCTATTTAAGAGTTAAAATGTCAAAGGTCAAGGCCACCATTTAAAGAAGTAGAAAATAGGTTTGGGTACGGTAACTAAAGGTAATATTTTAATCGCACTTCAGATGCCACTTCTCTTGGACACTGTTAAGAAATTCTGTTGACTTAAGACTTATAGGATAGTTTAATACTCCAAAAAGACAATAAGACAATATTGTCAAAAAAATTTGACTCTTTAGCAAAAGACATCATAACTAGAACATACACAGACACACACACAAGTGCACGAACACATAAAGAATGTCGTTCCACTACATGACTTTTATTTTCTTCTTTTCTTTCCATTACGTATTTGGCCAGGTGGCGAGGTCGCTTGTCTCGCAATCAGCGGGTCGCGAGTTCAAATCCTCATTCCACCAAACACGTTCGCCCTTTCATTCGTAGTCATGGGGACGTTATAAAGTGACGGTTTATCCCACTATTCGCTGATAAACAAGCAGCCCAAGAGTTGGCGGTGGGTGATAATAACTAGCTGTCTTCCTTCTAATCTTTCACTAATAAATTTTCGACGGCTAGCGCATATAGGTCTCGTGTAGCTTTGCGTGAAATTCAAAACAGGCAAACAAACAAATCATTTGGTTCTTAACTACCATGTCTTGAACTGAGCAGCTCTGTACATATTCTAATAAATCTGGCGCTAAATAATTTCGTTTATTGACACTTTTTATTTTGTCATTCACCAGTTGTATGAAGTAACAGTTGTGAGGTCTATATTCACAAGACAAATGGGTAAACAGAGTAAGAGACGGACGGATAGACACATAACGAGGTATCTCATCCAAATGCGTATATTTCTTATCTCTGCATTTTAATAATTCGTTGAATTTTCTAAAAGAAACTTTATATAATATTGTACCTAGTACAAAGTGTTCTTATTGTCTTTATATTTTCGTATCATTTTCTGTTTTGAAAGACGTTTCGTGGCTATTTTATTTTGTTTACATTTTTTTCTGTACTCAAATCTCAAATGAACAAATGAAATTTTCAATCTTTAAGATGTATTTCTGTGATTATCGTGGTTTGCTTAGCCTATTAACGTGTATGGTTATTTGCATTCTGTTTACTACGGGTAACTGAACCTAGATTTTAGGGCCCATAAATTTACTACTGTTTCACCTGGTTTCGCAGCAATGTTTATTAAATCACGTCATTTGTCGAGTTATAAAGACGATGTTTTATGTGATACTTTTTAAAAATATATTCTTCAAATTATTCTCGTTGCTTTCTTAGCCTAACTACACTCTCTCTGCCACGAGAAATCGAACATCGGATTTTAGAGTTCCTGCAAGTACATAACTTTTTCCACTGACCCGTCGATGAATCTATTGTTATCACTTAGAGCTTTTATCATTTAGATCCATATTTAAACTGTATCTAATTATGAAATATCGTGTGCAATATGATATTTAAAACACTATTTGTTCAACTGAACAGTTAATGCTTTACGTTGGAATGCCTATGCTGCGATTCTAAGCAATATATATATATGTGTATTTATTTAATAAATTTAAATTAGATTATTGGTTTGTTGGTTCCAATTACTTCTGAAGGTCTTGTATAAATTTCGAAACATTCCAACGATGGTAACTTGTTCGTACGCACACGTGTGATGAGAAGACAGATAACTCGAAGAACGAGCACGAAACCAACCAGTAAAAATGAACTCGATTTAATTCTGGGCGAAATGCTTTATCTTTATCCTCTTTGGGGGAAAAGTGCACTGTTTCACTGAAGTGATGTTTAGTTTTATTGATATGTCTATAATAATCACAATATACACGTGGATTGAAAAGCCATTTTAAAGTGCATTCAAGCGTGTAAGTGAGATAACAAAACAAAGAATCATTGGTTCGAGATTAAATTTATAATCTCGCAACGGTAAAGTTGCCCTTCAGCTAACAGTTCAAACTTTTAATTGTTGAAAATCAATGCCGTGATACACTGCAATTTCGCTTATTCATGGCTCATCACCAGAGGTTGTCAGAAAACTCAAGAACTACGTACATTTTATAATGATGATGATTTGTGTATAATATTACTGTTTTTGGTGTTCTTTGAGGGCCCCGGCATGGCCTGTTGGTTAAGGCATTCGACTCACAATCTGAGGATGGCGGGTTCAACTTCCCGCTACACCAAACACCACCTTTCATCCGTGAGGGCGCTATAATATTACGGTCAATTCCACTATTCGTTGTTAAAAGAGTAGCCTAAGAGTTTGCGGTGGGTGGTGATGACTATCTACTTTCCCTGTTGTCTTACACTCCTAAATTAGTGACAGTTAGCGCAGATAGCCCTCGTGTGGATTTGCGCGAAATTAAAAAATAACTTTTTTTTTTTTACATTCGTTTCAATTTACTATTAAAAAATAATTAAAGTGGGTGAATAATATTATGACATTGCACTACTTTAGTTTTCGGTTACATTAACTGTTTAATTACAATATTACAGATTTCTTTTATTTGTACCAAAGGCATAATTACTAATACTAGATGCACCCCCGGAGTGTCCTAGAGAGTTTTCTGTTTCAAAAGTAAATAAAACCATAAACAATAGGAACACATATTCTCATCTTTTGCTTTTGATGTTCGTGTGTTTTACTGTGTTATAGCATATAGTGTTTATAATTCTTCCCATGATTCTTGTGATACGCACGTTTTACTGATGTTACGACAGTACAAATTGTAACGTTAGGCATTCCTTATGTGATGTCATTTTAGTGTCTTTTGACTGACTGACAGACAACACACTATTGTACACTGGTGCGAGTGGTTGAAACAGGTGGTTCTTCCAGGTAGCTTTCGGTGAAATTGTCTCATATAAGAATTTATTAATATAAAAATTGTAACTGATGAACATCATTTTAGTGTCTCTTGACTGATTGACAGACAACACACAAGTGTACACTGGTGCGAGTGGTTAAAACAGGTGACCTCTCCAGACGACCTGCGAAGGAAATAATCTGATAGAATAATTTATTAATAAGAAAACTGTAACTCTAGAGTGTGTGATTCTATTGTAGCGCAATCTTTATTTTATTGAAATACAAGTTTGATATATGATATATTTTGATATATGAAGTTTCTACGTTCTCACCTAGATAAATATATCGTAATCAACTACTTAAATAACTTCTTGTCTTTTCAAACCTGTTGATCTGACATGTTTTATTTATAGGCTAGAGATGTCGGTGGAGAGAAGATCTTCCTGAATTTAAATGATGAAACCGGAAGTTGGCTCAGATTGGTTAAACTCGCGACCTCACCAAACGAGGCGAATCTCATCGTGTTTGTGGAAGGTAAAGAACTGTTGATCTCATGCCCCCAAAACATTTACTCATCAATGAGACGGCCTTAAATTTCAACATATGTTTTTAAGGGTGTCATAAACATAAGTTTTATGTTTATATATCCTTTATTACTTAAAGACAACAACAAGGAATGGTAGTAGAGGCATGTTTTTGAATATTAATATTTATTTTGTTGTTTCTAGTTTATATATATTTGTTCTCTAACTGTTAGAGTGTACCCAATACATAGCAATTTTACTTATGGTCGACCAATGGTGTTATAGCTTCTAACTTAAACTGTCGAAGTAAATTACACCCGAAGCTTCAGACTGAGAAAATGTCTAAATAGATATTACCATTTAACTGACAGGAACATGATTACTAGTGGTTATACTCCATCAGCACAGCGTATGTTTATATGATTCACAATTTTTTCTTAGAAGGGTAGTTTGATCCTATATCATTTCCTCTCTACATAATTATATAAGTAACCGAATGATCGGTTATTTTATCTGAGTGACAGTTTTATCATATCATTATTTTCTGAGTGTAATGTTTATCTAGCCAACTCTGCGCATGTGAAGGTTTCATAACCCCTCTCATTTTTACAGATAATTTATGCAAAATTACATTTCAATGTTCAGTTCGCAAAAGTTTTTTTTCTTTTTGAGATTCAGAAAGAAAAATCAAATGTAATAACAAATTTCTTTAAAATAAAGTGATTAACACTTCACGTAATTTCTCTTCTGCAAGTCACGCGTTATGTCATAAAAATGTCATCAAACGTCATTAACCAGGTTTGTTTTCCAGGTAATAAGACAGTATGCTTATAGAAGGTAACTTAATCCCTTTCAGGTAATGAAATATGGTGTTCCATCTATTGTGATACTGCTCGAGAAGAAGAGCTGAGTGTTTGGTACAGAATCACCTCTCACAAGCGGTCACCAAATGCTAGACTGTCTTATTCTGTGGCGCCATCTATTGCTGGAAGAGAATGTTATACTTCTGTTTCACGGTATAAAATCCCTTGCCCAGACGAAGAAGACGAGAGCAGGGTATTTGTTGAAGAATGCGAGGACCTTTCTATGAGTACCTTTAACAGCAGGAAACTGTCTTTGGTTTCTGTTAATGGTGATGTTTCTTCTGAGCAAACGCCTGACCGATTATCCCCTGAAGTTAACGAACCTTTAACGGACGATACGCCACACAATGACTCCAAGACTAGCATTAAATCAGATAAATCTCCTGACTCGTCAAATAGTTCCAGCGATGACCATTCTTCAGACGGACATTTGAAACATGGACTAACATCTGGAACGCATAATACGGATTCCACTCTCTCCAAGCTCGCTCGTAGTCTTCCTACCTCTCTGTCGACCAGTAAGTACCACATAGTACGTAAACAAGTAACGCCCTCTGCCTATAAGAAAGTATGTTGTAGTTCGCACATGAGTTACGCCCTCTCAGCCGGGAGGGACATCATAAAGTTACAATCAATCCCACTACTCGTTGGCAAAACAAGAGCCCAAGAGTTGGCGGTGGGTGGTGATGACTAGCTGTCTTTCCCCTAATCTTACACTGCTAAATTAGGGACAGCTAGCGCAGATAGCCCTCGTGTAGCTTGGCGCGAAATTCAAAACAAACAAACCAAACTAAGTAGATTAGTGACAAGTTCCCAGCGTATATGAATTACGCCCTCTACAGAGTTACGATTACCTTGCAGTTCGTACATGAACTGCGCCCTCTGTCGATGAGTATCTTTCACTTCGTTTATGAATTACTCGAAGTTTTTAAAAGAAGGGCGCTGTCATGGAAATAATTACCCATTAGCCTCATTTTTGTAACGAGCTACCCTCGCCACCAGCCTCTCACCACCACAGCCCAATCAAATTAAGAGCATATTTATCATCATTACACACTTTTTATATGATTAATGGTTAAAAAGCCACAAATCTTGATTTAAGAGTAGATAAACCACGGCGATACTTAGGAGGTAATTAAATGGTATGGAATCTTTTATTGCGGTATGACAGATTAGGGTAAGCTATGGCACTGCAATAATTGGCTACTACATGCTTATCTATCATGTTTTAATCCTCAATTTTGGAGATAACTTAACACTAAACGGGAAAAAAAAATTGAGAAAAAAAAACGCGAAATTAGTTTTAATTTTCGGAGATTGATAAAAAGTGTTTATAACTTGGTGACGTAAAAAACAGATAGTCCTCGTGTGGCTTTGCGCGAAATTCAAAACAAAAACAAAAAGAATGAAAAGCACTATCGACTGAACTGTCAGCTGTATCCACTATAGAGAATCAAACCCTGGAGTTTATAATCCATAAACCTGCCATTGTACCACTGATGGATGGAAGTACCGTTAGAAATATATAAAAAAATATCAACTTGACACTGCTTAAAACTTGTTTCAACTTTGCCAAGAGGATTGAAAATTGATGAAACAGAAACGTGACACAAAAACCACATTTGCATATAACAGTAGACTCGAGCAACGGTTATGCTATTTTTGTTTACATTTTTTATGTCACTGATATATTATTATAAATTCTGTAACCCACAAGAAGTTTTTTTAATAAATAATTTGCAAACTTTTGTTCTAATAATTCCTATTTATAGGTTATTCGATTTGGACTTTCTATACACAGACATGTATACATACATATACATTATTTCCTTTGGAACATTTTATTAGAAGCTTAACAACATGACAATAAGCACAGCATTAATTTATTTTCAAGTATGTGACTTAAAGTCTTGTTTTCTATACTTTCAGGAAGCTCACCAGTTTGTTTTCCATTATCGTCCTCTCATCTGTCAGTCACATCAGGACCTACCGAAAGCAGTGTCTCTTCAGGAGTGTCAAATAGGACATCAGGTGTAGTCTTTCGTTTAGTTATTTTGTATTGATACACGCACAGAAATATACAGTTACCTTGTCAGTTCTTTTAAGGGATTAGCAACATACATGGTTTAACAATGGCTGTAGGGATTAGTGCAAAGTTAAATTATTCGGCTCGATTCTATTCGAGCTATCCAGCTTCGGCTCTAGCCCAATCTAAGATTGAGGAAGAAGGGGGGATAATACAGTTATTGATGCAACAAAGCATGAATTCAAAATCCAAACATAAAGTAAAATTTTCGGTTCAGCTATCTTTGAAAAAAAATAACTAATCCGGCCCGACTTATTCGGAGCACGTTCTTGCAACCTCAGATCCAGTCAGACTCAAAGCAGTTTTTCTAATCATCTATCACAACGAGTTAAGGGCCGTTCCACGTAGGCCTAACTCACAGACAGAGGGAAAATTGTACAAACAGTAATAGATAAGTGCTCTCTCTAAGTGGGTGAGAAACACCAACAACACTAAGATTAATTTATTGTTTGTATGTTTGAGAGCTACACAAAACACGGGTATTGAAACCTAGTTTCTAGTGTTGTACGTCTGCAGACATACCGCTGTGATACCCAACAAACCGAAGAACATTGAGGACAAACGAATATGGTTTCTCATTCGTCCTAAGTTGTGTGAGAAACCAACGTCTTTTCGCTTTAAAACTATGTGTTGTGGACTTTCTATTATGTATTGCGCTACGATGTTTTGGGAAAACTTGTACTCGATGGAGAAAAATTGATATCATTTTGAGATTCAGAGTACAGGAATTACTGTAGAACATGTAAATATTTCAATACAATAGCAACCATTGCAGGACTGCATTATCTCCGACTCAACTGTAGAAAATACAACTGTTTTGATAAATAATGAACTTGATCGATGGACCCTTTTATCTTATTCTTTTCTTTGATAAGATTTGTCATTAATTTCATTCTATCCTACCAAAGTGAGTAAACCACGCGCTGTGATCGTGTAACATTAACATTCCTCTCTCCTTATATCCTTGTAACATTCATACATTTCAGTATAAACCTCGTGTTATTATGTCTTCATCTGATCTGAAATCGTTTTCATCTCTTATTAAACGTGTGTTTTGGAGCTGCCGCCGCGCCTCTTTCCCCGAAGCTTCTCTGACTTCTCTTACAGCTAACTTTTTTAGTATACGCTCAAAAAGTGGTGAGTAATCCATCGTGATCCACGTTTGCTACACTTATAATACCTCTGATATTTTGGTACTTCGCATTTGCGAGTTAACTTTGAATTCGAACCTCGTTTCCATCTCGACAAGTTTGTTTGTTTGTTTGTATTCGAATTTCGCGCAAACTTACACGAGGACTATCTGCGCTAGCTGTCTTTAATTTCGCAATGTAAGACTAAAGAGAAGACAGCTAATCATCACCACCCACTGCCAACTCTTGGGCTACTCTTTTACCAACGAATAGTGGGATTGATCTAACGTTGTAACATTCTCACGGTTGAAATGGCGAGAATGTTTGGTGTGACGGAGATTCGAATTCGCGACCCAGAGAACGAATACTCAGAGATCCTGGCTTATTCTCTTAAATATTTTACTAAATTAACTCCGAGAACAATGACTGTTCCTTAGATAATGTACCTCAAAAATGTCATGACAATTGTCTGAGTTCCCCGGTGCGAAAGTGGAATGTCTACGACCTTACAACGCTGACAATCAGGATTTCGATTTCCTGAGGTGGGCACAGGAACAATGAAGCTTTGCTTGAAATTAAAGAGACTGAAAAAAAAAAACATTGTCTGAATTAGAGCGTAAAATCACCCTAAACCAATCATTACTTTTTTTTATGTTTTCCAATTATAGATCATCGAACGCATCTAAATCTATACAAATATAATACATATAAAGGAAGCGACTTTTTATACCCAAAGATAACATTCATTAATCATGAATTTGCATAATTTCCGTTTAGGGGACGGGTACTCCAACTACTTTCTCATAAAATAATTCACATTGCTAGAGATTTTCAGAAACAAAATTTAATTTCTCTATTTGGTTTTCCCAAAATGTCTTACCATCTCTACTGCCGTTGAGTCAGAGAGTGCTTGTTTCATGACTATAACATTTGATGTCTTCCCAAATATTTTAACCATTTCAGTTCTCATTCAGTTATGAACAATGTAAACAAGCACAATAAATAGTAATTTTCATGATACGTTTTTATGATAAAATCTTACATAGCTGTAATAATGAAAATTAATTTTTTTACGATGCAAACATAAAGGACGACACCTATGTTTCATAAACTAAAACAAACTTTTCTCCAATAATGTACACACACATATCACATCCGAATTTATGGTTGTACTGTATATAGTTCGTTGTTGTACTGTAATTCAGTTATTTGTGGTATATTTTAGCGTAAACGTTATAAATGAAGTAGTCTTGAACATACAAGTATTTATTACTAAATTGTTATGTTTGATTATATTATCCATGTAGGATATCTCTGTGCACCTTGTGGAATTACGTTTAGTAGTCAAAGTACTCTCGAAGCTCACTGTAAGTTTTACTGTTCGTATAGACAAGATAAACGCCCTCTGGAAGGTGAATCAGACATAGCAGGAAATTCACGTAAAGAAGGTAGGTTCTTTCTTACAGCTTCTTAAAGGTGATTATATATTAATAACTAGGAAATATACACCATTCCAAGCAACATTATGAACGTAATAATGAACGCGTGTGGTTTTCTTTATCACCTGGCCAAAACTCACTAATAGGAATGCGAAACGCTGAGTGAGAATGAATGGGCTTAAAATATCAACATACCTATTAAGAAAAAAAACATTTGGTAAAAGTCTTACCTCAGTTATACATAAGTTACCAAAGATATCCCAGTAACATTTGTGTAGGGTCCCTCCCCCCGACATGGCTAGGTGGTTAGGGTGCTCGACTGGTAATCTGAGGGTCGCGGGTTCGAATCCCCGTCACACCAAACATGCTCGCCCTCTCAGCCGTTGGGGCGTTATAATGTGACAGTCAGTCCCATTATTCGTTGGTAAAAGAGTAGCCCAAGAGTTGGCGGTGAGTAGTAACGACTAACTGCCTTTCCTCTCGTCTTACACTGCTAAATTAGGGACGGCTAGCGCAGATAGTCCTGGCGTAGTTTTGTGAGAAAAGTAAAAAAAAATTTACTCTTAAACTATAAAAATAAGCATCTTTAGTTAAAGATGAAGACATGAATAGAAACGTTATTACGGCTGTAAAGAAAAAGTTCTATCCAATCCGTTGAATAACAGTTGCTCGAAATGTCGCTAAAATAAATCATTTTTTCGTTCATTTTGATACTGTGTCATTAGAACACTAAAAATCAGGTTTCAATATCCGTGATGGGAACACAACAGTTAGCCCGTCGTTTAGCCTCATTACGGTTCTTGATGTCACCCGTATTCTGTTGTCATAGGAAGTCATTACTAGAATTATTAACTCTCACTACTTTTCTTGATAAGTTTGAACCATCAGTTTTCAGCTTACAAGATTCTGGTAGCGTTCGATTGGATAAAGCATTGAATTATATTTCACTTTAGGATCAATATTTCTTAAGCCTAAGTGCACTCGCTAATTCTATATCGCGATCTTACGTTAAAGTTTTTCTCAGAGTATGACACTGAAATAATGGTAGCCTAAAATATATCTAATCATATATTGCAAAACAAATGATATATACATATATATGTGTGTGTGTTTGTATATGCGTGCGTGTAAATGATTAATTAGAATATATTATTTTAATTAAAGACTGATTCAATGTTGCTTGTATTTTATAAAAACTGAATATGTGAACCCTAATTTTGTCTGGTACGTACGTGATACCAATGTTCAAAACGTCAAATTATTTATAATTTTAGTTGTTTTCTATTGTTGTTGTTTGTTTGTTTTTTTACTTTTGATTACATTTATATTTATGGTTTTGGAAACTCTTTATGTATTGAAAATCTGCCTAATTTGAAAGAGCTAAAAGAAAATATTTTCATAAAACTATCTTTAAGAAAGCAAATACTAATTGCTTGGAACATGAATGGCATGATATTGTAACAAAACATATAAATGAGTTTGTTCTCAATAACTTGCTTTACATGTGGTTGGTGGTTTGGGCTTTAGTTTGAGTTCACTAACCGGTTATTGGGTCGTAGTTCATCCTACTTTTCTTTAGACCTATACTTTCTTTTCTGCCACGTCCCATCTCTCCTATCATCTCGTGTGCATCATTATGGGAGCACATGGCAACTTAGGTGGATGTATTCCAGTGTGGGTCTTTCATACTAACACTATAGGTACTTCTGAATGGAGTAAATTAACTTATTAAACTAAATCTACAAAGAACTGTTATCCTCCAGTCCACTTGTGTTATTATCTGATTTCTGCCTATACTGCTTTTTGCTCCCATAGTGGTTCTCTCATCCAAAGAAGAAAGGATCGAATCGCAATTGAACGTGAATCGCGCGGATCATTTACATGGTGTCTACGATCGCTTTTTAGAAGATTCTGACAGGCAGTTAGGCGGCGATGAGAGTGACCACCAATCTACTTCCTCTAATTCTGCAGCAGAAGAGAAACCCGCAAAGATGGAGAACCTGAACACGGTGAGGAAAACAAAGACGGACCTTCAGTTGGTCAGTTCGTTCCTTTTGAAAGTTGGAGAGCAAAGACCGTTGGAGAAGATACCAATTAAAGAACTGGACGTTGTTTTGTCCAGTTTTATTATGAACGTCAAGAAGAGAAATGGAGAGGATTATGAACCGGATTCTTTGAGGGGTCTTTTAAGCAGTGTTGACCGGTATCTTCGGAAACAGCTATATCCTGTTGCTATCTTCAGTCCAACAACAGAGAATTTCTCTAAGACACGTGAGTCTCTGCGAATGAAACAGCTACAGTTGAAATCCCAAGGTAAAGGAAGTTTGTCAACGAAACACGTTCCTTTAACCGATTCCGAGATAGAGAAATTGTTTCTTTCCGGACAACTTGGAGCTCAAACAAAAGATTCCATCATCAACACACTCTGGTTTTACAATTCCGTTTTCTTTGGAATCCGGTCAGCTAAGAGACATTATGAGCTTCGATGGGGAGACATAGTTCTTTGTGAGCTTCCAAACAGTATGGAGTACCTGGAGTATATAGACCAGGAGACCAAAAAACCTAAGGAAGGCGTGATGGGAAATTTTCGGATATATGCTAACTTAGATTGTCCTGACAAAGACCCCATACACATATATCGTTTATATGCCAGTCATAGACCAGACTGCATGAAAAAAAGTGACAGTCCGTTTTACCTTGTTCCTAACCACTCAAAAGCGACTTACAACAGCTCATGGTTCAAACGTCAGCCACTAGGGGAAAACAGACTCGCTTCTCTCATGAAATGTATGGCGAAAAAAGCAGGTCTTTCCGTTGAAAAACATTTTTATAACATCAGTGTCAGACGAGCGTTAATGTTAAAATTACAGTCAGGAATTTAAACAAAGAAAATTTAAACTCAAAGGAAATCATTTTATTAAAGTCAACAGACTAAGTTATCTTTTAAAGGATACGTCGAATATTTCTTTTAAGAAATATCCGGAAAAACGCGTTTCTAAAACAAATCTGCATAGGTAAAGGAATTTTAAATAAAATTATGAGAACAACGTGTTATATTTCAATTAATTGTAATATTAATAGGGTTTCTCTTTGTATTTCGCATTACTTTCAGCAGAGAGATAAAATCTTTCGTAAACTTATAAACTACAGTAAAACATTTCATCTAGGAAGAGTGACTTTCCTGTCCTGGTGGGATTATTCCTTGCGATAAAACTTTTTTTTTTTTTTGTTTTAACAAGACATATGTCTACGTGACTATTCATATGCTATTTAATGTTTTAACAATTTACTGGTGTTCAGTTATTATGTTTGAGCGTTTTATTTTATCATACCGGTGAAGGTTCAAGTCTGAGAGGAAATGCGTGATTGTTAGTTGTGTAGTGAACCAATTCAGTTATTAATTGTACGTTGGTCAGTAATTATACTGTCGCTCCAGCCCCTCCGCCAAAAAAAAAAAAAAAACAACGTTTGAAAATGAAATAGAATGTTTGTTACAATTTCCTCTTGGTTGACACACGTTCTTGTCATATAAAATTAAGTATGAACCTAAACTTTGTTTTATATATATATATACATATATAATAGCTTCTCATGAAATATTTCTTCCGAGTTTAAAAGCCTACTATCAGGCTGTTTAAAAATACAATATAACTAAGTTATTAGACAGCAACAAGAAACGCAATTAACTTGGTCGATAGACAAACAGACCTTTAGATAGATGCGATAGGATAGATTATTTATGAAGCTTAAAATGTAAATATTGTAATAATGACTCATGGTTTAAAACCTGCAACTTTAAGAACGCATGATGATGTTTTATAGAAACATAACAAATGGGAAGTTTTCCAAATATCTAAGCTTCATTCTCACCAGGTTTTGATTCCCGTAGTAAAAAAAAACGTAGACGTTAAATTAGATGCATGTTTAGTTACTTAAGCAAGGGTGTAATTACTTAAGGAAGGGTGTAATTACTTAAGCAAGGGTGTAATTCATTGCCAGGACGAAAAATAGAATCAAATTTTTGGTCAAATACGAAATATTACCACAACTTTTCCACATAACTATCATATCCTAGTGGCACAGCGGTATGTCTGCAGACTCACACTGCTAACAACAAGGTTTCGATACTCGTGGTAGCCAGAGTACAAATAGTTAATTGTGTAACTTTGTGCTTAATTCCAAACAAACGAGTAAACATTATTTCAGAAATTATATGAACACTCTAAACCACATTTAAAAAAAACAGCTTTATATCTTTTTTTAGAAATAATGAATTAAAAAGTGATGTGATTGATGTTGTTCATTTCCTTGTTAAGAGTCAAAATTAATGGAAAACACATGCGAAACGAACTCTCAGGGAACTAGGGTTTGCTAACTGTAGCACAGTTATTAAGGTTTTAATGAACATGTATCGATAATTTAAAGGTGAATTACACTTCTAGCCACACAAGTTGAAATTAGAGATTTAAAGAAAAGAGGTCGTGGAAAATCTGTAATGAAAGAATGTCGTTGTGGGCTGAGAAGACAATGTCTCTGTTGTAATAGTCTCTCTTATTTTAGAGCCTTCCCCCTAGTGTTACAGCGATATGTCTAAGCTCGGAAATTATATATTTACATAGATAACGCTCGGAAACGGATTTTGATACCCGTGGTGGGCAGAGCACAGACAGCCCGTTGTGTAACTTTCTGTGCCTAAAATACAAATAAATAAACTTATTTTACAATGCATAATATATATTAGCTGAAGTACCCGTCACCTGGGCGGAAGTTATGCAAATTTGTGATGAATGAAAGGTTATCTCAGGCCATTAAACGTTACTTCACTTATATGGACGAGGTATAATCAAAACGTTCTAAGACTTTACTTTTATTCCAAAGAATAATGTACATACATCAGTATCATATGTTATCACTTTCAAAGTAATCTCCCCCAGCTGATACACACTTGTTACAACGTTCCTGACATTTGAAGAATCAATGCTGGAAGTTTTGAACTGTTATGCGACTGAGTTCTGCTTTCACATTATTATGGATGGTTGGAATGTCATCAAATATCTTTCCTTCCAATTAATTTTGATTTTGGGAAAAGACAAAAATCACACGGGGCAAAATCGGGAGAATACTGAGATGTGGTGTGACAGGAATGTTTTGTTTTTCTGAGAAAATTTCCTTGAACAGACACAACAGTGTGTTAAGGTGAGTTGTCCTGATGAAGAAACCATTGACCACTCTCCCACAACTCGCGGCGGTTTCTTCTAACTTTCTCCCTCAAGCAAATTAAGATCTTTTTATAAAAGGCCTGGTTAACTGTCTTTTACCTTAACGACTGTTTTATCAGTGAACAATGTCGGCGGTCGCCCAGAACGTGGGTCATCTTTCACCAATTCCCGGCCATCTTGGAAGCCTTACTTAACCAGTCATCACCAAAGGGAGTTTTTAACATTTCAAGTTCATCCTTTATCATTCTTCACACACAATTTGATGCAAACACATTGTTCTTCTTGTCTGTTCATTTTTATTACGACAAATGACAAGAGATACATCTGTCTTTAAACACGGTTTTCACAACACAGATACAAAGGTCTGGAGAAATGAGTTGTTCATGGGGTAGATCACTATCTGTACTTTGTACACACTTCAGTGAAGTTCACTGCCTCTATACTGGTACCTGTAACAGAAAAAGTCGTAGAACGTTTTGATTAGAACTCGTAATTACAGAAAATGCAAAAATGCCCGTAAAAACAGCAAAACACAAAATGTGAGAACGCAAATTTATATGTATCTCCGCATGGATCCAACAAACTTTCCTGCTAAATTTGGTGAAGATCGATTGAAAGAGGGTGAAGTCGTGGTTAAAAAAAAGCAAACCATAGAAACCGCAAAACTGAAAATTTGTACGTCTCCCCTCATGGATCTGAAAACTGAAGATCTATTTACACCATGCGTACATACAACAGACAGCACTGTTACATTTATGTAGATAACATACGACAGACAGTAAGTACCATTATATTTATACAACTAACATACAACAGACAGTATTCGTGGCGCCAGTGCATTAGATCCGCGTGTGAAGCACTTATGACGTCATATTTGAACCATGAGAATGTAAAAAAAAAGTTCTCTGTGACGTGAAACAGATGCGAAACGGGAAAATCGTGATCCATATTACAAATGTACATGCACACAGGATAACATTTTTGCGAAGTTGGTTGTTGCGCATTGCATAATAAAAATGTTTTTCCAGTATCATGTAAGCAAGTGTTCCATTATAGTATGATAATAAAAGTTCAGAGAAATAAACATTCAAGGAGTGGTGTAGCTCTCCAATGGTACAGCGGTATGTCCGTGGACTTTCAACACTAGAAACTATATTTTGATACCGGTGATGTGTAACTTTCTGTGCTGAACTACAAACAAAAAAACGTATTTTAAAATGTATTATATATATATATATATATGTATTATGCGTTAAGAGAAATATAAATTCGAGGAATGGTTAAATCCTCTAGTAGTATAGCGATATGTCCAGGCGTATATTTAGCTCTGAGGACGTACAATGCTAGAAACTGAATTTCGATACCCGTGTTGGGCAAAGCACAGATATCCCATTATGTAGCTTTGTGCTTAATTACAAAAAAAATGAATGGTGAAAAATATTGCTGTTTGTATATATTGTTTTTTGCTATATTCAACTATCAAAATCAGAAGGATCAACTGGACTTACTAAATGTGTGTCCAGTTTTTAATATAAAATGAATCCCATTTATTTTTGAAAATATTTACAACGAACTAAATAATATATCCAATTGAAAATTGACCCATATAATGTGTGAATAATTTGAGCGTTTATAAGCTCACGAAACAATTGCAATTTAACTGATAGAACTCATTAACTGAAGGATAACTCTTAGTTTTCATGTACGGAGTATCCAGAGATATGAACTACTTACTGTTCCATGAAGTGCAAACATTACGCCTGTCTAACACCTGTAAAATAGTAGAAGTCTGTATGAAATAAAGGGACCAACGACGTAAAGATGTGATATCAAAAATAAAAAGTGCAAACCCTGTAAAGATGTTATGCAAAAGTAAGTTAAAAAGTAAAAGAAGGGAAGACCTTGTTGCTTCTTGTATTCATACTTGTACCTGTTGCACTATAAAAGGAGTCAAGTATTCCAGAATTAACTTACCGGGTTTTACATCGCATTGTTAAATAATTTGCCTTTTGATATATATATGTATAACTTAGCTGTTATTTTTATATCTCATCAATGAATGGATGACCCCTTTATTCTAGCTTTAGCTGTTTAGGTAAATGGTTTTGATTAAATTATTTAGGTGGCTTTATTGTTAGATTACCGAAACTTCTTTTAACCACCAATTAAAAAGCACTTAACGTTTTGTTTCTTTTTTTAGAAGTTCGAAATATTAAATAAATGCTGTGTTAACAATCATAATCATTAAAAAAAACATTATCACGTGATTCTTGGATACTTCATCTTATTTAACTATATACAAATATAAATATATATATATATATTATATATGAATTAGTTTATTTTTGTTGGTCAATATTGAAAAAAATAAGTTTAATTTTGATCGACAGATGCTCAATACATGTCAGTTGATGTCTAGTGGTACTTTACATTTCTCTAAAATATTTAACTAATGTTTACATGGAAAAGCTTGTAACTAATAGAAAAAAGGTTGGGTGAATTTTCATGTATGCTCCTAGTATGAATGTTTAATTTTAAAATATTCCAAATGGGATATATTTTGTGAATGTTTCACTGTGTACTATTTGTGTCACAAACTTAACGTTTTTCGTCTCTTGGTAACATTCCAATATTTGTATGTTTTAAAACAAGGATTTCAATAAATCTACTTTCCATTAACAGCTACCCCGTTTCATTCTATTTTTACGACTACATAATATTACCACGCATTTTCGAAATTTCTCATTTATTTATTTTGTATAAAATTTTTCACAATATTATTTTGAAACGAAAAGAAAATTATTTAAGCCTAACTGTTAACTAAGGTTTTAACAGTATAAAGTTTGACAGCTTGTTTACAATTGGTGCTTTTAATTCAAATTACAAAACTGAACTTAAATATCCTTCCTAAGGGAGGGAGGGAGGCAGTAATTCTGAGGGCCTATAAACACTCAAAATTGAGTTTTGATACCCGTGGAGGGAGATAACTAAACGACCAAACAAAAATGTTAAAAATAATTAATTGTTTCAATATTTCTTGTTTCCTTTCTGTTATCATTGTTTGTAAATTCCATGTAATTTAATGCACTACAGTGCGTTTACATCATCAATGTTTATTCTTAATTAATTAAGGGTTTCACAAGAGTAAGTCATTCCTCCGTATACTTACTGTTTGATATTAGTATTCAAACTTTAAATTACTTATTAAAAAAACTGGTTTTGAATGAATGAAATTACTTTTGAGTCCCACCGAAAATATAATTTTTTTCTCAGTTCCTTGTTTGTACAAGCGTTGGGCCCGGCACAGATAGGTGGGTTAAGGCGTTCGAATCCCAGTCGCACCAACATGCTCGTCCTTTCAGCAGTGGGAGCATTATAATGTAACGGTTAATCCCACTATTCGTTGGTAAAAAGAGTAGACCAAGAGTTGGCGGTTGGTGGTGATAACTAGTTGCCTTTCCTCAAGTCTTACACTGCTAAATTAGGGACGGCTAGCATGGATAGCCATCGTGTAGTTTTGCGCAAAATTCAAAAAGAAAAAAAAAAAAAACAAACGTACAATAATCCTTTCAAAAAATAGCCCCTCTGGTGGTTCACTGAAAAGCTTGAAAGCTAAAACCCGGGTTTTAATACCCCCTGTAGGTAAAAGTCAGTTCATTCTTTAGTCTTATGCTTAAACACAAAGCCAATGAATACATCTTAAAAAGGAATGGTTTTCGTCTTTATAATTCAAATATTACTTGAGAATCTATTAGGTTGAGGAATAATTCGTGAGCGTTTTTAAATAATTTCATTCAAGCATTACATGCAAGACTATACAATACTTCAATGCATGAACACATTACACCCAAAACATTTATTATGATACTTTATTTCATGTAATACCTAGGTATATAGTATGCATTGTTTTAAACGAAATTGCAAGAAATTAAATGCGAAAAGCAGATGGTGTCGAAAATGCTCGATTTTGTCCACTTGACATTCCATTTAATGAGCTGAAAATGAAAGCAAAAATTAAAGACATATGAAAATCAAACACACCATCTATTAGAGCAAAAAATTATCTACCAAATGACATGAAATATTTTGCGAAAGCGTTTCATTTATAAATATATTTTTTAACTTGAAAAAATGCTCACGAATTATTCCTCAACCCAATATAACTTTGATACGTAGAAAACTCGTAAAGATATTAACAGTAAATGAACTGACCGTGGCCTAATGTTTAGAGTGCCGAGTGGGAACCTAACTAACGGTTTGTGTTCTACTGCTACAAAAACAAGTTCCGTACTTTGGGTCTTGTGAGTGTGCTAGAAATGTGACTCACTTTCTCAGTTAGACAATCCCAAGAGTTTGAAATGTTTACTACTGGCTAACCGCATTTTATCTAGGCTATTAATTCTAAACTAGGGACGGGCTATGCCCAGGTAGCTCATGTGTGGGTTTTTCAAACTTCTGAAACAAACATACAAGTGAATAAACTTGTAAAAGTATTTAACGGAAAATAACTGAGCAGCTTCATAAACGTTTTAGAGAAAAACTGTCGACGCTCATGAACAGATCACACACACACACACACACACACTTACAAGTGTAATAATTAATATATCATATGGATATTTATTGCTCATTTTTGTTATCGTCCTGTTGTGTATTAAATATTGAAAAACAAATTCTACTGCGTCAATGAATAACAACATTGTCAATCTACAAGAACTTTCTTTTTATATTATTTGTAATACATTGTTCACAAATTATTTTAATATTCATTTTATTCACTGAAACCCTTTAACTATGATTCGACGTAAAATGTCCATCGCTAGTAATTTAAGCCCAACATGGCCGCGTGGTTAAGGCACTCGACTCGTAATCTGAGGGTAGCGGGTTCGAATCCCCGTCATACTAAAAATGCTCGCCCTTTCAACCGAGGGAGCGTTATAAAGTTCAGTCAATCCCACTCTTCGTTGGTAAAAGAGTACCCCAAGAGTTGGCGGTGGGTGGTGATGACGAGCTGCCTTCCCTCTCGTCTTACACTGCTAAATTAAGGACGGCTACCGCAGTTAGGGGTCGTGCAGCTTTGCGAGAAATTCAAAACAAACCAAACCAAACCGACAGTAGTTTATGTGAGGGGTTGGGAGGGATAAGTCACAGCCTGAAGTTGTTAAAAATCTTAGAGTAGACTAACTGGTTACTTGTGTATTTTCGTTTCAAAAATGCTAACATCAGCGTTAAAAGAGAATGACGTGTAGGCCTAACACAAGCTTCGCTTCATTCTACTTCCGTTTTAGTAGACCAGATTCACTGAATTCACAGCTTATCAGCGCTGTGGCGGAAGCAGCGAATCAAAGAATAAGTTAGGCCCACACGTCTATCTCTTCTTTACTGGAGTTCACGTTTTAGCGAGGAAAATAAATTCACAAATATACAAATAACAAATTAGACCCTTAAATTATAATGGATAATTAATTATCCTAGTTATCCAAACATTTAATTTTTTTGTTGTATGTTTTCAACGATGGGTAATTGATTACGTCAAAACCAAATAAACTGCTCGCACCTCTTCTGGCCTGCTAGTTTGTTTGCTAGGACCGAATGGAGTGAAATTGACATTTGTAACTTGTGAATTCGGCGAAAGTAGTCTACCGTAGCGGAAGTAGAGAATTACAGAAGAGTGTGCTTCTAGGACATATGTTCTTCACAAAAGAACCATGTTTCAATGAAGAAAAGGAATTCATAAATAAAGATATTCTTACAAAAAACTGCTGCGACATACTTACACTGTCGGAGAAAGAGTTTGGTGTTTCATGGCGCAAAGCAACCAGGCTACCTGCGCTCGTAGAGAAATAAAACACAAACTTAAGTCTCAATTTGTGAGAAAGAATTTTAGAGATTGACTCTCAGTTGAAAGTATCAGCTTCCTTGAATTATTTGAAATAACATCCGTAAAACCCTTATTTTAAACAAAAATCTGTTATACCTAATGGACAACATTCCATGAAAGAAACTGGAAGCTTTGGAGTCTCCCCCCGTTAGTACAGCGGTAAGATTACTGATTTACAACGCTAAAATCAGAGGTTTGATTCCCCTCGCTGAGCTCAGCAGATAACCTGATGCGACTTTGTTATAAGAAAACACACACGTTTTGGAGTGATGGTCATGTTAAAATGAATATAACACGTTGTAGGATGGTCTCAGATTGTTTTTTTAGGCTCTAATGAGGTTAATAATGATTTTGAAAAGTTTCGGTGATCATTTTGATACGAAACAGTTTCCTTATGTATACGTTTGTGATTGTTATTAAGATAAACTTCAATCCTATTGTTGAACTGAGTGACTCATAAAACTGTAGAAAATTCATGGATTCATAAATATATAGGGAACTGAGTAACTCATAAAACTACAGTAAATTGGATGACTCAAATGTTTGGTTTGGCTTCAATTTCGTGCAAAGCTACACGAGGGCTATCTGCGCTAGCCGTCCCTAATTTAGCAGTATAAGACTAGAGGGAAGGCAGCTAGTCATCACCACCAAACGCCTAACTCTTGGGCTTCTTTTTTACCATCGAAGAGTGTTATTAACCGTCACATTATAACGCCCCCACGGCTAAAAGGTCGAGCATGTTTGGTGTGATGGGGATTCAAACCCGCGACCCTCAGATTACGAAATGACTTACAGAAGTATCGTAAATTGGATGGATCATAAATCAGTAGCGAAATGAGTGTCTCATAATTGAATGATTCGACTTCAAGTTAACCTTTTTTTATAAATACATGTATTATTGCAATAAAACTTGTATCTAAATTATCAAAATTACTTCTTTCTATCATACACTTGTCATCCTATTTAAGAGTTCAGTTATCACATTGGGTACTCTGACATGAATATATTAGTTTAGGTTATAATATCACAGATGGCATATAACCATCAAAAGTTTACTAAGAGAAAAATTAAAATCTGACACAGCTTAGCTGAACTGATAAAACTGTTTAGTAACTTAATATAGCATGTAAGTAGTAATGGAAATGATTGACAAATGACGGGTTTTGTTTATTTATAAATATTGTGTTTATTTTTTCAAATCGTAGATGGTGGTCGGTAAGAGTTTTTTTTTGTTTTCAAAAGCAGACAATGTATCCGTAACACCAAGATATTTGTGAAAAGGTCGAGATAAATGATTTGTGGGAAACATTACTTTCAATCTACAGTAGTTAAGATGTTATAAATGAGCTCCTTAAAACGATCAGGGGTATTCCTCTAACGCTTAGGTTTAGAAAAATGTTAAAATGTGAGACGCAAGATTGATAGAATGAAACAACAAATGAAATAATTATTATATTTTAATCTATTCTGGTAAAGTTACGTGTATATTTTGAGAAAACTAATATCTGTATATACATGACTTTAACGGTAGATGCTAAAGTATATAATATGTTTAATTTCAAGCTATCTTAGGCCTAACTAACAATTGTACCTTAAGCCACTTAGCAACTGCGACGAATTGCGATTTCAAGTAAAAATATTTCGATAAATAACACTGAAACAAGGACGAAAACAAATTATTTCTCATAATAAAGTCAGTGATTACTGCAGAACTGTCTGTAGTTGTGCTTAATTTTTTTTAAAAAATCGATACAGATGAGATGTTTTGTTTTGCATAATGAAAAGTTATATTAATTGGAACGAAAATAAGACATAACTGTTTCATTATTATTTATTCGACAGATATATTTATCCACTCACTTTCCATTCGTTAGCGTTTTTTTCTTTTTCTTATTTATGGATTAATGAAGAGGTTTAACTAATTTAGTTATTTTCAGGTCACTTCATATAATCAGAAGTTTTTGCACAGAATAAGAAGACAATGTGCGACTTTTTCAATAATCTATACTAGTTGTTCTTGTTGATACTGCAGCTAGTTAGCGAAGTTTTAGTTTTAAATCCCATTATTGTTGAAAATAAGTGTATGTAGTGTGTGTTTCATGCTTTTTTCCACCCCCCTAAAAAATACAAGTTTGCCGGTTGTCATCATTTTTAAATGTAAGATGTTCGAAAATGCTTTCAGAATTAGGCTTAACGTTGATGATTTTAACTAAGTAGCTTTAACTGTAATATATAGAAAATACTTTTAGAATTAGTCTTAGTGATATGACTTATAGCTAAGAAAAACGGTAAAACTGGATTTCAGTACCATGGTGAGCAGAGCACAAATAGCCAGACCATTGTGTAGCTTTGAGCTTAACAAAAACAAACAAAAGCTTTTAGGAATAGGCTCAGCAGTATGATAGTTTTAATATTTTTCGGATCATATAGTTTAAAACATTCTTTTCAATTCAGGTTAGCTACGATAATTAAAAGAATGAAGACGGTGTGGATTGTCTAAATGCTTAAAAAACATATAACTGAAAACTATCACTTTTATCGTCAGGATAAATATATACACACTGTTTTCCAAGAAGACAAATAAAATATATGAAAGTAAAATATTTAAATAATCGACTGTTTAAAGCAAAGTGTTAATTTAGATGTACAACTGCTTCGAGTCACTAGATGAACATGGTTTTGATAACTGGAAAATATATGTTTTGTAAAGTTCTTTATTCTGTAACATCATTGATTCATTTCAAAACAAAATATTTCTTTATTTACATTATGTGTTAGTGCCAAGTTCTGAACATTTTTTTATTTATTTTTCTCATTATATTTTTCTAAAAAGAATATAAATCATTGGTTCTTGGCATGAAGAATAAAAATCATCATTGATTTTAAAATGGTATTAATTATATTTATAGAGCAATCGGAGTTGTTATTTACTAAAGGGCTGCCATAAATGAAATGGTTTTTAATTTATCACTGAAAATGTGTTTACATTGTCTCTCCAGATAACACCCGAACGTTACTAAATGAAGACCAAGACAATCAGTTAGGCACTAAAAGAAGCTTGGAAGATGCAGAAAGTTCGGAAACAAAGATTTCCTCGGGAAGATCCAAAGAACCTAACATAGATTTCAAAGCTGTTAATAGAAGTGTTCGCACATACAGTTGTCAGCATTGCAATTATTCTACAGACAAAAAAGGTGGCTTAGCACGGCACATGCGCATGCACAGTTTACCTCCCCACTCTTTTCCTTCTACGTCAAGAAATTCGATTAGAAATGAGGAACTCCTGTTGTCATCCCCACCACTCGCTAGATATTGCTCCGAATGTGAAATCCAGTTCTCCTCCTTCAAGACGTTCTTGGTTCACAAGCTTCATTACTGTAACACAAGACAGGTCCAGAAGGCTTTGATGTCCCCTGTTTCAACTTCCAGTCCATCGACACCCATTTCTTCAATGTGTCATAATAAACACGAAAATGTCAGTTCTTTAGCTTTAGAGACTCTAACTCCATGTTCCAGTGCGCCAAGTCAGGATGGTAGGCTTAGTCGGCCATTTTACGCTGCCATTTCTGCGAATCCTTTAATTTTAGTTCCTTATACCTATGTATCTGAAACTGGACTAATTCCAGCTGCACGAATGGTTTCAGAAAGTGATGTCCTTTTTCCAGGTGAGATGACTGCAGATCGCACTTCACCAACTGAGAACGTTTTCAACACTTCACTCTCTTCTTCGGAAGATAACTTCTCGGAAAGCATGAAAAGTAATTCTGCTCAAGAGAAGACTAAGAACGCTTCGCTATCTCCTAGTCATGATGGCACAGAGGCGGACTCCACTGTCGACAGTTGTTTGAATGGTAGACATGAAGAACAACCCTTGGATCTGACAGTAAAGAATGGGAAGAAAAAACATTGGGTTTCTGATGCTAAAGATCAAAACACGATGCCCCTTTCTGAAACAGCTCAAACAGTTATCGATGATGTAACTTTAGTTCCTCTAGAGGCACCAGGCCCTACAATCCAAACACCTATAGACATTGCTGACTGTTCTCCCTCTAGTAGTCAACCAGTTTTAGCTTTACCTTCTCTATGTGATATAAACGTACCACATAAATCAATGCTGCCAAATGAAGTCGCACTGACAGCAGTCCCGCCCAATCTAGTCAAGCTGAGAACCAATGAGTGTAGGGAGTGTAACATCGTGTTTTATAAATATGAAAATTATATCGCCCATAAACAGCATTACTGTGCAACAAGACAACAGAAACTTTATATGAGCCAAAGTCTTACACAGTTTAGAAAAGATAGTAACGCAACACCTCTTCCAGAAAACGATAAGGCAATACCTAAAACTGCAACTCTACTACCCGCTCCAGTTATTACGACTCTACCTTCTATTCCCAGCAACGTTACCGAAATTAGTTGTGTTTCTACTTCATCGCCCACTTTTACTCAGTCCACTTATCAGTTCTTTTGCCTCCCTTGTGGTATTAAATTTACATCACTGAATAATTTACAAGCTCACCAGATGTATTATTGTCCCAAACGCGACTACTGTGTTCCAAGTCAAGAGCTACCGGTAGGGCAAATTGCCATGGCTTTGGACTTCAAGTGTCCGAAATGTAAGACCTCGTTTCCAACTGAGAACTCTCTAAAAAGCCATCCCTGTGTGGCGCAAATAAAATGCCCGTATTGTAATGTATTTTGCCCAACTCTGAACGCTGCTCAACGACACCTAGTAACTCACACAGGAGTAAAAGCTTTTCGATGTACTGTGTGTGGCTACAAGGGGCATACCTTACGTGGCATGAGGACACACATTCGGATTCATCTGGATAAGGAGAATCCAACTCCGGAAGAAGCATTTATTGTCTGTATTGGAGAAGACGGAACAACTGTTAGTCCAGAGTTGGCGGGGAAGGTCATAAAATCTACAACAGCAAGATCACAAAGCCCTTCTCCATCGACAAGTACTCGAGTGTCGCCTGTTTATAGTGTCTCCTCTGCAAACAATAGGTCCACTGGTCACTTGAAAAACGAAAAGTCTTCCCCGGAGGTGAGTCGTCTGAGTGGACTAGATGGGAGTGTGTTCAATGACCAACTTCACTGGTGTAGCTTCTGTGGATACTCCTCTACTTATAAAGGGAACGTTGTTCGTCACGTTAAGCTGGTCCATCGAGAGATAGTTGGACTTCAGTTAGCAAACAGCGTGGTCGTCAGCGGATCGGTCCTGGCGGACGACAGTCTTAAGCAATTTTTGACGATTGGATCGTCAACATTGTCGACAGATCAGTCCAAACACGATGAAAGCTCTGATGAGCTGAGTCTCCTAGACAAATCTCTACCTTTAGAAAGTTCGGTAACAGTAAAACACGAATCATCTGTAAGCGACGCTGAAATTGGTGATAGGGAAGAAACGAAAGAGAATAGCAAAGAATTGGAAGGTCAAACTTCGTCTATACTAAGAAAGTGTTCGTCAAGCGAGCTATTAAAAAAAGTGGGTCCCAAGTACTGTAGGTCTTGTGACATATCATTTAATTACTTACCAAGTTTCATCGCTCACAAAAAGTACTACTGTTTCTCCCATGTCAGGGAAAACATATCACAACAGTCATGATATCTAGTGCAATTTGTTTTTAATTTTTCTCTCCTGCGTGTGTCTTTATGTTGATTTACGTTTCAAAATAACTTAAATAACTAATTTAGGAAACTCAAGGAATATGCAGAGGAGGAAGTTATTGTTAATGGTTTCTAGCTTTTATTATTTTTGTATTTTATTGTACAGTAAGCTGTTTGTGACGATGTGCCTTTGTATGAGATTGTGATACCAAAAATGGATGAATGACGTGCGGGAGTCATTGTACGTATTACACTTGTATTTATCATTTGAAAGTTCGTGAACTTGGAGAAAGAAAAAAACACTTTTATTCCATGGATGGGTTTTAGAGGTATTTTCTTTTTATTATCAGTTTTCCTTTCGACATAATTTAGTGGTTTTTCTCTTAGCATCATCACGACGAATTGAAAGGACGCTTCTATGGAAAAAGGAAAAAGCAGTTTTCAGAAGAACAATCCATTTCCTTTTAATGCTAACAATCTATGGAATAAATACTCATGCAAATTTAGATTTACGATTTTCTGTCTAATGTGAAATACTAGTCAATAAGAAATCTGGAATCTTGGTGCTGAAATACACAGGCAGAGAAAGACTGTAACCTTAGCCTTTCTTCTGTGTAGCTGGGAAGATAATTTCTGTGTGTTACGTATTATATCAAAAACTAGTTCTACAAAGATAAGTAGAAATACGCAAATCATCGGGAAAATCAAAATAAAAGTCAACTTTAGAAATGTAGATATCATATACTGAATTTTTCTGTAATAAAAGTATCCTGGATTTAGGCGATTAAACCACATATAATTTCGTCATTACCTTACAGCGTCGAAAATCTTTAATAAAGAAAATTTTAAATGTATGGTAAGAACTTATATATACATAGGTTTTTTCTTGCACTTATTTCTTAAAGTTTAGAATATGCTGCCTGAATTGATTATTACTAGACTCTAACAAAATTATCTCAATCAAGGCGTTCGTTTGAACTGAACAGCGTAGCCATGCAGAATTTATTTGAATTACAAATAATCTAACATATCCAGCAAGTCCCCTAGAATACAAATATAAACTTCATACCGATTATTAAACTTTTCTAATAAGTAAAAAAAAAAAACTGACTAGAGATTAACAAGGAATTACAATGAGCTAGTTCGGCCGATAAGTGTAGTTGAGATTTTTTAAAAATATTTCTCAAGGGACAATTTAAAATCGTTATAAACGACAACCTTTCTCTTGGCAGGTAACAATACAAGTCATCCAAGGTTTCGTGGTCACTTCCCTCAGGCCCTGTGTGCTCAGAAGAATATTTTCTGATTAAGGTTTTTGTTATCGTTGAAGCAAAAAATTACAATGGCTTTGTTCTCTGAAGTCAGACAACCATATTTATCACTGTAGACAGTTTAACGTCATTGTCCCTTATCCACCAGTTCACGTTCTTCATTAGAGTACTACAGAAATTCTAGTTTTTAATGCTGTTTTAAGAATCTACAATATTTTATAATAGCCCCCCAAAAAAAACAGCTTTTATGAGATTAGCCCATATTGATATTTATGCTAGTTTGTTTTATTTGTTAAATCAAACTAATGAAATTGAACAAGTTCGAAAAGCAAATTTGATTGGGATATATCTTTACCGAATTAAAGCGAACTCGAAAATATTGTATTAATATAAATTATGAGTCGTGTGTAACTACTGTAAGTTAATATCGGATTACTGATTTTCGAATAAGTTAAAGAGACATTTAAGTTTTAAAGTGGAACTTCTGTAAATCAAAACATTGTACAAATTATGCAATTAGTTTATTTGATCCCTGAATGTCGCTGTATAAAAACCAAGTTTCTAAGATGGCTGGAAAAGATTGCTAAACAAAACAGCCGTTTCTGCCACGAGAAATCATAACTTTCAATCTCAAATGCAACGGATAAATGCTGTATAAAGATATATATATAATACGTTACCTTTGTAGTGTTTTCCTTAGATGACTGTTAGTCATTGGAAAATGTATAAATTTAGTCTATTTTTGCTTTTCCTATTTCTCCAGATTAAATGGATACAACAAATTAGTTGGACCTGTTTAGTAGAACAGTCTAACAGTCCAAGGTTGTAACTCTGGATAACGAAATCTTTTACACGTATCGTTCGTTATTCTGTTTAAAATCCTTTTGAGTTCATGACGAACGTTTGATATGTTAAATAAACCAACATTAAAGCACTTGACAGAAACTGTTTTCACATTTAAGTTACAAAACTAGTTGGAACATTTTCTCCACACTCTAATTCAGTTTCGACACAGCTAGTAAAAATCGATGTTTTATCTTTTTCGCAAGATTACTGCTATTGTAATACATAAGTCTTCCATAATTATATAGAAACCAATAAAAATCTTCATCTTCATAAAACTGGGTGATCTTTTACTTTTAAAAGCTGAAAACTAGAGTTATCGCCATTGTTGCTTAGGTTGTTGTCTTTTTATATCTCCAGTAAGGAACTGATATGTCATAACCTATTTTAAAAAGCAGAGAAAAACCAGTGTGAATTGGACTATTTATATGGAAATTATTGTACTTACGCAGGAAAACTGAAGCTTTATTACACCGTGACTTGACTCGGTAAATTTTAATTCATGACGTGACTCCCAGTTTACCGTGAATTTTTTTCATAAATTATGCCTTCGAAGTGTTCATTCAGTTCCAGCTCTCATCCGTTAACCTGAATTAAGATAACGATGATTTAGAACTAAATCTGTATCTTGCTTATTGTAAGATTTCTCAACTCATTTATGTGGTGGTGTTTTTGCCCTTGTAATTTATTTAGTCTCGGAAATTATTGTAATTTTTTACCATGTGTTCTATAATTAAGCACTAGATGGCGCTAAGCTGTTTACAGCATTTGTGACAATTTGATATATGGATCTTTTGCGTGTGGTACTAATTACGTAATCTTGTATATAATAATATTCAGTTCAAATATGTGAAATTTGCAAAAATGGGCAGAATGTCATTAAATCCCACAGTACATAGCTGGTTTGTACACTGTAACTTTAACATATTGTGTCGTATATGTGAAATAAAGTGGCGTGGACTTTTTCCACAGATGACTGTAGTTTGTGTTGTATTTTGGTGAGATTTTGTACAAAATGCACATTTTACGGATTTATCTGAAGTAAATAACTAAGATTGCTTTATAACATTCTTACACTTTTCTGTGGTATTCTCCGCTGGGAATTTAACGCCGAATTTTAACGTTTAAAGTTCGTAAACTCACCGCTGTCCCACGGAGTGGCCACGAATTAAATATCGCAAAAACAAACTAAAATGACATAAAATTTTCATTAATACGTAGTCATTATTTTTGTCTGCGAGGCATACTTCTCCAGAACTTTCTCCAGTCCTTATATATATTGTGTCCGTATTTTAGTATTTCTCTGTAGTGTAGTTCAACGTGAACTTTGAAGGGTTCTAACACTAAAACTTGTACAGCACAGATATTCCGTTGTTAGTTTTAAGCCTAACAGCGAAATAAATGCGAACTAATATTTAACAAACATTTACAAAACCTTAGACATTTTTGTCATATTAGACTTTTAAAACAAAAGGGTAGCTTTTGTGTTACTATGGTAACATACAGTTTTATTTTGTTTCAGTAAGTTAATATAGTTTTCAATCAAAAACTATAAAAACACCGTGACCAGCTAAGCTTAGAGTTCCAAATATTAAAACTTCTGTGTTTGTGTGTTTGTGTACCGAGATAACTTTCAAAACAGGTTTTACAAGTTCATCAAATATACATTTACTAAAGAATTCATATAAATAATATTAAATCATTTCTTCTTAAAAAAATAGTTTTAAACAGTTTTAATCAGAGCAAAACTAAAAAATTAGTTTTTGTGCTCTGTACAATGCGGGAATAGAACCCAGGATTTGAAACTTGTGAGTCCATAAACTTACAGTAGATCCATCGGAGACAACAGTTTTAAAAATATTAAACAAATTTTGCTCTAGTTTGGTTTGTTTCAATTTTGCACAAAGCTACACGAGAGATATCTGCGCTAGCCGTCCGTAATTTAGCAGCGTAAGACTAGAGGGAAGGCAACTAGTCATCACCACCCACCGCCAACTCTTGGGATACACTTTTACCAACGAATAGTAGGATTAACCGTCAAATTATAACGCCCTCACAGCTGAAAGGGTGAGGATGTTTAGTTTGAAGGGAATGCGAACCTCTAACCCTCGGATTACAAGTCGAGTGCCTTAACCACCTGGCCATGTCGGGCCAAAGACTTGGCGGTGGATGATGATGATTAGCTGCCTTTCCTCCAGTCTTACACTGCTAGATTGGAGATGGCTAGTGCAGATAGTCCTCGTGTACTTTTGCGCGAAATTCAAAACAAACCAAACTAAAGTCTTTGTACTCTATGACTAGTAGAAACGTGTCCACATTGATTCGCCAACAAATGTTTGAACACCATCACTCAAATAGAAATGAAACTGAGTGAATAAAACTTCCATTTATGTTATGTTCATAACGAAAACGAAAATTAGCATATTAAGAACCATAATAGTGTCTTCTCAGGCAGCGTTTTTTTTCACCGTCTCATTTGCGAAATAACCCATTGTATTTCTAACCGTAAACCATGTATTTGCGCACAGTCGTCCATTGTTTGAAAGTTACATCCTGTGTTATCTAGTAATGCAATCTTACCACCATTTATATAGGGTACACGCTATATATATCAGAGTGTGGAGCGCGTTTTTGGAGGGCGACGAAACTCGAACCGTGAAATAAATCAGGTTACATAACCCCAATAATAGCTTAATTAGCCTTAATCAGCGAATCCTGAAATCATGACAGGGATCTTATGTTTATTTCATTAAGATTATTAACCCCAAAACTATACAAATATATATTTTTAATATAAACGCAGGTATATTTTTGACTGAAACAAGAAAACTCGTTTTCC
The DNA here is from genome assembly GCF_004210375.1 of Tachypleus tridentatus. Taxonomy (NCBI): domain Eukaryota; kingdom Metazoa; phylum Arthropoda; class Merostomata; order Xiphosura; family Limulidae; genus Tachypleus; species Tachypleus tridentatus. The sequence continues at coordinate 212,649,518 of NC_134837.1, forward strand.
AACAGATTTGTAACACAATTATCTGACGGATGAAGTCCAGCATGGCTAGGGAGCGCCTGACTCGGAATCTAAGGGTCGCGAACTCGAATACCAATCACATCAAACATGCTCGAGGGAGCATTATAATGTTACACTCAGTCCTGTTGTTCGTTCATAAAAGAATAACCTTAGAGTCGGCTGTGAGTTGTGATAACTAGCTGCTTTCCCTCTGGTCTTACACTACTAAATTACGGACGGCTAGCGCAGATAACCCTTCCGTAGCTTTGTACAAAATTCAAAACAAACTGACATAAGTCCAGCAAGCGTGTGTAAATATATATATCTGATTCTTTTCCCTTAATAAAGTACTAGATACAGTCCAGTCAAACGTTCATTACAATTAAATCTAAATGCTTTGGTACGTGAAACAAAAGGAACAGTAGCTCCTAGGTTTGCCCCATATAAACAAAATCTTATACTATACATGGTTCAGCCACCTTGGGAAGACGGGAAGAGCGAAGATTCTTTATGTTTTTATTGTTGGGCATTTTATCTAATCAGGTACATTTTGAAACTCCTGAACAACTTTTAAAGTTATTTAAAACAAAACATTTAATCGGTCAGTATGATAAGTTTGTTTGTTTTTATTATAGCAAAGCCACATCGGGCTATCTGCTCAGCCCACCGAGGGGAATCAAACCCCTGATTTTAGCGTTGTAAATCCGGAGACATACCGCTATACTAGCGGGGGGCGGGTATGATAAGAGTAGTAATTGTTTGTTTTTGAATTCACGCAAATCTACACGAGGGCTATCTGCGCTAACCGTTCCTAATTAAGCAATGTAAGGCTAGAGGGAGGGCACCACCACCCACCGCCAACTCTTGGGCTACTCTTTTACCAGTGAATAGTGGGATTGACCGTCACATTATAACGCTCTCATAACTGAAAGGGCAAGCATGTTTGGTGTAACGGGGATTCGAACACGCAACCCTAAGATTACGAGTCGAACGCCTTAACCAACATGGGATGATATCAGTACTAAATTATCCACATTTTCACTTTTTATTTGTTTTTTTATCTAGCAGTTGTTTGTACAGATATTGCGTGACTAATGATCTTCTTGCTAGAAGATCACTGTACCGTAAAAACATTCATATAATTAACCTTCAACCCAAGAAAAGTCTTTAGGAATCCAGTTTAGTCTCTTTTTAAGTAGCCTTTTTATTTTTATGTCAGTTCTTACTTCTGGTGCCTGTAGGACTCGTTCTAAAAATAAGCGAGGAATTACACTGCTGGGTAACAAGTAGTCATCTAAATAAATCATTTTGACATGTGTAAAATTTCGCTGTAATTACAAACAAACTTTAAGCCTACAATTACCAATGGTTTCCACTCAGTAGCACAGCAACATGCCTGTGGCCTTACAAAGCATAACTCAAGAAACCACAAAGATACACGAGGGCTATCTGCGCTAGCCGTCACTAATTTAGCGGTGTAGGACTAGAGGGAAGGCAGCTAGTCATCACTATCCACCGCCAACTCTTGGGCTACTCGTTTACCAACGAATAGTGGGATAGACCGTCACATTATAACATCCCCACGGCTGAAATGGTGAGCATGTTTGGTGTGAGAGGGATTCAAACCTGCAACCCTTGGACTACGAGTCGAGAGCCTCAACAAACTGGTCATGCCGGGCCACAAGAAAAATGAAAAATGTTTTTATCTAGAGAGCACACCACATCTTTTAACGGAACATCGAGCCACTGATAAGCCTCGAGATGGGATCAAACATTGAGTTGTTGCTTTTCATTTGAGTAGGTAAATTAGAGCATTTGTATTCACGTGAAAAGTATTGCAAAGGTCCATTAACCCCTTTCAAGTTTTCTAAGACTTGTGTACTCGGAAATAAGTAAGAGTTTAATATATAATACTTTAACATTTAAAAACACCAACTGGCGAATACTTCTGGTTAAGTACATTTTATGGCTATTGGTATTTGAAGGAGACATGAACCACTTTTATGACGTCTCATCAAATTATTGTATTATTTAACTTTTAGTAGTTAAGCAAGTGAAAGCTAGGTTATACGTAATTCTCATTCTATTCACAACTGCAAATACGTATCTTTTTTTTTTTTCGAAGCTATGGTTCTTAGCATGATTAACTCTGTTAACAAGAGTTACATTCTAATTAATATTTATTGTTTTCTGCTATCTGCTTTCACTGCTAGTTGGCCCGGCATGGCCAGGTGGGTTAAGGCGTTCGACTCGTAATCTGAGGATCGTAGGTTCGAATCACCGTCGCACCAAATATGCTCGCCCTTTAAGCCGTGGGGGACTTATAATGGACAGTCAATCCCACTATTCGTTGGTAAAAGAGTAGCCCAAGAGTTGGCGGTGGGTAGTGATGACTAGCTGCCTTCCCTCTAGTCTTACACCGTTAAATTAGTGACGGCTAGCGCAGATAGCTCTCGTGTAGAGTTGCGCGAAATTAAAAATGAAGCAAACAAACAATCTACTGTCAGTTCATAGTTATTATTAGTTCAACATGTGTTAGCGAAAATTACACGTTAATCCGTTCTTGCTTGTGGTGTTATGTTGACCTATTGTTAATTTATAACTGTTATTGGTTCTTGCTTGTGATATTATTCAACATGTGTTACGAGAGCTACATATTAATTCATTCTTGTTCGTATAGTGTTACATACACCTACTGTTAGCTCATTAACTATTGTTGGTTCTTGTTTTTACATTATATAATATGTATTAGGGATGATTGCGTATGGGTCTATTCTTGCTTGTTAAATTATTAAACATTTACCAAATAATTGAGGGGGGTTCAACCTGAGAATAAGGTTAGCTATTTTGAAGTGTGTATTGTTGTATTTCATGTTTACTTGGGAAGTATTTTAACGCTAATATACCATCGTTATGAAGGATGGGGCTTAATGTCCATCATGAAGTTTTGGTGATACTTTGGCAGTTTAAGAAGGGTATCGAAGTGGCATCTAAACATACAAAAATTAGTCGAATGAGGCAAGTAAGAGCGGATTCTACATGCCTGCCTAAAGTAGTTGATTTACGTATCTATAGTAAAACATAAGAAAGAAGTACTATGACGGTTAAATCTAACAGCATTTTATTGTGGCCAATTAATGTTTTAACTACATGATATCCTTTGAAAAACTGGAGTCCAATTTTTTTATGTTGAATATAAAACTCTTTTTTTTCCAACTTACCAATTTATCTCATGCCTTCTTCGAAATATTTTTTTCCGTTTTTAAAGCATGAAGGAATCTCCGTAACTCCTACTTTAACTGCCTTAACATTGCGTTATTGTAAGGAAAATAAAACTCCCAACAACTATATCATTGCGTTATTGTAAAACAAAGGCTATTTTTCCTAGTGGCTTTCATAGAACGATTTTCTTGTGATCTATAGCTTATATATATGAAGGTATATACCTCAAGGTATAGCCACTATGTGAAGTAGCTTCATCGTTATATGAAGATCTATGGTTTACTATGACAAGTTCATTTTCACCGCTATCACAACTTAAGTAATGAGTTTAAAGGGAGCGTAAATATATTTGTTTCAATGTCCATTTTCGTTAAATATTCATATCATTTGGAGCTCACATTACAAAATATATTTCTTCAGATAGTACATGATACTCGGTATTCCTGAACTTTAAATTTGGTAATATACGATTCTGATGCATGCAGTCAGATAATACAAGTTAAAAGATATTCAGGTTTTGATTCACAGGTCTCAAGAATCGCACGAGAGCGTTACAGAATGTCTGCTTTCATGAATTGAAAACGTCACACTTTTCGAACACATATTTAGTTTATATTGTATATATTCTATCATGAGGGAGAGACTGATAAAGCCTGTCATATTTCTTTTTTCAATCAGAGGTTAGGTTGATAGAACCTACCTTACGGATGCCTTAACTATCTATTGATCTATTCTTGTAGATAATCTTATTGAACGTATACTATTACTAACTCTTTGTGGACCATTACTTGTTTAAGTATTATTCAATGTGTATTACTGATAATTATGTATATCTACGATTATTAAAAGATAATTAAGAAATTGAATATTAAATCCTGCCTTGAGAAATCGTAGAAAACACTAAACAAACAAGGCTGGATATACTGTAGACGTTATTCACTCAAACTACAAATCCATGTTTTGGGCCCATGTTGTTACCTTGTATTACAATTGGTGGAGTCGAAATAGGGATCTGTAGTTTCAGTAAACAATGTCTACAATATACTCAGCTTTGTTTGTTTACTTCTTTTTACAGATTTACAGATTTCTAAATTCTCATTTTTTTATTTATCTTGTTCTCTGACTTTTCTATTTTCACCTATTGGCAAAGCATTACTTTTTATGTTAGCTAACTTTATATATTGTAATGATAATAAGCATAGCTAGTTGATGCGGTTAATGATGATTTACTATGGCTATTGACTATATGACAACATTAGTTCGAGATATAAAATGTTAGAATGCAGCTGGAGATTATCATGGTAATTTCTTTGAGTGTATAGAGAGTGTTTATAGTTTCTGTGTAATTAAATCCTCTGTATATATGCATTGCAAACCAATGGGAAAATATATGCCTAGTTTAAAACACAACTTACACTAAGCGCACATAATGTTTTACCAGAAGGAAAAATGCCTTTTGAAGTAAAATATATACGTCTGTAATATCGTTTCATGTAAACCCTCGCGTCTTTTTAAAGTAATTATTCTACCAATGTATGTAATAAAATTCAATATAATGTGTATTGATATATTTTACTTATTCATTCCATACATAATACGAGATGATTTTCTTTTGTTTGTAAGCCTAACATGCGTGACGTTTTGTGCATTATTATATAAATGGAGAGCCTTAGCACTTATTTTATTATATCTAGCTTTACCAGTCAGTATTAATGACTTAAAATGTCGTTGGAATTGAATATTTACTGTTTACGGCACTTTTTACCAGATCATATTATTTGGGTTTTGCGCAATTTTTTGCGATCCCTATTATGAACCACGATTTTGGAATCTGAACGATCGAGATCGATTGTAATTTCGTCGAACAAAAATTTTGAAGTTTTTTTTTCGAGCTTGTGAAATTTGTTTCCTTGTCAGCACAAGAGTGGTGTATCCCAAGGAAAACATTGATTATATTTAGTAAAGAAGGGGGGTTAAAAAGGGGAGCCTTTCCTCAACCAGAATTTTAATGACGATAACGAAATTTTTTATACCATAAGTTATAGAACTTAAAAACTGATTGATCAGAAATCTTCAGATTTGTTTTATATAAAACACAAAACTCGTACATCAGGCGTTACCTTCACTTTATCTTAACAAAACCAATGGAAAAAAAAAGTAGGGTAGGTGGGGATACCAACCAGAGAATATAAAAAATACAATAACACCAAAACGAACATGTAGGGTGTAAGAAAACATGTAAAGTATGTAGGAATATTAACTAAAACATGTATAATATGTAGCAATACTAACGAAAACATGTATAGTATGTAGGAATACTAACGAAAACATTATAGTATGTAGTAATACTAACGAAAACATGTATAGTATGTAGGAATAATAACTAAAACATGTATAGTATGTAGGAATAATAACTAAAACATGTATAATATGTAGCAATACTAACGAAAACATGTATAGTATGTAGGAATACTAACGAAAAAATGTATAGTATGTAGGAATACTAACGAAAACATGTATAGTATGTAGGAATAATAACTAAAACATGTATAATATGTAGTAATACTAACGAAAACATGCATAGTATGTAGGAATACTAACGAAAACATGTATAGTATGTAGGAATGCTGACAAAAACATGTAAAATATATAGGAATACTAAAGATAAAATGTATATTATGTAGAAATACTGACAAAACCATGCAAAGTATGTAGGAAGACTAACAAAAAATGTATAGTATGTCGGAATACTAATGAAAACATGTATAGTATGTAGGAATACTAAAGATAAAATGTATAGTATGTAGGAATACTAACGAAAACATGTATAGTATGTAGGAATACTAACGAAAACATATAAAGTATGTAGCAATACTAACGAAAACACTTGGACATATCAAATAGACTAATAAATAACTAAACAAAATATAAATAAATTTAACTGAATTTATAGCCTCTGGATACTAAAAGTGGTTATGAAAAGAACATTATTTGAAACCGTTATTTGTCTGATAGAAAACATTTGCGAATTAGAATTACTTTTATAATTCTTCGAAGGTTCACTGCTGGGACAGTTGTAATTCTCCGGAGTTACATCGCCAAAACCGGAAATTCGATTCTCCTCGGTGGACACAGCAAATAGCTCGATATGGTTTTGCTATAAGAAAAGCACACGCACGCAGTTAATTGTGTGAGGAGAAAATAAAATAAGATTATTCTTATGCAAGCCACTAGGTGGCAGCAAATGTGCTATGCTCACAGCAACTTTAAGTGTCCTTGTCAAATTTGTTACATGTGTACTTTGAATTATTCCGTGGTGTTTACACAAACTAGAGCTAAAGATTACAAATTTATTAAACACTAATTATTTCTAAGCTAATGTAATAGGTATTAAGCTTATATGAATAATTTTTTGTGTGTTTATTTTGAGAAACAACAATATTTCTACAGGTAAACAGTTTCTAGTAGGTTATAAGTGAGTCCTTCAAGATTTTGGTACGAGCCACTATTAGCTATGTAAATACTATAAATATTCATGTATTGGTTTCATCTACTTGTGTCTGTTTGTCTGTTCGCAAATGTTTCAAATATTTTTACTTTAAAACTCTGAAGTTGTTTTTAATCCCAGGAAGGGAGATTTGAAATTAACTTTCTTTATTTGCTTTTATGAGTTTGCCAACCACTTAATATATTTCCTAGTTTATAAAGGTTTTAGAAGCTGCAAATGAGGTACACGCGCTCCGTCTCGCTTTCCTCGTAAAGATAACGAAACAGATGTCTTGCCTAGCGCAGGTAGCAGTGCTTTTAATATTTTATTCTATAGTTAGCTTTTTATCAGTGGTTTGTCTTTGTCCAGAGCTTTGATAAAGCCTCTAGTTTGTCGTTTTGCGCAAAACGATTTTTGATGTTAGAAGCCCTTGGTGTTAAAATTGACCCACTAGAATCGCGCAGAAAGTGTATTGTAAGACAATGTTTCATCATTGGGATAATATTTGTTCCATAACAAACTGTTTCCCAGGGGTTTAGCGGCAAGTCTGAGAGCTTATGGCAATAAAAATCAAATTTCGATCCCCACGATGGGCAGAACAGAGATAGTACATCATGTATTTCTGCGTTTAGCATAGGGAACAAGATGTGGAACAACATAAAATCGACACAGCAGTTTCACAGTTAGGTTTGTTTTTTATTTTACCATTTCAAGTACTATCAATTCTTTGAACACTTGTTTAATGTCGTTTTTTACATTGAGCTGAGTACGTAATTAAGTGAAGCAGGGCTATTGTTATCATTTTCTATAATTAACTACTACAAAGGATTGTGTGAAATTGTAACCCGTCTATAAAAACGACGTTTGTTGCTTGTTTTCTCAGCTTGACTATTGTACCGTGCAATAATTTTAACTAACGAACTACATAATTATAATGAATGTCATCTAGTAAATCGAGCTCATGATACATAGCATTCAAGTTTCTGTATTTATTTTGTATCTTGTATTTTATATAAACAATGCACAGGCTACCTGTGGCCGTCCAAAAAACACTTAAACTTCTGGATAGAGAGAAATCAGCCGGTCAGCAGCACTCTATCGTCCACGCTAAAGTGTTGGTCATTTTTATAACACAACCATAATTTAAAGTACAGAATGTTTTTTATGATATCGCACGGATTCGAACTGGGTACCCCAGGTATGAAGTCCATAGCTAAGCCCATAGCTCTATCGGAGGACTAGCATTGTGATCCAAGGTTCGACACGTGGTGCTACTGAGCAAAATGCCCCACACATTCGGTTGTGATTGCCTTGTAAAGGTGACAATCAGTATTTTTGTGCTGTTTTGTCGGGGTTAGAGATTTCTGGTCTGACTATTTATTTGTCGGGGTTAGAGATTTCCGGTCTGACTATTTATCCGATTAAAAACTTATAGAAAAATTAATGGTGTGTTGGAATTGAAACGAAAATAATTTTTTTTTCTCAGGTTAATCTGGTTTAAGAAGGTTAAGTGAGGTACAAACGTTTAGTTGATATCATGCTGACTTTTGAATATCAAAATACAACTTTTCAGTGTCGTAACACTGACTTTTGAACACTATAGTAAGTTTCATAGATGTTAAATCGGTATATATGAACACAAAATATTTCTTTAGTAAGTTTCATAGATGTTAAATCGGAATATATGAACACAAAATATTTCTTTAGTAAGTTTCATAGATGTTAAATCGGTATATATGAACACAAAATATTTCTTTAGTAAGTTTCATAGATGTTAAATCGGTATATATGAACACAAAATATTTCTTTAGTAAGTTTCATAGATGTTAAATCGGTATATATGAACACAAAATATTTCTTTAGTAAGTTTCATAGATGTTAAATCGGAATATATGAACACAAAATATTTCTTTAGTAAGTTTCATAGATGTTAAATCGGTATATATGAACACAAAATATTTCTTTAGTAAGTTTCATAGATGTTAAATCGGTATATATGAACACAAAATATTTCTTTAGTAAGTTTCATAGATGTTAAATCGGTATATATGAACACAAAATATTTCTTTAGTAAGTTTCACTAGATGTTAAATCGGTATATATGAACACAAAATATTTCTTTAGTAAGTTTCATAGATGTTAAATCGGTATATATGAACACAAAATATTTCTTTAGTAAGTTTCACCAGATGTTAAATCGGTATATATGAACACAAAATATTTCTTTAGTAAGTTTCATAGATGGTAAATCGGTATATATGAACACAAAATATTTCTTTAGTAAGTTTCATAGATGGTAAATCGGTATATATGAACACAAAATATTTCTTTAGTAAGTTTCACCAGATGTTAAATCGGTATATATGAACACAAAATATTTCTTTAGTAAGTTTCATAGATGGTAAATCGGTATATATGAACACAAAATATTTCTTTAGTAAGTTTCACCAGATGTTAAATCGGTATATATGAACACAAAATATTTCTTTAGTAAGTTTCATAGATGTTAAATCGGTATATATGAACACAAAATATTTCTTTAGTAAGTTTCATAGATGTTAAATCGGTATATATGAACACAAAATATTTCTTTAGTAAGTTTCATATATGTTAAATCGGTATATATGAACACAAAATATTTCTTTAGTAAGTTTCATAGATGTTAAATCGGTATATATGAACACAAAATATTTCTTTAGTAAGTTTCATAGATGTTAAATCGGTATATATGAACACAAAATATTTCTTTAGTAAGTTTCATAGATGTTAAATCGGTATATATGAACACAAAATATTTCCTTAGTAAGTTTCATAGATGTTAAATCGGTATATATGAACACAAAATATTTCTTTAGTAAGTTTCATAGATGTTAAATCGGTATATATGAACACAAAATATTTCCTTAGTAAGTTTCATAGATGTTAAATCGGTATATATGAACACAAAATATTTCTTTTCTTCTAAATACTATTTTATCTGAATATAAATATTATAGACGAACAATCTGAGTTTATTAACAAAAAACAACAAGAAGGAAGTGTAACCCTGCCGATAGGTACTCTAATTCACACTTAATCAACACAAGATATATTTAGTGAGCCATTTTCAAATAACATTTAGTTAATTAGTGTCATATTTCCGAAATCGAGATTTTTCGGAACCAAATACGATTACCAGAATCTTATATTATAAAACGTCTTTACCGTACAACAACAGATAGCGTTGCAATAGCGAAAATACGGTTTTATAATGCGACTTCTTTATTTTGTTTGATAAATATTTTGCTCAAAACGACTGCCTCGTTACACAATAGTTTTGTAAATGTTTCACTACGATCATTCTAAAAATATGCTAATCAATTCTGAAATATAATTATGTTGCTATTTTACCAAGAAAGTTAACAAAAGTTATGTTTGCGCTCTGTTTTTAAGTGAAAAACGATCGCCCTAGTGGTAACTCATGCAACCTCAACATTATACAAATATTCCGATTTATGTTGGTAAGTGAACTAGCTTTTATTGATAAGCCCCGTTGACTGAGGTAAAATGACTTTCAATTCTGCCTCCTGCTAGTACAGTAGTAAGTCTACGGATTTACAACGCTAAAATCAGGTGTTTGTTTCCCCCTCGGTGGGCTCAACAGACAGCCCGATGTGGCTTTGCTATAAGAAAAACACACACATACTTTCAGTTTTATTCAAAACTGTTTGATCGTTTACTTTTAATTAATAAATGTTTAATTTTCTTTGTGGTTAGCAAATAAGCAATGATAAAACAAAGGGGACCCTCAGTAGCCGCCTCACTTGAAATATTTTTAGGCAGGATTAGAGTAAATTAATCTATGAGACCTTTGTTTTCATTTTTATCAACTATATTTATGTGCACTAACAAAACTAAGTGTGGCGCGAGCATATACCGATTCGATTTTATTAATCGTCAGGACCTCTATCAGCCTGATGTCACATTGAAATTATTTTAGGCAGGGTTTGAATAAATTAATCTAATACACTTTGGGCATATTCAAATACATCAATTCAAAAGGTTTGACCTCCTGAGTCCAAAACTGCATTTAAATCTGAAATCTGTCAAAAGATGAGTGAGCTATGGTTTGTTTTGAATTTCGCGCAAAGCTACTCTAGGGCTATCTGCACTAGCCGTCCCTAATTTAGCAGCGTAAGACTAAAGGAAGGCAGCTAGTCATCACTACCTACCGCCAACTCTTGGACTACTCTTTTACCAACAAATAGTGGGATTGACCATCACGTTATAACGCCCTCACGGCTGAGAGGGCGAGCATGTTTGGTGTGACTCTCATGTTACGAGTTGTTTTTTCAAGTATAAAGCTATGAACTAAAAGTTTATACTTGAAAAAAAAACCCAACAAAAAAAGAGCCGTTCTATGAGCCGCTCAGCCGCGGCTGAAAAAATAAAGAAAAAATGTTCTATAATGAGAAGTACAAAAGCTTTTTCTTTCTTTTTGTACAAGACAGACTAGTACTGATTTCAACCCCCAGTGGCTCAGTGGTATGTCTGCGAACTTACAACGCTGAAATCAGGGTTTTTATTCCTCTAGGTGGACTCAGCAGATAATCCGATGTGGCTTTGCTATGAGAGAAAACATACGCACTACAATGGTGGTGCTAACTTTAATTGTGTGCATGCAGAGATAATTGCGAATTGTTGTTTCTTTTTCAAATTAGGAGGCAAAAATCTGGCCTCACGTTACGGTTGGTCGTTTTCATGTTTTTCATTTCGATAATATCATATAAATCAGAAACCAATACTGATAGAGGGAATGAAAAAAGAAGGAATTAATTACAATAATTAAGATATCATCAAATTATATTGTTCTATAAAGTTGTGTTTTTTAGCTTGTTAGTTCAGCAGACAGTAAAAAACAAAAAGAACCTCACGAAAGTTAAATGTTTTGTGAACCATATAAAACAATTAATATAAATAGATATAAATATAAAACAATTAATATATAATAAATAATTAATATATAAAACAATTTTTTGTTATGTATTTCAACTTTTGTCGGATGAGTCTCCGATTTTTTATGTTACGTGTTGCTATTTGAAATAGCTTGAAAGGTTAATTGAATGTCGGTAAGTGGCATTATTATATTTTCCAACAATATTCATACGCAATTTTCTTTCTCAACACAAATCCATTTTGATATATAAGTAACAATACAATTTATAATAACATTTATTACTAATAATGATTTATATACAAAAGTTTTATAACACTGAATCTTCTTTCTGGTAAAGAACTGAATATTTTATCGACGGTTTACGATGAGCGAATTAATTCTGAGTTGATATTGTAGCTCTTCGCTTAAGTTAGCTAGTTCGCTCTCTATTCTTGGCTGGCGTCACGCCGCTTACAAGTTGACTTTTTCCGACGAAGATATTTAGTGTCCTCATAGAAATAATTCACTGAAGTTAAACGGTTCGTAATGTTTGAAACCTATGACACTTCCTGGCCAAATATCTTTAGTTTCCCGATTCATAAGTATCAATTATCGTTATAGCTTCCAAGGTTTATAGTATACTAATTGTAGTTTTCTTTAAAAAAATGTTCACTTTTCTTAATTTTTTGTTCATTGAGGTATGAATACAACGATTAGTAATTATTACCATAAACAGCCGCCCTTGTGGCTGCGTTCTGCCAGTAATAATAACAATAATTAATAAGTTTGGTTTGCTTTGAATTTCACGCAAAGCTATTCGAGGGCTTTGTGGGCTAGCCGTCTCTAATTTAGCAGTGTAAGACTAGAGGGAAGCCAGCGACTCATCATCACCCACCGCCAACTCCTGGGCTACTCTTTTACCAACGAGTAGTGGGATTGACCATCACATTATAACGCCCCCACGGCTGAAAGGGCGAGCATGTTTGGCGCGATAGGGATGCGAACCCATGACCATCAGATTACGAGTCGAGTGCTTTAACCATCGGGCCATGCTGGGCCGAAAAAACAGAGACACTACTGACTTGTATTATATTTAACCTGTATAAAGTGTTATGTAATATAGTAATTTATATTTTATAAATGACAAATATGAATAGCGTTTCCTCAAAGCATTTGTGTGTTGGATGCTCAGCCGATAACCCGAGATCTGGAATTCATGGAAAGGCCTCTACATCATAGCGTGCATCTCTTAAGATAAACAGTCAAGTTTCAATTAGGTTTTTTTTTCTAGAAATCCATAAAGAAGAACAATCAATTTTCCTGACTTGCGTAACTCTTAAAATGAACCGATTTCTGTAATCTCCGTTACAATTCATTTCTGATAAACCTAAAAAGGTAATTTATTTCCATTATTAACATTAATGTTAATCGATAAATCTTAATAACGTAACAATTATAAATTACCAGATTAACCATTCTAAAATATAATAGAAATATAATAAATTTTTGTTTGTGTTTTTTTTTTATCCTGACTGTTTGGCTTAGTGTTTGTTTATTTTTTGTAATTTTTCTCTTCATGAGTGGGAAATCGCTCAGTCTTTACATATTATCATATTTATCTATACGTAACTTCGGTTCCCCTCGGGGGGCTCAGTAGATAGCCCAATGTAGCTTTGCGATAAGAAAACACAAACAAACTCTACGTAACAGCGCCCTCTTGCATTTAAATAAATTACGGTTAACAGCTTGCATAATAATTCTAAAACAGCCAAAGTACTTTGCTTAAATTATCATTTCTTTCTTTTAAACTGCAAATACAAAGACATCAAAGAAGCATTGAAAATAAAATGCGTTCATCTGTTTGTCTGTAAAATAGAATACTTCTCTTTTAAAGCTGTAAAACTCCGGATTAAGACATTTATCTTCTTGTTAGTGACAATACAACTTTTCATTTAAAATAAACAAAGCTTGTAATATGGCGACACTTGATATAATTGTAATTATGTTCATAAATTATTAGCAGCCTAAGATATATATATATATTTAGTTAGACAGCTTTTTAAGGCGGTATTCAAACGATAAAGCTTTCTTTTTTTTTCTCTTTGGAAGTGCGGAATTTATGTGTGGCGATTAGTTTATACCCATTTGCTAATAGATTAGAATTGTCAGTATTCTAGACAACTGATTCGGATTTAACACTAACTTACGATTAGTTTTTTAAGACAACCCTGGGGGAAAATTTTTCCCATGAAAAGAAAAACATTGAACATTTATAAAAAACTTTTCGTCAGTCCAATCCTTCATTTTTTATTTTGTTAAAAGTCGGTTCCTTGCCATCAAAATTAAACTCATCCTGGTGATTACTACAGGTTGTGTATGTCTAAATGTTTGTTCTGTTATCGTACGTCTATCACTTGGCTAACCACCTGGCCATTTCTCGTTGTGTTTTAGGTTTCTTTTCTTTTTCTTTTTTCTTATTACAGTCGCTCGTATTATAAGTTACTTTGGATTTTTTTTAAATAAAACAAAACTGTTTAATCTTTCAAGTTGTTGAAAGAGTGACTCATTTTACGAGTCCCTGAAACTTGTTCGTCTTGTGATTCTTGATGACGAGAAACCCACTTGAAATAAAAATTTATCTCAGGACGCCTGGTACAGGTATTAACACGTTTACTAATAAAGCAGAGAACAACGTTTCGACCTTCTTAGGTTATTTCCAGGTTAACAAAGAGAAGGTTTGCAACTGTATTGTTTGTTTAGGATTAAGAACAAAGTTATATAATGTATTCTCAAGACGGCTGGTATGGGTATTAACAGTTTAATTAAAATAAAGTATGGGACAACGTTTCGACCTTCTTAGGTCATCTTCAGCCCATGTGACCCAGAACGTGCCATTCAGATTGAAGTTTCTGTATAACAAACGTAGTAGGTCCGGCATGGCCAAGAGGTTAAAACACCCGACTCGTAATCCGAGGGTCGCGAGTTCGAATCTCCGTCACACAAAACATGCTCGCTCTTTTAGCCGTGGAGGCGTGATAATATGACGGCTAACCCCACTATTCGCTGATAAAAGAGTAGCCCAAGAGTTGGCAGAGGGTGGTGATGACTAGCTGCCTTCCCTCTAGTCTTACACTGCTAAATTTAGGATGACTTGCACAGATAACCCTCGTGTAGCTTTGCGCGAAATTCAAAAGAAACAAACCAAAAGACATTGTACAATAAACGGAAAATACTCGACAACTGAACAATCAATCTGCTAGTGTGGATAAACGGACTCGCTTTGGACCGAGCTTTGCTTGCTCCTTAACTCATCAAAATTCCAAACACATTCAATTTTGTCTAAGCCTCGGCATCTCTTATTTCAAAGAATTTTTTTGTCGCGTAGCGAGAATTACTTAGATAAATACAATATTAAATAAAAACTAATCTCTTTAATAATAGATCTAAGGAACTTCTGTCAGCTTTATTTTAGTTTGTGAAAACACTTGAATATACATCGCTTTTCATACTTTGGTTTCGCGGTTAAGTTTCATTGCATATAAGCCTTAAGATCTTAATCCAAGTATTTTTATTGGTAAGTATTATTCTAGAGAGCTAAATAATTTATTAGGTATTTTACGGGAATTTGACCTCTATATTAAATGCTATGTGTCCTTGTTCTCACGCGGTTAGCATGTTTTTTTAAAATTCAGCCACTTCTTTTTTTGCTTTATATGAAAAATATCTGTCACATAATTCGAGCCGTGATTGGTCATGAAATTATCTGAGCTGTGAGAAACAAAACTGCCAGTAACATCCCTTCTAGAAATCATAAAAACAATGGTAGTTCTTTTTTCTTTTTTCATTGATGACTTGGTATGAACCACGAAAAAGCAAATGAATTTATTTTAATATGTGTATGTTGGGCCAAAAACACAACTTAACAGCGATGAGCCCCCCCTAGTGGCTCATCGGTATGCCTGCAGACTTACAACGCTAAAAACTGGGTTTCGATACCCGTGGTGGGCAGAGCACAGATAGCTTTGTGCTTAATTCCCCACAACCAAACAACTAACAGCGATGACACTCAACAGCTGACTTACGGTAGTGTTTCCCAAACTGTGTGTCGCGGTATTTTTGAAATTATTAAGTACTTTTTATTTATTAATATAAAGTTATTATCCATTTAATAAATTCATAAAGTTTCAAATTCTAATTATTTTTCTCCTTAGTATAACGGTAATTTATGCCTGTTTTAGTCTCGGGATATGAGTTCCACAAGGCCTGTCATATGGACTTATTTAGATGTGCCGCAAAGAAATTCATTAAAAGTGTATCTCGAGTTGTAAAAGAAGCACTGATCTACGGTAGAGAGGTCATAGTGGGTTATCGTAGTTTTTTTATATAAGCACAAGTTACTACATAATCCAAATACATATTTCAATTGGTATGCAGTTAATATGTTTAAGAATAATTTAAAGCAGAGAAAACTGTACTTACCTTTCAAGTTTTTCTATTTTTACTGAAGTGTGAAAGCAAACAATGTTCCAGGGCGCTGAATATTTGTTGATGTATACATAGAATAGTGTGTATGTGAGTACATATAGACCCAACGATGATTATTCCATCGGTAAAAGGATATTTGGTTATTGTTCGTTTTTGAGCAAAGCGACACGAGGGCTACCTGCGCTAGTCGTCTCTAATTTAGCAGCGTAAGTCTGGAAAGAAGGCAGCTAATCATCACCACCGACCACCAACTCTTAGGCTACGTTTTGACCAACGAATAGTGGGACTGAACATCACATTATAACGCCCTTACGGCTGAAAGGGCGAGCACGTTTGTTGTGATGAAGAATCGAACCCGCGACCTTAAGATTACGAGTCAAGCGCCAGAACCACCTAGCCATGTCGGGCCGTAATATTTGATTAATTTCCCTCTAATAGCTTTCCAAAGATCTCGTTTCTTTCCTTCATGTGTTTAGTGATTTAATTTTTGGGGCCACTTGTGAAACTTCTTTGAAACGAAAATACCTGTCTCACGGTAGATCTGAATTAATTTGAATATTTACGACGATAAATTCTGCGGATAGAATGCAGATAGCCCACTATGTAGTTTTGTGGTAAAACAACACCAACAACGAATATATCGCAATTACTAAATTGACTTAATATATGCACCCCTTAAAAAAAATCGTCTAAGAACGAGACATTAAATAATTATCAATTTCAGAGCACGTTTTCATGCACGAGCTTATTATATCTATTTCACGAGAAAAAAAAATCCCAAATTAAACATGCCATTGGTTACATACATGCATGCTTGTCGAAGAAAGACATGGTTCCCGTGTTAGAATCACCCCATCATTACTTTTTTATAGAGCAGTTTGGTCACTTTAAAAAAATTCATTGAACTTAGCTTCACGTAAGACCGAGAAAACTACACATTAATTGTTATTTCCGTTTATCTTGAATAATTTTTTTTATTGGTTTATTTTCTTAATTTTATTTGTTCTTTGGAGTAGTTAACTGTGTTTGGTTAAATATATATATTTCACTTAACGGAGCATGGCTAGATGATTAGGGCACTTGAGTCGTAAACTTGACGGTTGCGGGTTCGAGTACCCGTTGCACCAAACTTACTTGTCCTTACCACCATGAGGGCTTTATAATATGATTGTCAACCCCACTATTCGTTGGTAAAATAGTAGCCCAAGAGATGACAGTGGTTGGTGATGACTAGCTGTCCTTCTCTGCTAAATTAAGGATGGCTAGGGTGTAGTTTTGCTTGAAATTCAAAACAAACAAACAAATAAAATTCATTTAATGGATTGGGTATGCAGCACTGTCATGTTATCACAAAAGTGACAGTCGCTTCCATCGTTAGGTTCTTTGAATCTATAGATATCTCGCCGCCCTATTGTAGCTTTGCGCGAAATTCAAAACAAACTAAACCA
Source organism: Tachypleus tridentatus (assembly GCF_004210375.1). NCBI lineage: Eukaryota > Metazoa > Arthropoda > Merostomata > Xiphosura > Limulidae > Tachypleus > Tachypleus tridentatus. The sequence continues at coordinate 212,667,072 of NC_134837.1, forward strand.
AGCTATGGATTCAGTCATTTATTTATCATAAGGTTCAAAACTGATACCAGACCCTTTCGTGGCGACACATCCAGTCTTTGAAGTGCTTTGTGGTTCAATGTTAAGTGCTTAAATGCTGGCCAAAATGTTTTCATAGTGTTCTATATTGATATTATTGTCTACGTTCATGGATTAATTATTGAGTAGATGCTTGAGAAGGCAGCGTATGATTGGACAAATAAGTATGAGTTGGCATTCTGGTCAGTATAAGTTGTTTCAAACCATTTTTGTCAAAAGACACACATATACACACCTATTTGTTATAAAAGGGTGTGTTTGTGATATAATATTTTTTCTAAACAAATCAACTCTGTTCAGACAGTTTCTCTGTAGATGGTGTTGAGTCATACTTTGTTGAAATTGTTTGATTGTCTAGAAACAAACGACATCCTGGAACAGTAGAGTTCTCCCTCTATAGTGTATCTAGACTCTCGAAACGTCATTGGACTACACGAAACGTTTTTACAGGAATGTCTACTGGTAGACGCAGAAATACTACCGCCCGACATGACTGTATTTTGACGAAGTTAAGAGGTCAAGGTTGAAAATATTTTTGCAACACATTACGATAGGAATAACGTGAACACATTCGTTTCTAGGTATCGAAAAGAACAGTGAACAGAAGAATAACCAAACAAGGTCATTTTGCAAGAAGGACTATCTGCAACCAGCTATTAACCAATGTTCACCGCTGTCAGTGTGTTACTTGGACGAGACAGCTTGCCAACTTACAGTTACGACACCAAGTGTACTTGTATTCTATAATTATAACAATGATCTTATTTACTAAAAATATGGAAACATTTTTGTTACGACTGTACCTCTCAGGCTGAAAGTTATTATTCCTGTTATTTAAACGACCATTGGTCTGAAATGACCTAGTGGTCAAGATACTTGACTCAGAATCTATGGACCGCGGGATCGGAGTCTGTCACCGAACATGCTCACCCTATTAGCTGGGAAAGTCTTATGATGTAAAGACCATTCCCACTTTTTGTTGAAGAAAAAGAAGCCTCAGAGTTGGCGGTGGGTGTTGATGACTAGCTGCCTTTCCTCTAATTTATTACTGATAAATTAGGGACGGCTACCACAGATAGCCTTCTAGTAGCTTTGTGCGAAATTTAAATAAACAAACAAATGAAAAACTGTCTGGTATTCGAAACAAGATTGATTTAATAAAACAGTAACGTTGTATTGTAACAACAAAACTGTCTTGGGAAAAAAAACACGTTATTTGATAAGCTTTCCACTTGTATTCATTCCAAGAAAGTGAAACATAAAAAGTCCGGAAAGTGTGTTAACTTAAGACATAACCAGCAAGATTACGTTGAAACTTATCTATACGATCTTAAAGATTAAGGGCGAGAAAGCCTCACCAGTTCATAAAGAAAATCCTCTTATATTGACGTTCTCTTCCCCAGCTCCCCAACCCCATAAAAAAAAGAAAGTTACACCATCATATCAATTGAAGTAATTAAAACCAAGCCAAGTAATAAAAGATCTGGCGGGTTATTAACTTCTACACAACTTTTAAATGTCTAAGTTATTTTATTGCTACAGTCTAAGCCTTAATTTATGTGTTTATTCTAGTAAAAACAGTTCCAACATTAATGATAAAAATAGTTATCATTCAAACAGTGCTATAACATCAGTGTAATGAATGGCATTTATCAATGATCTTTAATAAAATTTTGTTTCAAATAAAATGTTAGATAAAAATCTAGGATCGTTTTTTTATCATTGTTATTTTTACTTTATTTGTTGAGAACTGCACCTCCGTTACCTCGTGATTACCAGAGTTTGAAATAAAATATTTTAAGTCATTCATGAGGTAGAGAGAGAGATTTAATGTATTTTATGGAGAGAGCTTTTAAACGTCTCAAACATATTTATAGTACAAAAAAGTTAACGAATGTTTGTTTTTGAATTTCGCGCAAAGCTACACGAGGGCTATCTGCGCTAGCCATCCCTAATTTAGTAGTGTAAGACTAGAGGGAAGGCAGCTAGTCAGCACCACCCACCGCCAACTCTTGGGATACTTTTTACCAACGAATAGTGGGATTGACCGTCACATTATAACGCCCCCACGGCTGAAAGGGCAAGCATGTTTGGTGTGGCGGGGTTTGGAATCCGCGACCCTCAGATTACGAGTTGCACCACGTCTTAACCCACCTGGCCATGCCGGGCCGTTAACGAATGAATAAAATTATTTTCAGGGGCAATAGCTGGAATAAATACAGATAATTTAAGTTTCTCGCCCTATTGGATCAAATAAAAATAGCTCAAGAGTTGGCGGCTAGTGCTGATGATAGCTGCCTTTTCTCTGGTTTATCAGTTCGAAATTCGCGACGGCTATTTGCACAGTTAGCTCTTTGTGGAGATTTGTGCAAAAAATACTGAATAAAAAGAACAATTTTTTACATTATCTAAGTGACACCAGAGGGCGTAATAAAGGCTTAGCAAACAGTTCGTAAAGATCAATCTCTAGCGAACGTAAATTTGATTTCAGCTATCGACTTTGTCACTATTTACAATATTTCTACGTTAACTGTTGAATATAATAGCACATACTTGCGACAGTACAACATTCAGGCATCTATTAAAATAACCCCGGGATGTTGCGATTTACCCCAAGGGTCCAAATCTCTGACAGTGGGGTTGCTCATGGTGCCTTCTTAACTACCTCACACCAGTGTATTCTGAACAAGCACATCCAATATTCTCTCGTCTGCACGGCTGTTTTTAAAGAGCTTTGACTAGCTATTTGTACTGAATAACAGGATTGACAGTTATGTCTTTTTTATAACACGCCTATACTTGAGAGTGTGGAGCCTGCTCAGTGCAGTGACATCTCGAATCCTGAATTAGTTTCGTTAACTTGTTACTATTTCCTAGCGGGAAATATAGTAAATAAAGAAATCGTTTCGTTAATTAACTACTTATTAGTTAATTGAGATATAATTGGTGAGATATATACTAAATAGAGAAAATTTGACTGACTTATTTTAATAAAACGAAATACTTAACAATCAAGAACGTTTAAGCCTAATATTGTAATAGTTATCTGACTTTTCAGTAGAATGTTCTGGTCCATAGACAGAATTTGTAGAACGATGCAGAATTAGTTTCTTACAAAATATTGTTTCTGAAAGCACGAGTAAAGAAAGACGGATGATTAAGATATGTAATTTATAACATTCAAAAGGCAGAAAATCGTTAAGCTTTTGTTACAGCTTGTTAGCTGGCGCTGCGGTCACAATTGCCTCTCATGTTTCTAACCCCTCAAGCTTCGTCTTTCGTATTCACTCTTCTATCGTATTGTGGTCGGGCGTATCCTGGTAGTTAAAATGTCTGGATTATGAATCCCAGAGTTACCGTTCACACCACGTTGACGCACAAACGCGCTTCGCCATGGGCGAGGTATAAGAGTTACAGTCAAATCCCCCATTCGGTCAAACACAACTATAGATCTGCGAACCTATAACACTATAAACCGGATTTTGATACCTGTAGAAGGCACAACACAAATAGCTCATTGTATATCTTTGTGCTCAGCTATAAATAAACACAAATAACAGATACAATGGTTTACTCAATTATACAATTCTTTATAACACGTACAATGGTTTACTTAAATATATTATTATTTAATTTGTTTGTTTGTAGATAAACACAAAGTTACATAGTAAACTATCTGTGTTCTTCTAACCACCAATATCTAATACTGGTTTCTATTCAATTATTTAATAATAGATGTTATATTTGTTTAATTACTGTAATAACAGGTAGAGTAGTCTGTTTAAGGACCCATTACTTTATTATCTAATAAAACTGCTTATTGAAGATAGCCAGGTGGTTAAGGAACTCGGTTCGTAATCTGAAGGTCGCGAGTTCGAATCTCCGTACACCACACATGCTTGCCCCTTCGGCCATGGGAGCTTTATAATATTGACGGTCAAGCCATTAAGCGTTGATAAAAGAATAACCCCAGAGTTGGCGGTGGGTGGTGATGACTCGCTGCCTTCCCTCTAGTCTTACACTCCTAGGGACGGCTAGTGCAGATAGCCTGCGAAATTCAAAAACAAACAATCTTCATTGCTATATTTCAAACAAGGAAACAGGGGAGTGATTTTTAGAGTACGTACGTAAGCTATGAAATAAGATTTTTTAAAGTTTTTTTTCAATATTTCTAAGTTGAGCTTTTGTTTCATAAGTTACATAATTTGCAACTTGTTACCCACCATGGGTATCGAACCTGCTTTTAGAGTTATAGGCCCTCAGACTTATCGCTGAAGCTCTGGAAGACTTGTATATTTGAAGTAAGTATATTTGTCTACCACGTATTGGCTGTTGACTTTAAATTATAAAACAAACTGAATCGTGGCTATTCAGGTTGAAGACCACCGGACAAAAAAACTGAAGCAACGCTGTTAGTTTTAGAATTAACCCATTCGATATTGTCTAATGTACGAAACTGGTCTCAATCAAAAAGTGGGCGTAGACAATTCGATACGTTTCAGTCCTTCAAAACTTACGTAGGTCGAAAGTAAAGTACATGTAATTCAGTGCTTCTTTTTTAATGTGACTTGTCAGTCTGCAAGAGGAAATTCTCTAAATACAAAACACGTTTATAAAATATCGTAGAAATTACAGAATAAAGTTTTTTATGTGGACAAACCATTTAATGTATTGCTATGTAAAGTAAAGAAAAAACTTTGAAATATATGAGGAAGCCTTTTTTTTATGGATTCAGGGGTTCGATTCCCCTCGGTGGGCTGAGCAGATAGCCTGATGTGGCTTTGCTGTAAGAAAATCACAATCACAATTTTATGGATTACTTACTGACTTCAAAATATTTCTTTATGGATTGACTGTGAAAAAGCACTAGGAATACATGGTAAAACTATTATTCTATGTGAAATAACTGTTAATTTAAGGAAGTGTCTTTGTAGAGCAACAGTGGTAAAAATAACCAATATACAAAATGAAACAGTTATTTCAGAGAATTTCCAAAATGTCTTGTACCTCCTTTTTATACCGAAAATTAATTGTGAATATTTTTACGGTATATAATATGGATAATAAGTCTTCAACGCTAAATGTATTTTAAGTATTTTCTCATATTATTAATAGAAACAAGGCTCAAGTTTTACTACAGTTATTATTTTAACTTTCATAACCAACTAATAAAATATGGCCGAGAAATTGTTGCATAGTTTGACAGTACCTGGGGACCTATAACGCTAATGATCTGGATTCGATACTCAAAATATGCACAACGCAGGTAAACCACAGTGTAGCTTTGCGCTTAAACTACAACCAATTAATAGAGCGTTTAAAAATAAACTAAAATCGAAACTTGAAACAAACACAAGTAAATTTGCCGTAGTTTAATTTTTATATATACTGAGTGACTACACGGTAAAAATAATTAGTTAAGAAACGTCCAGGAGCTCGCGGTAATGAACAGAAATGCTAGTGTATTTGATAGTATATTTGATATTTACACTGTGTTGTACTTTTGAACATAAATATTTTTTTAATAACACTTCCTACACATGCTTTACAAATAAAACTAATTCTTTATATTTATGTATTATAGGCCAGGCATGGTTATGTGGTTAGAGGGCGCTCGACTCGTAATACGAGGGTCACAGATTCGAATCCCCGTCCAACCAAACCCTTTCAGCAGTAGTGGCGTTATAATGTACGGTCAATCCCACTGTTTGTTGGTAAAAGAGTAGCCCAAGAGTTGGTGGTGGGTGGTGATGACTAGTTACCTTTCCTCTCTCTTTACACTGCTAAATTAGGGAGGGAATAGCACAAATAGCCTTTGTGTAGCTTTGCGCGAAAGTTTAGAAGTAAACATTTTATGTGGCCTGATTGCTTTGATTGCCATCTGGTGACCGATATACGTACCACTTCATCAGAAAGTTTGGTAAAATGTGTTCTCGTCAACCTTAGAAATTTGTTTTTTTTGTTTCATCAGGACTGAAGAAGTTTAGTATACAGAAGATTAAAATTATAAGACTTTTTCATGTGGAAAATGTTATTGTGACGCTTCCTTTACTTGACATATTTTGTTTTATTTTTGTCTACACCAATGAAAGTTATAAATCACTATCACGTGATTTGAAGTTGCAATGACACTTCAGTATACATATATGAAAAAAATGAAGGAATTACACAAACAGCACAATAAAATGCTCAGACACTAATTCGGGAAATTAACACAAAAATGTCCAGTTAATATTCTATGGGAGTATAATTACGACACAAGAAATAGTTCACGCTTCAGTAGTCTTCTGCATAATCTGAGGGTGATTCGTAACAGCCAAACTCCGAAAAGGAGTAAAAATCGTCTCTTCGGAGGCTCCACCACACGACAACACGCGTTTGAACGCTCGCCGAAATTTGACAGACATGGCGTTGTAAAGGATCGGGTTGATGGCGCTGTTGATGAAAATCATTGTCTTACAAAACATCAGAAACCACAGTTCCATGTAGCGTTCTTTACTCAATGAATTGTATACTAAGAGGACACGGTACGGCATCCATAGGGTGGCAAACACGGCCACTACCACAGCAACCATCTTCACCACCTGGCGAGAAAAAATAAAATTAGAAACGTTTAGTAGAAACATATGTGACAGTTCACATCGTATTTTAAACCACGCCATTCTTTACTCGTTCAATATGACAGTTCTTTGTTATTGAGCACAAACTTTTACAAATGGGCTATCTGTACTCTGCTCACCACGAGTATCGAAACCTGGTTTCTATCGGTATAAGTCTGCAGGTATACTGCATGCCACTAGGGGGTGTTCAATATGGATTTCAGTAAGAGAAGTGTGTGACAGTATTTCAGCTAAAGGGACCCACACCAGAGTTTACTGTCAGAAACGAACTTTAATCCTTCAATGGCTCAAGCCCCCAGTGGTTCAGCAGTATGTCTGCGGACTTACAACGCTAAAAACCGGGTTTCGATACCCGTGGTGGGCAGAGCACAGATAGCCCATTCTGTAGCTTTGTGATTAATTCAAAACAACAAAAATCAATGGCTCAACGGTAAGCTTAAAGAGTTACAAGTCTAGAAACCAGGTTTCGATACCTGCAATGGTCATAGCACGGATAGTTCCTTGTGTAACTTTATGTGTAAAAACAAATAAAGAAAACTAACTAGTTTACAGCTCCTCAGGGACAAGTTCGGGCACGTCCTCCCCCGTACTTGTATGTACACGAACTCGAGTATTTTTTGTGGATGTTATACAAACGATATACGTGTTTGTGTTAATATGGTACATATATATATATATGTAATATTTGTATCTTTAACATACCTTCTCCTTCTCGACAAAGGTCAAATTTACACATATATATTTTTGAGTACGGTTCGTGTTTTTTTTCCTTAACCTATTCATTATTAATGATAAATATGATGAAAATTGATTAAATTAAATATCCAAAGTAACTACGTTTAATTTGTTCGATATATTTCACCGATCACAAAGGTTTAGGTTTGTTGTCACTGTAACACCGAATCAAACAATAAGCACGGGTTAAAAAAATAGAGAGAGAAAGTGACACAGCAATAATTATAGTAATTAGTGTGTATGTGTTTTGTTATAGCAAAGCCACATCTGGTTATCTGCTGAGTCCATCGAGGGGAATCAAACCTCTAATTTTAGCGTTGTAAATCCGTAGACTTACGGCTGCTCAAGCGTGGAACTAGTAGTTTGTAATGATTAAAAATTATAGTGCGAACCTATTAGAGATAGTAGTGCTCAACACTGGAGAATGTGATTAAAACTGTTATATCTATAGAGTTAAACCACAAATAGTTCATTTTAAGGTTATATGTACGTTTGATGAACCCTCAGAAATACTGCCTGTTGTTTTACGTCATATTGATTCAGAAGACAAATGTATTTTTGTAGCAAATTTTTAAAAAAATACAGAACACGATTTTCAATTTCCTTATTTTATTTTATAGTAAACATATTGATTGGAACACAAGAACTTGAACAAATTATAATTACTGGTTATCAAATCAGCAATTCGAAACACGAAGCACAAAGTGATGGGTATAATAATGACAAAATATTATATTTTAATAGCTCAAGAAGTAGATGTGGCCAGATGGTGTGGGTGCCATACTGGCAAACTAGATATACTAGTCTTAATACTTTAGAAGTTGATATCCATAAATGATCTATGTGATGCATTGAAATTAACTGATTTGTAACACTATTAACAAGCTAATAGAACTAGCTGTAAGTAAGTTAGGTAAATTAATACAGTTGCAGCCGAAACGTCTTTCTCTGACTGTGAAATTCGAGGATTCATGGTTGAAGGTCAGTTGCCACAAAAGGCGTAACTGTAAGCGACTGTTAAATTCCAAATATATTACTACATAAGAGTAGCTCTAGATGAAAAGCTGGATAGTGGTGTCCCTAATTCAGTGGCACGAAACGTATTTGTTTGATTTTTTTTGTATCAGCAAACAAACAAACAGAAATAACTAATGGGGGTCACATAACGCAGTAAAAAAAAGTATTTTTAACAGCAGTTGTGATAATAAAAGTGAATGTAATTTATTCTTTTCATACAATAGGCTCGGCATGGCCAAGTGGTTAAGACACTCGAATAGTAATATGAGGGTTGCGGGTTCGACTTCCTGTCACACCAAACATGCTCGCCCTTTCAGCAGTAGTGACGTTATAAAGTTACGTTCAATCCCACTATTTGTTGGTAAAAGAGTAGGTCAAAAGTTAGCGGTGGGTGGTGATGACTAGCTGCTTTCCCTCTAGTCTTACACTGCTAAATTAGGGACGGCTAGTGGAAATAGCCCTCGTATAGCTTTGCGCGAAATTGTAAAAACAAACAAACAGTCGTACACAATAAATTCACAACTAAACATAGACGAGGTTGCGTAATTGCAAAAGCTGCTCCCTCCAAAAAAAGAAAAGTAATTGTGCTCCTATGTTTACTTCATAATAAATGTAGTTACGATCCTCGCTGATTCGCTCCCACCCCCGAAATTTGCGGGAGGAAGGGGGGCTGCGAGGGTACACTTACACCACTGCTTTCTTTTGAAACAATACAGGTAGCTTGAGTCTATGTATTATACATTCATGAACACGACGTAGACCTCAACATTTTCGTTCTAAAAATTTTAATTTAATTGGAACGCTCAGTTATTTCTTTATGGGTTTTATTCAGGTGTTTAATGACTCTTTGAACGAGAGTATAGCCTAAGTCTATAAATGTGAGGACATAACACCGAGTTTGGAGACAGAATAGCTTTACTGTGGCGTCAACTTAGTTGAGTAAACATTTACTGTCGAAATCCTAACTCCTTATCAGGACATGACACGAGACACCTGACGTACATTAAGCAAAACCTTAACAAAGGTTACATTTCAAATAACTTCATAGGAAATTCGTTCATCTCCTGTAAGTAAAAATACAGAGTTTTTCCAAATTTAAATATGAGGAAATAAAAGAAGATTATTATATCAAATAAAATACGAGCAACATTAATTTGCGTTTTTTTCGTGTTTTCTTTTTCTTTCAAAATTGCGCGCGAAACTACAAAAAATTATACTATCGCATAATCGTTTTACATTTGAATATTACGAATTATCAGTTTTGTTATTATTGCTGTCATTTGTTTTCTGGCCACAACTGGTATTTAAACCCAATGTTTTGCGGCGTTATAAACCGTGAAACTCACCGCTAAACCACCAGAGGGCAAACTAGAAGGAAAAAAGGCAGGTAGTCTACACTGCTCACCGCCAACTATTTGTCGGGTAATTTTATATTGTCAAATGGTGGAGATAGACCATTAGTATATTAGCGCTTCCACGAGCCTAGAGCATAAAGCGCGCTTCTGCATGTAACTTCGGATTCACAATTCGGAGTCGTTAACCAGTAGGCCACGCACACTCATTATATTTTATGAAAAAAAGTTAAAGCCAGATGAAATAAGCTGAAGAAAACTCCTGAAAATTGCCATGCACGCGAAAATACCAACTGTTTAACAAGATACTAACATTATTAGGTTTATACCCTCCTGTTCGATACGTATTTTTTTTACCGTGCAGTGATTCCAGCAACAAACGGATATGATAGATTGGTTTGTTTTGTATTTCGCATAAAGCTATACGAGGGCTATCTGCGCTAGCGGTCCCTAATTAAGGGGTGTAAGAGGGAAGGCGACTAGTCATCACCACCCACTGCCAATTCTTGAGCTACTCTTTAACCAACGAATAGTGGGATTGACCGTCACATTATATCACACCCACAGCTGAAAGAGCGAGCATGTCTGGTGTGACAGAGATTCGAACCTGCGACCTTCGGATTACGAATCGAGTGCCTTAACCACCTGGCCATGCCGGGCCTATTAACTATAGGAACGATAAAAGGATATCATTCATCCATAAATTACACAAGTTTCTATAGTGGGCTGCAGTTATATACCCGAGATATGATATAAATTATAATATATAGATGAAATAATTTACATAGCAAATTTTCTTCGAATTGGAAGGAAACCGAGGAGGCAGGCTCTATTAAAATAGTCCGCCGGTAGGACAGAAGTAAGTCTTTGGATTTACAACTCTAATATCAGGGGTTCGATTCTCCTCAGTGGACACAGTGGATAGCCTGATTAAAAAAAAAAACTATTAAGATATTATTAGTCCAAATAATATAATTACTAAACTGTAAATATAAGTGTGTTCTTTAAATATACGGTTTATTTAACTGATGTAAAAATTGAATTAGTGTGTGTTTCTTACAACAAAACTGGATGTGGCTATTCCCTAGACCACTGAAAGGAATCGAAGATTGAATTTGTAACGTGTTATTTAAAGATGGTGTAGAATGTTCTGGAAGTTAAGGCATTAGACTCAAGATCTGTGGGACTTGAGCTTGTATCTCGCCACCGAAAATACTCGCCCTTTTAGCCGTGAGGATGGTATAATATTATGGTCAGTCCTGGTATTCGTTTGCAAAGAGCAACCCCAGAGTTGGCGTAAGGTGATGTTGACTAGCTGCCTTCCCGTTAGTTTATTGTTTCAAAGGTAGGGATTACTGGTGCAGATAGCTCTTAATTAGTTCTGTGCGAAATTTAACGAGTAAACAATCATTGGGGTGGGCACAGCCCAGACACCCCATGGTGTAGTTTGTCTTTTAATAAATCATTTATACCATAAATATATATATAGATATATTCAAACATACTTTTATTTTACATATAAGAATTTTTACAGCCCCTTAAAACCTTAAGCGTCTCTTGACCAAAGAAATGTTAGCGATTAATAATGTTTAAAGCCACCTGGTGGCACAACGGAATGTCTGCGAATTCCAATTGCTCGAAAACGAATTTTGATAGCCTTTATTTACAGAGCGCAGATGGCCCATTGTGTAGCTTTGTGTTCAAATACAAATAAACAAACAACAATGTTTAAAAATATTATCCAACAAAACTTGCTACGTGTCTTCTGGTGGGGCATTGGTAAGTCTACCGCTTTATAACTCTAAAATTTGGTTTTAATTCTCGTGGTAGACAGAGCAGACTGCTTAATGTGGCTTTGTTGAAAAATAAATAAACGATAACATTATTTATTTGATAATGGTGATTGTTTTAATGTGAGTGTGTGTTGTTTCTTTTATATTGTATATGATTGAAGCCGTTGGACCTAATGGATATTAAAACTTTACAAATCCAAATTAATGAAGAAATCTATTTTAATTCATGGATAAGGATTTTTAACGTTTCAAATCAGAAAAATAAGCATGGTTTATTCCAATGAAACTCAGTTTCCCATTTCTACTTTTTTACGACCTTGTCAATTTGTGGGGTCATTTTTTTCTTTGATTTTGATGACACATTAGCAAGTATTAGCGTTAACTGCATACAGTTACTCATTTAGAAGTGATAATTAAATTCGACTTACAACGCTTTTTATCCAGCTTTTGATACCCATGGTGGGTACAGCAGATAGTCCATTCTGTATTTTAGTGTTTACCTACAAAATTCATAAACGCCATGGTGTTATAACATCAACACTAGTTAGCTGACTGCTTCTATGTGGCAATACTAGCATTATTTCATTAACAGTTCCCTTACTATGACACCATGGCCCGGCATGGCCTAGCGCGTTAAGGCGTGCGCTTCGTAATCTGAGGGTCGCGGGTTCGCGCCTGAGTCGCGCCAAACATGCTCGCCCTCCCAGCCGTGGAGGCGTTATAATGTGACGATCAATCCCACTATTCGTTGGTAAAAGAGTAGCCCAAGAGTTGGCGGTGGGTGGTGATGACTAGCTGCCTTCCCTCTAGTCTTACGCTGCTAAATTAGGGATGGCTAGCACAGATAGCCCTCGAATAGCTTTGTGCGAAATTCCAAAAACAAAAACAAACTATGACACCAGCACCATCTCTCATGTGTTTAATGTAATACCGTTTAAGTGCTAAATTTTATACTTCAACGTCCCCACTATTTAACTTGCTACCCATGCTATAACACTAACACTCTTAATATCTACTGTAACACCACACTCTAACTGACTGCTTCAATATTGTAACACCACACTCTAACATACTACTTCCGTACTGTAACGTCCCACACCGTCGTTGATAAGTGGTAAGTCTACGGATTTACAATGGTAAAATCAAGGGCTCGGTTCCCCTTGATGGACACAGCAGATAGCCCGATGTGGCTTTGCTATAAGAAGACACAGACTCCACTTTGTAACACCACACTCTAATTGACTGCTTCCACACTGTAACACCATACTCTAACTGACTGCTTCTATACTGTAACTCCACATTTTAAGTTACTAATTTCACACTGTAACATCTCACTTTAATTCACTACTTCTATACTGTAACACCAGTACGCTTTAGGACCAAACGTATTTAAGTCAATAGTTTTTAACTGGCCACTTCCAAATTAACATAACACATTTAACCTCTACCATACGAAAAATATGTTTCACGATGAAAAACTTGTAAAATCATCTTAAGACCAATGATTAAAATATTAATAAACATAAAACAAATTAATAGTATTTCTAAACTTTGTTGTACAGATATTAAATGAGATGTAATATCATGGAAATATTTAGAAGACAGGAAGGTAATGGAAGTCAGCTTATTAATTTGAGGAAATGTTTAGAAAGAACACTAATAAATAAGCTATCAGCAAACGATAAGAACTCACTAATTTTAAACCATGTACAAGTCTTTACTAATACTTTATCTAAAAAATAAATCGGAAGTAAGGGAAGAAATATTCGCGCGTTACATGGAATGAAGTAAACTTTCTAGCAGTGCCCCCTAGTGACAAAACAACATGTTTGCGTACTCACACCGCTAGAAATCGGTTTTCGATACCCGTGGTGGACAAAGCTTGCATATCCCATTGTGTAGCTTTATGCTCGATTCTAAACAATCAATCAATCAATTCCAGGGGTGCTGACAGGCACATCTTCTAATTTTATTTGTCCAATATGTGCGGTGCTGCTTCTATGGTTTTATTTTTGCCTCTAAACTCAGAAGTTCCTTACAGGAAGCTGTTTCTATCCTGTCTTTCTCCCGAAAACCTATACGATGAAGCCAATGAAGTGAATGGGGCACATATTTGTTTCTGAATATTCATTAAAAGCTACTCAAAGGCTCTGTTCTAACAGTCAATAATTCTAAACTGAATACTAAAGGGAATTCAGTTAGATAACAGCACCCACCGCCAACTCGTGGGCTTCTCTCATCTGATCAAACAGTTGGATTTTACCAACACTTTTATAAAGCATTTAGAGTCTCAAACATTCCACACCCCCTTTCTACCTCACAACCTCATACTGCTGCTTAAAATCGCGAGCTTCGCTCGCGTATCCTACAGGAAAATATTTAGCGATATGAATACAATCTCTATTTATATATTGAATTAAAGAGAAATCTGGAGGCTTATACCGAATTTTCTACTGAATATGATCAGTGGTAATCAAACTGTTAACTCATAAAAAATTAAGTATGTTTCCCTCTTTGATTTTGTATGAAAGAACCATAAAGGGCAAAGTAGAAATGTATTCTAGATAAATAATACTGAAATATAGCACCATCCATTTCAATTACGATTGTGCGGTATGACATTCAATTCAAATTCTTATTAAAATCATTCTTACAATGATATATTTATATTTTCCCTCTTATAAACTTCAGTAGGGCTCAGGATCTCTTTAACAAGAGGGAACTCTCAATAGCCGCAGCATTTGAAATTAGTTTAGGCAGGATCAAATTAAATTAATGTTATATAAAATTTTTCCCTTTCTATTAGCAATATTTTTATGCACTAACAATACCAAGCATAGGGTACACGTATATCCGATTCAGTTTTATTACTAATCAGGATCTCAATCAGCCTACCCTCAAATTGGAATTCTTTTAGTTAAGTTAGAGTAAATTAATATATCAGACCTCGAGCGTCGTCAGATATACCAATTGAAAGAGTTTTACCTCATAAGTCCAAAATTGTAATTAGATCTCAAATCAGTCGTGATGTGACAGAGCTATGAGCTAAAAGTTTGTAAAGAAAAAAGAAACGCGAAAACAGAACCGTTCTAGGAGCCACTTTGCCGCGACTGAAAAATCATACACACACGTTTTCTCCACCACGAAGATTAGCTTACACATCTTTGGTCTCTACTCTGCTATTGAGCAATAAACTGGACAAAACTGATTATTACTGCTTTGTTTTACCCCTCCCTTATCAGAATAAAGTTTAGATCCTTTAGTGTCAGTTCTACTTAAGTGTCAATTCTATTTTATTTAAGTGTCAGTTCTATTTCAGTTGCGTTTTGCGTTGTCGTCGTTATTCATCATGTGACAAAATGTATCGTTCGAAATATTGCCAGGAATAAACTACGTTAAACAAAGTTTTATTTAGCATCAATAAAACCGTTTATAGAGTGCATATTATTGATATATATATCTATATTATTGATATATATATATATATATCAGCTTCACACTTTCTGAAAATATAACTCAATCTATACTGAGAGTAGAATTGTTTTATTCAAATATATATGAAGAAATTAAACCTTGTAATAATTTTTTTTAAATTATGAACTAACTTGTTAGAGTTAGGGAGCTTTTTAAAGGATTTTTTATCTCCCTATATACACAAGGACTATCTACCCCTAGCCATTTCTACTTCCTCTTTTTTTTTAATGAGAGACTATGAAGCACAGTAATACCTACTGTTGACTCTTGGACAACTTTCGGCGTTGACCTTCACACTTATGATTCGTCCATGGCTCCAAAGGAAGAAATGTGTTCTTTTGTTTTTTTGCTCTAATCGAATACTAACAACGAACCTTCAGATTCACAGACAGAGCAAGCTAACCACTAGATCACTCTGGTAACAGTTTTTTACTAATTACGTGCTAAAAATTAGGTCTATACGAAGTGCCATGTTCACTAGTTTTGTTATTCGTTCCTGTGTGAACGTCGTTGTACAATTGAAGTTTCCACTAAACTCCTACGTTCTTGTTACTATGTAAAAGTCGTTGTACCATTAAAAATTTCCGCTAAATTTCCACGTTCTTATTACTACATGAAAGTCAGTGAAAGTATCATTGAAAGTTTTCAACTGAAGTTCTACGTTGTAGATCAAACTTTGAGATGTGTATTATTGCTGTGGCCACGAGGATTAATATCGTACCATTCACTCCAGTTACTGCTTAATCCGGGTTATGGATGATAAATCACAAATAATGACATGGCATTTTTTACACTGTTTCGAGCCATCTCTTTTTCAAATTTTAATCACCTGTCAGAATTTGACTTCACTAAATTAATGGGGAAATCAGCTAAGGTCATTATTACAAAATCATTCTCAGATAAGTTAACGCTCGTGAAGCTAGCGAAACCTAATCACTAATTTTATCATCGAAACAATAATTTTCTATCCCAGTTCTCCGTTACATGATACCTAGATATTCAAGTCTCTAACTCAGTGAGTCGTTCATTGTTTAATTTTCTATCCCAGTTCTCCGTTACATAATACCTAGATATTCAAGTCTCTAACTCAGTGAGTCGTTCATTGTTTAATTTTCTATCCCAGTTCTCCGTTACATAATACCTAGAAATTCAAGTCTCTAACTCAGTGAGTCGTTCATTGTTTTATGAATATCCTAAGTCTGTGTAATGTATTTTAAATACTTGAACCAAGGATATTTTAGGAATGTGACTGGTAAGACAAGAGTATGCAGTTAAAACACGAAGCGCCCTCCAAACCCTGCTCATAGTATGTTATTATAGAAATAATAATGACGTGTAATTTAGTCTACGTAATACGACTAAAAATGCGAATCATTCAGCTGATGGTTCTGAATATTATCAGTCGAATTTAAAAATAACTAATTTGTTTTTGTTACTTTAAAAAGGTCCTTAATAAAGGGTCACGTGGAACTTAATCGATACATATTATTCGTTCACAAAAAATTTAAAATACTCAATGAATTGAGAAATGCGTTTTTTTTTTCAACGACGAAAGGTCATTAATTTGCTAATATTCTACAGATTTGTGACAGTATGCTGTTTTGAACAGCGATAACTTTCAGACACGGCGTAATGGCTCAAAGACGGCTCTGAGTTTGTTTGTTGTTGTTTTTCAAGTACAAAATTTTAGCTCATAGGTCCGCCATCTCTTGACGGATTTGAGATCTAATTACTCTTTTAAATTTAGGCAAATCATTTCGATTAATGTACTTCACCACATCCAAGGTCTCATAAGTTAATTTACTCTGTTTTGCCTGAAATAATTTCAGTTTGAGGGTAGGCTGGTAGAGATCCTGTTGAGTAATAAAATCGAATCGAGCTTAAGATAATGCTCCATGCTTGGTATTACTGTCTCTGCTACTGAAGATTCTGTGTTGTTTAAAAGTGAATTACGAAACAGGAAAAATGCAAATATATCAGTGTCGGATAAAAGTGTAACTTTCTAAAGAAAAATATTTTCAGCTGTTATTGCGTCCACTAGAGCTTCTTTCTCAAACCTGTAAAATATTTTATATAACACGTCTTACAGTTTTTGTATGCTTCACTTTGATTCCCTTACGTAGTGCTCTAAATATCTGTTTGGAGGTTTCACGGTTCGCGACACGTTGCTACAAAACACGTGTTCTGCATTTTAATGCTGCCGAATAATTGGCAGTGATGGCTGCTGACTGTTTGTCAACCGTCTATGGAACTTCTTCCAGTGGTATAGCGATATATCTGCGGACGTACAATGCTAGAAACCGGGTTTTGATACCCGTGGTGAGCAAAGCACAGATAGCCCAGAGTGTAATTTTTGAGCTTAGCTACAAACAAATAAGCCCGCAAAATTTTGAAAGGATTGTTTGTTTGTTTTGGAATTTCGCACAAAGCTACTCGAGGGCTATCTGTGCTAGCCGTTCCTAATTTAGCAGTGTAAGAATAGAGGGAAGGCAGCTAGTCATCACCACCCACCGCCAACTTTTGAGCTACTCTTTTACCAACGAATAGTGGGATTGACCGTCACATTATAACGCCCCCACGGCTGGGAGGACGAGCACGTTTGGCGCGACTCGGGCACGAACCCGCGACCCTCAGATTACGAAGCGGACGCCTTAACGCGCTAGGCCATGCCAGGCCATTTTGAAAGGAAGAAAAAAACCTTCCTAGTAAATGCGTATTAGATTTTTTGTTGGGTTTAAGATATTAGTTGGCCCGACATTGCCAGGTGGTTAAGACACTTGACTCGTAATCTGAGGATCGCAGGTTCGATTCCCCTTCGCACAAAACATGCTCATCCTTTCAACCGTGGGGGTGTTATAATGTTACAGTCAATCCCACTATTCAATGGTAAAAGAGTAGCCCAAGAGTTGGAGGTGGGTGGTGGTGACTAACTGCCTTCTCTCTAGTTTTACACTGCTAAATTAAGGACGGCTAGCGCAGATAGCCCTCGTGTAGCTTTGTGTGAAATTCAAAACAAACCAAACCTAAAATTAACATAGGACTATTGGTTAAACAATGGCCTATTAACTCATAAGAATTTTTTTTTCAGACCATAATTTATATATTTCTATATTTGTTTCACGCACAGGCTAGCTGTATTAACACTATTTCAAAATTATAACTTGGTCTTATTTTAAAAGCACGGTTGTTTTCAAATTTCGTATTTCGTCATATCTTTACAAAACATCTTTTCTATTATTAAAACAACAAGTATGTTTTAGCTTATTTTTGAGGAATTATCTGCTACTATTGACACACGCTGGCTCTGTGGTAGAACACTGGATTTCGGATCTGGGTTTGAAGCGATGCGATACCGCAAACCATTTACACTGTAAGTGCATTATAAGAGTAATAGTGGATTATAAAATGTTACTGACAGGCTTCCATGCCTGCGGTGAGGACTTCAACTTTATGGGCGTTTTCAGATAACCTTGGTAGCTTTTTCATAAGAACAGAATACAAATTCTGTTTTTGTTAAGTCAGACATCCATGTCCTGAACACCTAAAGACTTGTACAGAAAGATAAAGTGATGGTCACTTTTTGATGAGGTTTATCAGAGTTTGGTTATTCAACAAAATTTTTGGTATGTTTGTTTGTTTTGGATTTCGCGCAAAGCTAAACGAGGGCTATATGTGCTAGCCTTCCCTAATTTAGCAGTGTAAGACTAAAGAGAAAGCAGCTAGTCGTCACCACCTACCGTCAACTCTTGGGCTACTCTTTTACCACTGAATAATTGGATTTACCGTCACATTATAACGTCCCCACGGCTTAAAGGGCGAAAATGTTTGGTACGACGGGGATTCGAACCCGTGACCCTGGCCATTGGTCTCTGGATTTTTGTTAATTTTATATTATGGAAGGAGGCATGTCAATATTCAAATGAAAATAGAAACTACGTATTTATTATTTGAATGCATATATTTAAATATTTTTCTGTTCAATTAAAATTAGTTCAGTTACGAGCCCTGTTTCTATCTTACCTGTACTCTGTTACTATTCTTTTTCCAGTCTGAAGCTGTGTCTGAGTGGTTTCTTGATCCAAAACCTTTGTTGAGATCACTGGTGAAGAGGATCCTTGCTATCAGTCCGTACAGCACACAGGACAACAGCAACGGGAATACGTAAAACAGGACAAGATCAGCAAAGAAATAACCCAGGTAGTGTTCCCTGGAGAGGGCAAAAGTGCACGTTTCCATATTCTTGTGCCCCTTGTAGAATATGGGCACGGTCTTGGTGAGGAAAAGCCAGGGGGAGCAGTAGCTGCAGGCGACCACCCAAACACCAATGATGATCTTTTTGGCCCTGTTAACGGTGCAGATCATCTGGGCCTTCATGGGATGGCAGATAGCGATGTATCGTTCTACTGTGAAGGCTGTGATGGATAAAGACGAGGCATTGATGCCTAGATACTGAAGAAAGATGAAGATGGCACAACCAACTCTGCCCCAGATCCACTCGTCTCCGAGCAAGTAGTAGGACAGAACCTCATTGGGTACAGAAGCTACCAGAACCATGAGATCTGCTAGGGACAAACTGACGAGATAACAGTTGGTAGGGGTGTGCATACTGCGGGTTTTAGTGACGACTATGACAACCATAATGTTGCCAATAATACCAACAACAAAGATGATTCCCTGGAAAATGGTCCCCACAATTCGATAATTTAACGAATAATATTTTGGGGCTGCGTAATCTGTAATGTTTGTAGTTTCATTCAGAACATCGACCAAAGAGAGGTTGCTAGGCAATGCAGACATATTGCAACAGTAACACGAACCGTTTTCACACCGTGTTACTTGGTCAGTTTTGGTCCTGCTTATTAAATTCTATACGCACTAATATTGTAGATATTTCTGTAGACAGATAAGGCAGACCAAAAAGATAACAACAAAGCAATAGTTTTAAGAAAGAGTTTAAAATGTTACTGACAGTGAACAGAAAAGTTCAGAAGAGAATCTCTGACCTCTGTTGTTATTTGTTTATATTTTTTACAAGTACTGATAGTTTTTGAAACATTAATGGTTCCCACACGTGTATGTATACATTTATATATATATATATATATGCCAAGATCCTTAAAGCCAGTGTTACTTATCTGGTTGCAAACAGCACCTCTTGCTCTCCTCAACAGCCCACTCTTCACTGGGAGCTTTAAATGTAAGCCGCAATTGGTGCTTGCTGACGAGGCAACTCCATGACAGACTTTGTCTGCGCAGAGCCTGGTTTCCTTGGCGACCAAGTTCTCTATTAACTGTATTGTTCCACGCCAAAGTTATAAAAGCTTTTTTTTTTTTTCTGATTAGATATTTTCATCAAAATTCTCATCTGTTATTCATTTAACTCTGACGTCATTGTTATCTTATGTTATAACGCTATTATTTATGTTAAATTGCCTCTTACTACCATGGACCAACTCCTGTTTTTTTAACTTTTTACTTCAGATCGTTATTTCTCTATCGACGCTCTTTTTACGTCTTCTTCTATTCATCTAATTCCATTATCACAGTTTTCATCCAAGAAATAGTGTTCATATTAACTCATTTCCACCACAGAAGGGCCCAGCGGCATGTCTCCGAAAATACGAGTTTCGATACCCGTAGTAGGCAGAGTACAGAGAGCTCATGAGCAACTTCTTGCTTCACTTCAAACAAACTCTTATTCCTCCAACATTAAATCTTGTATTCATACACGTGGTACTCAAACAGTTCCTCTAACTCTGTCTTACTCTGCTAACATTTCTTCCTAACCCTTAACTGTCTTCTATTCCCTTTGTTAGTCACTCTATTTCACTCTTTCTACTTTCTAAAATCTCGCACATTTCTATACTCCGTTTCCATTGTTCCCGTCTCTAACACTCCGACAAGCTGTTCTAATATGTATTCACATACATCCATTGTTCCCGTCTCTAACACTCCGACTAGCTGTTCTAATATGTATTCACATACATCCATTGTTCCCGTCTCTAACACTCCGACTAGCTGTTCTAATATGTATTCACATACATCCATTGTTCCCGTCTCTAACACTCCGACTAGCTGTTCTAATATGTATTCACATACATCCATTGTTCCCGTCTTTAACACTCCGACTAGCAGTTCTAATATGAACACATATATCTATTGTTCCCGACTCTAACATTCCGACTAGCAGTTTTAATATGAATACATATATCTATTGTTCCTGTCTCTAACATTCCGACTAGCAGTTCTAATATGAATACATATATCTATTGTTCCCGTCTCTAACATTCCGACTGGCAGTTCTAATATGAATACATATATCTATTGTTCCCGTCTCTAACATTCCGACTAGCAGTTCTAATATAAACACATATATTTATTGTTTCTGTCTCTAACACTCCGACTAGCAGTTCTAATATCAATACATATATCTATTGTTCCCGTCTCTAACACTCCGACTAGCAGTTCTAATATGAACACATATATCTATTGTTCCCGTCTCTAACATTCCGACGAGCAGTTCTAATATGAATACATATATCTATTGTTCCCGTCTCTAACATTCCGACTAGCAGTTCTAATATGAATACATATATCTATTGTTCCCGTCTCTAACACCCCGACTAGCAGTTCTAATATGAATACATATATCTATTGTTCCCGTCTCTAACATTCCGACTAGCAGTTCTAATATGAATACATATATCTATTGTTCCCGTCTCTAACATTCCGACGAGCAGTTCTAATATGAATACATATATCTATTATTCCCGTCTCTAACATTCCGACGAGCAGTTCTAATATGAACACATATATCTATTGTTCCCGTCTCTAACATTCCGACGAGCAGTTCTAATATGAATACATATATCTATTGTTCCCGTCTCTAACATTCCGACTAGCAGTTCTAATATGAATACATATATCTATTGTTCCCGTCTCTAACACTCCGACTAGCAGTTCTAATATGAATACATATATCTATTGTTCCCGTCTTTAACACTCCGACTAGCAGTTCTAATATGAATACATATATCTATTGTTTTCGTCTCTAACACTCCGACTAGCAGTTCTAATATGAATACATATATCTATTGTTCCCGTCTTTAACACTCCGACTAGCAGTTCTAATATGAATACATATATCTATTGTTCCCGTCTCTAACATTCCGACTAGCAGTTCTAATATGAATACATATATCTATTGTTCCCGTCTCTAACATTCCGACGAGCAGTTCTAATATGAACACATATATCTATTGTTCCCGTCTCTAACATTCCGACGAGCAGTTCTAATATGAACACATATATCTATTGTTCCCGTCTCTAACATTCCGACGAGCAGTTCTAATATGAATACATATATCTATTGTTCCTGTCTCTAACACTCCGACTAGCAGTTCTAATATGAACACATATATCTATTGTTCCCGTCTCTAACATTCCGACGAGCAGTTCTAATATGAATACATATATCTATTGTTCCCGTCTCTAACATTCCGACTAGCAGTTCTAATATGAATACATATATCTATTGTTCCCGTCTCTAACACTCCGACTAGCAGTTCTAATATGAATACATATATCTATTGTTCCCGTCTCTAACATTCCGACGAGCAGTTCTAATATGAATACATATATCTATTGTTCCCGTCTCTAACATTCCGACGAGCAGTTCTAATATGAATACATATATCTATTATTCCCGTCTCTAACATTCCGACGAGCAGTTCTAATATGAACACATATATCTATTGTTCCCGTCTCTAACATTCCGACGAGCAGTTCTAATATGAATACATATATCTATTGTTCCCGTCTCTAACATTCCGACTAGCAGTTCTAATATGAATACATATATCTATTGTTCCCGTCTCTAACACTCCGACTAGCAGTTCTAATATGAATACATATATCTATTGTTCCCGTCTTTAACACTCCGACTAGCAGTTCTAATATGAATACATATATCTATTGTTCCCGTCTCTAACATTCCGACTAGCAGTTCTAATATGAATACATATATCTATTGTTCCCGTCTCTAACATTCCGACGAGCAGTTCTAATATGAATACATATATCTATTGTTCCCGTCTCTAACATTCCGACGAGCAGTTCTAATATGAACACATATATCTATTGTTCCCGTCTCTAACATTCCGACGAGCAGTTCAAATATGAATACATATATCTATTGTTCCCGTCTCTAACATTTCGACGAGCAGTTCTAATATGAATACATATATCTATTGTTCCCGTGTCTATCATTCCGACGAGCAGTTCTAATATGAATACATATATCTATTGTTCCTGTCTCTAACACTCCGACTAGCAGTTCTAATATGAACACATATATCTATTGTTCCCGTCTCTAACATTCCGACGAGCAGTTCTAATATGAATACATATATCTATTGTTCCCGTCTCTAACATTCCGACTAGCAGTTCTAATATGAATACATATATCTATTGTTCCCGTCTTTAACATTCCGACAAGCAGTTCTAATATGAATACATATATCTATTGTTCCCGTCTCTAACACTCCGACTAGCAGTTCTAATATGAACACATATATCTATTGTTCCCGTCTCTAACATTCCGACGAGCAGTTCTAATATGAATACATATATCTATTGTTCCCGTCTCTAACATTCCGACGAGCAGTTCTAATATGAATACATATATCTATTGTTCCCGTCTCTAACACTCCGACTAGCAGTTCTAATATGAATACATATATCTATTGTTCCCGTCTCTAACATTCCGACGAGCAGTTCTAATATGAATACATATATCTATTGTTCCCGTCTCTAACACTCCGACTAGCAGTTCTAATATGAGCACATATATCTATTGTTCCCGTCTCTAACATTCCGACGAGCAGTTCTAATATGAATACATATATCTATTGTTCCCGTCTCTAACACTCCGACTAGCAGTTCTAATATGAATACATATATCTATTGTTCCCGTCTCTAACACTCCGACTAGCAGTTCTAATATGAGCACATATATCTATTGTTCCCGTCTCTAACATTCCGACGAGCAGTTCTAATATGAATACATATATCTATTGTTCCCGTCTTTAACATTCCGACAAGCAGTTCTAATATGAATACATATATCTATTGTTCCCGTCTCTAACACTCCGACTAGCAGTTCTAATATGAATACATATATCTATTGTTCCTGTCTCTAACACTCCGACTAGCAGTTTTAATATGAACACATATATCTATTGTTCCCGTCTCTAACATTCCGACGAACAGTTCTAATATGAATACATATATCTATTGTTCCCGTCTCTAACATTCCGACTAGCAGTTCTAATATGAATACATATATCTATTGTTCCCGTCTCTAACACTCCGACTAGCAGTTCTAATATGAATACATATATCTATTGTTCCCGTCTCTAACATTCCGACAAGCAGTTCTAATATGAATACATATATCTATTGTTCCCGTCTCTAACACTCCGACTAGCAGTTCTAATATGAATACATATATCTATTGTTCCCGTCTCTAACATTCCGACTAGCAGTTCTAATATGAATACATATATCTATTGTTCCCGTCTCTAACATTCCGACGAGCAGTTCTAATATGAATACATATATCTATTGTTCCCGTCTCTAACATTCCGACTAGCAGTTCTAATATGAATACATATATCTATTGTTCCCGTCTCTAACACTCCGACTAGCAGTTCTAATATGAATATATATATCTATTGTTTTCGTCTCTAACACTCAGACTAGCAGTGTTAATATGTAAGCATATATACGTCCTTCTTTGTCCATAATATCTTTGCTGATGTTATTCTACCAACTTTATCTGGTAGTGTGTGACATTTGTACCCTATTGGCACACCGAAATGTCCGCGTAGTTATAATGCCAGAAATTCGTGACGGGCAGAGCACAAATAGCACACTGTGTAGCTTTATGATTAACTACAAACAAATAAAGATAACGTTTACTAATGATATGCGGGTGTCATTATATCACAATATTATATCACGATATGACTGATATTTTCAGTTACATCACTCCCGGACGCCCAATGCAGATATTAATAACAATACACACATGTACTAACAATTCAAGAGTATCTTATCTGATATATCTGAGTCCTTAAGTTCCCCGCTGCGGCAGCGGTAAATGTATGGATTTACAACGCTAAGATCAGGGGTTCGATTCTCCTCGATGGACACAGCTGTTAGACCAATGAGGTTTTACTATAAAAAAAATACACATAAGAGTCCTAAAGCTCTTTTTCATTTTGGCTCCCTCAAGTAGCTAGAAGCTTAAACTACCACTGTGTGTGTAACACCAGTTTAATAGTTAAGACGTAATTACACTTAAATTTGGTGTTTTAAAAGACGTTTCCTTCTGATTCTTATGGCCCTGAAGGTTTTTAATTTTTCACCAAGAAAAACAATACTGATCTTTCAAATGATCGACCTTATCGATTAAATATTTATATAGAAGATTACACATAATTATGCAATAACAATACTAATGGTTTGGTTTGAATTTCGCACAAAGCTACACGAGGGCTTTCTGTCCTTAATTTTGCAGTGTAAGACTAGAGGGAAGGTAGCTAGTCGTCACCACTTACCTCCAACTCTTGGGCTACTCTTTTTACCAACGAATAGTGGGATTGACTCTCACATTATAACGTCCCCGCGGCTAAAAAGGCGAGCACGTATGGTGTGTCAGGGATTCGAACCCACGACTCTCAGATTACGAGTCGAGTGCCTTATCCACCTGGCCGTGCCAGGCCAGGAATCTAGTGTGTGTGTGTGTTTTACACACTAGAAATGTGTACATATGTTACTTTTCTGTTAATAAACTTCTAATTCGCATTTAAGGAGGTCATCACAAATGACAGGTTTACTCCAAAACGCGCCATGAATAATATCGTCCTTTTATTACAAAATATTGATAATAGATATAAAATTACAATAACAAATATATTTAAACGGGCGATGAAAGAACAAGCTGTAAGAACATGTTAATAAAAAATTACAAATTAATAGGCTTACATAGAATGACTAACGCTGTAGTTGTCAGTGGCGCAGCTGTAGACATATATCCGGTTTTTAATTATTTTTGTTTCACCTTACTCAGGAGAACCCCTACATTCTGCTCTATGTCACAATTGCACCCATTTGCCCTTCCTTTTCCTCCTTAACCTGCCCCTGAACTGAGTCAACAGGAATAAAATATGTGTCAATCTGTGTAGAAGTCGCATATGATTCAGTGTGTGCTCTTATCCTAACGTTGTATGGTGGACCATACTAGTATATGATTTAGTATGTGTTCTTAACCTAACGTTGTATGGTGGACCATACTAGTATATGATTTAGTGCGTGTTTTTATCCTAACGTTGTATTGTGGGCCATACTAGCGTATGATTTAGTGTGTGCTCTTATCCTAACGTTGTATGGTGGACCATATTAATATATGATTTAGTGTGCAATCTTATCTTAACGTTGTATAGTAGACAATACTCATATACACTGCTGGCCAAAATCTAAAGGGCAATGAACATAAAAAGAAAATGTGCATTTTGCGTTGTTAGATTCAACCATTTATTTAAGTAGAGCTTCGAAAGATGAAAATAAGAAAATGGAAAATAAAAATAACAAACTTTTAACATTTAATAGGGAAAATATGAACACTATGAAATTAGCCTAAATACAAGCTGGTCAAAAGTTTAAGACCATACTGAAACGAAGCGTTAATCGGTAAACACGTAACAAAATTTAGTCATTTGTGTTCAAGTATTAGTATTGTCAACATCTCCCACTGACATCTCCTGTGTTACACTGGGTAAAAACATGGCAAAGGCTAAAAAGTTGTCAGAGTTTGAACGTGGCAGAATTGTCGAGCTGCAAAAGCAAGGTTTCTCTCAACGTGCCATCGCTGGTGACATTGGACGTAGTAAAACTGCTGTTGCAAATTTCTTAAAAGACCCTGAGAGATACAAAACGAGAATTTCAAGTGGTTGGCCCACGAAAATTTCGCCGGCGTTGAGCAGGAGGATTCGACGGGTTGTCTGGCAAGACACAAGCCGATCGTTGAACCAGATTAAGGCCCTTACGGACGCAAAACACAGCTCAAGAACAATAAGACGGCATCTAAAAGAGAAAGGCTTCAAACACCGTAAACGTCTTTATAGGCCACGCCCATTTCTACACCACGAAACAGCTCGGTTAAACTTCGCTGAAAAGCACCAAACATGAGACGTAGAAAAATGAACAAAGGTTTGTTCTCTGATTAGAAAAAACATTAACCTTGGTGGTCCAGATGGCTTTCAACGTTACTGGCACGATAAGGATATCCCACCGGAGACATTTTCTACACGACACAATGGAGAAGGCTCCATCATGATCTGGTGTGCTTTCTCCTTCCATGGAACAATGGAGCTTTAGGTTATATAGGGGCGTCAAACAGCAGCTGGCTACATTGTCATATTTGATAGAGCATCCTTATTGACTGAAGGCACTCGTTTGTGTGGAAATGACTGGATCTTTCAGTAGGACAACGTTGCAATCTACCATGCCCGAAAGACAAAAGACTTTTTCATGGCAAATAATTTGATTCTTTTTGACCATCCAGCATATTCGCCCAAACGCAACTCAATTGAAAATGTTTGGGGTGGATGGCAAGGGAAGTCTATAGAAGTGAACGTCAATTCCAAACAGTGCATGATCTTCGTGAAGCCATCTTCATCACTTGGAATAACATTCCAGCCAGCCTTCTGCAAACGCTTATATCGACCATGCCAAAGCGAATGTTTGAAGTTATTCGCAATGACGGCCGTGTAACTCACTACTGAGACCTCTTGTTGGGCATCTCCTACCCTGTTTAGGACTTCTTTTTGGTACGATTTTAAACTTTTGACCAGCTAGTAATTAGGCTAATTTCATAGTGTTCACATTTCCCCTATTAAATGCTAAAAAAAGTTTTTTTTATTTTCCCTTTTCTTATTTTCATCTTTCAAAGTTCTACTCAAATAAGCGGTTGATTTTAACAACGCAAAATGCATATTTTGTCTTTATGTTCATTGGCCTTAAGATTTTAGCCAGCAGTGTATGATTTAGTGTGTGCTCTTATCATAACGTTATGTGGTGGACCATACTAATATGTGATTTAGTGTGTGATCTTATCTTAACTTTGTATGGTGGGCCATACTAATATATTATAGAATTTATATAGGACCATTAAAAGGGGAGTCTCGTGCTCTTGGTTAGCTCAGTAGTAAAGCAACGCCCGATAATTTCGAGTTCAAGTTAATATTGTCGAGTCTTTCTCTTTCAGTTTTCACACTAAGATTTAGATGACGTATCGAAAGGCGGCTGGTGGCTACTACTGTGGCGATTGTCATCAGCCAGAACCAAGATATTTTTTTCTGTAACATTTGCCAGTCCATTTTTTGTAAATCACGTTGTCCGTGATATACCTTATCCTCCTTAAAACACACCACATAAAGGTATTTAAACACTCATAACTCGATTGATAAGTTGCAAATCTTAATTTTAAACGCAAAAAACTTAATGTTACAGCGACTATGGCGTAGTTTGATTAACTGTAGTACACTCAGACGTAGAGTGTGTAATAAAAATATATATATAACAAAATGGGATTTCTCTCACTAGTTACAGATCGCTTTCCTCGATTTTATGGAGAAGGTAGTAGTTAATCACGTGCTCTTGCGTTTCTTACAATTATGGGCTTGCTTCGTTAAGATACCTTGTTAGTATTGTTCAAAGGTTTCGGTAATTATTCGTTGTTATTGTTTACTTCAGGGAATTTATAATAACCTAACCTTTCTTGTCTTGTATCTTATCATGATCTATTCTAACTTTAAAAGTTGATAAAATATGGTAATTTATTATAATAGTGAGTTGGTATAATTTAAACATATTTAATAACTTTAAAATTATATATCTTTCATAAGCTTCGATACTATTTGTTTTTATATTTGGTAAAATATTCTTTTACTATACTATTTGGTAACTGTAGTTTAAATAAGAATTGTAAGTTGCGGATTCGAATCCCTGTCACACCAAACATGTTCGCCCCTTTAGTGGTGGGGGCGTTATAATGTGTCAGTCAATCCCACTATTCGTTGGTAAAAGAGTAGTTTAAGAATTGGGGGTGGGTGGTGATGACTAGCTGCCGTCCATCTAGTTTTACACTGCTAAATTACGGATGGCTAGCGCACATAGCCCTCGTGTAACTTTGCGCGAAATTAAAAAAACCAAACCAAACCACAATAGGTTGAGTTATTCGTATAATGCTATTACGTTACGAGTTAATTAAATTTCCATTTTCCATAATTACTTTTGCGTAACAATATTAATGGTCGCTGCAAATTTTTAAAATGTTGACTTTCAGTTTTATCGCGTGTCTTTCGTCATTGGTAATTACCTAAATGACATTCATTTGACAGAAAGTCCTTGAAGTCGACGTTAAGAGCGGAGACTATATGGAGTCTCAAATTTTCTCTTCCTGGTTATAACGTTTGTTTGAGAAATATCCCGCATAACTTTTCCCAATTTTGAACTCACAGTCCAGATGGAAAGCGGTTACTCAACACTACAGACCGCCTACTCTTTGACTTTTCTAATCAAATTGAAGAGTTCTGCCACGCTCCTATAACGTTCTTACGACTTCGAAGTGCTGCAATGAGGCGCGAACCATACATATTCGGATTTACAGATTAACACGTAAATCCTTATAACATGCCCAGTTTAAGAATGCTGAAACATACATGTACGTAGCCCGAGCTTATTGGAGCTGTTTTAAATTGCTACTAAGATTTTGTTGTTTATAAGCGAGCTCAAAGCTTTGCCCACCACAGGTAACGAAACTCGGTTTCTAGCGTTGTAAGCCCATAGACGTGCCGCTGTTCCGCTGGGAGGAGCAAGTACAAGATAATTCACAGAAAACAAAACCGAAACTGAACTCTAGAGTCTAATAAGCTACCTTGTTCGAGTTAGTTCTAAAATTTCCATCACGGAAAGTTATGTTTGTTTGTTTGTTTTGAATTTCACGCAAAGCTACTCGAGGGCTATCTGTGCTAGCCGTCCCTAATTTAGCAGTGTAAGACTAGAGGGACGGCAGCTAGTCATCACCACCCACCGCCAACTCTTGAGCTACTCTTTTACCAACGAATAGTGGGACTGGCCGTCACATTATAACGCCCCCGCACCTGAAAAGGCGAGCATGTTTGGTGCGGCTGGGATTCGTACTCGCGACCCTTGGATTACGAGTCGAACGCCTTAACACGCTTGGCCATGGCGGGCCCCGGAAAAGTTATGAACAATAGAGAACTTTCAGGTGTGTACACATGGCATTTAGGTTGAATTTGGTTTGCTTATTCTAAAACGTCATATTGATAATAATGTGTTTTTTAGTACAAAGCTGCACAATGGGCTACACAGGCCTGAGAATTTAAATATCATAAAAATTAATTTGGTTTTAATAACGGATTTTCTATAATTTAGATAAGCAGATTTTGAAAATATACATTAGTATATAGAAGGATTTTTTTTAACAAATTGAGACGAAAACCTCTTACTTAGATTAAATTATTATTACGTTTACCACAAAAATATTTAATATTACTATTTTCACTATGTTTGGATTCTAGACCGATTGATAAATCTCTCACGTCGCGATTGGTTTAGAGAAATCTACAGCCAATGGTGTCAACATTTAAAGCATAACAAAATGTGATCCGATTTTAATGAAACTGATTTACTTTCGTAAAAGTATATGTTGCATCTTGTGAAATATCTGTACGAGATAACCTGAGGGTCGGGAGTTCGAATCCCCGTCGTAACAAGCATACTTGCCCTTTCAGCCATGTGACGGTCAATCCAATTATTCGTTGATAAAAGAGTACCCCAACAGTTGGCGGTGGGTGTTGATGACTACATACCTTTCTTCCAGTCTTACATTGCTAAATTAGGAAGACCTAGCGCAGATAGCCCTCAGGTAGCTTTGCGCTAAATTCAAAACAAACAAACTGTACGTGATATAGACAAAACGGATGTAGTTTTCAAATTTAGCGTGCATGACTTATTATAATAAACATAAAGACAATAAAACCATAGCGGGCCTGCGCTATCTGCGCTCTATCCACCGCGCAGGTTCGTTCCCCGGATTTTAGCGTTGTAAGTCCTTAAGGAATACAATATTTAAACAATATAAAATAAGGAACAGTCCTGACAAGTAGGGGTGATCGGTATCATAACATATCAGCAGACAGGGGATAGTTGATGTGTCAAATGTAGGTGGCTGTAAGTTGTAAGTACTACATAGTTCATACAGAGCTTTAAGTCAATCGATAATAAATGATCGCATGATGTTTAACACGTATTTTCTTGAACCACCAGTTTAACGTGGAAAAAAAAATTGTGACTCGAAATAAAACTTCTCTTTGGTATATTGAGTTATTTTTATTAAACCAAAATTGCAAGTAAAAATCTATTTAAAAAATCATAATTTTTATACTAAAAACTTGAAATACAAGTCTTCAGCATCTGTGAGGCTTACGTCGCTAAGAAACGAGTTTCGATGCCCTCACTGAAACTGCCTGAATATCCCGTTGTACAATTTTGCGGTCAACAACTGGCAAAAGACTAACAGAAAATAAAACGAGGCTCATTTGCTGGTGTCTCTACCTAGTGACGATTAAACTTATTAAATATAATTTATTTACCACCATTAGAAACAGATATTAAAATTAACTGGGGTATTGCACAGATAAAATAGACAAAAGCCTAATAAATATTAACTATTGCACGAATAATAGTAGCATTGTCATTCGAGTAAAATGTTTGCTCGCATTTAAATTAAACATGGTTAAATTATTAAGATAGAAAAAAATAATCGCTTACTTATGTAGAGGTCTCTCTTAATAACAAAAATAAAGCTCACTTCAAACCTGAAATAAATTCACCAAACTTCTATTTCAAAATAATTTTGACAAAACATGTATGTTTTAATGTGTGAGTGTGTGTTCAATTAACTATACATCATTGAAAAAAATTGTCGCGTTTATTCTACAATGAATTTTCCTTCTTTAGTTCACAAACTCCTCGCTTCCTATTGTCTAACATTACGTAAGATTTCTGAGCGTCTTGCTTTGATGGCATCTAGAATATACAGGAAATTGAGGGGAAATGTGATATATAGAAACCAGAGAGAGTGTCAGTCAAACAGTCTTATGCTGCGTTATAGATACACAAGGAAGTTTAATACAATTGGTTTGGTTTGGTTTGAAATTCGCGCAACGCTACACGAGGTTTATCTGCACTAGCCCTCCCATAATTTTGCAGTGTAAGACCGGAGGGAAGGCAGCTAGTCATCACCACCCACCGCCAACTCTTGAGCTACTCTTTTACCAACAAATAGTGGGATTGACCGTCATGTTATAATGCACCCACGGCTGAAAGAGCGAACATGATTGGTGTGACGGAGATTCAAACCCGCGACCTTCGGATTACGAATAGTTTAATAAATAGCTGACTGTTTAGTGTGATTTGTAAGTTAGGCCTATCAACGAGCGTGGCCTGTAGACCTTGTCCGTTGCAGTTCCAAGAAATAAATCGGTTTCATTATCGTTAAACAGACAGAACTTTTCATTGATTTTACCGAATAATTTAAAACATCACGTAAAATTAGCTGTTACAACAACAGTGTATAACTTTTGGTTCAGTAGGTGGTATATCCAATAGTAGAATAAAGTTGTATGAAACTTTTCATCCTCAGCCAGTATTAACTGCAACACGTAGAAAATCGATGTGGGATTTTGTTCAATTATTTTAAAAGTACCAATGCTCCGCACTCTTCCTAGTATGACCCATCTTTAAGCTTAAGGGCTTACAACCACAGCAAGTTGTTATGTATTATAATTTATCCTGGACGAAACCCCTAGTGTATTAGGTTACGTAATACGATTTCCAATCGCCTGACGGTCTGACGGTCTTTGCTAAATTAGGGACAGCTAGCGCAGAAAGCCCTCGTGTAGCTTTGCGTAAAATTTAAATTAAACAAACATTACCTAATAGAGAAAACAGTGTGTGTGATAATCAGGTACGATGTCGGGCTGAGTTAGGAACGATTTCCTGAGTAAACAGGTAAAACAGTGAACAATAAGCTATTAATACTGCTACCCATTAACAAAGATTAGCCTTAATGACATTAACCAAGAAAGGGTTTGTTTGTTTACAGATAAGTAACTACGGGTAATGAAACCTGGTTACTATCACTGTAAGTCCGCAGATATGCCGCAGTGCCACTAGAGGGCGTCTGGATAGGAAAAATATTTATCAGAATTCAGTTTATAAAAGTTTTAAATTCCTCATGAGATTTTATCGCTTTCAAGAAATAATAATTTGTTGTGTTTTTTTCGGCGTTCAATACAATAACAAAATTTTTATCTTGGATATAATAATTTATAATAATATATAATAATTTATTTATTAAACAATTCCATATAATTCTTACGTGCTTCTCCCCACTAGTACAGCGGTAAGTCTACTGATTTATAACGCTAAAATCAAGAATTCGATTCCCTTCGCTGGGCTTAAAAGATAGCCCGATATGGTTCTGCTGTAAGAAAAACACACACACACGCATGCTTATTTATCTTTGAACTTTTAAATTGAAAAAAGAACAGGTATTATATTATTGATAGCAGCAAAAAAACGAAAATTTATAATTCATTATCGTTCAGTAATTTTTTTCTATACAGAAACGGGACGGATAAAAATAACATCATTTATCACAATAACGTTTTATTTGTTTCCATGGTTTTAATAAGATTTGAAGTATTTAGG
The DNA here is from genome assembly GCF_004210375.1 of Tachypleus tridentatus. NCBI lineage: Eukaryota > Metazoa > Arthropoda > Merostomata > Xiphosura > Limulidae > Tachypleus > Tachypleus tridentatus. Next base: position 212,700,984 of record NC_134837.1, read on the forward strand.
AGTGAACGAGTAAAGGGTTATTTGTTATTTTAAATTTTGCTCAAAGCTACTCGAGGGCTATCTGCGCTAGCCGTCCCTAATTTAGCAATGTAAGACTAGAGGGAAGGCAGCTAGTCATCACCACCCACCGCCAACTCTTGGGCTACTCTTTTACCAACGAAAAGTGGGATTGACCGTCACATTATAACGCCCCCACGGTTGAAAGGGCGAGCATGTTTGGTGCGACCGAGATTCGAACCCGCGACCCTCGGATTTCGAGTCGAACGCTTTAACACACTTGTTCATGCCGGGCCCCACGACTAAAGGGAAGACAGGTAGTTATCACCTCCAGCTCTTAAGTTATTCTTTTACTAGTGAATAGTGAAGAATTCATCGCAACATTATAACGCCCTCGCGGTTAAAAGGGCGAGCATGTTTGGTGGGATGGGGATTCAAACTCGCGACCCTCAAATTGGGAGTTGTTATTTTTTTAAGACTGAGTTCTGGATATACTTTTGAAATATACACGTATCACACACCAGCGTATACAAAATTGTGTAATCGTGTCGAAAGTTTCATACTTGTTTGTTTGTTTGTTTGTTTTGGAATTTCGCACAAAGCTACTCGAGGGCTATCTGTGCTAGCCGTCCCTAATTTAGCAGTGTAAGACTAGAGGGAAGGCAGCTAGTCATCACCACCCACCGCCAACTCTTGGGCTACTCTTTTACCAACGAATAGTGGGATTGACAGTCACATTATACACCCCCACGGCTGGGAGGGCGAGCATGTTTAGCGCGACGCGGGCGCGAACCCGCGACCCTCAGATTACGAGTCGCACGTCTTACGCGCTTGGCCATACCAGGCCAAGGTTTCATACTATTTAAATAAAAAGATAATTCGATAAATATCTTATTCTATAGTAATTAATATTATTTTCTTAACGAAATAGAAAGTGTAAAAAGAAGCTTTGTTGAAAAATAGTTTATTTATGAGTGTTATTTTAGTTTTTGATGAGGGGTGATTAAGTTTGAGTTAAGGTCCTGCATGGTTAAGAATTTTTTTAAATTTAAAGTGTAAAAGTCAGTCTATTACAAGGGCATTTGATTTTTTTATATCCTGTATTATTTGATAATCACTGAAATAATGCAAGCTACATATTAATGTTTCCTACCTACCTAGATGGAGCCACTGTTTTAATCTTTTATTAATTTATAATATTTTAGAACACTTTCTAAATAGAATTTACACCCCTCCTAAGGTGAGTTCTGATGTTCCAAAATCATTGTTTTGTGTCAGTTAGTTATTTATATACAGTAAGTGACAAAATAAAAGTTATGTCAGTTAGTTATACTGATAGAAATGTGGGGTCTCAGATGTGTTCTAAAGATACAGTTCGTTTCTATCAGAAGTTAATTTATGGATAGTTATATGATTTCAGATTAGATCAAAGATATCTTCGAATCATAATATCCACAATTTCAGACATAAAATCAGTTTTGAGAATTGGTTTGTCTGTTTCCCCACAAATTTCAGAGTTCTTGCATTGCTTATTGATATATATTTGTTCTCGAGGTGAACGAGATTATGAGATCAACCACGCTTCATTCACAACGTCACTTTAAAAATAGCAAGTGATGGCAAGCTCAGGTGATTTCTCAAACACCTAGACAGATTAGACCAGGGGTGTGATGGAACCACAGATGACAACAGCTTTATACAGCGAATAGGTTACCAGAAAACACTCGCACACACAAAACAAAACAAAAAAGCTGAAAAAATCACGTAATTCGAAATTGAACTAGGAAGTAGCGTTGACGTTTAAACATCCAAATGCATGACGTAAAGATCCTAAAAGTATTGTTGGTGTTTGTCTTCCTTAATTAGCACTCAGTTAAAGATAAAGTTTCGAGAAACAACGTTTCATAGTGCTCAGTATCGAAGGTCAAATAACGATTAAGGGCAGGCTTGTAATTGTCACTCACCTTGTTAGGTCAGTAGCTTCTTTGTTGCCAATTTCCCTAAGGAAGGTCTGGCTCGTATCGAGAGAACGATAAAAAAAAAAAAATCGTGTATTGAGTTCGCTGAAATTGTCACGAACTCCTCATTTCTAACGTGACTGTTCTTCTGTGAACGCGCAAGTACTTGGACAATCGATCCAGACCTCTACCTGGATTTCTACGGTAATGAAGGTAGTTATTACAGAGAAAGTTCTGGAAGTAATTGAACTCATCATGAACACGAAAGCTCTCATTTGCGATTAATCCTCAACTCTGTTGTTTAACTCCAGCTGTTGTCGAATCTTGTGTTAATGATATTCACAGCATTTATGACTTTAGGTAAATAAAAGGCCACTCTTGACATTGGAATAATATTTGTTTCTAATGGATATCAATATAAACCTACAAAGAATGTTTTACAGTTTGTTTCAAACGCGAGTTATATAAAGTTTGTTAAATCAAGACACACTGTAATGTGTCATGGGGTCAAATCAACCTACAGGAGACACTGTGGTATTAGCACGAGTGGGAGGTTAGCCATTTGCCAGACTTCTATATGTCAGACTGCGGTCATCAAAATTATCAATTGTTTCCTGTGGATATGTTTTACTGGATTTTACTTCGCGCACCAAATTTCATGGCAATCCGTTAAGAACTGCCAGAGATATAATATTTCTAATTTTGATTCTACTTTTTATATTTGTTTTAATTCGCATTAAAAGTAGGAAACTTCATTTCAAAAAACTATATATATTTAACTTTCGTAGATTTTTTATCAAGTTTGGTACAGTAGATCTCAACAACCTGCAATTAGGAGTCTCATTTGGAGTAAATATAAGCTACTTGCAAAATTATTCAACAGAAACAAATCACATTTGATGAAACTTTTTGTGCCTACCTTCGCAAAATTCACGTGAGCTGTTGATTTAACATTTTTACTACACCTTATCCTAAGAGTAAAAGAAGATCATTTTTAGTTTGTTTTGTCATTTCTATTAAAGACAAACGATTTAGAGCAGCAAAACTCTAAGGGGTTTGGATATTTGGGTATTGGTTAGGCCAAGCAAACTAGATTATCAGTTTCTAGCTCAAGTTTACAAAAGAATCATGCAGGTGGACGGTTATTATTGATTATTCATTGCCAAATTTTCAGCAAATATTTACTTAATTGTGCGAAGCTGTCCCAATTAAAGAATGTTTAGCGTCACATGATATTAACTTAAGTAATTAGGATAAATAATGATGCTTGATAAGGGTATACTGATTGCACATGATATTAACTTAAGTAATTAGGATAAATAATGATGCTTGATAAGGGTATACTGATTGCACATGATATTAACTTAAGTAATTAGGATAAATAATGATGCTTGATAAGGTTATACTGATTGCACATGATATTAACTTAAGTAATTAGGATAAATAATGATTCTTGATAAGGGTATACTGATTGCACATGATATTAACTTAAGTAATTAGGATAAATAATGATGCTTGATAAGGGTATACTGATTGCACATGATATTAACTAAAGTAATTAGGATAAATAATGATGCTTGATAAGGTTATACTGATTGCACATGATATTAACTTAAGTAATTAGGATAAATAATGATGCTTGATAAGGGTATACTGATTGCATGAGGTGATGAAAAGAACCTTTTTCATTTAAATTCAATGGCGTTATAATAAAGGAAACTATTAACACCATCACCATGTATCTTGTAATATCTGGTTATATCCTGATGTGAGGTCTGTTCCCAATAATAGGGTTGCGATTCTAAAGCTATTGTGGGTTACAATTGAACGTCACTTTCTTACTTTGTTAAAGATTTACTGTTGTATATTTATTTCAATATCGATGCTTATTTCAGTTAAATATATATTTAGAAATGCGCGTGTCCGGTATTATTAAATGTGCATTGCAAAATTCCCGCCTATTCACTAAATTTGTAGAAGATCCTCGCGCATATAAATCAACATTGCACTACGTGTGGATGTAAATACCATTGATTGTTAATATTCCTGTTCTAGCTAAAATTTCGAAAACTTCGCCCAACTGTTGTCACGAGTAACCATCGCAATACGCGAAGAGACAGTCCATATTGTTGACTTGCTATCGTTGGTATACTATAAACCTCGGAAACTACAGCTGTGATAAATATTTATTAATCGGGAAACTACAGATACGTGACAAGGAACGTTTGTAATTTTAGAAAATTACAAACCGCTTAACTTCAGCGGATTACCATCGGATGTTAATATTTTTACAAAGATATCAGAGTATTTCAACTGCGAAAATCTCGCATGTGATCAGCGAAATGCTAGCTAGTTCCTCGTTAAGCGAATTATACGTATATAAAATCAGAATTAATTCGCTCGTCGTGAGCCCTCGCTAAGATGTCGAGGATGTTCTGGATTAGATAGGAACCCAATATTGTTTGCTTCGTTTGTTTGTTTTAGAATTTCGCACAAAGCTACTCGAGGGCTATATGTGCTAGCCGTCCCTAATTTAGCAGTGAAAGACTAGAGGGAAGGCAGCTAGTCATCACCACCCACTGCCAACTCTTGGGCTACTCTTTTACCAACGAATAGTGGGATAGACCGTTACATTATAACGCCCCCACGGCTGAAAGGGCGAGCATGTTTGGTGCGGCTGGGATTCGAACTCGCAACCCTTGGATTACGAGTCGAACGCCTTAACACGCTTGGCCATGCCGGGCCCATATTGTTTGCAATTTTGTAAAACTTTTGTACATAAATCATTACTTCTAATAACCGTTATTATAAATTGTATTATTGTTTGTATATTAAAATATATTTTTGTATTAAGGAAGAAAACTGTGTATCAATCTTGTTGACAAATATCATAATTTTGATATATCTCGACAGTCAATTAATTTAGGAATTCAAATTATAGTTTAACTTGGTTCCAGGCTGCTGGTTTGTTTGTTTTTGAGTTTTGCAAAAACACACTTCCCAATTTGAGGCCAAGGACACGCTGTGAGTGTGATGGCCAAATCCAACTATTTGGTCATACAGTAAGTAACCTCCTGCTAGATGGCAGATAGTACTGTTTATTCTTTATTCTTAGAACTTTATATCCAAGACCACAACCCATTGATACACATTCCCAGTAACCAAGTAGCAACCATTATAGAACTAACTACCACCAAAACTAACTTTATGATCAATAACCAAAACTACCTACAAATAAATGGCTTAAGTATGGGGAATCCCTTGTTACCAGTTATAGTCAACATTTTTATGATACAGTTTGAATCACAAGCGATCAATTTAGCCTTACACCCACCACTATACTGGTACAGGTATGTTGATGATACAATTGTTGGATTCACATCTACAGAACACACTTAGTTTTTTTCAATCACGTTAACTCGATTTACCCCAACATTAAGTTCATCTGTGCTCAGGAAGAAAACTAACCAAACAGTATTTCTTGACCTCAAAAGCACTAGAACTGATACACAATTCAAAACAGAAATCCACAGAGAAATCACCCATTATGGATTATACATTCCCTGGGACTCAGCACATAAAACAAAACAAAAATTCAACATACTAAGAAACCAAATAAATACAGCCATAAAACTATGTTCACCTGATAAAATTAACGACGAATTAGACAAAATAAAACAATACTTCATTAACATCAATAAATTTCCATTAAAAACCGTGGAAAAATTATACACACACACCTAGACAAACAATAAACAAACAACAAGAAACTCCAAGATACAACAAACTACAAAACCTTATGCTGCTTTATACCATATGTTCCTGACATCAGTGAAAAAATGACCAACATTTGGTAAAAAAACTTATAACAAAACACAACATTCCAGTAAACACCAAATTTATTTAAAACCAGGAACAAAACTAAGGTCTATATTATGTAAAAACTACACTGACAAACACAACACGAATATTATTTATTAAATACAATGTGTTAACTGCCACGACTTCTATATTGGAAAAACAAGCGAAAAAATGGAAACCTGATTCAAAGAACAAAAAAAAACATCTTCACACGTTTTTGAAAACCGCAAATCAAATAAACACAACATAATCATAGAAAACACCCAGATATTAAGTAGGGAAACAAATATAAACAAACGCAAAATCAAAGAAGCCTTACTTATACAGCAACTAAAACCAAAATTAAACTAATATAAAAAAACACCTTTATATCTATACTAATTAATAACCTAACATCCACCTGCAACGCCTCCTACAATCACGTACCCGTTTATACTCTCGTCCCTAAGACATGTGTCCGTCAACGGTCACATTCAAACTCTATTTTTCTTAACCTGAAGATGACCTAGGAAGGTCAAAGTGCTGTTCTCTCCTTATCAATAAGAGTCTTAATACCCATTGAAGACGTTCTGAGATACAGTACTGTTGATTACTGCTTTCTCTATAGTCTGTCAATTCCAGATTAGGGTTGAGTGATGTAGTTTTGAACCACGGCCCAGAACAAACGAAACAAAATGTATTAATTTCACTCTTTTAAATATACAGCTTCAGATGTGATTATTTGATTCTTTTATGTAGGATAAGAAAGAGATCTGTTGAAGAGGTAGACCGATTAGTCTGATGTGAGTGTAGTTAATAAAATATAGTTCACGTCGACATTTAATTTCTTGAATTAAAAAAAAAAAAAAAAAACTCATTCTTATGGCAAATATATTATATGGTTGAAATACTCTTCTATTCAGAAAAATCCTGGAGAACCGAAGAAAGAATGTAGTGTTTAAAAGTACAATAAACTTGTCACAACTGGCTTAGTTTACCCCTCCTCCCCAATGGTACAGTGGTATGTCTGTGGACTTACAACACTAGAAACCGGATTTTGATACCCGTGGTGAGCAGAGCATAGATAATCCATTGTGTAGCTTTGTGCTTAATTTCAAAACAAACTAGAAGTTGGCTTATATACTTACAGGTCATTATAATTATGACAAGCTGAAATACCCGTCAATTAACGAGGAATATTTAAACTTAATTAAAATAATGCAAGTTTAACATCAATCACATACTTCAAGTAATAACCTTTATCTTAACATTTTAAAGTAATAAAAAATATTCTTCACAAACAACCTTTACGGTTTACTGTCCATTACGGTTTACTGTCCATTCACTAACATCTAAAGATTTTGAGGTGATCCTACCTTACATCCCATAACTGACCATGAGAAAGGTTATTTGAGAATCAGTCCAGTAACTTTCATATTTTGAGCTTGAATCCCTTTAGACTATTTAACATTATCCAAATTATCAACCTATGAGATTAACTCAATAAATTGTGAGTTCTTAACCAACAGCTTTACAAAATATAAATTAGGATTAAGTTCAATTTTGGCCCCTTGAGACACTCTCTATAATTCATAGATTTTACATACAAATTTTGGTTGATATTTGTCTAGCAGGCACGGAGGAGTTAGGGTGCAAACAAACACATATTTTGTGTTTATGTATATATATATATACATTTTGCTTTTTCAACAAAAGGTACTCAACCAATAACAATATTAATATTTTTAGTGTGATTGACGTTAAGTCAAAAAAACAAATTATAACAGTACTTTCGGATCCTGTTTGATCCTTACAAGAGTAACAATAAACATAGTAATTTACTTTTTAAATGAGATTGAAAATCAGGGAAGGAACGCTTAGGGTTATGACGTCAAATTATTTATAATAAAACGGTTTACATGTTCCGTTACACCAAACACGCTCGTCCTTTCAGCCATGGGGACGTTACATTGTTCCGGTTAATCTCACTACTCATTGGTTAAAGAGTAGCCCAAGAGGCGGTGGTGGGTGGTGATGACTAGCTGCCTTCCCTCTAGTCTTATGCTGTTAAATTAGGGATGGCTAGCGCAGATAGCCCTCGTGTAGCTTTGCGCGAAATTCAAAACAAACGAAACCCTTTCGTTAGTTGTTCAAAATTTATGACAGATACGACCTTTTAGACTAAAACTTCCAGTTCGTCATCAAACAGATAACCTAACAATAGAATGAAAAATTAGGAATACTTCATAAAATTGCAATAGTTTACGTCATTAAAATTTCATAGTAGATGTCAAGAAGTGGTAACCACTAAATGTAGTTAGTGCCATCTATTGGTCACTTAATGAAAGCTTGTAAAAAATAAAAATTGATATCCGCTATAAATTTAAGACATAGAGCTTGTGAAATGGCTTTAGGTAATAATTGTTAGAGTCCAGAGAAGATTCTGTGTGTTTTGTATGACGTTTAAATGCTAATATCTTTAATATCCAGCACATATTAGAATGGGTACCATGACAACACATTAATGTCTTTTTGTGAGTTCTCGTTAGATGGCACTGCAAGTCACTGAATAGAAAGAGCTGAGTGAGAGGGTTCACTCTGTGTGTTTTAACAATGGATAATTTTCGTGGCTTTATTCTGTTTTGATGTCTTAGAAACCACTAAGATAGACTTCTGTGACTTCTGCATAGCTAATTTGTTGTTTTAAAAGTCACTATGATGGACGTCTGTAGTTACTGGATAACTAATTTATGTTTGTAAAAACCGCTGTGCTACGATAGAATTCAGCGTTTACACTTTTATACAGTGCAACTTATTAAACCTTTTGACATAAGAAATTCATACAAGGAAATTCATCTAAAACGTTACAGAGGTCGTGATCAATGGTCGTTTAGAATAGCTGCCCGTATTCTAGCAGTAACTTTGAGGCCTAATAACGCTAAAAATATTGTGTTTTTTTTAATAGATATGGATAGAACAAAGATAACTCATTGTGTTGCGTTGGATTTAACAATAAATAAACGAAGATAGTCATCTGCATATCATTGTTTTCCACCACAGAAGTAAAACTTCTTATCTGTACATTATTGTTTCCGACCACAAAAGTAAAACTTCTCTGCTTATTAACGTCTTCCACCACAAAAGTAAAACTTCTCATTTGCACATTAATGTCTTCAACTCAAAAGTAAAACTTCTTATATGTACATCATTGTTTTCGACCACAAAAGTAAAAACTTTTCATGACCTGTGATTGTTCTAAATCCAGTGACGTGCAAGTCGCATAATCATTGTCAGTGCTGAATTATACGCCAGTACTGAATATTTAAAAGTGTTACTAAGTACCTGTGTTAATATATGTGTACCAAATGGTACCTGGTGAACATCGAAAGAATAAAGCCTCGAAAATCATGTTTGTTCTTATTATTTGTAAATAACATTAGCCGTAAATATGGATGTTGAAACGCTTGTCCTTCGTAATTGTCTACTCAGGCTGTTTTCTCTCTCTCTCCCTCTGTGTGAAATTTTTTAGCGGTAATTTACGAAGATTTTTTTTTGCAAGTTAATTATTATTCACATTTAGAATACTTTATCTACTAATTATTTGAAATTTTCATGTAATTAAAACAAATCTTAATTGCTACGGATAAGCACTTTTTTATCAGAAAATATTGAAAATACAAAATGTATTAATAGTTTTAAGTAAGTGGTCACTTAGTAATATGAAAGGCTCTATGGCAGGTCAGAAGTAATTTTACAGACTTTTTACAACAACAAAATCCGGGAATTATGTTTCCAGTGGTGAAGAAAGCACAGCCAGCTCATTGTGTAATTTCGTAGGACAGGAATAACAAAGATTTGTTAAAACAAAAATAGTTCGTCTTTAAATCACTGAGTCGAAGTGTTTCACAGTAACTTGACAACTAAACCATTTTGTTGGCAATAGATCTGTTAAAATCCCCAGTGGCACAACGGTATATGTCTGCGAACTTACAACGCAAGAAACCAGGTTTCGATACTCGTGGTGGGCAGAGCAAAGATAACCTATAGTGTATCCTTGTACTTAAATTCAACCAAATAAAACGGAAAGACATATTAGATCTTAAATCAAAATTTAAAATCCGCTGGAAAATTTAACTGTTATCTTCATAAAAAAAACTGAATTACTTAACATTCAGAGTAAATCTTTTCCCAGGCTGGATCAACCAGTGTCATCAAGTTAACTATCATTTTTCTGACACGTCCTTGTTTAATGTTTCTTTGAGATTTTCAGTTTTTACTAAGTGAAAGAATCCACTGTAAAATAAACAGCCCTACCCTCTTGTATTATCCACGGGATGGATTTTTTTTTTGCCACACACTCCTTCCAGTAGCACAGCGGTTTGTTTGCAGACTTGCAACGCTAGCAAGTGGGTTTCGATACCCGTGGAGGGCAGAGAGCAGATAATTCATTGTACAGCTTTGTGATTAACTACAAGTAAACTGATTTAGTTTACTGTATATAAGAAAACGTAAAAAAAAGAAGCGAAACCTCAAGAACATGTAACATCATTTATTATACATTCCTATATCTCTTTTCAGTTGCTCGTTTCCAGCGAAATACTGTAATTCTGTGTTTTCTAACACTCGTTATTCAAAACATAACTCGATCGTTTAAGCAATACTACAAATATTCCACAAGCTTAAAAATTATACGCTTTGAAGACTTTGTCATTTTTTGTTGTTGTTTTTTATTTTAGGCACTCTTTCGTTTTAAAATAACATGATTATATTAAGGAAAATCGACCACAGAAGTGTTAGACTGATCCCCTAACGTCTTCTTATCACATTTCAAATTATAATTAAATTGTTTTTCTAAAACTGAACCATTAAAGGGCTTCCTGAAAAAATAAAATTAAAGTCTTATTTAAAGTGGCGTGACGAAGAATTAGACGTTAATAGGGTTAGTCTAAATTACAATAGGCCTCCGTACACCGTTTGTTTATAGGCGAAAGCACGCAAAGACTACTTACTAAATGTGGCGAATCATTAGGAAGGAACCACCTGGTCCTTCCGTTTTCCAATGACTTTGTTCATTTCAATCATTATTTGCGATTTAGAAACTTTTTCATGGAAGTGTCGAGCAGTTTCCCGTAACTTTTGGTGTAATTACTGTAGTTCTCATCTACGACAAAGAAGTAATTAACATCCGGTTTTACAATAGAACAACGTGAATTTCGGCTCTTTTCTTTTATATTATGAACCCAAGTTGTGATAAGTAGAGTTCTGAATTTCAAAGTTAGATAGTTGGGTTTAAATATGTGCGATACTACACAACATTAGGACCAAAACCATAAAAATTTCACGCCACAATTTCCAGTAAATACGTAAAGAGATAAATAGATTCCCAAAAACTCTAGATAAATTAAGTGAAACATAACTATCCACAAAATGGCGAACAGTATTTTAACACAAAACGAGTAATGCGATTATCTATCATCTTACAAGTAGTACACTCTATCAGAAAGTCAATAACAAAGCATCAGGAATAAAGACAAAACACAAGCTATACGAGTAACGCGATTATTTATCATGTTAGAAGCAGTACACTCTATCAGAGTATCAATAATAAAGCATCAGGAATAAAGATCAAATACAAGCTGTACTGCTTGAAAAGGCACTCAGCTTTGTTCAGCCACCTAACAATATATTTAATTTATTACTTAAAACAGAGTATGTCCCAGGCTCTTGGAAGAAAGATAGTATTCTGATGTTCCGGAAGGATTGGTTTGTTTTGAATTTCGCGCAAAGCTACACGAGGGTTATTTGCGCTGGCCATCCCTAATTTAGTAGCGTAAGACTAGAAGGAAGACAGCTAGTGATCATCACCCACCGCCAATTGATGGGCTACTCTTTTATCAACGAATAGTAGGATTGACCGTAATTTATAACGCCTCCAAGGCTGAAAGGGCGGATGTGTTTGGTGTGACAGAGATTCGAACTCGTTGCCTTCAGACTGCGATTCGATCACGTTCACCTGATAGCTACCTCTCTATTACCATAACTAGCTATGTTGGAAAAATTATCGAACTGCATAATAAGTAATAAATTAATGACATAATACCAGGAATACAAAAACGGTCTCCGAAAATCTAGACAAACAATAGATCACGTAGAACGATTAACAAAAATAGTAGTAGAGAGATTTGACAAAAACAAATGTACTCTCGGTTGCTTTCTCGATAACGAGAAAGCATTTGACTCGCATTATGGTCTTAGGTTCCTCGTGAATGAATTGGAACTATCACAGAGGAACTATTCGCTGACTGTCCATATCCTAGAGAACAGAAACTAAAGAATTAATTTGGAGGGAATCTCACAGGGAGGAGTAGATACCCCAATACTAAAAGTATGTCAGTAGCATACCTTAAAGGATCCAAATGAATGGTTCGCCTTACGATTCGCAGATTATGTGGGAACCTCGAAACGTTAATCAACACCAGCAACTAACACGTGATCGTAACTAAACAGAATACAGGGCCCGAAATGGCTAGGTGGTTAAAGCACTCAACTCATAATCCGAGGGTCGCGGGTTCGAATTTTCGTCGTACCAAACATGTTCATCCTTTCAGCCGTGGAAACACTATAATGTGATGGTAAAACCCACTATTCGTTGATAAAAAAGTAGCCCAAGAGTTGGCGATGAGTGGTGATGACTAGCTGCCTTCTTTCTAGTCTTACACTGCGCAGACAGCCCTAGTGTAGCTTTGCGCGAAATTAAGAAAAACAAACAGACATAATACAAGAATATTGCCAGAAATATACATACCAAACACCAAATGTTGCATAGAGTGTAACAAGATGTACAACTGTCAACTTTCTACATACATGTTTTACATATCTGACAGGCTCCGACATATGACAGCTAAATTACGAAATATCTCATACATGATGGAACAGTACCTATAATTCACTAGCCTGCATCTGGAAACTTTTTCCTGCTGATTTAGTTTTAAGACCTGATCATAGTTAATTCGAAGACCCTGAATTCGGAAAAGATCTTCTTTTTTCTCTAGCGGTTCTGAGTATTTCAAAAATTACATTTAAAAACTTCACTAGTAAAGTAACTTTTCATCCTATCTGAATGAATGATGACTGATTACCTGTGCAACAAACCTGTTAGTCTAGATCCCAGAAGTTCTGTTGATTCTTTTGTTAATTCTAAACCACTAACGAGATTATTCAGTTCTGCTTATGTAAATAAACTGGTTGCCTCGGGATCAATTGAAACATCTGGTGCAAAGTCAAGATCCTTTCCTGAGTCTTCTGGATCGGAGTGAGCTGATTCTGAGGGTGCCTTTAAATTACAGGATCTGGTATTGATTCTGAATGAGGAACATGTCTTATGGCTAACGGTATACGTGATACTTAATTAAAGATTATTTTTTGTCTTTGACTCCCCTTACGTTGAATATACAAAAGTAACAATCGTTGATATGATTTTGGGGCTCTCCCCCCACATCATAGGGGTTCCAAAACTTAGCTTTTCTCTTGAACCTTTTGAACATTGACTCAAATTCTCAACACAAGAATGGCAAACGATACACAAAGCTCAATCCTTGTTTCGGTCGCCCAGCGTCATTCTAAAACGTGCATAATAGTAGCTTTTCATAAAGTCATTCATTTTGCTTCTTTGCTTTTATTTGTCTTTGTTTTCTGAATTTCGCGCAAATCTACATGAGAGCTATCTGCACTAGCCGTCTCTAATTTAGCAGTGTAAGACCAGAAACAACCACCAACCGCCAACTCTTGGGCTACACTTTTACCAAAGAATAGTAGGATTGACTGTAACATTATAATGCACCCGAGGCTGAAAGGGCGAGCATATTTGGTGTGACGGGGTTTCGAATCCGCGACCCTTGGATTACGAGTCGAGTTCTTTAACCACCTGGCCATGTCGGACCCTCTATGCTTTTTAGTTACCAAACTACCACAGATATAACACAATATATTTGGACTATACCAGCTCCCTCTACGATCCATTATACCACTATACTTATTGCAGTTCAATTTCAAAATTCAATCTGAAAAAACAAAACAAACTAGTTATTACTAAAAGTATAATTAATATTAAAATATAATTAATATATTGAAAGTATGAATGTATTATAATTAATTATAAAAAATAAATGAAATTTGTACTTTCGTTTTCCAGCTTTTGTGGGAAAACCTGACTTAACACTAAAAACTAAAGTCCTTTTTTTTTTTTTTTTTTTAATTTCGTACAAAGGTTTACGAGGGCTATCTGTGCTAGCCGTCCCTAATTTAGCAGTGTAAGACTAGAGGCAAGGCAGCTAGTCATCACCACCCACCGCCAACACTTGAGCTACTCTTTTATAAACGAATAGTGGGATTGACCGTCACATTATAACGCCCCTACGGCTGAAAGGGCGAGCATGTTTGGCGCGACGAGAATGCGAACCCGCGACCCTCAGATTACGAGTCGCACGCCTCAACACGCTTGGCCATGCCGGGCCAAACTAAAAGTCATTTTCAGATTCAGCTTACTTTTTTCCCATACAAATAATTATTACTTTTAAGTCAGCAAAAAAACTATGCAAGGCGGGTGTAATAAATAAGCCACCTATAGTTAGATATTGCAATACATCATTAGATTCGTACATTATAAGTGTATTATTAAGTTATATATGTATATACATCCCTAGTAAATTAACTGGTGAAAAATGCACGAGTGATCACAGAACTGTTAGTGAGTGTGTAGCATTAATCGAACCGATCTAGCATTATATATTTAAAAACGCTGTTCGCTCCTCTACTAGTGCTTTCTCTACCCATACCAGCCGTTTTTAAATATATAATTTTCTCTACAAATGGGTTTTCTCGTCACACGACCTAGCATTAGAAAAGTGTTCACTACATATATAGCGTGTTATACATGAACACTGCCTATGAAAAAGGTCAGACAAAGTGTCCAGCCCTGGTGACCATACACCATTAACATCTACAGCAGCTAAAACAAACAACTGTACAGAAGATGGGTTTGATCAAAGTTGAACCTGAGCTCCCAAAGGTTACGACATAAATAACGACACTGACTGATCGATTTGATTACCAATGGATAGTGTGGTGAAGCTGACTGGCTGTCTTCCACATGGTCAGTAGTCCAAAATTGGAGGCAGCAACAAATACCTTTAGTAGTTTTCCAGAGATACTTGTCGCTGTTTGTCGTTAATGCTGACTTCCTTAAAATTGTGAATGACATCAGATACTACGTTGCAAACACTGGTTATATAATGTGAAGTAAAAACTGGTAACTGTTTATTAGGTAATACTTCTAACTGAGGGGACTTATTGGTAACTGTTTACTTCTAACTGAGGGGACTTATCTCTATCTCACCTACACAACATATCAAAAAACTATCATGATATAACACTGAAATTTCTTGAAGAGTGTAACTGTGGTGCATTAGGTAGCTTGATTGGCTATGAAGTGAGAAATAAGGAGAAAATTATATTTTCCCTTCTCCTTTAGGGTTGACAAAAGAGAAACAGAGACAGCTATGAACAAGTCTGGCTTAATTTGTGTTGTGACTTCTAATATCTCAATTATATGTAGTTTGTACTCGTTTTTCTGTAAATGTAACAAAGACAGTAAGGCTATCGTTGGCGGTTTCTAATTTCGAGATAATGTCCAAAGGAAACCAGCCAGTCAGCAGTGTCCTACCATCGATCATCCGCAGTAAGGTACTGATTGTCACGTTTATAACACACGCACACCTTAAAGTATTGCGCGTGTATATATATATATTGTGACATCGCACAGATTAGATAAAAACGTGCTCGTCAGCTTCCAGTTCGAAAGCTCAAACCACATGGCCAACTCGCGCCCAGAAAAACACGTAATCACGTGTAACGTGTTAATTTTTAATTGTGACGAACAGTCAAATCAAGTCCTAATACACCGATGTACTATTGAAACTACAAGAAGTAGAAACTAGAACATGACGTCTTGTATTTGGAGATTTTAAAGCCTAACGTGTATTATTGATGTTGTATTTGACACAGCTCTCCTTGCACAATGTCAGTCAATAAACAGTAACAGTAACAACAACCAAACAGTCAGACGTAACAACGATTGACTTTCGTTACCAGTTGATCCTAGAGATACTGATGGTTTTAGACGTCCAATTGTTCTTAGTTTTCACTTCCTCTGTTTTTCAATATTAGTGAGAACACGAGTGGTTTAGTTTTTGTTTAATTCGCAGGCGGCACCTTATGTATGTTATAAGGGTCGGGGGTTGACAAAATTATTATCTAAAAACAAGAAGTGAGGTCAGAATGGGCGTACCCACTCCCTAATAGATGAAAGTCAAAAGCCGATTGTAAAAACGTCATATCAGTGTAAGGCTTGCCTGATATTAAAAAAAAAAGGCCTGCTGTTGGAGTTCAATGTGGATAAAAGAAAAAGGTAAAAGATGCAGTTCGTAGGGCGGTCACATAATGCCCTTTATTGGTTAGTCTTACAAATAAAGTCTTAATTATTATTTTTAGAGGATTAAAAAAATGACTTCCTTTATCTGTCGTTATCTGCATTTTACTTTGTTCTAATCTTTTACAATGTGACCACAACACTGATTTTAAGTTTGTTAGGAGGCACTGTAGTTAACGTTACTAACCGTTAATCCAAGGTTCCATGGTTCGCACCCAGTTATAGCAACAACATAAAAGCAAACTGTTCTCAGGCAAAACAGGCAAAAGATTTGTTGGAGAATTAAACCTTCTCAGTAGAACCAAAACCAAATATAACTGTTGTTTATTTCAATGCTTTTGTTTTGATTTTGTTATCAGAACCAAATGTAACTCCAGTTTTTACGTTTACTTAAATGCTTTTGTTTTAATTTTGATACCAAAACCAAATATAGCTCCATTTTTTCTACTTTTACTTCAATACTTCTCTGCGTATTAGATCCCCCGTGGGACAGCAATAAGTCTTTGTAGTTACATCTCTAAAATCAGGGGGTCGATTCTCCTCGGTAGATATAGCAGATAGCCCGATGTGGCTTTGCTATAAGAAAACACACACATTGTCTTTGTAGCCCAGAAATAGCTTCGAAAGTTTACTTCTGCTGTACTTTTACAAAATACATTTATTTACATACTACTGGCACGAGAACGGACAGGATACGGAACGAACCAATAAAACAAAAATGAGTTATAATGGTGACGCCACCTGGGGGATGAAAATGCTAAGATTCGGGGCTCGAGCTCCACTCCAAACAGTGCGTATATGACCATTCGTGCAGCTTTGTGATAAGAGAAAATTAAATACGATAAACCAATAAACTTGTGGTCACTTGTCGGAGCAACAGAGGCCTTGAAGGAAGACGTGTGAGCTCTTAATATCACTTTGAATTTGATATTTGAAGGACCTTCGTTATCTAATAGTATTTCTTCACGTTACATGCGTTATCGGTTAATGCGTTTAAATTTAACTTCTTTCAAGCATCTCTGTAAAATAGACCAAGGAATTTTATACATAAGTACCCACATTTCCTGAAGTTCGTTTTGTAAGAAAACGAGATATTTTACAAAAATAGAGAAATAAGCAATTTTCTTGATTTCATAAATATCTAAGTCATGAATTTTATCAGAAATAAACCAAGAATTAGTTAAATGTTTATGAAATTCACGTGCGGCTTAAATGTCAAGACGATTTGATGGAAATTATTTTGAATAAATAAATAATATATATATATGTATGGAACATTAACTTATTCACCTACAGAAATTATAATAATTAAATAAAATAATACAATATATTGATTTAATTGTTTGTGTTGAATTTCGCGCAAAGCTACACAATAGGCTATCTGCACTAGGCGTCCCTAATGTAACTGTGTGAAACTAGAGGGAAGGCAGCTAGTCATTATCGCCCACCACCAACATTTGGACTATTCTTTTACCAACGAATAGGTGAATTAATCGCACATTATAATGTCCCCACGGCTGAAAAGGCGGGTATGTTTGGGGGCTAGAGAGATTCGAGCCCCCGACTCTTAAATTACGAGTCGAACGCCCCTAACCACCTGAACAAATTATTTAATTAGTGAGAATACTAAACTGGTTATTTTATGATAGTTCTTTAGCAAGCGTATGTTTCTTAAATTAACTTATAAATGGAACATTATAAAACGTAAACCCCATGCTGTTACGAATCAGCAACTTGTATATAATATTACATCTCTTACTTTAATATTTTCAAAAGGTTGTATATGCACATAATAAGCTTAGGAACATTATAATTCCTGCTTTAATAATGTAAACCAAGATCCAAGATATGGTTGATACATATTTATAAAACACGAAGAACATAAAACAATCATGCGACGGAAAATGTCTTGTGGAATAGAAAATACATGAAGTGTTATCGACTCACAGCCACCACTTAATGGATATATTAACCTGAAGTATAATTGCCTAAGAAGTAGTTATGTTTTACATAACCGATACACTCATTATACAGTTTGTAAGCGTAACTGTAGAACTTCCTATGGAAAACATTTATCTGAATAACTTAGACACGTCAAGTTAGACCTATACATATTCAATACATTAAATATTCCGTTTGTAAGGAAATATTATAGATTAGTATCTCAAAGGACTTAGAAATTCACTAAAGACCTGAAACGGTGCATGATAAGTTTCACGTGCTATTATTGAAACCCCTTTACACTTTACCTAATAAGATTTAAAATTTAATTGTTTAAAAACTATATAATTTGTTAAGGAACTTGAAGTAATGAAATAGATTTTTCCATTAGTTAAAGTTCGTTTACGTTAAAGTCGTACGTAAATCTTCGATTACTACTTTGAAGTCAATTACCTGTGTTAATTACTAACTTAATTAATGATACACGACGTCTTTTAATTAGTTATTCTATATATAAACACTGGAATTTTGTCAGAGGACTCTTTGGTTTGGTAAAGTTTGGAAAACTTTTAAGTTCTTCTGTTGTAACACATTGCACTAAAAATCGAAGTTTTCCCGAAAATAGGATAAAGGTCGTCTGGATGCTATTTTTATAATTAGAGTTATGTGTTATCTATCAGTCAGTTAGCAGTGGCGTTTTGTATTTCGCACAAAGCTACACGAGGGCTATCCCCTCTAGCCGTCCCTAATTTAGCAGTGTAAGACTAGAGGGAAGGTAGCTAGTCATCACCACCACTGCTAACTTTTGAGTTACTCTTTTACCAACGATTACTGAGATTGACCGTCACATTATAACGTTCCCACGGCTGAAAGGGCGAACATATTAGGTGCGACGGGATTCGAACGCGCGACCTTCAGACCTTAACCACCTTAAGCCACTTGAAATGGAAGAAAATAAAACATTAGTTATTCCTTATTTTCGTTTTACTTTCTTTTGAAACAAAACACTTGCGGTGACTCTACAGAAATACTTTTAGTAACATAATTATGTTATTTCGAAACGATGTGCATTTACATTTAAAATAAAAATTGCATCAAAATTCCAAACATTCTTGTCCTTTTATCCTTGGGGGCGTTATAATGTGACGGTCATTCTCAGTACTCGTTGGTAAAAGAGTAACCCAAGAGTTGGCGGTGGGTGGTGATGACTAGCTGTCTTTCTTCTACTCTTACACTACTAAATTAGGGACGGCTAGCGCAGATAACCATCATCAAGCTTAGCACGAAATTCAAAACAAATAACAATATATATTCGAATGTTTATAGCTTTCTTGTTTAGGCCCGTAATTGAGGGTCACGGGCTCGAACCCCCGTCACGCCAAACTTGCTCATCCTTTCAGCCTTAGAGGCGTTATAATGTTCGGTCAATCCCACTATTCGTTGGTAAAAGAGTACCTCTAGAGTTGGCGGTGAGTGGTGATGACTCGCTTCCTTCCCTCTAGTTTTAGATCCATAAATTAGGGACGGCTAGCGCAAATAGCCCTCCTGTAGCTTTGTGCGAAATTCAAAAGACAAGCATCTCCATCATAAGCTCAGACTTCTGTTAAATTATTACTTTAATAAAATTTTGTAACTGTGTAATTCAAAGCTAAAAATAACTCTATTATAGGTCTAAACTTTATGATATCATTGTAGTAAAGATTTGCAACGGTGTAAGTCAAAATAAAACAAATACTTCTTTCAAAAATTCCAAACTTCAATTATTTTGTCATTATAGTATAACTTTGTGAAGATGTAAAAGCAAATTAAAAAAAACAATTTGCATCAAAATTGCAGTAATGATGTAAATCCAAATTTTGATGTATCACCTCTTAATTATTTCAGTTTTATTAATGATGTAAGACTAAATTCACAGTGTATCATCTCTTAATTATTTCAGTTTTATTAATGATGTAAGGCTAAATTCTTGGTGTACCTTTTCTTAATTATTTCAGTTTTATTAATGATGTAAGGCTAAATTCTCGGTGTATTATCTCTTGATTATTTTAGTTTTATTAATGATGTAAGGCTAAATTCTCGGTGTACCTTTTCTTAATTATTTCAGTTTTATTAATGATGTAAGGCTAAATTCTCGGTGTATTATCTTTTGATTATTTTAGTTTTATTAATGATGTAAGGCTAAATTCTCGGTGTACCTTTTCTTAATTATTTCAGTTTTATTAATGATGTAAGGCTAAATTCTCGGTGTATTATCTCTTGATTATTTTAGTTTTATTAATGATGTAAGGCTAAATTCTCGGTGTACCTTTTCTTAATTATTTCAGTTTTATTAATGATGTAAGGCTAAATTCTCGGTGTACCTTTTCTTAATTATTTCAGTTTTATTAATGATGTAAGGCTAAATTCTCTGTGTGTTATCTCTTGATTATTTTAGTTTTATTAATGATGTAAGGCTAAATTCTCGGTGTATTATCTCTTGATTATTTTAGTTTTATTAATGATGTAAGGCTAAATTCTCGGTGTATTATCTTTTGATTATTTTAGTTTTATTAATGATGTAAGGCTAAATTCTCGGTGTATTATCTCTTGATTATTTTAGTTTTATTAATGATGTAAGGCTAAATTCTCGGTGTATTATCTCTTGATTATTTTAGTTTTATTAATGATGTAAGGCTAAATTCTCGGTGTATCATCTCTTAATTATTTTAGTTTTATTAATGATGTAAGGCTAAATTCTCGGTGTATTATCTCTTGATTATTTTAGTTTTATTAATGATGTAAGGCTAAATTCTCGGTGTATTATCTCTTGATTATTTTAGTTTTATTAATGATGTAAGGCTAAATTCTCGGTGTATCATCTCTTAATTATTTTAGTTTTATTAATGATGTAAGGCTAAATTCTCGGTGTATTATCTCTTGATTATTTCAGTTTTATTAATGATGTAAGGCTAAATTCTCGGTGTATTATCTCTTGATTATTTTAGTTTTATTAATGATGTAAGGCTAAATTCTCGGTGTACCTTTTCTTAATTATTTCAGTTTTATTAATGATGTAAGGCTAAATTCTCGGTGTATCTTCTCTTGATTATTTTTATTATTATATGAAAGGAGGAGAGGAGGTGTTTACTCTGATGAATGCTGAAATATCAATACATAGAATAGCAGCATTTCTCATTATTTATGGGTTGTTTGTTTAGAACTTCGCGCAAAGCTACACGAGGGCTATCTGTGCTAGCCGTCCCTAATTTAGCAGTGTAAAACTAGAAGGAAGGTAGCTAGTCATCACCATCCGCCGCCAACTCTTGGACTACTCTTTTATCGTCGCTTTATAACGCCCCCACGGCTGAATTGGTGGATAATGTGTGGTTCTACGGGGAGTCGAACGCCTTAACCCACCTGGCCATGCCGGGACATATTGTTAATAGTAAACATATTTAAGAGTCCTGAACGTTGTAAACATAAGAATCTGATTATTTCTTAAATATCGTAATCGGGAAATAAAAATTTCTAAGAAATGTTTTTGTGGTTGTTGATGTTAAAAAGGAAAAAAAAACTCGTTTCGGCTGATGTTACTTGTGATAGATTACCATACGTATCAAGTTTTATTGACAACTGGGGTTTGAGTTGGTGGATGAATTTGAAGTTCTTTACTGAGGAAATTTATTTTCTGTAATTAATTTTGTCGTTGGATTGAGCCTTAGTTGATTATATCCAAGCCTGTCAAATGGAGGTAACAAGATTTTACGTATTTATTTCAACCGAATTATATTCAACAAACATGTATGTCCACACTTGAAGAAATTGGATCTTCATCTTTCCCTAACACCAAGGATGCTAAGGGAGATAAACGAATAGTGAGACTGACTGTGACATAATAACGCCCCCATGGCTGAAAAGGGCGAGCATGTTTGACGTCACGTGGATTTGAATCAGAGACCCTCAGACCCTGAATATTCTGGGCTCGTTTGTTTGTAGTTAAACGCAAGCTGAAAAATGGGCTAGCTGTGCTCCGCCCAACGGAAATATCGGAACACGGTCTCTAGCGTCATAACTTTAAGATAGAGTTGTATTTATTTCTGCTGTAATTACTCTATTTCACACGAATAACTCACAATGATGCATAAATATGTGTTAAGCAATGACCATCCGACTGCCTGTCTAGCCAACAAAGCTCGCCATTTTCTAAAAACTAGTTCCAGCCAAACTTGCTTTGTATCATGTCCACTTATCCCTCTGTCTTATTTGTCTTCTTTTTATAGGATCACAAATCTTACAGTTAAGAACCAGCTGTTCTCATTCTTAAAAAATTCTCCCAGGTAGTTAAGGCACTCCGTAATCCGAGGGTCGCGGGTTCGAATCCTGTCACACCAAACATGTTCACCCTTTCAGCCATGGGGGCGTTATAATTTTACGCTCAATCTCACTGTTCGTTGGTAAAAGAGTGGGAGATGGGTGGCGATGACTAGCTGCCTTCCCTCTAGTCCTACACTGCAAAATTAGGGACGGCTAGCGCAGATAGCCCTCATATAGCTTTGCGCGAAATTCCAAAAAACAAACAAGCATCGAGTACCGAGTATCGAGTTTATGATTCCAGTATAAAGACACGTGCTCTGTGGGATCAAATACATTAACAAAACAAAACGCCATTTATAAACCAAAGTCTGTGAATTCTGAGGAGTATCCAACAAGACCTGCTGGCTGGCCATTACTTGTTCTGCTATTCATTCACATATGGAGACCAGAAGTCACTACACTGAACTCCATATTAGCATCCGTAAACCTAACATTATCCTAAATAGCTTCGTTTAATACTCCAGCGTTTGTTTGTTTTGAATTTCTCACAAAGATATATGATGGATAAGGCGCTAGCCGTCCCTAATTTAGCAACGAATAGTTGGATTGACCGTCACATTATGTCGTCTGCACGGCTGAAAAGACAAGCATATTTGGCATGACGACGATTCGAGCTCTAATCACTTGGTCATGCCGAGCGACGCGTTTCTTAAGACTAGTTATAACTTGGTGTCTTGTGTAATTTGTAATTTTTCGTTTTCGGTAACATATTCCACAAACTGCTCTTCGTCCCGTTTACCTCTGTTACTGAATATTTCAAGTAAATTATCTTGTGTATGTGCATGTGTGTGTTTTCTTGTAACAAAGCCACATCAGGGTATTTGCTGAGTCCACCGAGAGAAAGTTAGCTAGAAGTTTATGTAATATCATTCAGTTAATAAATAAAATAGGAATCCTACAACCCGAGCACTTTCTTCAGGGGCAAACTGGGGCTATTTCCCCTAAAGAAGAAAGGTCCATTTTGAGTTAATGAATACATGCTTTTATTATTTTCAGATTTCGCTGAAGATAGAATAAATGTATTGTAAATTGTTCGAAACTTTTGTATTTTTTTTATCTTATCAACTGTTTTTTGCCCCACTAGTACAGCGGTAAGTCTACGGATTTGCAACGCTAAAATCAGGGGTTCGATTCCCCTCGGTGGGCTCAGCAGATAGCCCAATGTGGCTTTGCTGTAAGAAAACACACACAAACACACTCAACTGCTTTTACAAGCAACGTTTCACACTTTACAAAATACGTTCGTTATTACTCGATCATCTATAGTCCCCATCACAACCGTGTGTAACGAACTAAACTTTCGTGTCAAACACTGTTGTTTTTTATTATACCTTTATTATATTTAAACATGTACATCACAAGTAGATACTCCATATTCATCAACTGCCACATTAATAAACATGTATTTACCACAACGTTTGTAGTCTTTTCATTAGGAGCTTTTGAAGTTCACATACCAAACGAAACAATACTCAAACACCGAGTTATATATATATTACACTTAAATATTTTGAAACACATTAATTGTAGCTCAACATGCCTTAAAGTAAACAAAAACTCGATAACAGTAGTGGTCCACGCTTATGGTTTAAAGTACGAACTATCGTATTTGATGTCCTCGTTTTGCAATATCTTATTGGTTATTCTACTACGACATATAACAATAGTTTTTTTATATCTTATATGATGTTCAAAATTAATTACTGAAACATGACGTCACTCACCTTTAAGTACAACAACCTTGTCCACAAGGTCGAGAAAAACAAACAAAATATCTATTCCAACACAGTTATAAGTCCTGTTTATGTTAGCTACAAACTATTCGTTTTCCTGTTGAGTTAGTAAAATAAATAGGTTCTAGGTTTACTAGCCAACAATCAGAATTTTATAAAATCTGAAAATTGTGAAGAAAATTCGCGATTGTAACCCACTTGTTTCATGTTACCTACAGTAAACTCTAAACTAACATTTCTATTTGCATGTCTTGTTTTTTTATATAATTATTTTTGAATTAACATTCATTTTTCTCTCCCAGTAACTAACACCGTAAGAAGGGTGAGAACAGCACAGACAACCAATTGTGTAGCTTTATACTTGACAATGAACAAACACATCCTGGTCTATAGATATCATTACTTCGGGCGAAAATTGTATTAAAAATAAAATATTAATTTAAGGATGATTGTAAAAATATTATTATTAACAAATTTAGATAAATTTATTTTTCTGCTGTTTTTTGTTAAGAATTTCACTTATTTTTTCTTTTTATAACGAGGAGGCGGAGGTTGGCACTTTGGTAGTGCTCGACATTTCGGAACTGGCGATCCGGGTTCGAAAACGTGCCCATGATACCACATTTTTTAAAATGTACTTTAACTTGAAGTTGTGTTTTAAAAAAGTAACAACCAATTTCTTAGCGTGTGGGTGATTTTGAATGGGTTATCTTCCTTCTGTTTATTGTCCTAGAATAAAGGACGGATAATTTTGGTTTAAATATCACTTCAATAACTTTTCTGATTTTTTTCGGTATCTAGCAAAATCATTCTCTTACGCTCTAAAAGCGTAGTTGAAAACCATAGAAACAAATAACTGGACTACAATTTTGTGTTTTTGCTTAACTAAACAAAATCGTATTTCTTTTTTTTCTAATTTTCTTTAACATAAAGTTTGTCCAATCAACAGGTATCCTTTTCTTTGGCGAAAAAAAAAACTGACTTAACAGGCAATGTTTAAATATTTTTCCAGCTTAAAATAATCTGTGTTCAGTTATAAACGTTAAAACAAACTTTTGGTTGAATAACTTCTTTATATACGCTCCCTCAACTAAATACGCAGAGTGTATTCAACGACATATTGCAACATGAGCTCTGGACCTTCCGATAAGCAGCCTCGCACGTTAACCGCTAAGTCACAACGTTATTTTGTAAAACGAAAAATGTGAATTAGAAGTTAAAAGTTATTTCCACAATTCATGCTATAATTCTTCTAATAGTGTCACCTTTTCAGAACCCAGAATAAATAATATGCCGCCCTAAACATCTGTTTAATACTGAAAAAATAAAATAAAAATTATTCGAACACTTTTTCCAGGTACTCGTCAAGCTATATCCCGTTATCAAGTTGTTGTAAATGAACACTGACTGCACCGTTGGGTATTAAGTAAAGCGATCTCCCCCACCCTACCCCAAAAAAACTTGTCAACCTCATTTAACTAACGACATGTTTGTTAGCTTAATAAAAATATTCAGCAAGTTAGCTCTACTTCACATACTATGACAGTTATTTTAGTTAAATATGTGATAGAGAAGAAACTAAAATAAGTAAATATTGCAGATTCTCAGATCTCTGCCTCTAATAATCATCTTGCCGATAGCCCTCTTTGCAGCAAAACACTTTCTTTTCTTACCGTAGTTTTGATCTCTGTCTTCATATTGCGAATACCACATCCTGTGGTCTAAAGATTAATCCAGTTTTTCCATCTTAAAATGTTGTAGTTTATCAAATAAATTTTGAAAAAAAACAGCAACTAAAACTCTATTGATAAATCAACAAAGAACGTTAAGGGACATTAGATAAAAAAAACAAAACAATGTTAACATAGATATTTAGAAGACCTATCATGTTTAATATTTCATTATTATTCCTTTGTTTATGTTATGGATATTTGTGCAAAGTTACTTTACATCTACGCTAGCCGCCACTAATTTTGAAAAGATAGACTAGCAAAGGGGCAGCTATCAAAAGCACCCACGGTCAACTCTCTTCTGATCGAACAGCGAGATTTTTACCATCACCTCATAACACACGCAAGGCTTAAAAGTACGATGCACAATTTTGATTTGATTTTATAGTAATAAGACTCGAACCTTGGACCCGTAGACCCAAATTCTGAAATGCTATTCGCTTGGCCACACTCTCGCTGGCCAACCAGCTTTTATTATTTCCTGAGTGGTTCATATTACAAACGCTACAAAATTCTGATATAGAGAGAACATTAAAATAATATATATGATTTTTAAACCCTTGTCTGGAGTGAGTATACCTCAACCGTTAGGCTTAAAACAAATTTACTATAATTTCTAAGCTTGCAAATCTTCGTATGTTTTGAACGAGAATTGTTGGAAAAAAGAAATGTTACTTTTAGCTCTTTATTGGTCAAACACCGTCTGCTGAAACAGACAAATCTTATCTTCTATGTGGTTGAATGTACCGAGCATAAAAAGTGTTTATCAACATATGTTTAGTTACAGACGTGAGCAACTTGCAGTTAAACACTTGATTTGGAAAAAAAAAAAGACAGTTAATCATGGTTTACGAAGTTTTATAAACGTTTTGATTGTTGTATCGTACGAAACTAATTTTTGTGTTACCACAATATTTCCTAACCTTAAGACGTACTGATCCAAGTATGCGGAAGATAATTAATAACCAATCTAAAAGCTGGAAATGGCAAATATTATTGGACAAAACATTAACAATGCGTAATCACCTGTTTCAAGCGTCTGTTTGTGTTATAGCAAAGCCACATCGGGCTATCTATTGATCCTACCAAGGGGAATCGAACCCCTAATTTTAGCGTTGTAAATCCCTAAACTTACCGCTGTACTAGCGGGGGGTCCATCATCTGTTTCAAGCAGATCTTACATTATAGGTGTATACACTAACCGCTTGTCATTTTTGTTATTACTTCTAGATACCAACGAATAAGGGAATTGACAGTCACATTATAACATTTTCACGGTTGAAAATACAATCATGTTTGGCATGACGGGGATTCGAACCTGCGACTCTGAGAGTGCGAGTTAAGCGACGTGAGTGTTAAGTCTAGTTGTAACTTGATGTCCTCGTTTTGAAATATCTGATTGATTATTCTACCTCGATATATAACGATAGTTTTTTTTTTAGATTTTATATGATGTTGAAGGTTAATCACTGACGTCACTCAGTGAGACCGCAGCATTCTAATTTATTGAAACCAAACTCTCCAAATTACATACTTTTCCTATCATATATTAACAGTGCTTTGTATGTCTTTAGTTTGGCTGTGAATTAATCAAGTCATTACGATGAACTAAACTCGTTTCCGTCATCTCTGTGTTAACATTACGTTGATTAAAATTCTTTTCCTGTCTTGTGGATAACGGAAACATTTAAAATTCACTGTCTAATTAATCTTTTATTTCTTTATTTATTTTTTATGGGTCATTTTGGCATAGAATAGAACAAAATTAACTGATGTACAACAGACGAGTTATGAGACCATCAGAAACAAGCACTGTGTACCATAGAAGTTGGTATATTTGATAAAACAATAAATAAAAACTTAGATTTGGAAAAGCAACAGTCATCTTAGTATTCCAAAAGTGAAAAGAAATTGAATATAAACGTGCTTAAAAATAATAAATTAATGGAGTATTTTTTTAAAAAAATAAGTAATAATTTCTCCTTATGTTTCTAAAATTTCCAGACATCGAATAAAAAATCAACTGTCAATAAACGTTCTTAAGATGACGCATTTATATTGACATAGAAATAATTGTCATCGGAGATGAAAGAGGTCTCATAACATTTGTAGCTCTGGCTAGAATAAAGCTGCCACAAAACATACTGTCATTGTTAGACTTGAATAAGGGATTTCTGACATCCTTCTATGTTGGGACAAAACACACTGTCACTGAACACTCATTGTTAGGCTGGAATAAAGGATTTCTGATAACTCTTATATGTTAGGGTAACGCTGTCACAAAACATATTGTCAATGTTAGACTGGAATAAGCGTCATCTGAGGGTCGCGGGTTCGAATCCCCATCGTACCAAACATGCTCCCCTTTCAGCCGTGGTGGCGTTATAATGTGATGGTCAATCCCACTAATCGTTAGTAAAAGAGTAGCCCAAAAGTTAGCGGTAGGTGGTGATGACTAGCTGCCTTTCCTCTAGTCTTACATTGTTAAATTATTGACGGCTAGCACAGATAGCCCTAGTGTAGCTCTGCGCGAAATTCAAAAACAAACATAAAACAAGACTGGAATACAGGTTTTCTGATAATCCTTGTATGTTGGGGTAAAGTTGTAACAAACACACTGGCACAAAACACTCATTGTTAGACTGAGCTTAAATTGTTTATTAAACGTTGTTGCTCTTGTTAAAATTGTAACAAAACATACTGCAAAGAAAGCTCGGTGTTAGATTGCTTTGAAACGTTCCTAGTAACACTTATTAATATTTCTACGATAATATTGTGAAACGTAAACATAACATCACGAAATATCTATTGCTAACCATGACAAAAGGACTTTAATAAGGTGCTGTTTGTAGTTAAGCACAGAGCTACACGACAAATTATCTGTGCGCTGCCTGCCACAGGTATCGAAACCCGGTTTCTAGCCTTGTAAGTCCACAAACATGCCGCTGTGCCACTAGGAGGTAGGACTTTAACGACACAGTATAAAGATACTAAAACATATAGAAACGATAAACAAGAATCAGAACTGAAATAGAAGACGATTATTGAAGTGAAGACATTTTAAGAGTTCTTCTCAAAATTTTTGGAAAACAAATTTCTCCTTCTTTCGAAATGTCGGGAGAAAACATGTAAGATTATTTCATAATAAATAGAGACTCGCTTTTAAACATATTAGCTCAAACTAGGACAAACGTTTTGTTTGTATGAAATTAGTCACTCCTGGATCAACTATCTTTAGTCGTTGTATAAACTGGATCCCTTAGCGGATAAATGATATATGAGTTTGGCGTCAGCGACAACGAAACTAAGTCTCTGTTGCAGGAGTTTGGCATTAGCGACAATGAAACAAAGGTTTAGTTTCATTGTCGCTGACACCAAACTCTTGTAACAAGCATTTGGCGTCAGCGGTAGTTATTTGGCAAATCGAATCTAATTTCTCTTTGTGGACAGACTGACGTATCGTTTCTTGTCAGTGGTCAAGGATGTAAATGTAATCTTACCTTTGAACACCGATAGAGTAAGCAAAAGATAGAAATTATATTTTTGGGTGAAAATTTTAAAGACAGCCGATATTTTGGAAGCTAAAAGACAAACAATTTACAAACGTCGTGTATTAATAAACATAATATTACAACAGATATTAAAATTACCTCTTAACATTCCAAATCATGTTTTCTTTTTTCAATTCAGTTAATTTTTCTTTTATGTCAAAGTTCAAGCAATTTAACTTCCTTTCTGTTTATTTCGCTCCAAATATTCCTTATATTTATTGTTACAATGAAAGAGTATATTCAGAAAAATATATCTCTCTCTGTACGATTTTCTTCCATCTAGTCCTTTCTCTCTTTATTGCAATAATCTTTATTTAGTTTCGAATATTCATTTCACCACAGTAACCTCGTTAGGCTAAAGGGATATTTAGAGGTCGTCATGCCAATAAAGGGTTGTTGTGTCCGGATACTTTTGTTTGTTCTCAAAATGAACGAACGTAATGGAATCATTGCACACAATTTGTGGTTAGGACTGTAGCTACAATTTGAAAAGTGACTGTAATTGTATAATTAATCTCTTTCATTTAAAGATGGTACAAGTTTCCCATATGTATCTTTTTATTATCGGTAACGTCTTTTTGATATTTCAGCCGCTGAAAGTTCAATATATTTAAAAGCGTTGTCTTGTTTACTTAGCATGATAGTTTACACGCAATGTTTATTTTAACAAGCCAGTGATTGTCGACATTTGTTGAAGAAACAATGTACTGGCTGCTATAATAAAGTTGTATTATCTCTCCCCTTGGTTCATCTAGTAAGCAGTTGTTGGATTACATTCGCAACGTCTTCATATTATGGGATGTTGTCCTTATTGTTAGTATGTATGTAAAAGTGGTCGGTATTTCCTCTGCTCTGGGTTAATCTAATAAAAATTGTTCGATTACACTTATGATGTCTTGATATTGTAGGATGTTGTCCTAACTGTTAATACAAATGTAAGAGCTAGTGGTGGTGTCCCTACCCTGGGTTAATCTAGTAAGAAACTGTTCGATTACACTCATAATGTCTTTATATTGTAGGATGTTGTTATTATTAGTATACGTATAAGAATGGATGATGGTGTCTCTACCCTGGGTTCATCTAGTGAGAAATTATTAGATTACATTCATTATGTCTTTATATTGTAGGATGTTCTCAGTGTTAGTATATGTGGTATCCCTACCTGGAATATTGTACAAACTAAATCGATGTTAATTTAGACCTGCTGTAGTTTTTCTACTCTACAGGAAGCTAGCCTTGTTGTGGCCGTGGTTAAGGTACTTGGCAGGTACCTGGTAGACCCTGCCACACTGCCGTATGGTCCTCGTTGACAGTTCTTCTTTTGACAAGATAAAGTCCGTCTGAAAGCACGCCGAAACTTGACAGACATGGCATTGTACAGGATTGGATTGATAGCACTGTTGATGAAAATCATTGTTTTACAGAACATCAGGAACCAGGGCTCCATGTAACGGTGTTTCGCAAAAGAGTTGTAGACGACAAGAGCTCGATAGGGCAGCCACAGGGTTGCGAAAACAGCCACGACGACAGCAAGCATTTTCACCACCTGAAACAAACGAAGATAGAGAAGTTGTCATAATTCGATTTTAATGAATAAAAAAGGTATTGCTACGAATTACAACAATAATTAGTTTTAATTAATTTGAAAAACAAAAGTAGGTCCGATATAAACACCAAAAAAACAGATACCAAGTAATCCACTTGACAAAGATAATGTGTTTTTCCTCTTTAAGCACCGCGAGTTATACTTTTTGTTTGTCTGTTTTTAAATTTCGCACAAAGCTACACGAGGGCTTTCTGTGCTAGCCGTCCCTAATTTAGCAGTGTAAGACTAGAAGGAAGGCAGCTAGTCATCACCACCCACCGCCAACGAGTAAGCATTGTGTAGCTTTGCACTTGGAAAACAACTTTTTCATGTTGCATGTGTTCATGTGACTACTAGAAATTAAATATTATTAAAATCATAGCTTCACAGATACCGACTATAGTCGATATTAGAAAGAAAACGTATTTATTTGTGCGTTGAATCCACAACATTCCTTGAAAACTAGATTGCGTTAAAATAACATTTAAAAACTTCTTTGATAACGATGTTAGATTTTTCATCAACAGTTTAGTAAAATGCCTTCATTTTAATTTTGTTTTTGTTTTTTACCCAGAATTCAAACCTAACCCACAGAACCTTTAAACAGATACTTGGCTATCGCGATGGAAAGAATCAAAACAAAAATCCGAGAGAACTTGGGTCAGCGTCACGCATGAGGTTGAACTAGTTGACGTAGTCGGCTTTGTTCGGATCTTCGCCTCCCTGTCTTAAAGAATCTCCGGTAAGCTTGAATGCAACCATGGCTTTCAGACAGAGGCATGCTTTCGCAGGGACACGATAACATAAAGACTTTAAAGCGTGCTTACAAGTAATCAAAACAAACACCTTCCTGGCAATTCAAACACTTTAAAGCTGCGAATGAAAGGTAAAACGCGCTTCCAAAAGAGCTATTGGTATTACGGAAAGTGTGAGGTAAAACGAAGCCCCACTTTATAGAGTTCTGTCACGTATTTCTCAAGCTAACTCTTCATATAATAGTTGTTTAGTTTCTACGTGAGGTGCGATCCGAGTGTATTTGACATAAAAGCTGTTTTGTATTTTTAAGTGTTTCGAATTTCAATTTTTTTACGTGTCACTGGCTGAAGAATAAAAATAACTATACTCACCTAATACTACCAGTTCCTGGTTCGGATGAAATGACAAAATAACTTACGTTTAACGATGTCTAACAGGATAACGGTAACAACGACAAACACTTGCAAGTGGTTTGATTTGGTTTGAATTTCGCGCCAGGTGGTTAAGGCACTCGACTCGTAATTCGAAGGTTGCGGGTTCGAATCCCGTCACGCCAAACATGCTTGCCCTTTCAGCCGTGAGTGCGTTAATATGTGCAGTCAATCCTACTATTCGTTGGTAAAGAGTAGCCCAAGAGGTGGCCGTGTGTGGTGATGACTAGCTGTCTTCCCTATAGTCTTACACTGCAAAATTAGGACGGTTAGCGCAGATATCCCTCGTGTAGCTTCGCGTGAAATTCAAAACAAACCGAACCATTTTGTTTCTTAACAAAATGATGAAATTTCCATACCAAGTTTTAACAGATATAAAGTTTCAAAGCGCAGTTCATATTGTTGTATATTTCGGGAAAAAAACAAACAAACGTGAGTTAATGAAGAAATAACAACAAATTAGGAAGTGTGGTGTTGGTGTAAGAAAAACACGTTAATTATTGGAATCCAATAGAAAATCGGAACTTTAACAATGCGGATTTTCGTTAGAATTTTGCACTCGGACTCGAGTAATTCCTGAAAATTAGAAAAAAAACTTGATTGTGTAATCAAATGTGACGTATTGATTCTGCCAAGCTGGTTCACTGACAAACGTCGATTAAGCCTAACCGCGTATAAGTCCATCATATTGTTTAGCCATTTCTGTTTATTGTTTAAAGCTGCTTCGTTACAACAATAAACTTCATAATACATTTTTGTAGTATTGAGATAGATCCATAAACGTACACCTGATCCACCGGATCTGTTTAATCAGTTTCAGTTTTGCATGTATGTATATGTTTGTTATTATTACGAACGTGATCTGCCAGAACACACAAAACATAAGAAAACAAATTATTGCATCACCAGTTGGCCACCTCCTCCAGAACACACAAAACATAAGAAAACAAATTATTGCATCACCAGTTGGCCACCGCCTCCAGAACACACAAAACATAAGAAAACAAATTATTGCATCACCAGTTGGCCACCGCCTCCAGAACACACAAAACATAAGAAAACAAATTATTGCATCACCAGTTGGCCACCGCCTCCAGAACACACAAAACATAAGAAAACAAATTATTGCATCACCAGTTGGCCACCTCCTCCCCATAAAGAACACAAAAATAGTGTGAAAAAAGATTAATGTTAGATTAATTGTATTAATTCTAACGTCTTTCTTAGCGGTTAGAATATGAACTACATGCGGAACGTGAAACGTGATGCTCCAGTATTTGGCTCAGAAAGCAGTATAAAGTCCCTGTGACGGAGGATGATATTGGCTTTCTCCTGGCAGCAGTTTGTAATTAGGAACGGATATACATGAATCGTACAACTCTTTCACCAGACCATGTGCGATCGAACTCTAGTGGACGCAACAGTACACTCGCACTAGTGCTAAAAACCTGGTTTTGATACTCGTAGTGAGTACACTAAAGTTAGCCTATTGTATATCTTTGGGCCTAACAACAAACGAGCAAACAAAATATCCTAGTGTGTGTGTATGTGTGCGTGTATCGAAGGTTTATTGCACTTCTAAAGGATGATATTCAAGGTCCTTTTTTATTATCTCTGACCTTCGCTACCCCACCCTGTGAAGGACATTGAGACCAATCTTAGAGAACGTTGGCTTCCAAAACCAGGTTTAAGTAGAAGAAAGGAAAAATGCCCATTGGAACTGTAAGAAAGTCTATAAGTATATGTTTGATTAGAACTGTTATATATATTACTTCTTATACTCCATTTCTTATACGAATATCCGTTGATATCATGTTATCGCATACGTCTGACTTGCGAGTCTTTCATCAATTTGTTTAATATCCTTCCTGTTCAAGCCACCAAACAATAAAGCAGGCTTCACTTGACGGATATGAGTTTTGCTCCAGACTGGCATCAACTGTGGTTTCGTATCTTATTTCACTTCAGTAAGTTTCAACCATAACTGCTTATAGTAGTTGCTTTATTTAATTGGCAGTAATCTGCTTTAAAACAAATAAACAGCTTCAAAGGATGTTTCGCATCAAATATAATCTACTAAATTATGTCAAAGCATAACTCTAAAGCAACGTTAATACGAATAAATTATGCGGCTATTTACATGCAACGATTGTTTGATTATTGTTTTGAATTTTGTGCAAAGCTACGCTAGGGCTATCTGCGCTAGCCGTCCCTAATTTAGCAGTGTAAAACTAGAGAGAAAGCAACTAATCATCACAACCCACCGCCAAAACGAATAGTGGGTTGACCGTCACATTATAACGCCCACATGGTTGAAAGGGAGAACATGTTTAGTGTGACGGAGTTTCGAACCCGTGACCCTCGGATTACGAGTCGAGTGCCTTAACCACTTGGCCATGTCGGGCACGTGCAATAAAGCGCCATTATCAATGTACCATCCCTATTTATATACGAGTATTGTGTTGCTATAATAAATCATTGGTGGGTCAAAATAACACGAATATTAATCGTAAATAAAATGAATCTTCACGTTCGTCAAAGGATAAGAGAAATAGTATACATAAACGAATATAACGTTGGTAAAAGTGTTCCATAATTGTAGTGATAGATATTAACAATTATTAACAACAAAACTTTTAAAAGAAATTCCACTGCGCTGCGTTTTAAGTCCAAGTAGCATTGTTAAGTAAAAAAAGAGGTCATTAGGATTTGTAGAAACCAGTTTGTATATTAAACTAGGAAGATATTACGAAAAGAATTAAGTGTAATTAGAAAAGTTTCACTATTTATGTTCAGAGACACAGTTATTACAGTAAACTACGTGTTGTTAACCACAATGCATTATGCTGATAAAACACCAAGAACACGAAATCAAAGTTGCACTCGAAATCCAGAGTTCACGGACACTGGGAATGTTTGTTTGTTTGTTTTTGAATTTCGCACAAAGCTACTCGAGGGCTATCTGTGCTAGCCGTCCCTAATTTAGCAGTGTAAGGCTTGAGGGAAGGCAGCTAGACATCACCACCTACCGCCAATTCTTGGGCTACTCTTTTACCAACGAATAGTGGGATTGACCGTCACATTATAACGCCCCACGGCTGAAAGGGCGAGCATGTTGGCGCGACGGGGATGCGAACTCGCGACCCTCAGATTACGAGTCGCACGCCTTAACACGCTTGGCCATGCCGGGCCCAACTGGGAATGATTAGATACGTTGCATCAGGAAGACCGCGTTTAAAGAACTATATATTATATGACGTTTGTTTGTTTGAAGTTAAGCAAAAAGCTGCACAATGGACTTCATATATCGTAACGCCGTTTCAACCCGTTGTAAGTCCGCAGACTGGGGTGCAGAAGACCGAGTTCACAACAAAATATTACTTAGTATCCATATTAGGCTGGATAGCACTTAAAGCACGGATAAACAGATGTCATTTAAAACACTAAAATGTTACTGCTGCATAGAATAGGCCCGGCATGGCCAAGTGGGTTAAGGTGTTCGACTCGTAACCTGAGGGTCGTAGATTCGGACCCCCGTCACACCAAACATACTCGTCTTTTCAGCCGTGGGAGTGTATAATGTGACGGTCAATCCCACTATTCGTTTATGAAAGAGTAGCTCAAGAGTTGGCGGTGGGTGGTCATGACTAATTGCCTTCCCTCTAGTTTTACACTGCAAAATTATGAATGGCTAGCGCAGATAGCCCTCGTGTAGTTTTTCGCAAATTTCCAAAGCAAACAAACAAGCTACATAGAAACAAGCTGTGATTGTAGGCAGTTGTAAAATAAAACAAGTAAAGCTGTTTCAGTATCTCATCAGCATTGTGTTAGAAAGATATCAAACAATGTTAACATTGAAACCGAACAAGCAATCATGGGCACGACAAAGAAATACAATGTTGACAATACGAAGTTTTCATTTGAACGTTATGTTTGCTTAAAATAATAACGCCGAACGTATAAGACTGAACTGAATGGATGGGTTATTGTTACGTCTTAATCAAACTTATCCTGTGACAGCTGTCGTAATAACAATTCCTGGTGAACAAGCGTTCGAGATAAGTAAGAAAGATTCAATGCGGGTTTAGTTTGACCACATTACTCCCTGAATATGCAATCAACTTCTCTGTCTGTCATATTCACTAATAAAGTATTTCGCTAGCTAGCAGCATAGTTTTTAGCTATCTTTACTGTCATAAATAATTTTAAAATATAATAGTTAAAACCAATAGGTCTGAAATATGTGATAAAAGACCACGCTGATTGCAAGTGTCTTTTTTTTTCATTTTCCTATTAATTTTTCTTTATGGATTCGAAATAAGAGTGTAAAAATAATTTTTGGATCTATCTTCTGTCTTTCAAAGGTCACTGACCAAGATACCTTTTCGTTTATTACCAGAACTCGTAAGAGGGGTTGGAAGGTTATACATCCCCTGATTTTCATTGAATCTACAACTGACAGATTAAAAAGAAAGTGAATAAACAAAACATATGCTATTAACATGAGTCTTTACCACAAATCTTAGGGCTATTGGTTTCTAACGTTTCGCCGGTTTTCGTCGTTTAAATCGTAACATTTAAAGTATTATAGTACGTAGAGCTTTTCAAAACCATTTTTTTTCCACACAAGGCATTATACTTGCCTATCCTAATGTTATATCTCTTCTCACGACTGACTACTTGCTCACAGAAGCCATCTGCCGCTCCATCACCAGGTTTCTATCAGAACCTCCTATACACGAACGACCATCGCCTATTCATACATTTTCGAATTTTAGTAAAGCTGGTTGGTCTTTTCAAACACTTATTACTGGTGCACTTCGAGACATTGATTCAAACCACTCCACGTTTGATGAGATTAATAATTTAGTTCATATTGTTGCATTTTCCATTTCTTCGGCCAGTTATCAAAACATTTCAAATGTTATTTTTTTACTGCGTAAAGCTTTTTTTACTGATACATCAACCTCGTGAATTTCAACATTCGAGAGAACTGAAATCTCTCAAACTACATACGTTATTCGTTGAAAGGATTGTAATTTTATTCTACGGTAAAGAATCTACACGAAATGAGAAAACGCATCAAACTAAGTGTCACTTCTCATCCTTTCCGGTACTGGACTCAACTTTAATTACTAACAAGCCAGTTACCAACACTTTCCTCGATATCCAGTTCACTTTAATAACGTTGTTCCTTCTACTTCTTTAGAAAAGTGCTAGTGTCTTCGCTATTTTGAAACAGTTTCTCAATCATATCATGACACTATTATTACTCAAAATATTTCCCATCTTCTTGTACTGTCTCCTAATTTTTCCTATCATCTACATGATGACAGTTTTCAAATCCATCTATCACTGTGTCTAATATTTGTAATGCTCTACATTAACGAAATACAATATCTGAATTGGAAAGCATAACAAACTCCACCTGAGTAGTGCAAACTACATCTACTATTTCCTCTTTCATTTATCTCAATTTTCATTTTTCAGGTTTTACCATCGCTCATAGAAACTTTCCAAATCCTTTGGTTTCTTAAGCCTGAAATACCTTCTTTAAAAAAACACCTTGTTTAAAGCTCTCTAGTTTTAAGAGTGTTTTCAGCAGGGCATATGAATGAACTTTAGTCTTTCTATCTACTGCTTTATCGAGGAAAAGAATTTCCTGCCCAAACGTTAAACTAGATTCTGTTATCTGATGTTAGCACCAATTATTTTAATACTAACAGCTTTCCTCATCTTCTGTTTTTGTGACTTTGGGAAAACATATTGTACCATTTGTGTATTCTTTTATAAACTTCGCTTCATGAAATTACCTATTACATCTTCTTTGATCATCAGGTTCTCATATCACTGAAGAACAATTTATATCTACTCTTCCATGTCACACTGATAGTTTCTTACACTACATTATGTAACACAAATTTTGTTCCTGGATAGTATGTGTTATTTCTTAATTGCTTATGTTATAAAAGTAGAGAAAATGGCCATTATTCCCTTCAAACTTTGCTTTTGTAACCTGGATAATGAAATTTAAAAATTAACCTATTTTATATGTAAAAACAGGCAAATGAAGCAAGATTTACATGCATTTATACTGAAGTTATACAAAAATGTTTAGAAGTGAGTAGTTTTCTGAGACTTGTAACTGTAATGTAAATCATTTCTACGTATCAGCCCACAAATATAGTCTTCCCTCATGTTTTCGTTATACGCTCCCATGTCACAAAAGCAAAGTTTGAAATAAAAATAGGTCTTTTCCATTTACTTTAGACATAAGCAATTCGGAAATAACACTTTCTGCCCAGGAACAAGAAAAAGTAAAAATTTTGTTAGCTAGAGTTATCTTTACTTGATGTACTCCATATTACAGATGTGCCACAAACTGGCCATCCTGTCCATCTCTTTCATTCTTACTTGCAACTGACTTTACGTTGAGCAGTCTTAACGATAGTTTTTAACAAGCTATTTATCTTTTTCGTCTATTGATGTAAAATATAACGTCTTACACTATACAGCAGTAAATATATAGTTGTGATATTTGGCCTAAGAGTAGGAAATTCAAGCCTGATCGTGATCATTATAAATTATGTTAAATATCTGAGCACTACCCTTGACAGGAACCTCACTTGAGAAGTTAACCTTACTCCCACCTGGGGTAAAGTTGTCAAAAAATTCAATTTCGTGTAATGCCTCCTTTAAGCCTACAGACAACTGAATTATTTCCTTTTACTAAATAGCACATTTTGTTTGTTTATGCATTATTTGTTGTTATAATATACGGTCGTTACCTACATATTCTGGAACGTCATATTCTAATACTGTTTTATTGAATTATTCTTTCTGGTTCCACAGAAGATAACCTTCCATAATATCTCTCAAAAAACAGAGATAACGGCATGTCACTAATGTTATCTTTGTGGACTCACTCGGTTTGTCTGTATGTTTGTTTGTTTGTTTGTTTGGAATTTCGCACAAAGCTACTCGAGGGCTATCTGTGCTAGCCGTCCCTAATTTAGCAGTGTAAGACTAGAGGGAAGGCAGCTAGTCATCACCACCCACCGCCAACTCTTGGGCTACTCTTTTACCAACGAAAAGTGGGATTGACCGTCACATTATACGCCCCCACGGCTGGGAGGGCGAGCATGTTTAGCGCGACGCGGGCGCGAACCCGCGACCCTCGGATTACGAGTCGCACGCCTTACGCGCTTGGCCATGCCGGGCCAGGTTTGTCTGTAAAACGTCCACCATGGAGACTCATTCAGCCTGCTGTATATCGGGGATCTCTTGTTTGTTTGTTTGTTGTTGTTGTTTTTTAATTCCGCGCAAAGTGACACGAGAGCTACCTGCGCTAGCCGTCCCTAATTTAACAGTGTAAGACTAGAGGGAAGGCAGCTAGTTATCACCACCCACCGCCAACTCTTGGGGTACTCTTTCACCAACGAATAGAGGGATTGACCGTCACATTATAACGCCCCCACGGCTGAAAGGGCGAGCATGTTTAGTGTAACAGGAATTTGAACCCGCGACCCTCGGATTACGAGTCGAGCGCCTTGACCACCTGGACATAACGGATCTTGGGGATCTCTTACAGTGGATGATCCAAATGTCACTTTTGTCACGTTGTATCTATCCATATTAAGTAATCACAGTTTCTCCCTCATAGTTGTTATTTTACGCATATTCTACTTATTGTCCACTCCTAACTTTTACTTCAGTCTCGTGTCTACCACACTGATTGAAGACAATTAAATACCTCTGCCTATCCTTACTACTGGTTTAAGGGGAGAAATTCTCTGCTAGCTCGTCTGTTTCCTTACTGGAGCTGAAATGAAATAAGAAAACAAAATAAAAACTGGCCCAACTCAAGAATTCTGACATGAGCCAAAGGTCCCTCAGCCAGTGTTTGTTTTGTTTGGTTATTGTTAACTGCAGTTACACAATGGGCTATCTGCATTGAAACCCGGTTTTTTGAACGTGATAAGATTTCAGACTTCCCTCAGAGTCAATAAAGAGCTTTAAGGCAGAGTAGCTTTTGAGATGCGCAAGCTATTTTTACACGCATCTAGACTTCATTTCACAGTGGATGATTTAAGTGAAATTTGGAAGAAAACGTCTGCAGTTAAAGCGATTTTCATCCAACATCATAAGCCTAATGATCCCTAATGCGATTTCAACCCGTAACGTTTAAAATATCATACTGCATCTAGAACCTTTCGTTTGCTATCAATAAATCGTCAGTTGGGCTGTGTGATGGTGGACGTAATTTTTATGAAAGTTATCTTTACACACCTATTCTCTATCTTTCTCTCTTTT
Organism: Tachypleus tridentatus; assembly: GCF_004210375.1. Lineage (NCBI taxonomy): Eukaryota > Metazoa > Arthropoda > Merostomata > Xiphosura > Limulidae > Tachypleus > Tachypleus tridentatus. Next base: position 212,741,658 of record NC_134837.1, read on the forward strand.
GTCCATTACGGATTCAAAAACTAGTATACGAAAAAAACATCTGTATTTACCATGATTTTGTCACAAATTTTAGACCCATTAGTTTCTAATAGTTTCTTAAAGTTTAGAATATACATGACAGGTTTTACAGTTTTAAACATCTGTGTTTTATAACTATGAAGGTATCAACAAGAATAACTCAGACTAGTCCTGTAGAAGAACTCTAGATTTCAACGCTAAAAATCTCGGTTCTAATTTGTTAAATGTCGCAAAGTCTTCCCTACATTTTAAGCTGTCGGTGCGTTATAAGAGTGACTGTCAATCTCTTAGCATGGATGGTAGTGAATGTTGCGAACGGGTAGCCTTCCATCAGGTCAGTAATTCAAAATTAAGGGCAGTGGCAAATAGCATTAGTGGTTTGTTTGTTCTTGAATTTCGCACAAAGCTACACGAGGGCTATCTGCGCTAGCTGTCCCTAATTTATCAATGTAAGACTAGAGGGAATGCAAATAGTCATCATCACCCACCGTCTGGACTACTCTTATACCAACGAATAGTGGCCTTGACTGTCACATTATAATGCCCTCACGGCTGAAAGAGCGAACATATTTGGTGTGACGGGGATTCGAACCTATGGCCCTCAGACTGCGAGTCCAATGCCCTAACTACCTGGCTATGCCGGACCATTAGTAAGTTTGCCATAAATATAAAATGCAATGTGTTGACAAGTAAATAATTTTACTTAGTTTTGAGAAAGACGCATAATTTGGACTTACATCTGAGTTCAGCCTTCTTATATTTCGTGTAGAACTACATTTTCATGCTGACGTCACAAGAAGTCATGACAAGAAAATATTTATATTCGTTAGCTTAAAAACAAATTACCTTTTTTTTTTCGTTTCACTCTTTTTTTCATCCCTCGCTTTGCAACCCTCGCTCGTACATTCATATGTAGTCGGAACAAATCAGTATTCTAGCACTACGTATATCTTGAGGTAATTTATAAACATACAAATAAATCACTCTCTTGCACGTGAAATGACCATTTGCAAGATGCCTGGCAGTGTTCGTTGTTCATCATTTGTTTTATATAATTTATCATAGAATTTACAAGAAGTTGTTTGTTCGTTTTTATACATAACGCTACGCAATGAGCTATCTGTGTTCTGTCTACCGTAGGTATAGAAACTTACCTCTGAGACATCTGGGAGTCAATAGAATCTGATAATGGTAGCCACTAGAGTCTGATAATCCATATTTTATACGAATAAAAAATATGTTTCTTGTCTCTTTTGTGTTTAACAAGGGCGTGTTGTACTAAAGTCGAAAATCGCTGATAACTATTTCTGCACAAAGCTACAAGATAACTTATCTGCCCATCTGTCCATCGTGCAAAACACCTAACCCTAATTTATCCATTGTAAAATACTCTTATTTTGTCATAATTTGGTTATTCTATCTATCTCTTCTTTTCTTCTTATCATAGTCGTTTTCTTAACATCTCGATTATTGGAAGCTCTGGTGTTTTTTACTTTTTTATATATTGGCTGTTCACTGTTATGCCTCGCGTTCAAAATGTTAGATATAAAACATTCCATGAAATATTTATACTTAAACATATATTTTATTTCTGTCATTAAATAACGTAACTTAATGAAGAGTGAATTATTAATTTTTTTTCATGTTCAGTCGATAAAGAACTTTCTACTAAAAAGTTACTTGTTTTTAACATCAAATCTTTAGGTCTTTCAGTTGGTATGGGATACCGACTTTGATAATCAATTATTTAATAAGTACCGATATAATTATCAAATTTCATCTTTTACCTGTACTCTAGCACTCGAGTTGGTGCTCTTCACTGAATCGCTTGGAGGATTTCCTTCTTTGGCCATTTTTCTAGGAAATTCGCTGGTGAAGAGGATCCTTGCTATCAGTCCGTACAGCACACAGGACAGCAGCAACGGGAATACGTAAAACAGGACAAGATCAGCAAAGAAATAACCCAGGTAGTGTTCCCTGGAGAGGGCAAAAGTGCACGTTTCCATATTCTCGTGCCCCTTGTAGAATATGGGCACGGTCTTGGTGAGGAAAAGCCAGGGGGAGCAGTAGATGCAGGCGACCACCCAAACACCAATGATGATCTTTTTGGCCCTGTTAACGGTGCAGACCATCTGGGCCTTCATGGGATGGCAGATAGCGATGTATCGTTCTACTGTGAAGGCTGTGATGGATAAAGACGAGGCATTGATGCCTAGATACTGAAGAAAGATGAAGATGGCACAACCAACTCTGCCCCAGATCCACTCGTCTCCGAGCAAGTAGTAGGACAGAACCTCATTGGGTACAGAAGCTACCAGAACCATGAGATCAGCCAAAGATAAGTTAACCAGGTAACAGTTAGTGGTCGTTAGCATGCTACGGGTCTTGGTTACCACTATGACAACCATTATGTTACCAAGAACTCCAGTAATAAAGATTAAACCTTGAAATGTAGTCCCTACTATTCGGTAGTGCATCGGGTAAAACGATGGTTCTGGTAACGTAGTAGTGGTGCTTATGATATCCATTGTTATATTGCATGAAGAAATGTTGCCGTCAGTGACAACGGTATTGTTAGCTGGTTCACAAGTAGAATTTTCAAGAATTATTGTAGACGCCATCCTGCGATAATAATATTAGCCTCCTACCACTCGTCAAGCTAACGCTACAGGTTTTAGACTCCAAATATGAAGAAGAAACTATCTTAAGCAAATGTAGGGGTGTTCATTAATTAATACTTTTGGAAATGCCAAATCTCTTAAGTTCAAGACAATTAGCCTTATAAATGTTAGCGGCGTTAAGAAATATTAAGCAAAGTGCCTTTAAGTAACAAGTGACCAGACTACGAACAATGACAGAGCGACAGCTGAGATCTCTCTCTTATAGAGGTGCAAGTTTCAGGGAAAATCATTCGATCCCCCCGTGCTCTCTCTCCTCCTAACTGAACACTGAGATGAAGCTTCAGCAGACTCCTTCCTTTTCCTCTACTATTTGCGAAAACGTAATCGATACCATAACAACTTGAGGAAACACAGCACTGTGGTTGGCTAAAAGCTTGCTGACGTAAAACTACCAACTCGGTTGTTGGCTCATGTGAGCAGTTCAGATCTTGTACTTCTATTCTTCCTCGTACAGTTTTTAAAACACATCACCTTTCCATTATCCAAGAACCTGTTGAGAAAATAAGAGACACTGTAAATTTTGTTAAAATTTCCACGTTTGTAATAGTGAGTATAGAATGAACAAAATACTCTTTCATGAAAGAAAGTTGTAAGTCTGCAGACATACTGCTGAGCCACTGGAGGGTAGTTTTAGTGAAAATCGTGTTCTTGTTGTGAGGAAAGAACCGTTATTCAAAATTATGTTCTGTGATAAAGAAATGGTTGTCACATAAATCAGAATTATTTTTCTAATTGCCTGAATATTAAACACTCAAAGTGTGGATTTTTTATGGAGTTTGATTTATAGTACCATTAAATAGATGGCGCAAGAATTTCGGTTGCATACATAGATACTGACATACACATTATAGCTACTATAGTAATATTATTTTTACTACTACTACTAGATACCTTTCACTAATCAGTAACTAGCTATACTTAAAGATTGAACTATGTAGGTGTATTTGTATCGTATAGAAACATAAACTACCAAAGATATTAAGATTAATAGATTAATTGTTGCTTATCAAAGATACTAAGCCTGTTTTTCCCTCTAGCTCGTGTTCATGAAGTGCGTTTACTGCGAAAATAATAAAGAGGAATCTATTTATTTATTCAGTGGTTGCGCAGTTTCTACAAAAATATCTTATACTGATTGATTATACAAAGTGCTCCAGATATTTGAACCCATATGGAAAAATTAAATAAATTATTCTTAATTTATTTATTATTCAAATTTTATGCCAATAAAGCCAAACATACATCGATTCTTGATATACTATGCCCTAGAGATAGTTTACTTCCTGAAATATGTACAACCGACATTAGAGCTGTGTTTCTTTAACTTCTAATTCTACAATGTTCATTTTCCTTATGAGTCTGGGCACGGCATGACCAGGTGGGTTAAGGCGCTCGACTCGTAATCCGAGGGTTGTGGGTTCGAATCCCTGTCGCAACAAACATGCTCGCCCTTTGAGCCGTAGGGCCATTATAACGTGACGATTAATCCCATTATTCGCTGGTAAAAGAGTAACCCAAGTGTTGGCGGTGGGTGGTGATGACTAGCTGCCTTCCCTCTAGTCTAACACTCCTAAATTAGGGATGGCTAGCACAAATAGCCCTCGTGTAGCTATGCGCGAAATTAAAAAAAAAAAACTTACAAAAAACAAGCTTTATGAGCCAGACTTCAGGGATCTCTTGTGAGGCTTGTAGCGAGTTGATTAGGTCGGTTTCAGATAAAAATATTAAAAGGTAACAGTCTGTAATTATTAACATAAAATATGTATTGTAATTGAACTTAGGCACTTTAGGATTAATGGTAAGACGAAACGTTTTTTTGTTACACACAATTAATATGATTTCTTTCTTATTTTCGACCATAAGTAATTCTCACAACGACGACAGATTTCTGTGTACGAGTCGTAAAGGTTAGTTTAATTCTAAAGACTGTTAACTCCCCTTACATTGCGATTATCTGTTTCGAATACAGTGCAACAAATACGTATTTACGCAAGCGTGCGAATAATGACTCGTTTTAAGAACAAAAGTCTAACATCTATAGAACAATCAGAACTAGAACATGTGAAGCACTAAACACGCAGAAATGACAAGTGTTCTCGCACTACTGCTACACTTGTTATACCATCATAATTAGTAATAAGATGCGCTCGTGTAACATAGTTTTCAGATTGTTTACACTCAACTTATTCCTATGTTATTTTAAAAGAGATTTGTTCAAATTAGGTTTAACATTAAATTAGTATTGTAGGAATGGTTCGACACGTTGTAATGTATAGTTAAGATCCGGATTACGTTTTGTTGTTTTATTTGGACCTTAATATTAATTTGAAATATACTTGAAAGTGGTTACGTGAGAAATGTCACAATCACCAAAAATCCATCTTCATGCGTAGTTTTAAACTAACTCCGGAAATTGTGGACTTTAGTTAAAGTTTACAAGTATTTTTTCAAAAGGTTTGTTTGTTATGAATTTTGTGCAAAGCTACACCAGGGCTATCTGCGCTAACCGTCCCTAATTTAGCAGTATAAGACAAGAAGGAAGGCAGCTAGTCATTACCATCCACCGCCATCTCTTGGGCTACACTTTTACCAACAAATAGAGGGACTGATCGGCACTTATAATTCCCACACGGTTGAAAGGGCGAGCATATTTGGTGTGATGGGGATTCAAACCTGTGACCCTCGGATTACGAGTTGAGTATCTTAACAACCTGGCCACGGCGGGCCTTTTCCAAAGCAAATATTTGGATTAGTTAAAGATATGGATTTTTTCCGTTCAGAAAATACATTTGGATTAGGTGAAATTTATAGAACTTATATTTTGTGATATGCGTAAGCCATAATGGATACGAATTTTGAAAAACTGCACTGTCATAAAACCAGATAATATGTTTTTAACATGATTGATAAAAAAAATATTTGTAGAGCAAAAATTGTTAGTATATTTAGGAGACTAACATCCCTAGCGTGATGTGTATATTCATGTTAGTGCAAGAAGATAGGCATTACACATTGGCTAACTAGATCTCGCATGATATGCGTTCCTTAAAGTAATATTAAATCACAATAAAGAATCACATTCAGAGCAGTTTTATATCTTCGGTTAGAAATAGAGTTAGTGGGTTGAAATGAAGAAATAAACGTCTGAAATACTGGTTCATAAGATACAGGTAATAAAATAGATGTACAATATTTGGGGTTCAATATGTCGAGTGCGTGATTTTGAAAGCATTCAACATTTATTTATGTTTTTATTGTTGTTAAGCACTAACGTTTCTGGGTTCTAGTGACCGCGGGTATCAAACCCTGATTTTAATCGAAAAAATCCCTCAGATTTGTGGCTATTCGTTGGTAAAAGAGTAGCCCAAGAGTTGGCGGTGGGTGATGATGACTAACTGTCTTCCCTCTAGTCTTACATTGCTAAATTAGGGACAGTTAGCGCAGATAACTCATTTGTGTAGCTTTGTTTGAAATTTAAAACAAACATACAATTATAGAAACCTACATTACTATAAAACTAAAATCACTACCAGAAAATTGTCCTTTATTCAGAGTAGGTAGAAGGCATGGGTACTATTTGAAAAATAAAGCAACTGAAGTTGTGTTTTACACAGTACGTGATTTGTTTCAATATCAACTTGGGAAATACTATCGGGAAAAGAACTGAAACTCAATAATACGATTGTCTATTGTGACTTCTGAAGTTCAGATACTAATTTAGCACCAACTTCTGTTAAGCATTATTATTACACTGTAACATTTTAGTATAAATAATGGTTTGGTATTTATAAAAGAAACGGCACACATTTCCATGGAAACATTAGTTTAATTAACGTTTATCAATAAATTGCAATGTGCTTACTCATTTATTCAATAATTCAAGAATTTATAGAATGTCGAATGACATAAACAGTCATATAATCAGACACTTAGCTTCGTACTAGTTGAATGTCGACACTGTAAATTTTTTTTTTTTTAAATAGTAGTCAGACCGTCTTTAGAACTGGTGATTATAAAATCATTTGAAGGAAATACTTTACCTCGAACGTCGGCTAAAGTTTATAAGACCACAACATGAAACGGCTCGATACTGGTTTTGTTCATCTTTAGCACAGTGTTTTATAGCAATCCCATTATAGACTGTCAGTCCGAATACTGCTAAATACTAGCCTATGTAGATAGTGAATACAAAATAAAAAGGAGCAAATAAGCAAAACATATTAATATTATAAGGAGAATCTGATTTAAAATTTTAGGAGAAGAATAAGAGTCATTCTTATTGGTCCAAAACCAACCTCAAAGTTGCAATGATGAGACATACATACAATATCATCTTAATGGTGGTTATCCTCAACTGTAATAACAAAACTGCTGATAGATTTATACACATAACTTTACGTTTGAACTATTAAATAACAAAACGAGTTTATTTTCAAGAACCAATGTTTCGTAAAAAATACGAGAGGACGACTCGTCGACAATGGTTAGGTTTTATGGAAATAAAGAAGACACTTCAGATACTTAGCATGCATGTGCTCAGTCCAAACCACGTAATAGGCTTAATAATGAAAAAATAATAATAACTGCTTGTAAAAATAGGTGGTATTGCTTGTTTGTTTTGAATTTCGCGCAAAGGTTTACGAGGGCTATCTGCGCTAGCCGCCCCTAATTTAGTAGTGTAAGACTAGAGGGGAGGCAGCTTATCATCCCCACCCATCGCCAACTCTTCGGCTACTCTTTCACCAACGAATAGTGGGATTGATCGTCACATTATAACGCCCCAATGGCTGAAAGGACGAACATCTTTAATGTGACAAGGATTCGAACCTGCGACTTTCAGAGTACGAGTCGAGCGCCCTTACCACCTAACCCGCGACTTTCAGAGTACTAGTCGAGCGCCCTAACCACCTGGCCATGCCATTGCAGGTGGTAAGGGCGCTCGACACGTACTCTGAAAGTCGCGGGTTCGAATCTTCGTCACACCAAACATGCTCGCCCTTTCAGCTGTGTGGGTGTTATAATGTCACGGTCAATCCCACTATTCGTCGGTAAAAAAAATCCCAAAAGTTGGCGGCAGATGGCGATGACTAGTTGCCTTTCCTCTAGTCTTATACTGCAAAATGAAGGACGGCTAGCGCAGATAGCCCTCGTGTAGCTTTACACGAAATTCAAACAAACCAAAATCATCATATCTGTTTAATTTGTTTAGTTATTATTTACAAACTTTGTTGTTGTTGGTCTTATAGCTTTCTGCTAACTATTCAAATTAACTTTAGTTGAAGATACCTGGAATGGTACCACGACTAACACATAGAGAACTGGTTTAAACCTTAAAGACAGGTCGTTAACTTCTACAATTCCACTAATTAGTGACCTTAATTCCTCAGTGTGCAATCTTAACAACGGATGTTGCATTTTCCTTATTTCTATCATCAATTATTCCTGAAAGTGTTCTCGTGAGAAGTACAATCTGCTTTGTATTATATGAGCAACCTTGGCGATAATTGTCTGTTTTACTACTGCTTATCAGTGCATTTGGTTTATAACGTCACTTGTATAAAACTTATATATCTAGTTGCTTTGTGAAATCCGAAAGCCAATGAACGAATAACTTTCTCATGATGTCGTTTTGTTGACATGCTCCCTATCAACAAACTAATAACACAGAAAGTTCCCTCAGATCAAAATCTCGTACTCTTCGATGTTCTTGGCAATTCCAAACTATATTAGAGCTAACTCAGGCTCAAGGGACCCATGTATCCATAATGACGAGACATATCATTCTTTTGAAACTAGTAAAAATAGAAATACGACGAACAGCAAAACCATCGAAGTGTTGTATGGTAAGTTATTGTTATAACAACATATTTGTATGTGGTATTCTGTTGTCCGAAACGTTGTTTTGTTGTTTGATCAATAATATTATTTGAATCTGGCGACTTTTTCATCACTATTTTCTATCTTGCATTTGGTTGTAAATCATTTAAACTACCTTTTCCATCTCACGATTCTTATGGCAATAAGAAAAATAAAACTCATCAATCTTCGTTTCATCGAACACTACAATTTCATTTTCGTGACCATTAGAGAAAAGAAAAATTACCCAACAAACGTAAATAAAATCACAATCTCTATATTTCCAGAACGTAAGTTATTAATTTAATATTTCGCTTCTACAGCTCCTCAGGAACTATCGATGTCCTACTTGTCCTGTAATCCACTCGGATCTAAAGTTCGGGTGGTATTAAAATACTATCAAACAACCTAAGTTGTAAAAACAAACTAAACCAGCAATAATAAATAAATGTGTCAGTCGAAAGGTAAACTATTAAAATCATAGGATTTCGAAGAGCGTGTGTTACGTATACAAAATATTAGGTTGTCCAGATGAGATTTAGATGTTGGATATCGAGTAACTTACCGTTGGTTAGTTGATTTAATGCAACGTTTGTCGCTTACAAGGTGTCTTAATTCTCGGCTGTATCAACTCTACACGGAGTACGTTTCGTAACCCCCAAGGCACCATGAACAAGAAGGACGTTCTTCTTATTTTCCTCTACAACTTCAGACTTGGACGAAAAGCTACCGAAACTACACGGAAATTAAACGGGCATTTGGCCATAGATATGTTACTGAACGTACAGTTCAGCGTTGGTGTGTGTGTGTGTTTTCTTATAGCAAAGCCACATTGAGCTATCTGATGAGTCCACCAAGGGGAATCGAACCCCTGATTTTAGCGTTAGATTCAACGTTTGTTCCAATGGTTTCGACATGAAGATAAAAATCTTGAAGACCAATAAGGTCGTGGAAGGAAGCCATTATTAGATGAACACATTAAGGGAAGCAGTTGAGAGAGAGTGAGCTTGCAGAAAAGCTAGGCATAAGCAAATCAAGCATTGCCAACCACCTGAATGCGATGGAAAGATGAAAAAGTTGGATAATTGGGTTCCGCATGAGCTGACTGAAGATCAACAAAATGGGCGTTATAAGACCTGTCTAGGATGATGCTCCAAAAATTGAACGAATTAGGAATCAGGGTTCTGCTTCATCCACCTTATTCCCCAGACCATTCCCCTACAGATTTTCATTTTTAAAGCACTTTGACAACTTTTTGAACAATAATCGTTTTCAAAACCAACCAGCTGCAGAAGAAACCTCCAGGGAGTCCACTGACCACAGAAACTCTGACTTCTACAGCAGGTACGTAAACAGCATCGTTACACGTTGGCAAAAGTGTTTTGAAGCAAATGGTACTTACTTTGATTAAAGCATGTTTTATAACACTGGTTTATACTTTTCCAAACTTCGCAGTTCAAAAACGACATTTATTTCTGGACAACGTTCTTCCAAATTATTCCCTTTTTATGATTTCATCCAGTTTTTTTTATTTTCTTGCAATTTCTATAGTTTTTCTTTACTCTTAGTCCAAAGATTTTGTTTTACGTTTCTTTTAATTCTCGGAGGGATATTTCAAACTGTCAAAAAAGTGCCATGAAAAAAAGGAGCATCTTTAACATTTTAGAAATGCGAAATAAGTTAACGAATCAAATTGCTTATCTACCCTGAGTACCACCCACAAAATCTCCCTATTGACACAGTGGTATGTATGCAGACTTATACTACCAGAAATCGGGTTCCGATACCCATGATTGGCAGAGCACAGATAGCCCTTTGTGTAGCTTTGTGTTTAATAACAAACAAACAAACCGTCTCAAAAGAAAAATAAAGAAAGAAGAGTTGCAGAGAAAAATTGCACAAACCTCGTGACTTTAAATGGATGTCAAAAGTTGTGTCTGATTGGTCAATATCTATCACATTGCAAAACTAAGAGGTTCATGAGTCTTCAGTGTGCTGCCAATTTCTTTCAATCAGCGTGTATTGTATTCTTATGATTACCTACCTACCCACCCTCTCGTATTGCACCAAATGAAAAATGAAACCATCCAATCTGTACACGGCTTCTGACCAATCATCGAAGTCTGCAAGGCTGGCGAAGCCTTAAAAGTTCAGATGAAAAGACTAATGAAAAAACCGTGTGTGATGATAGATCAAATATAAGTTATTCTACGTAGCATATGAATATAAGTTCGTTCACGATAACAAGTATAACAAAAATTATGAAGTTAAGGATTTTACTTGTTATCAAGCACAAAACTGAATAATTATTTTTTGTTTATAATTAAGAGCAAAGCTACACAATAGGCTATCTGTGCTTTATCCACCACGGATATCAAAACCCAGTTTTTTAACAATGTGAGTCAGCAGACATTCCAATGTGCCACTGGGGGACCTGAACAATGAATTGGCTATAATTTGTGCTACCATTTACTATGTATTTAACATGGTTTCAAACTATCTTATTAAAAAATATATATTATTATATTAAACATAATATACAAGTAATTAAAGTTCAAACTTTTCTTCTTATAAGTACATAAACTTCTGATTAAGTATTATACATGGAATTAAACATCCGGGTGCTACAAAACATCGAACATTAATTATGAAGTCGGGTAAACTCAGCTCAGCAATTGTTGTTTCAAGACGTATCAGGAAGATTTAGTTTGTGATGATGTTATTAAACACGGGTGAGAAAAAAAATGAGTGACAAAAATATATAAGTTATTACAGTTGACAAAAATATACCGTCCATATTAACTCCTGCATTCGTACTAGATAACATGGCTTCTTTACTCATACAGCACTTTTCACCAAGACTCTTATATTCGCTGTGAAATTGAGATACACACGTGCACCAATTCCAATGATTCTGTACGTGGGCTTCGTGTTACTGATACCTTAATACAGGATGGCATTTTTGAATAGAAGGGAAGTCAGGAAGACCTGGTGCATACAGAGTTCGGTATTATTAGATTTTATCCACCATACATAGAGTAATGAGTTTCTGACACAACGATAAGGAGTAAAACAAAAACAAAAAAAATGCAACACTGTAACCGAAACCTTGCGAGTGACTTTTACGGCAACAGTCTGAAATAGTGTTTTATTACTAGTAACTATACGTTTTTGTTGTTTATTTACCTTCAAATAGGTACATATACATAACAAATATTACTTGTAGGGAGATATATTAGTAACGAGTGTTCATAGACAGAGAATAGAAATATTATCTGTAATAATTAATACACAAATGAGTGTTTATCAACATGTACGTTTTTATTTGTTCTTAAACAGATGCTACACAATGGGCTATTTGTAATGTTTGGAAGAGGGTAAATAAAAGTTAGATGTATGAAGATCTGTAAAAGATGCCTTCGATGACTCCATGTTGCAATCCAATCCAATTATTGTACGTATTTACGTTTGATAAACCAAGGGTGGTGGTGATAAATCAGTTGGATTGTGTGCTAAATAAATCTCTGGGGCCTTGAATATGTATTTCGTATTGTTACTTTGCTTTACTGGGTTTCCGAAATCAAGTAAGATAAGAAAACCGATAAATAAATCGCATCACATTTTATGCTGAAAACTTCTGTACACCCCCTTCTCCCAAAATCCGGAGGATCAGCGACGGATCTAAAGGCTTATAGGCTAAAACAACGGGCTACGGTTTCTACATTGTGCATAGCACAGACATTACCATAGTGTGACTTTGTAATTAACAACAAACAGATGGCCCGGTATGCCTCGTAATCCGAGGGTCGCGGGTTCGAATCCCGGTCGCACCAAACATGCTCACTCTTTCAATCGTGGGGGCGTTATAATGTCTCGGTCAATCCCACTATTCGTTGGTAAAAGAATAGCCCAAGAGTTGGCGATGGATTGTGATGACTAGCTGCCTCCCCTCTAGTTTTACACTGCATAATTAGGGGCGGCTAACGCAGATAGCCCTCGTGTAGCTTTGCGCGAAATTCAAAACAAAACAACAAATATCCCGGAAACATGCTCACCTGAGATAAACCCACACAAGGGACTGTGATCTTTCTGTCACTCCTGCATTTCTTAAAAGTCATATTTCCTTTAAAGGTTTTGTATAATAATATTTGCAAATAAATAAGAAACCTAAAAACTTATCATTTGAGCGTTAACCCCTTCCGTGCTTTGCTCAAGTTAACTCCATTTTTCAAAACATATTTGCACGAGTTAATTCGGGTCAGCCATTTCTCGTCGTATTTATAATTACTTCCCAAAGTTTATCACGTTTTAGAATAAGCTATCAAAACGTAAAATAAAAAGCCCGCCCTCTGTGAGCTCATTTACAAGATTAAAAGACTCGCACGGATGAGATTTATAAACCAACTAAACTAATCTTAACTGATGTCCAGCAAGTTCATACATACTTAAACATTCTTACGTAATACTTTTAATAAGACTGTCACTGTTCCAGAGACTTTTTTATTTTCCATTTGTCAGTTAGTCCATAAAATGTTGATGAAGACTATTTGAATTATGTTTTGTTGTTGTTTTAATCTAAAGTCGCTAACTGCACCTCCTGGTTTCTGACACTTCTATGCAGCAAAGCCATTTGACTTGAAAAAGTTGCTAGAAAGGTCCAGAAGACCCTCTTCTAGAAGGTTATAGATTTTCTAAAATAAAAATCCAGTAGTAATATCTGACTTGGAACTGGATTACACCAAGAATAAAAAAGAAAACTTATCTTCTGTCAGCTTCTTTTACTTTTCTTATGGATAAATGTCCCTCTTCTCCTAACAATTGGTGTCCCTACACGTTGTATGGCATGTATATAACACATCAGAAAGCGTATGCCTTTTCTTATAGCAAAGCCACATTGTGCTGTCTACTATGTTCACCAAAGAGAATCGAGCCCCTCATTTTAGCGTTGTAAATCTAAAGACTTACCGTTTTCCAGCGGGTGACAATATTAAAAAGGACTACGTTTTGTTTTGTATTTTAACTTTCAAACATTATTTTATCTGTCGTACACAGTAAAAGTTGTGCTGTTCACAACGGTTCACCAAGTTTACCCTAAGCCTTATCTGATGATCCCAGGTAAAGCCGTTGAAACGTTTTGAACAAACAGAACAACACTTGCTCTATACAACCGATAAAACATTCTCTGAAACAGATAAGTTGTATGCTTTATTGTGGCAAATGAATTCCTAGGTCTGGTATTTAAAAAACGTCGTTCTAAAGTTCTAGGCTCGATGTCAAAAAAAGATTATTAGTTTGAAATCTGAAGAAGTCGTTGTAGAATTTTTAGATATAGATTTCTCTAGATGTGTTTCATCTTTAGAGAAAAAAACTGAAGCTGCTAATTTTTTTAATCTGTGTTTTTATTTCGTCTATTCTATCAATAAATATTAATAAAAAATGTCAATTCCAATGCTGCTTGGTTGTGGCCTTATATATGTATCTGGAATGTAGATTCAACAGTTCATGGTTCAAGTCCTGTTGCCATAAGAACGCCCTCCACATTTTTGACTGTGAGTGTGCAATCAGAGTGACAAGTCACGCTATTAAATTAGATAACAGTAGCCCAAGAGTGGGTAGTATTGAATGGATAACTTTCCTCTAAAAACGGGGAGTGGCTTGGCTTACCCACTTAAAACCCAACACACATAGAAACCATTTCAGTGTTTAGATCGGAGGCAACTGTACTTAGTGTGGAAACAATATCAGATATTATTCAATAGATTTTTAAACACTGTATTTATGTGGAGTATATTGAAGTAGACGGCAACTGGCTATTGTAAAATCACAAGTTTAGAAGACGACTCTTCATAAATTCCCCGTCAGCAGGTCCAGAGGAAAGATGGTTGTAGTTGTTTGTAGTTAAACGCAAGGCTGCACAATGGACTATCTGTGCTCCGGTTTCTAGTATTTTAAGTCCGCAGACTTCTACAGTGTTATTTTACAACAAGCAGTTGCCATCCGTTCTAGTATAGTTATCAATATCGGATATTAGTGAAGACTTTTCCTCTTAGGTAATTTTTATTGCGTGTTATAGATATTTATTCATTTGGAGTTACTTATGCTCCAAGTGTCCATTTGAATGTCATAAATATTTATGGGATTGATAGTACGAGCTTTTACATCCGTTTAACAATATCAAATACAAAAGAATTATTTAATTTTCTGTAAGCCTGTTTATATTTCAATTTCGCGCAAAATTACACGAGGGTAATCTAAGATAGCTGTCCCCAATTTAGCAGCGTGAGAGTAGAGGGAAGGCAGCTAGTCATCACAAACCACAGTCGGATATTTGGCTACTCTTTCTACCAACGAATAGTGGGATTAACCGCACATAATAACGTCCCCATGGCTGAAAAGACGAGCGCATTTGGTGGGAAAGGGAGTCGAACCCACGACCCTCAGATTAACGCATCGACTGCCTCAGCCACTTGTCCATGCCGGGCCTTTCTCTAGGGCTAACAATATTATATTGCAACAAACTAACTCATGTCAATGCTACTGACAATACGAACAGTCAGACACGAGCCTTATAAATCAAGTTACGATTCCTTAATTGTTACGTAAGTGAGAACCTCCATTTTTTTTTATTAATGCTTAGATTTATAAACAAGCTTTTATCTATGTTAAAATACTTTTATTGCGAGCTGTCGGCTCTTTTACCGGTCAATTTGTCTGTGTCTGACCTCGTGAGATTTTCGATTAACACTATTCGAGTACTTCTCATGATTTGTTTGTAATCTGGAATAGTTACTGTTGCCTTGATTGTAACAGTTACGATTTGTTGTCGATTGTGAAGAAAACCTTTCTTCCTGCACGAAGATATTCCTTCCCGATGAAGGGTCGAAACCTCACAGTAAACGTATTTCAACGTAAACAAAAATCCGTTTGTAATTTTACATGCTAATTTACCAACGTAACAGTCTTAAATGACAATTTATCTTAACCGTTGATGTACGATGAATAGCTTTTCACCACACTTACAGTTATCATCACATAACGAACAATCAACGACTGGGTGCGAGAGTAACAAGTTATCTATTGTCCCAAATCATAAATCAATAATTGTTTTATTCCCCTTTCCCTTCTTCTTTTTCAGTTTTACCAAAATCTGAGTAATTAGCGCATTCACGTAAAATATTTAATTTACGTGTAAACCTTATAAAGTTTAACAATCTCCTAAAAATGTTTATCTCGATTTAAGAACCAGTAATAAATGAGCAAGATTTATAAATTTGTATAATATTAAAAATGTAACAGCCCATCATCATGTTACTACTACACCAAACAAACTCTGCCTAGAATGCTGCGAGATTTCTGACATTGTTTGTAAATTAGGCTTAGGCGAGTCAATGCATTTTCAATATGCTCCTAAACATGTCTGTAAAGCTTGCGCACACACATAGCAACGGCGATGACAACCAGATGACACTGCTTCGATTTGTTGCCCCAGCTTTCGAGGCGACATTGAAAAAAAAAAAAAAGTTTAATACCACGTGATGCGCTCTCGGCTAATCACGACAATGAATTCATGCTAAGGGTAAAAATAATTATTTTTGCATCCATCCCTCTTATCGTTAAAATACATATGTGATGCCATTAATGCCAAATGAATATTGACTATCTGTGGATTGAGCTTCATGTGGAGACTTTTCTGACGTTTTTATTGATTTTGTGACAACGTCTCGGGCTTGAAGCAGTGTAAACATCCCATACGTTTTTGTAACAATAAAATAAGAGTGCTTCAAATATTACGACTTTTGATTTGTCATTGGAAAGAGTATAGAAACTTGTCTAAGAATACATAAAACGTGTTTCAAAGAATTTAGTTTCTACACTTTGACGTTTGTTCTTTTGGCTTCTTTACTTCTATCCTGATAGCTTCCTCAATTTATCCACGTTTTCAGCATTGTACGCTATATAAAATCGAGTTCTTGACCTGTTCAAACAACTTTGTGCTGTAAGTGATATTCACAAAACACGCTTGACTCAAACAGTAGGTTTGAATATTTATTTATTCGATATTTCAGTCTTGTTATATCAGCGTATAAGTTCATTCTCCGATTGACCGTTTTCATTTCTTCAATGTATATTTCATTGCAATTGTAAAGAACGCTACAATATACACGTGTTTGTTTCGTATGGTTTACGGCCAGGGATGGCTATGTGGTTAAGGCACTTGACTGATAATCCGAGGGTCGTGAGTTCGAATTCCTGTCGCACCAAAGTTACTCGCCCTTTCAGCCGTGGGGACGTTATAGCGTGCGGTCAACCCTACTATTCGTTGTCCCGGCATAGCCAAGCGTGTTAAGGCGTCCGACTCGTAATCTGAGGGTCGCGGGTTCGCATCCCCTTCGCGCCAAACATACTCGCTCTTTCAGCCGTGGGTGAGTTATAATGTGACGGTCAATCCCATTATTCGTTGGTAAAAGAGTAGCCCAAGAGTTGGCGATGGGTAGTGATGACTAGCTGCCTTCGCTCTAGTCTTACACTACTAAATTAGGGACGGCTAGCACAGATAGCCCTCGAGTTGCTTTGTGCGAAACTCAAAAAACAATACTATTCGTTGGCAAAACAGTTGGCGGTGGGTGGTGAAGACTAGCTGCCTTTCATTTAGTGACTGGTTATCCTAATGTATTCATTATACGTTGTCCTGAAAGCCAGTTTTTCTTGAATTTCACGTACAGCTATACAAGGGCTATCTGCACTGGTTGTCCTAATTTAGCAGTGTAAGATTAGAAAGAAGACAGTTAGTGATCGCCACCCATCGCTAACTCTTAGGCTACGTTTTCTACCAACGAATAGTTGGATTGACCGTTACGTTATAACGCCCCCACGGCTGAAAGAACGAGCATGTTTGGTGTGATGGGAATTCGACCCCGCGACCCTCAGATTACAAGTTCAGTTTTACAACATATTAATAAAAGTATATAATGTAAGTAATGCTAAGTTGTTTCATGTTGCCGTGTGTATGATATATTACCTATTTATTTTAATAGAGCAATTTGGGAGGAAAATATTTTTTCGACTGAGCGTTGCTAGACGAATATGTATATTTATGTCAGTAGTTAATCCATCCTAGTAATACGTTCGTGCAAGAAAAAAAAACTCATGAAACGTAATTCCCTATATAATATCCATCATGTTCAACAGTATTTATTCGTGGTAAGAGGAAAATTTACATACAGTAATGTATGCAGTATCAAGTGTGTCAAGAACGTTGTACATATCCGTAGAAAGCAGTGCTTCCGTCCATTCTCGCAAGGAATTCACATCAGAAATCTCAGGAACTTTCGTATTTAGTGCATTTGAATTGCCTTGATATCGTACATGATCACGAAAGAGCTATATAACGCTCCCTCTCTAATCTCACGGCGTATACCTTTGATAATTTTTTTGTACTTTAGTACTAACTTCAACTCAGTGGTGTGTTATATATTTCAGTAGAGCCGGACATGAAGGGTTAGTTCATCTCTAAGAGCTATGAAAAGTTATTTCTAAAAGAACACGTAAAGGCAATGTTTTTAAATTACGAACCCCCACATGGATTCAAATTGCTTCCAACTTTAATTCGTATGTGCGTACGTGTGTTTCTTATAGCAAAGCCACATCGGGCTATCTGCTGAGTCCACCGAGGGGAATAAAACCCCTGACGTCCGAGAATTTGACCCCATTTCTGCTGTACTTGATAACATGTGCAACACTGACTGGCACGGTTGGCTCGTGATTTCTTTTTTTACCCTTTTTATTCGGTTACTCAGTCAGGCGACAGAATATCATAAATTTATTGCTTTGAGAACAATAAATTAATTAATTAATTATCCTCACAACAGAGCCAAAGCTGCAACAGAAACACTAAGGAAAATTATTATGGCTGTAACTTTTGTTCATTGTTTGTGGAACAACAATTTCACGACGACTTGGCGTTAGTAAATGACGAAACTGTCAAATTTTTAGGTTTAAAGTTGGTGATAAAAGTCACGTTCTATGAACGTATTTCCTTCCCACATTCGTCTTCATTTATTATTTTCAGACTCCAGAACCAGAGTCTTTTTGCACATTATCAGAATGTGTCGCGTGGACTGGACTATGAAACACAAAAATAGTCTGAAATGCTGTTTACGGTAGGATAGCTCAAAAGTTTCAGTTTAGACGTCGAAAGCTGGCAAAGCATTAGATACCGTTAGGCATAAAATTCGTGATGGAAATGATATTAACTGTGTCTACACTGTAAGTTTTATGAAACTTGTACAGAAATGGTTAATTTTTACTGACATTTATATGTCTAGCTTGGCAACTCAGAAAAGTTTGTTGTTGTTTTTTTTAACTTAGCGCAAAGCTACGCAAGGGCAATCTGCACTAGCCGTCCCAAACTTAGAGGTGTAAGTCTAGAAATAAGGCAGCTAGCCATCACTACCCACCTCCAACTCTTGGGACACTCTTTTAACAACGAATAGTGGGATTGACCGTAATATTATTATGTCCCCACGGCTGAAAGGACAAGCATGTTTGGTGTGAAGGGGATTCGAACCCTCGACCCTCAGGTTAAATTAATGTAGTGAAGCCATTAGAAAAATACAAGTACACAAGTCCATGACACCGGTGAATAAAGGTTAAGCGTTAAATCTTTAGTAGGTAGTAAATTGATTATTGATATTGAAGTGAAATAATTCAGATAAAATCTGGTTAAATTTATGCGATTATCATATGTACAGAATAGGTTCCATGATGTAAACCTCTTTCAATAAAAGCCACATGATCACAACAAAAAATTCTTTTTGAAGTCCTTATTCCAGTTACTTATAAGTTGTTTAAACAGTTGAATTAAATGAAGGGGAACACGAGGTAATGGAGTGGTAAACAAATACGAATCTAGGGGAGGGAAACCCACGATACACACACAAGAACTTCTGTATAAAATATTATTCATTTTCCTACGTTTTCCACCACACATAATTTGGGTTGTCAGTTTATAACCGATTTAAAATAACTTGTTGTTTAATTAGTTTAATTATTTATGGTTTTAAGTAAAATGTATCTTCTTTCCGTGACTTTTTTCATAACCAAAACTGTGACTTTATTTCCTTTCACTACAAATACAACCTACAAGGAAGGTGAGACAAATTTGAAAATATTGTTTACACATGTAATTACACAGTGAAGTGACTTTAATAAACACTAAACCAACAAGTCTAAGTCAGTACGTGGTTACTGTAGTATCGTATTATATTTCGATGTTTATTTTAACGGACGTGAAAAAAGAACAAACTTGTTTTTGCCTAAAGCCTTATTGCTGAACCGCGTATGATAAGAACATTGAAGTCTCATCTCCTGTATATAATTGATGACAAGCTAAGTATATTAGTAACATACCTTGTTTGTCAAATACATAGCGCTAATCTGTTTTCATTACCGACACAGTCTAATCTGTCACCTCCGGAGAAATGCGAGTTTTATCAAGGCTTAAAGTAAATAGACTAATGAACAACAGGAAGTTTCTCATCATTACGTGTAGATTGTTAGTTCTTTCTCGTGTTTAATTCGCTATAGATCGTTGTTGGAGTGGATTTCTTTCTGTTAAATCATAGGAACGGCATATAAGAGCAAAAATAAGCAGAATTAATATATTTTAAAACGCAGCAGTTAGCAAAACTAATTAAATCAATCAAATTAGAAAAATGTTTGGATACAAACAGAAGTTTGAAAATAGCTACAGAATCAAAGTTCAACTAACTGATTAGAATTACAATGTAATTCTATAAGGAACCATAAATGCACTGATTACAATCAACACCAGTTCTGAAAATCGATGAATTCCAAATTTAGGGGAGGTATACTGCAAAGGGGTGTCACAGTTTCTGATATTCAAGTTAAGACCAGGTAATACACTCAGATAAAAGTCTCGATCCGTTAACCTAAATGAACTATACTTTTCTACCAAACCAACCGGCACGACATAGCCAAGTGGTTAAGGCACTCGACTCGTAATCCGAAGGTCGCGGGTTTGAATCCCCTTCAAACCAAACATGCTCGTCCTTTCAACCCTGGAGACGTTATAAGGTAATGGTCAATCCTACTATTCGTTGGTAAATTCGATAGAAATCGAGAATGGCTGATGATATCAGATTTCTATTCTTATGTTTTTAGCTATAACTACCACGTTCACCACCGGCTTATACAGGGTAATTAATAGTGATACTGAGACATTGCGGTTTCTAAAACAAAAATTCTGACCCATGGTTCCTTATCTGTGCGCCGCGACGCCCCAGGGCGCCGACAAGATATTTCAAATTTTCGCAGAAACACAGCGATATCGACATCTGTCGGACACCGCGCGAACTACTACCTCGAGGTAGTTCCACAGTTTTAACATAGATAGCGCTAAATTCCTTTCAATGACGTTCTCTAATGTTTGAGATACGTTTTTGTTTACTTGTCCTTTCGACAACGCCAGTTACTTCTTGAACTTTTTCGTTTCTCCGAGTCGGTCAGTAATCGGAATAACTGAAAGGTGTTACAATCATGTGTTTGCGAAGTCTAGCGAAGTTCAGAGAATTATTTCGTTGATTTTTAGACATTGTGCATAAAAATGGAAAGATTTTTAAACATTAATAAGAAGTGTTGGGGTGAATAAAAGGATGGCGGACCACAAACCAGTGGTAAAGTTATGAAGTAACGGAAATATTGGAAACATGACTATAGTTATCTAGATTTTGGTTTTACTTCGGTAGATTTCAATTATGAAGAGTGTCCACAGTGTGTATTATGTCTGAAAGTTTTGGCTTCAGAGTGCGTGCTTCCAAGTAAACTAAAATGCCACTTAGAAACCAATCATTTTAACATGGTTTGTAAATCCCATGATTATTATACCAGAAAGTTAAAAGAACTGAAAGAACAGAAAGGTATATTTTGAAACAAGCATCAGTACCAAGCAATGCTTTGCTGGCATCCTACAAGGTAGAATATTGCGTCGCGAAATGTAAAAACTCTAACACCATCGCAGAAGAACAGATTTTAACGGCTGCAGTGGATGTGGTGAACAGTATGGTTGGTGAATCTGCTTTCATAGGTGCCTTTATCCAACAATACTATCAGTCGTAGCATCCAACACATGACCGAAAACTTCAACGATCAACTAATTGAAAAAATGAAAGGAAAATAATTCGGGTTATGGCTAGATGAGGTGACAGATAGTAACAAGGATGTTCATTTGATTTGTTACACACGGTTAGTGGATGGTGACAAAATTGTGGAAGACTAACTCTTTTGTAAAAGTATCACTGCAGCTACGAAGCCCCAAGACTTGTTTGAGATCCTTGACACTTATATGTGTGGAAACAATTTAGATTGTGCGTTGGCGTCTGTACCAAAGGCAGTCGCTTTATGTCCAGCTGTTATGGAGGATTGCAGGCACTCATACGAAGCAAAGCTCTTGATGTACTGTGAACACAATCTGCATAATCCACAGGGAAGCCCTTGCGTCAAAGCACCTGAGTTCTCCCACTGAATCTAGTCCTGGAAAGTGTGTTGAAAGTGGTGAACTTTATAAAATCTCGGCCACAGAAGGTGAGATTAAAAAAAAACTATACGAGGACATGGGATGCGAGTACACATCTTTCGTGTACTACTGTAGCTTTCGAGGGTTCTTCCATGGGAATGTACTGTCCCGTTTGTTTGAATTACGACAGGAGCTCTACTCGTATCTCGAATAAGAAGAACACGAATATTCTAAAAACGTCTTGGATACTTTTTTTTTGTCAAAATTAGCATACCTGTGCGATCTCTTCGAAAAACTAAATGAGTAGAATTTCACTCTGCTGGGAAGGAACAAGCACATTTTGAAACTCGCAGAGAAGGTTTCAGCCTTCAGAAAGAAGTTACTATTAGGGAAAAGAAAAAATGAAGGCAAAGACTGTTTCCCCCTATTGCAAAAGCTTGTTACATCCAATAAAGTTGATTTGACCAACGAACTAAAATCTGTTTTAGAGGAACACCTAACACAGCTCAGTGACTGGTTTGAAAATTACTATTCAAAAGATATGGAGAAATTTACATGGATCTGAGACCCATTCAAGGCTAAGTCCCATCTGAATTTACCTTTGCAGAAAAAGAAAATATTATTGAGCTGTCTTGTGACAAGATTTTAAAAACAAAATTTGGCAGCATGGAAGTAACTGGGTTTTGGATATCAGTAAAAAATGAATATCCGCTGCTAAGTGCTCAAACTCGGCGAATTCTAATTCCATTTGTGACGTCATATCTCTGCAAAGCTGAGTTTTTGGCGGTTGCTGTGATAAAAACAAGTACCGCGCAAAAATCAATGTCTAACAGGAAATAAGGGTGGTGGTGTCCAATCTGATTCTAAGGTTTGAGAAGCTGTACAGTGACCAATAAGCACACACATCGCATTGTGGTTATTTGAAATGAAATACAAATTTTGTTTTTACTTTCAATTTACGTGTATTATTCTTTCAAACGGCTACTAAATTGCTGGGATATAAATGCTTAAGTATTAAGTTGTTTTGACCTAACTACTTAATAAACAGAACTGCTAGATTTTTCTTTTTGCCTAGGAGCGCCGTGAAAAAATTGCTGAAACACTAAGGGCACCGTGAACCGAGAAACTTTGGGATACGCTGTAATCTAGCCCCTTATCTAATCTGTAACTTGTTTTATATCGGTGGTTTTGATTTGTCTGATAAACGGAATATCCACACTGCTTTTGGGTGTTATAACCGCAGACGCTTTCCCTAAAGTGATATTATTTATACCTTTGTATAAATTACACAATTTTACACTGTTTTGTTACAGTTTTAATGACACAATCGTGTATCTCTTGGCATATACATTTATGATAAATATCTTGCATTTTCGGGTAATTAACCCCCAGCCCACTTTGTTGGTACAAAGAATAGCCCGAGAGTTGACGGTGGGCGTTGTTAGCTTGCTTCCTTCCCTATCGTCTGTCACTGCTAAATTACATCTCCAGTGGCACAGCGGTATGTCTGTGGAATTATACTACTACAAACCGGGTTTCGATACCCACGATGCGCAAAGCCCAGATATCCCTTTGTGTAGATTTATGCATAATAACAAAACAAATAAACAGACACTTCTAAATTCAAGACTTCTAGCGAAGGTAATTCTCACGCAGCTCATGTTGTATAATGATAAACATTCGCCTGCATATAAAACAACAGTTCTGACAGAAAGAAGAAATCCCATTGAACACGACTCTCTCTGGTCCACAAAGACCAAAACCCCGATAATAATTTGTTTGTTTGGAATTAAGCACAAAGCTCTACACGATGGGTTGTGTGTGTTATCTGCTTACCAAGGGTATCGAAACCCGGTTTCTAGCGTTGTAATTTCACAGAGCTACTACTCTGCCACTAGGGTCATCGATAATAAAGGTAATAATGTAGTACTCGCATTCAACGGAAGCCGATACCAACTCACAAGGGTTGAAGGAAGAGGTAATATGTACCTGACATTTCAAGGTAAAAAAAGACTTAAACACCAATAACAAGGACTAGAACTGAACTTTAGTACAAATGTCCAATACTAGTACATCTTTACACTTACGACAAGCAGGAGCTTATAGCCAGATATTATTATAATTAGAACCTAATACGGTCCGGTATGGCCAAGCGTGTTAAGGCGTGCGACTCGTAATCTGAGGGTCGCGGGTTCGCATCCCCGTCGCGCCAAACATGCTCGCCCTCCCAGCCATGGGTGCGTTATAATGTGACGATCAATCCCACTATTCGTTGGTAAAAGAGTAGCCTAAGAGTTGGCGGTGGGTGGTGATGGCTAGCTGTCTTCCCTCTAGTCTTACACTGCTAAATTAGGGACGGCTAGCACAGATAGCCCTCGAGTACCTTTGTGCGAAATTCCAAAACAAACAAACAAACAATAGAACCTAACTGTGAAACGAAACAGTAGGTGTCGCGTTACCCATTCTCAATCTGTTGGTCATTATCTTCTCAGCTATAGCGTAATATTTAAGGTGCCTTTGTAAACAATGAGTTTGAATAAATAAGCTCATATAGGAGAGTAAACATGCCAATTAGGGAGAGATAAGTATCTAAGTAGGAATACTTTTTCTTGGTGTTGCTGCTAAGTGCAACGCTACACAATCGGCTTGTTGCGTTGTGCCCAACAGTAATACCGAAATTTTTTTTCGGGGGGGGGGGGGCGGCATGGCCAAGCGCGTTCGACTCGTGATCCGAGGGCCGCGGGTTCAAATCCCGGTCGCACCAAACATGCTCGCCCTTTCAGCCGTGGGGGCGTTATAATGTGACGATCAATCCCACTATTCGTTGATAAAAGAGTAGCCCAAGAGTTGGCGGTGGGTGGTGGTGACTAGTTGCCTTCACTCTAGTCTTACACTGCTAAATTAGGGACGACTAGCGCAGATAGCCCTCGAGTAGCTTTGCACGAAATACAAAACAAACACTTAAACTTTTGGGGGGCTCATAGGCAATGGTAGATATATACAAAGACGCGCAAAAAAGTTAGAATATCCATCTATCTGTCTTTCCCGAAACGCTTTACGCAGTATATAATTTACATCCGAATAAAAGCAGACGATTTTGAATGTATAATAACATTTCCTACATACAATAATACACAGAATGGTATGATCTTTCCCAAATATTTCACATTTGGCCTAATTGTTTGGAAATGTATCAGGTCGAACGCTTAACATAATCGACCATTTTAAGTAAACCCAAATCGTTCGAACAAGTAAGAGTGGCGGTAATAAGTCGCGACAGGATTACTTACTATTGGAATCGTTAGCTTGATCGACATGGAATAGGCAGGAACTTTGTTAAATAAAATTGATTGTCGCAACAGATGAACTTTATACAGCTTTCACGCACGTGAATTCAAAATGAACACAGTTGATGGAACCTAATTAAAGCGATGAACTGGAGAGCCTGAAATTTTCTATTCACTTGAAGTAATTTTCAGAGTAACATTACCACCATTAACGTCACTGAGAAGATTTTCTTTCTTAAGTTCCATACGACTTATTTAATAAATAAACAAACCTTCATGCTAATTTTTTTTGTATTCGACTTATTGTTTTTATACGTTTACTGTTTTATATCTTAACAGGGAATGATATGCTAACAGTATTAGCTTTAATTCATATATATATAGATCCCTACGTGTCTTAATGGTATGTTGGAGAGCTTACATCGCTAAAATTCTGAGTTCGATCCCCTCGGCAAGCACAGTCCTTAGTTCTTAACAACGACAAACGTTTAATAGACTTACTACGAAACAACTCGTGCCCTTTATTAAGTTGATCGAGTTTTAAGAAATTCAATTTTTATCCCCTTTTTATGGTTTATTTTATATTTTCATATTTATTATGAATTCTCAAGTTTCACCATCAATTATAATATTAGTATCGCTTATTATTTTATTATACCTTAATACATTAACGTACTCAAAGGAAAAATATTTATTTGTTTAAGCTATCATCAAACGTGCTCTACATACATTGCTGCTTATTACAACCTCTTCTATAGATACGGATCTCTTGTTCGCGTCCCGTTACCGTACTATAACAATAAAAATCACTATCTGCAGCCATATTTGTGTCAAATACAATTGAGAGTGGGTTCTATTGACTAGATGATTTTTCTCTAGCCTATCAGTTCAAAATTTGAGGGGTCAGTGGAACAGCAATATGTCTGCGGACTCACAACGGTAGAAACCAGTGGTGGGCAGAGCACAGAAAGCCCACTGTGTGGCTTTGTGCTTAATTCCAAACAAGTCAAAATTAGGGACAACTAAAACAGAAAGCACTAGCATAGCTTCGCAGGAACACCCGAAACAAGTAAAAAAAAAAACAACTTATATTTTACTTGTTTATCGACAAAAACATATTTAGAACTACAGGATACATTTTTTGTGAAACATCATTAACCTGTTTCATATCGTTCCGTTTAAACGATGTCAAAACTAAGTCAGGATCTTTCCCATTTGTTTTCCGAAGTAGCTACCACCGAATAGAATGTTTAAGAAATATATTTTTATGTTTTATCTAACGAGGAATTATGTTTAACGACCAAACTTTAATACTACCGAAAATTTAACGAATAAAAAGCATTTAGGTGAAAGAAAATAAATGTTGTACACAACATGTAAAGCCATTACATCACAGCGCCCTCTAGAAATAAGAATATTTCTGCATCCAAGTGTTATTAGGGTTACACTGAAAATAAAGTGTCAAGACTTCTTTACTGCCAACAGAATTCATTCAAATCCTGAGTGTCAAAACGACATGGAATTACGGAAAATGAAATTGGATTTTAAATTTGTAATTTTGTAAATTTTGGACTTTGCATATTTTACTTTACGTAGAAATATGACAGTCACTATTCGTTTGATTGACATTGATTAAACATGATGGCCCTCAGTTTATCTTAACTTACCTTTATGAAATTAATAATAATAAGCCGTGAAGGAATACAAAAATAAAGAAGTTGTTTTGTTTTCATTTTGAATATTTTCAAGCATTATTTGCTTCTGTACTCGATTTTCTAGGGGTCGCTAAGATTAGAAAAAAATATCTAAAATTATCCATATTTCCAACAACTAAGTCTGAAATCAAACCGACAAGGATAACAATAAGAGTTTGAATTTATTAATATCAAATTATAGAAAAACGTTTATATATATCCTGTAGATGGATAAAACTATATTTCAGTTGTGATGCAATTTGTAGATTGTCTGTTACTTATCACATGTATGTATGAAAATATATTAAACAACGCTTTTACTAAAACTTCATCCCAACTCACACTCACCAATCAATCTGTAAGTTTTCAAAAACAATATTTTCTTAAAATATAATAATTTACAACATTTCAGTTAGATTATTCTTAAAACTGAAGAAGTTACTTATAGCTTTGTAAGCCAAACACATACGAACTAACTACAAATGACATTTCTTTAAACATGTACAAATGGAGTAATAAGAAAACGGATTTTAAAATTCAAATGCACTCTAGCGACAATTATCTTACAAATGTTTTAAAGCGTGCATTGAATGTTTATAAACCAACAGTAAATGTCTACAACTGGCATTTCTTTGAGTACGCACACACACATAGATGAAATAACGAGGAAACTCATTTTCTGCTTCAAGCGCCCTCTGGTGATAATCATATTGCCAAGTATTTTTAAAATGTGCAGAGGCTCGTTTTTTTTAAGATATGTTTTCATGTAATATTTAAATTGAGCGTAATCAGCGACGTAAAATGAGGGTCAGAATAGAATTCTGGATATATAGGATTTAATTCGGTTGCGTTTTTGATCTTCGGATTGAAATTTCAAAGTGGATTACAAAAGGGAGATCCACTTCTCTCAAAACCTTAATTTAACAACCAATTTCACATGGCAAAGTCGGTTCGTTGCAGATACTAAGTGAATTTCTCGGAATATTTATTTCCAAACAAAACAATGAACACTAAGAAATTTCGATGATCTAATAGTGAGTGAAATGTGTTTCATTTTTCGAACACAAACATTCTTTCCTGCCCATTGATCCTGAAGTAACACCTTTTGTTGCAACATAAACAATAGCAGAAATAAGACTGTTTTACCAATAGACCAGCTTTTTGTTTCTCTAACTGTTTAATATCATCTAATCTGAACTTATGTATTGATTTTTTGTTAGCAAGAAACTGCCTACCTTCCGATCAGCATTGTGTTTTATTGCTCGTTCTAAATAATTTATTTCTCTTAAAGGAAAATTCCGATGAAACCAAATTAGATGTTATCCTACCGAATCTTTTAAGCTAAGTGCTACAATATTTTTCTTTTTTTTTCCTTATATTAAAATAATGATTAAATTGGTTTACATTTCAAAACTGAGGTCCAAGAAAGGAGCTGCACTTCTAGAGACTCGTTGATGTGCAAAAGAAAAATTTAGATAAATTATATTCTCCTCCCGAATTCTGAAGTACCAGACATATTAGATGCTACTAACTCTTAAAAGTTTCGAATTACCTTAAATTAACTCAAAAAATACTGACAACTAATTCAGAAAGTTACGAGCATATAAAACTGATCTTTTCAACGGCACTTAGTTTCAAATCCAAACACAATCAGCTGCGCATGTTCTGACATAGTAATCTTGAAGCCTACTTGATTGTTGGCAAATCTTACCACACATACACAGATATATATACTTGAGAGAGAGAAACCCGCACGTTTTGTGTCAAAAAAAGACAAAAAAATACATAGTTTTATAGACTTGAAGTTTGTAACATGTTACAAAAGGTAATCATCCCAAACTGGATAGCTGTCTTTCCTGTTCGTTTAGTTCTAAAAATGGCCTTTTACATCCGTATACAAGCAATATTTTATAAACAGAGAAGTTCTGTCTTCCGTTGTTCACTTATAAAAGTCATGAACTTCCGAGAATAAATACTTCTAGAACAAATTTCATTTCATATCTATATTTTAAACAAATTCCGTTTTTTTTTTCGCTTTCATGTGTTTTAGATTCGCAGGTTTGAAACGTAACTAAATTTGCATAATACATTGCGTTAGACCAACATTATTTTGTTAACACTACATGTTAGTTTGTACCCCAGTCAATAGCGCTCAGTATGGCTAGATGGTTGGATAAAGCGCGTGACTCCCAATCTGAAGGTCGGGGGTTCGAATCTCCGTCCAACCAAACTTGCTCACTGCTTTCAGCTCAATTATTCGTTGTTAAAAGAGTAGCCCAAGAACTGGCGGTGGATGGTGATGAGTAGTTGCCTTCTCTCTAACCTTTTATTAGAAAGTCAGAGATGGCTAGCACACATAGCCCTCACGTAACTTTGCGCGAGATTCAAAACAAACCCCAATTCGCTCCGAATTGAGAGAAACGCATTGTCAGCAACGGATATTAGGAATTTAGTGGGGTTGTAACACTATTATTATAAATTCATCTAATTCTTGAAAATTTTTAAGGGACTGTATTAAGAAAGTAGAGTTACAAAGTACATTAGGCTTAATATAATGTCTTATGATAAATATAATTAATCATATCATGCTTCTAAAAAACGCTGACACCGTAACAAGTTCCATAGTTGCTACAAATACGAAAGCCTACAGAAAATGCCTCGATGTGCGCGTATACAATAAAAGCTTTATTATCCGCCATATGTCGGACCTATGGCAGCGCCGGATGGACGAAAATTTCCTGTTACAAAAGTGTTTTCCTTACAATATTTCACAAGAAAAACTGACTAGTTACTAATATTCTGTATTACATTATTTCTACATCATCTATAACAATAACAGTTTTAAACAAAAAATGTTTAATCTGTATAAAAACATTTATAGGTACACTATTTTAAATAAAGTAATACAATATATTGTAATGTACTCCCCACTTAAATATCCTGGTGAAATGTGCCGGTTTTGAGGTTCAGGATTTAAAGTTTTGCACACCATAAAAAAGTCCGTTAAACATTGAACTAACCAACTAGATAATTAACGTAGTCACTTAAATATTAAACTAATACGCATTCATCTAACTGGTAGAAGGTTTAGGAGAACATATAATTTGCTTCTAGCTGCAGCCTACATAGAAAAATTAGCTGTATTTCGAGATATTGAAATTTCTTGGTTACAAAACCTTTCCGGATGCAAAGATGGAGGAAAAAAAAAGCTTTCATTGTGCATGAATTTGTACATTTGTTAGTTTAAAATGGCTTATGAAAGATACTTCAGGTTGGAAACCATAATTTGTGTCGTGTATGTAATATTAAAGAGCTACTTTATTGTGAATTCACGGTTGTTTTCAGGTCAAAGTATAAAACAATTCATACAAATGATTGTAATAACACTGCAAAGGTGAATTTGATAAAACAAGAGAATTTTAGGAAAGTATAGTGAAAATAACAACATTGGTTTCGAATATTGGAAACACAATACATCTATATATACACACACACATATTACAGAGTAAACGTGTAGGGTAAAACAAGTAAACCCCTAATGCAAGAAACCTGATAATCTCAGAGCATTCAAAAGTAGACCTTTCAATACATTTCAGATAAAGGAAACTGAATTTCGGAAACATTCCGATTATTTGACTTATTATACAAGTATTTAACTTGTGTTTTGTTGATATATCATATCGAGACTTAAATGGTTTATATCGTAGTGTAAACGCAGATAAAATAACAGAACAACTAGAAATGGAACTCTGTATTCGTTACGCTTCAACCAACAAATTAGTATTAAGCGAACAGAAACGGAAACAGTGATATTTCCAATGTGATTGACTTGAAACCAAGAGGAAACAAGGAACGTTACTGCAGCGGAAACAGAAAACGTTCTAACCGGTTTGGCTCAAACCACTGATCTCTATACTGAAACTGGATTAAACAATTACTCCTTCACGTGAAGTCACCGGAAGTTATCAAGCGGCCATCTTGCTAATGCCTTCTCGTACGTTAAGTTGATAAGATGTAGAGTTAGTTCTCAAGTTGTAGCCGGTATCTATTGTCAACAATGTGTGTTGTACGAAATTGTAACAGTAAACTAAGAGTTGCCTTTCACTAGCAAATTCACCTTTTATTTTTATCTATTTATTTCCGTAATATGCTAGCATATTACATAATTAGATATATCTTAATTAAGGCCTAATGGTTTTAACGTAACATAAGCGAGTCAAACTTTGAATTCTGAGCACATACTAGTAGATGAACATGACAAAAAAATATCAGTTATGTTTTTTACCACGTCACTTCTATAAAGCCTTTGTTTTTTGCAATTTATAGAATCATTTTCTTTACATACGTAAATTGGAAATATATTTAACAGAATGGCAAGAAAGTGTTGGAACAAACATAACAACACAGTAAACTGTCAGAAGTCTGATATCAGAGAAGCTGGTTTCTACACATTCATACCTCCTCTATCTTCAATTCATGTTGATAGAAGACAACGTGAGACTGGAGAAGACGTAGGAATAGATACAAACCAGCTTCTCTGATATCAGACTTCTGAGAGTTTGTTCCGTTTATTGTGTTTTTTCACTAATTGTTGCACTCGATATTGTGTTCTTTCATTATTACTATCGAGAAAAATACCGTTAAAGTAGAGATCACCAAAAAATGGAATATGAAAGACCGAAGTTATTACAAAGCATTTAACCTTCACTCGGATATCTTCGCCGTTAATGCGGTTGAACTCGACAATTAAGGGACCAACAATACGGTTACCACTTAACTTCAAGTGTCAATATGGTAACCAATTCGCAATTCAGTTCAATGTAGAGATAAGCGATTGAAATTAACAGAAAACTTGGAAAGTGACGGAAGTGGAAAGAACAAGATGAAAGTAAGGGGGGGATAATAAAACAAACTGACAGAATGTAAGTGTCAAAAATAACATAGGAAAAACGATTCAGCAGGGTGAAAAACAAATGTTAGGTTCACATAGTTTTGTTTCAAACTGCCGAAATAAATAGAGTAAGCCCATCGTTAACTATAGATGTTTCCGTTATGATAAATAAAAAGTTCTTTCTATATTTGTATCCAGCTCATTCGTCAGTCCTGCCCCCTAGTGTCACAGTGATATGCCTGCAGATTTACAACGCTAGAATCTGGGTTTCGATACTCGTGGTGGGCAGAGCACAGATAGCCAGCCCATTGTGTTGCTTTGTGCCTAACTACAAACAAACGAACCAATATTTGTCCTTCGTCATATTTCTTGTTGTTCTTTTATCTGTATTTAAAACAAGATAGTACCAAAGCTACATAATGGAGTTCTGAATTGTACAAACGTTGTTGTCCATATTGGTCTTAGTGCTGCTCCTTCAAACCTAAGACATTCCATTTCGTTTTATTCATTTAAATCTTACTCGGCCCTCTATCGATAGTTTTATTTACAACTGTAATATGTTTTATACTGGTCTTCCTAAAGTCACGAAAAATAAATCGCTAGATGTAACTGGAAAGATGTTAAGCCTTCATCGTTCCTTCGCTGAAAAAATGAGTATATAATAAAACATTACACAGTGACAAACGTTGTTTGTTACACATTTGGCATGCTGATCTAATTGTAACAGTATTAAAACAAATGCCCGTACTGAATGCAGATTAGCCGCATAAAGAGGAATTACTCTCAGACAACTGTTTGTCACAGGTTTGTGTGTACTTTTGTCTTATGATAATTGTATATTTGATCGCAATAAAGAGAAAAAAATGTTTTCGTTCGGCTTATGTCTGGGCTTAAAGTGGGCTTTATCCATTGCATAAAGCCTATCATAGTTAACAATAATAGGTAAGAATTTCGAGGTATACTCTCCAAATTAGCTTAGTTTTAAGTCTTCATGCAGAACGTTGCTCTGAGAGAAATAAGCTATACACAAGCTTGGTTTCCATGGAAATCTCCTTTTTTTTTAAGCCTATTTGTAGAGATAAGCCATTTATGAAACAAACTCGATAATCAGAAATATTTTTTGGCAATGAACATACAATACATACTGTGGTTGATATCTTTATATGTGGTTCTTTGCTTCCATTCGAAATTTGCTCAGAATAACTAACACCGTGTTAGTGGAGCACGTGAGTGTTGCATGTGAAAGACTTTAATAACTAGCAGAGACAATTCGAAGTGTTCAACTTTATATGAATACTTATAGTAGTCACTCTAGAGTCGCTGTCGCAAAGTTGACTAGCTTGTAGAACAGAACTGTTGGCAATTAACATTAAACAAATTTAGTCTTCACGATGTAAAACGTTGTTTTAAACGTTAAATTAACTACACATCCAAGATGGAAGATCAAATTATAAATATCGTTAAGTAAATAAGCAGAGTTTCACATACAGTGTTATGTGGTAAACTCACATCTTCCAGACATGGAAAGGCAACTTGCGCGAAACGAATCGCACTTTACTTAAGTTCATTTTCTTATTATTATATTATAGCAACTCCAATTAGCATTGACTTTTAACCCTAATGTTTCGCAACATTGAAATTTTAACTAAAACTTAAATTAACTTTATATAAAAGTCTATGTGCACCTCCAGTACCCTCCTCGTGGCTTAGTGGTAAACTCGACAGCTTGTAACGTTAAAGGCCCGGCATGGCCAGGTGGGTTAAGGCGTTCGACTCGTAATCCGAGGGTCGCGGGTTCGAATCCCCGTCGGACCAAATATGCTCGCCCTTTCAGCCGTGGGGGCGTTATAAGGTTGCGGTCAATCCCACTATTTGTTGGTAAAAAAGTAGCCTAAGAGTTGGCGGTGGGTGGTGATGACTAGCTGCCTTCTCTCTAGTCTTACACTGCTAAATCAGAGACGGCTAGCGCAGATATCCCTCGAGTAGCTTTGCGCGAAATTCAAAACAAATTGTAACGTTAAAATTCGAGTCAGACGTCCGCAGTTAACGCTGTGCAAATACCACAATATTTTGTGCTCAAGACAAAAATAATAGCCAAAGTAAGAAACAACGAACATCTGTTGGTCCATACAGGTTGTCTGATCCAGTGTAAGAACATCTGTTGGTCCATACAGGTTGTCTGATCCAGTGTAAACTTGAAAATAAAGGTGAAACATTCAGCATCAGCTCTTATCCTTCAAACATTTATCAAGCCTTCCATTAAACTTCCTTATATTTACTCTATCTACCACATCTAAAGACGACCACCCTAATACAAAAATAAAACCGACCTAGTCTAATAGCGAGAATGATGAGACCAGTGGACGCCAAAAGACCGAATATTGACACTATCAATTCAATTAATAATCTTAATTTCTCAATTGGATTTCATCAACTCTTTGCTCTTTAAGATTTCGAATATTTAACCTGTCCTTGTATAATATACGTTTCATTCTATGTTACTTCCCAGCAGAACTCCTCTGAACCCTTTCCAACAATGTAATCTTCTTAAATTAAACGACCCCAAGACTGAATACAGTATCTCAAATGTGACCCCACCAGTGACCTATACAATGAAATTATAATTAGGAATTATCAAATATTTCGTTAGATAGGATCTAAAATTCCACATGTTCTACTACTGGTAACGGCACACTGCTTGGATGACTTAAGAAATTAATCAACCGTAACAACAAAATACTTTTATTCTGTAACACTTTTAAGGTTTATTCCCGTCAAAATTACACTTATGACTCAAATTATTATATCCAACATGTATAACTTTGTATTTGCTATCAATTAAAAGCCGTGTGCCATTTATTTATCAAACTGACCAAATAATCCAAATCCTTTTATAAACAACAGCACCCTCCTCACATCCAGCAAACACCCAAAACCTTAATATTGTTTGTTAATTTACATAAAATATTTCGTTTCAAAACACTGTTAGAAACAGCTGTTTAAATTTAGTTCACAAACTCAAATTGACAATACCATCTTAGAGTACTCTGTTTGTTGAAGAATAATTTCCGTTACAATTATCAAAATTCCAAATTTCACTTACACTAAACTATCAGATCTACACAGTAACAAACATTTTGTTTTCTCGTTTAGAATCCATTTTTCGCATGCGTAGTAATGTTATTATCTTGCAGTTATAATTTTAATGTTCACCTTTATCATATTTTGACTTTATCATTATGTCAATGGGTTACGCTTTAAATCAGTTAGATGTTTATTCCCATCTCAGTAATTTTCCCATCCCTTAATTCTGAGAAAACATTATTTAATTATTTATAAACAAGTGATACAACATATTTTGTAAATGTAAAATGATGTAGGAAAGGAACTGCCAAAAATAGTGCAAACAAAAATATAGGAATGATAGAGCTATACATATATCATTCCTACCTGATTTTCAATATTAAAATTTAATGTTACATTGTAAAATGGTTACGAGTTCGTTGAAATCGACCGACTTCATAACGAGTCTTTAATAGTCTGTTATAAATCAAGACATATTTCAAATCCACTTGATTTTTCTTGTACGTAAATCCTAGACTCGTACTTACACTACATTGATGTGTACCCTGACATAACCAAGATATTGTGATAAACAAACTGCAAATCTTCCAATTTCAATAACATTAAAGTGTGCATTTTTACAGTACAGCATTCAATATCGTATAAGAATGATCTATCCCTATATTCTTGTTTGCATTCTTTTTTTTTGGCACTGATATCACTATATCATGTAACATTTACAAAATGTTTTTTTTATTAATTGTTTCGTGACGATTCTTCCCCGTGACTTAAAGTTAGTGTATTCAATGAACGTGTGTGTGTAATAAAATTTATTATTATGTGCGTTGGATTTTTTTTTCCATTTCTTGACTTCATGCATAAAATAGGATGAGCTCCCTAAAAACATCAATTATATAGTTTACAAAGTATTGAGTAATAATAATCTATTATTAGCTAATAATTCCTGTTTGACACTGTACTTAAGCTTTTCAAAAGAGTACAAGGTTTCCATAAAGATAACTTCAAGAAGTAGTGATTACATCATTTACACTAAAATTATGATTTGATTTTTTTAAAATTACTGTTCGTTATTACGATTAAGCAATTACATAGTGCAGTGACCACAAATAGAGTGGATTTGGTTTAACCTGACGTTAAGTAGCTGTAGACTAAACTAAACTAAACCAAGCCATGATGATTCCAACTGACCAGATAGGTCAGTTAAAGAAAACGCATAAAAAATGCATATCCAAATTGCGAAATGATGCTATGAATTTTAAGTTTCTTATTGACCAAACTCTCTTTGATAACAACAACACAAACAGTTTGATATACGCTCTCTAATAATAACAGAACAGTTTGGAATATGTCGAATTGTATCCAACCTTTTATTGTAATCTGCGCCTATTAAAGAACTGAACAAAAGATCAAAGCTAGCAGTACTTGTTAACACGTGGTTTGATCTTTAAAAGTATAAAGAAGCTCACCAAGGCTTTCGATGCAAGTGTCTTTGGAACTGTGACTCTGACAGTAAAGATTCCTTTAGGGTTCGTTTTGGAATATTACAGAGAAGCGTTTATCCATCGCGTCTTATCGCTGGGCACTTCATAACTTGGAAAGGTATTCTTGGAGTGTTTATCTTTGTGCTTAAAGAAAGCGCCGAATCAGCAACCGCTTTTTCGCGACAGGTTTTACACTAGTGTCCCCGATATGTATTTACACATTAACAACTTAGTTTAAAAGATGTTAGAAATATATTTTTTTCTTTAAACAACCTATCGGGCATCTCGTGTCTGTTTTATCATTCTTGATTCTAAGTGAAAACTGAAACATGTTTGTAAACATATGTGGTTTATTTATTATTTATAAGTTGTTGTTCTTGTTGATTTTTTAATGCAAAGCTACACAATGTGCTACCTGCATTCTGTCCACCACGGAGAAACGAAGCCCAACATTTTGCATTGTAATCTCGGAGTCTCACTGTTGACCAACCGTAGGAAATATTACTAAAGAATTACTAACATTGTTTCTCTATCATTTAACTACGTTCTTTTACACTTTAGCTTATTGAAAGCAGACATTTTTACATTTCCTTGGCCAGATGTTCCACAGCCATGCAACTAGATTTTTTAACTTATGTTCAACCTTTTACTCCAAATTTGTGCAAATAATAATTTACCCGCTAAGCGTCGTATCTCAGACTCATACGAATTAGTATTTTATTGTCTTTTTCAGCCCTACTAGCACAAAATACTCTATTACAGGGTAAAAAGCCCTGTCATGATTCACAGATTTCCCAATGTACCTATTAAGCTTCTCCATTAACTCCACTTACCTTTGAGGGCTACCCCTAGCAAAGAAGAAGAGAGGTTTGTACATGAAATTACATAACCAGTTAGTATACCAGTCTATGTTTCCTGAACCCTCTAACATCCTAAAGGGTGTATGAACACAGTTTCAAACAAGGCGCTTTAAAAGTCCTGTAGGGAAACAAGAAGCACAAAATATGACGTCAGATTTGGATTCAGTGACCCTGAAAACATACTCCTAGATCATCATGCCTGGTTAACCCTTCAGAAGCGTTTTAACCACCTCTGGGTAGGGGGACTACCCCATATACGTAATAGCATCCCCACCCAAGGCTGCATGCCAAATTCGGTCCAGCGAGCCCCAAAACTGTAGGAAGAGTATAAAAACAAACATTTATTTACATAAAACATTAATTAATCATTTATATTTAAATACGAGCCAAAGGTCCCCGCTGGTACAGCAGTAAGTCTACGAATTTACAACGCTAAAATCAGGGATTCGATTCCCCTCGGTGAACTCAGCAGCTAGCCCGATGTGGCTTTGCTATAAGAAAATATACACATACACACGAGCCAAAGAGTCAATTTCAAGCACGTTAACTTGTGGCCCGACGTAGCCTAGTAATTACCATAAAGATCAAATCTTACTCTCTAAGAGTTGTTGGCGGGTGGTGTCAACTAGCTTCTCTGTAGTTTATCAGCTAAAGATTAGATATGGTTTAGTTCACTAAACAGCGGTCTATCTGTGTTTCAATCGAAATCCGATTTTTAGCGTCGTAAGGTTGCAAACTTTCCGTTGAGTCACTTGGGGGGAGGAAGGTGTAGCTTTGCATTAAAATTTCTGAACAAACCAAGGATACATTCAACAGTATGAACACTGATTAAATGGGAGTAGCATTTAATATTATACCAGGATTCATAATAATTCAAAAGCAAGTATGACATTAATAAAGAACAAAAACTAGTGCTTTCATAACTTAGATGAATCTCAGAGGCATCGTCAAGTGCTGGCAAATAAAGCCCCTCTCCCGATTATATTCAACAATGCCCCGTCTCTCCAGATGGTGTCTATAAACTTCAGAATAGTGGTACACCACTATCCAGTAGAGATCTTCCCAATAACTTAGATGAATAAAGGTGTAAATGTTACCTCCATAACAGTAAAATACATTGGCCCCAACACATGTGTATCTCCTTAAAATAATAAAAATTGAACTGAACATTTAGCTTTAAATACTGGGATGAGCAAAACCAAAGGAGAGTGGTCTTTACAGGCGAGTCTAACTCCAAGTTGTTTAGCTGCAATCGATAATGCTATTTGATAAGAGGGAGCATACTTTTCGGTTTATTTTAAATTTCGACCTCGATCTCACTAATTCAGCAATGAAAGACAAAATGGAAGGCAGCTAGTCATCGCCACCCACCGCCAACTTTTGGGCTACTCTTTTAACGACGATTAATGACCTTACATTATAATGCCCCATAGTTGAAAGAACGAATAAGTTTGAGAGCGATGGGGATTCGAGCTTGCGACCCGCAGATTGCGATTCAAGCGCCCTAACCATCTCGCTATGGGGTCTCTTCTGCACTATTTTTAATCACAATGGTAAACAATGAACTATCCGTGTTGTGCTCACGGTGAGAATCGAAACTAATTATATAAGCCTTTATACTTACCGCTAAACCCCCAAGTGGCTGCACATTCGTAAAACCTACCAACAATTTCTTTACAAGTTCAAAGAGGCATTATTCCCGTCATATGTTATCCTATTGCACCTACTTATCTTGTCTGTTTGTTCAATGTCACCATGGTGATGAAGAGTTAATCCATTTTATTGTTTCTTTTTCTTACATGCTTGAATTGCACCTATCGGAGTAAAAGTAAAACATTAGTGGTGCCATCTTTCCGCCGTTCTCTAAGGGAATTCGGCCACAAATAACAAATAATTCGCGAATCTAAAAGTACCGAAATTATATTCGTCTAATGTCCTTACAGAATAAATAATTAAAACCAGTCCGTCTACCTCCAGAACTTTGAAGTTGTTGTTCAGCCATATTTCCGATTTATTTACACCTATCGAGATCTCGTATTCTTACGTTCTCGAAACAAGAGGACAAACAAATTACAAGCTATTATGCACTCGAGTCTGGTAATAATAACAAATGATCAAAACAAATAGACCGTAATGCATCCTGTCTTGGACAAGAGGAGTTTCTGTAATATCTTGTTATAGTGACCAGTGAGCATAAATCTTTTCGATAGACGTCAAGTAATTTAAATAAAAACAGTTTGTAATAATGAAGACAACGCACTGGTGAAAACGTGGTAGAAAGTACAAATGAAGTTGAGTTGAGTTTGAATGAAACAGATGTTGAAACAGATTCAACATAAAATTGAAGTCGCTTCTAAAGGAAACTAATGCATTGTTTTGGTCGTATACAATATGTCAGCTTGCTAGAACAAAATAAAATAGCGCTAGTTCTCTTGTTTTGTTTTGTGTGTTTTTTTCAACAGAACATGGATGGTGGTCAGGGCGTCAATATATTCGTTACATATCAGGAGGTTGTGATAAACAACCAACGACATCGCTATCTCTTTTATACGCTCTTTCAGAGTTAGTTGGGTGTAACGTTTTGGTTCTTTTCTCACCTGGTTCTCCGAACCTAATCTGTCTTAGTAAAGCAGGACAAAATGAACAACAACAAGCCTTCCAGATTTTGTTTTTCAGAGGGAATGTTCATTACTGTATGACCTACACCAGAAACGAATTTCGGTTTCTTTATTGTTTTTTCACTAATTTTAACAGGCTTTTGTCGAAAGGTTATTATTAAACTGTAAACATTAAGCGTTCCAAAATGAATACAGAACTTCACATAGTAAATAACAACAACATATGAAAACAATGTTTAAAATTTAATAAAAAAATTTATTGACTTGTTGGGCCAATAAAAAGTTAAACCAATTGTTGGTATTTCAACGCTGATACCATACGTTCTACAATTTACCATAAAATAAAAACAGGAATCACGTAAGATATACCATAACTTTCAGAACTTTTACTTACATGAACAGATTGTGTTATCTACCTAACTATCATTTCAATTTACATATATTCATATGCGTGGCACAACAATTAAGCCTACAAATTAGAAGAACTGTAAAACTAAATAGCATAATGTTTATGGAAAACAAGGGGCCTGTTGGTTCATCTAGGCTGTCTCATCTACTAAGTCAAACTAAAACTATTAAATGCAGCCTTTACCATTCATACATCTATCAAGCTTTCTCTTAAACTCGTTCAAATTTACTGCCTCTACAACATCTGAAGGCTACCCATTCCATACGCCAGCAAACCTATTTGAAAAATAAAGTTGTCTTAGATGAAAACGGCTTCTACCTAAATCAATATTTGTGTCCGATAGCTCTTCGATTCTCACTCTTAAGTATGAATATGTTGATGTATTAACATTATTAGTTCCTATTAGACACTTCAATCAGAACCTCTCTAACTCTTCATTTTTCAAGAGAAAACAATTTCAAGGATCTTAATCTCTTCTTATATGAAAATCCTTCCATCCCAGGTACCATTTTTGTAGCTCTCCTTTGAACCCTTTCCAACAATTCAATGTCTTTCCCAAGGAAAGGAGCCCACGACTGAAAACAATACTCCAATTGTGGTCTAAACAGTAGCCTATACATTAAAATTATAACCGCTTTAGACTTGTATACAACATTTCTGTAGATACAACGTAAAGTCCTCTTTGCCACTAGGAACATTGCATTGCTTGGATGGCTTAAGAGACTGATCAACAATTATACCAAAATCCTTTTCTCTCTCAACACCATTATTGTTATTGCCATCCAAATTATACTTATAAATCAAATTATGATAACCCACATGCATTATCTTGAATAAATAAATGGCAGATGGGTTTTAATCATGATAAATACAACTCACTTAATGAACAATCATTTGTAAAGCAGCAGTATCCTCTTCACAGCCAGCAACACTCAAGACCTTAAAATAATTTACAAATATAAGTAACTTATTGACTATTCCTTCATTTATGTAAACTAAAAAGAGCAGTGGTCCTAAGACTGAGCCCTGAGGTACACCACTAGTAAATTAATCCAGGTGGACTGATCTCCGTTGATAGCAACCCTCTATTTTTTTTCATCAGACCACTCTTCTGTCCAGTTAGTTAGCTTATCTCCCATACCTATAGAAGTAAGTTTCTTTAAAAACCTTTTATGTAGCACTTTCTCAAGTGCTTTCTGAAAATCAAGATATATCAAATATACACCCTTATCCTCATCTATATATTCAGTAACGTTTTTAAGGAATGTCAAAAGATTTATAAGACAAGATTTTTCCTTGGTTAAACCAAGTTAACTATTCAATAAAATTCTAAACTTCGTTAAATGTCTTTCTAAAGTATTTTCAACAGACTTTCCAAAATGTACCCCACAAATGATGCAAGACAAATGGGTCTATAATTATTGGAACAGCTTCTTTTACCTACCTTGAAGTAACATTAGCTAATTTCCTGTCTTTGGTACTTGTCTACTATTCAAGAATTTTAAAAAAATATGTCAATTAGCTCACATATCCATTACTTGACTCCTTCAGAAACCCTCTGGGAATTACTATCTGACACAGTACCCTTACCATTCTTTAAACTTCCCAATTTTATTTTAACAAGCTAAGAATTTATGCATTTGTCTTTTTCAACTTTGTTTTCATCCATCAATTGCTTAAGATGAGAAATAATGTTTAAGTCTTCATTAATAGAAATTAAAGAAAAAGCAGAATTTAATAATCTAGCCATTTCATTATCATCATACGAGCCTAATTGTATCATTCCTCAAAGGTTCTATCCCTATTCTAACACTTTGTTTATCGCTAAAGTACTTTTTAAAAAATCATTAGTTATGTTTATGTCTTCAACCAATTTCTTATACATCGTTTTGGGTATACTGATTTCCTGTTTGTCTTTTTTTGTTTACTATAATTTTCTATAATGCCTATCAATTTAACTTTCTTAAGTTTGTGATGTTATTTATCTGTGTTCTCCTATATCCTTTGCGAGCCAACCTGTTTTTTACTAGCAGCTATCATTTCCTTTCTGTGATAAATATAATTTTTAAATATCGAAAAGTTTGAATATTTTTTTCAAACTTTTAGTTACGTTTTATACCTATATAACAAGAGATAGAATAATCTATTCATTTCTTATTATATTTAAGCTGTCACAAAGAATCCTACTTATTCTTTAGAAAAACTCTGTAATAATGTTACGTTTTTACTTGAACCATCGTAAAAGAATCTAACCTTTTTAAAAGCTAGTGTGTGTTACGTCACACTTGATTTATCGAAATAGGACAAGTCATAAAAGAAAAAAATGCATTTATTTAGATACTGTAATTCGATTACTGTCTGCCCATTACAGTTTTAGTGCAAGGGGTCTGTGAAGGCGTGTATGACATGAAACGTTATTAAGTGTTGTGAGTGTTGATATAATAAGTCATGACCTAGTTGTGTGATTACCCAACGTAGACCCAAGTACACAAAACTCATCATTAAAGTAAAGTCATAACCTAGTTGTGTGATTACCCAACGTAGACCCAAGTACACAAAACTCATCATTAAAGTAAAGTCATAACCTAGTTGTGTGATTACCCAACGTAGACCCAAGTACACAAAACTCATCATTAAAGTAAAGTCATAACCTAGTTGTGTGATTACCTAACGTAGACCCAAGTACACAAAACTCATCATTAAAGTAAAGTCATAACCTAGTTGTGTGATTACCCAACGTAGACCCAAGTACACAAAACTCATCATTAAAGTAAAGTCATAACCTAGTTGTGTGATTACCCAACGTAGACCCAAGTACACAAAACTCATCATTAAAGTAAAGTCATAACCTAGTTGTGTGATTACCCAACGTAGACCCAAGTACACAAAACTCATCATTAAAGTAAAGTCATAACCTAGTTGTGTGATTACCCAACGTAGACCCAAGTACACAAAACTCATCATTAAAGTAAAGTCATAACCTAGTTGTGTGATTACCTAACGTAGACCCAAGTACACAAAACTCATCATTAAAGTAAAGTCATAACCTAGTTGTGTGATTACCCAACGTAGACCCAAGTACACAAAACTCATCATTAAAGTAAAGTCATGACCTAGTTGTGTGATTACCTAACGTAGACCCAAGTACACAAAACTCATCATTAAAGTAAAGTCATAACCTAGTTGTGTGATTACCCAACGTAGACCCAAGTACACAAAACTCATCATTAAAGTAAAGTCATAACCTAGTTGTGTGATTACCTAACGTAGACCCAAGTACACAAAACTCATCATTAAAGTAAAGTCATAACCTAGTTGTGTGATTACCTAACGTAGACCCAAGTACACAAAACTCATCATTAAAGAAAAGTCATAACCTAGTTGTGTGATTACCTAACGTAGACCCAAGTACACAAAACTCATCATTAAAGAAAAGTCATAACCTAGTTGTGTGATTACCTAACGTAAACCCAAGTACACAAAACTCATCATTAAAGTAAAGTCATAACCTAGTTGTGTGTTACCTAACGTAGACCCAAGTACACAAAACTCATCATTAAAGTAAAGTCATAACCTAGTTGTGTGATTACCCAACGTAGACCCAAGTACACAAAACTCATCATTAAAGTAAAGTCATAACCTAGTTGTGTGATTACCTAACGTAGACCCAAGTACACAAACTCATCATTAAAGTAAAGTCATAACCTAGTTGTGTGATTACCCAACGTAGACCCAAGTACACAAAACTCATCATTAAAGTAAAGTCATAACCTAGTTGTGTGATTACCCAACGTAGACCCAAGTACACAAA
Source organism: Tachypleus tridentatus (assembly GCF_004210375.1). Taxonomy (NCBI): domain Eukaryota; kingdom Metazoa; phylum Arthropoda; class Merostomata; order Xiphosura; family Limulidae; genus Tachypleus; species Tachypleus tridentatus. The sequence goes on from NC_134837.1 coordinate 212,785,882, forward strand.
ACTCATCATTAAAGTAAAGTCATAACCTAGTTGTGTGATTACCCAACGTAGACCCAAGTACACAAAACTCATCATTAAAGTAAAGTCATAACCTAGTTGTGTGATTACCTAACGTAGACCCAAGTACACAAAACTCATCATTAAAGTAAAGTCATAACCTAGTTGTGTGATTACCCAACGTAGACCCAAGTACACAAAACTCATCATTAAAGTAAAGTCATAACCTAGTTGTGTGATTACCCAACGTAGACCCAAGTACACAAAACTCATCATTAAAGTAAAGTCATAACCTAGTTGTGTGATTACCTAACGTAGACCCAAGTACACAAAACTCATCATTAAAGTAAAGTCATAACCTAGTTGTGTGATTACCTAACGTAGACCCAAGTACACAAAACTCATCATTAAAGTAAAGTCATGACCTAGTTGTGTGATTACCTAACGTAGACCCAAGTACACAAAACTCATCATTAAAGTAAAGTCATGACCTAGTTGTGTGATTACCTAACGTAGACCCAAGTACACAAAACTCATCATTAAAGTAAAAATATTGATTCAATTTGAAAATTAAATTGTTATTTTTCGTTAAATCACCATTTTTTAATTAAAAAAGACAAACTTCTCTAATTACTTACTCAAGAAGACACTAAATTAAGAAATCAACAAATATTTTTTCCTGTTTTGTCATCTATAAATTTCATTTTATACCTTCACTAAATAAACAAACAACATTAGATCATACTTTTATTACTAAAAAGCTTTTCTATATATTAAAAATTGTTAATCTAACTGATTTTTGCATATTCTTATTCTATGAATACGGCATGAATTATCTTAATTTTGATTGGCTGACAAAGGAACTTACCAATACTTGGATGCCTCGACTGCACCTTTCTGGCTCTTTATTGGTCAAGCTTGGTTCTGCAAAATTAATTTATTTCAGTTAACTACGAAATGTGAGGTCAGGGTATACTACAGGATGGAATGGGGTAGTAGTACTTGCCCTGCCATTTTCGACGGGCTATACACAAATACAAATATAATTTACAAAGCAATTCTATTGTTTTTACTACAGAAAAAAATGAGCTGGTTGCTACAAGAAAATATCACAATTTTTATGTTGTAATAAAATAAAACAAAAACATTTCAAAACCAAAGTTGGTTCTAGGAATTCTTTTTACGCCTAACCAAGTTATTTGCCATGATAGAAACCAGAACCGGAAATACGTGATCGTTCTATATGATAGTACTTCCGTTACACACTCTCGTGCAAAGGATAAAAGAGTTTTACAGATAGAATTCCATTGAGTAAACTATAAAATGTTCAAATATAGCCTCACAATAAAATTTCGTGTATTTTCTTTAGAACTGTATTTGCAAAATAACTGAAAAGAGTCCGCGTACACTCATTGTAATGACAGTCAGATTAGAATGTCGTTTGTCCTCAGCGATCGAGAAAACTCTGAAAAACGTAAAAGTCTTGGCACCCTGCCAAATAACTTTTATATAAAAAAAATAAATCTTAGCGCCTAGTGACGCTAATTCCTCAGCCAATGGATGAGTTCCTCGGGTTGTCGTCTTGTGCAGTCATTAACAAGTTTAGCGTAAATGCACTTCTAGTCATTTAAATTTACTCAATCGTAAAACCCATTCTGAAACCTGTGTGTGTGTGATATTTTTTATTATTATTATCATGTGCATTTAATTGTTCCAAACTGGGTCGTCGACCCGTAATCTGAGGGTCGCGGGTTCGAATCCCCTTCGCAGCAAACATGTTCGCCCTTTCAGCCGTGGAGACGTTATAACATGACAGTCAACTCCACTATTCTTTGGTAAAAGAATAGCCTAAGAGTTGGCGGTGGGTGGTGATAACTAGCTGCCTTCCCTCTACTCTTAAACTGCGAAATTATGGACGGCTAGCGCAGATAGCCCTGGTATAGCTTTGCGTGAAATTCAAAACAAACCCAACCAAACTGGATCGTAACATAAGCGTGTATGTTTAGTCGATTCGGCAACGTGCGGAATTTCACGAGCGACTCCGCTGGCGAATTATTTCAACTGAATATATTTACTCAGTTCATATTTCTACAAATATAAAAAGACGATGTATTTATAGCGAGACGTCATTTAAGCAGATCCTGTTTTGAAATATACAGTGTCCCGTTTACTTAGAATGTTCATTTGTAAACAAGAACTCAAATATATGTTACATGTACCGCTTGCGTTTATAAATTTTAAAAATATTAACAGATAATCGTAATTACTCACATTACAAGTTGTTGAATCTGTACGTGCGTTTGAAAGCAAATTATAGAGGAAAACATTTCTATCGCCCAGGTGTGTTATAATAGTGACGGTCAAATTCCACTATTTGGTCCCATAAGAATAGCCTCTGAATCGACAGTACTGACAAGTTACATTCGCTTTAGCTTGTCACTTCAAAATTAGAGATGGACAACATAGACAGCTCTTGAACAACTTTGTACTATTTACTTTAAAAAAGTAAAAATAAAAAGGCAAAAAATTATTGTGATCCTTAAGGGAAACCTACGAAACTAGCTTGGAAAGAAATGTGCAGAAAAAGAATCAACTGTTGTTTGTTATTAAGCACAAAAAGTTCTACAAAGTTCAATCTGTGCTCTGCCCATCACGGGTATCGAAATCCAATTTCTATCAGTATAAGTCCAAATAGTGTGACACTTGAAGTGGAAAAAGGGCGCGGCCAGGTGGTTGAGGCACTCAACTCGTAATCTGATGGTCGCAAGTTCGAATCCCTGACGCACCAAACATACTCGCCCTTTCAGCTGCGGGAACGTTATAATGTAACGGTCAGTCCCACTATTTGTTGGTAAGAGAGTAGCCGAAAAGGTGGAGGTGAGTGGTGACGACTAGCTGCCTTCCCTATAGTCTTACAGTGCTAAATTATGGACGGCTTGCGCGAAATTCAAAAACAAACGCTAGGGAAAAGCGAAGAAAGAAATACCATTTACTTTAAATATATTAATAAGTCCACTCAAACAATGTAAAGGAAGGAGGAAGAGGTCTAGTGTACTTGACCCGCCTGGGTATACAAATATATATACCCAAACACCTAGAGAGAGAGAGAGAAGAAAGAAGCAGACTGATCAGTTTGTATTTACTTGCATGTAAAGTTACGCGTTTCAGTGAATACAATTTTTTAGAGAAAGAGAAATCGCATTCGCACCCCCACCAAAAGAAATAAATCGTTCTGTATTGTATTTCTAACTTAAACATCGAAACTGCGTGTACTATTTATCTTTCAGTAGCGCTTAACATTGAATAAATAAAATATACCAATCGAAGAACATGTAGAAACTTTCAAAACTTGTGCCAACAAAATATTATAACAGAATTATCGTGTTAAAATTATTTAAAAAAAAACTTACTTCAGAGTCTCCGTGTAATCTACATATGAAGTATTTAACAAGGCTTTCTCAAAGTGAAAATTTTGATCAATGTCTTATCTTGAAGAAAGAAGACATTCTTGTTTCGATACAGTCATGAATTGGCCTAATGAAGTCTTTCGGGAATACTCAACCCGTCAACAAAACATTTCAGTGGTACTCAACCTGTCAACAAAGTTAGTTAACTGAAATAAAAGCGTGCACCGCATCGATTCTCAGTGCAATTTACATATCGTCTCATTTGTTATAAAGCAGAAGCGGATTGAATAGTTAACATATTCCATTTTTACCAAATAATTTAAGGTAATGTTTGGTGATAATAACAAGACTTTTTTTAAAAAAAATTAAGGAGCTATTTATTTTATTAATATCACTCTTGTGTTTATTGAGAACTTAAAGCGAAAGGCAATGTTTGGAATACTAAACGATCCCTGTTTCAGCATTCATTTAAAATTTTTAAGCGCAAAGAAAAAAAATGACTTCCATTGTTTTTTTCATTTACTGAAAACCGTAAAGAATTTGAATGAGCAAACAGTGAAATTGATGTTTTAACTTGTCCTCGTGATCGTTCTTTCTTTCTCTTGCATCTTTTAGCAACACGCGCAAGAATTATTGAAAAAGATAAGTGGTGTTACAACTTCTAATTAATTTTACGTTGTTGTTCAGAAAAAAAAAAACGTCGATTACTGAACTTTGTTTTCTTGGGAATCGATATGAGCACATGTTCCTGACACTTTATCATTTTGAATTAGACGATCAAGGACGTGGGGAAAAAGTAACAAGTTCTAGTTCCGAATGATTCGCAAAAAAGGACACAGATATGTGTGTACAGATATGTTAAGCAGAAGTTCTAACTGTATCCATGACAGTATTATAAGCTATATTGGAAGTCACAGCTATTTTATCTTTAACAATATGTCACCCAATCTGTTTCGCACACAAAGTTCTGGTTGTAATTGGCGAGTATTGTAAATACGTATACTATCATAACACGGTTTTTACTTATCATATTGCCGAACAAAGTTGACAAAAGTGTATTTTCATCACTAGTACTAAAGGCACGTTCTCACTACTAGTAGCCGATGTTTCCTTTATTAGATATATCGTTTATAAAGGCACGTTCTTTTCAAATAGGATATATCGTTTATAAAGGCACGTTCTCACTACTAGTAGCCGATGTTTCCTTTATTAGGATATATCGTTTATAAAGGCACGTTCTCACTACTAGTAGCCAATGTTTCCTTTATTAGGATATATCGTTTATAAAGGCACGTTCTCACTACTAGTAGCCGATGTTTCCTTTATTAGGATATATCGTTTAAAGGCACGTTATCAGCATTAGTAACCGATATTAATGTAAAGACCGAAACCTTAAAGAAAATTTGTCAAAAAAATTAAAGAAATTATCTCACGGATAAGTGTTAATATCCTTTTATTTATAGTAAATAATCTAGAATTTATTTGTTCGATTCAGGTTTTCAAAAGTGTTGACTATCTTCGTAGACAATATTTCTTTCATCATTTGGAGCACGGATACAACAGCACGTGAGTAAGCATCACTTTCACAAGCCCAAGTTTCAACATCGGAAGCTCACACCTGATATATGAGTGATAATACGTACAGGTTCTAACGTCAACCGACATTAGTTTCTTTAAACAAATAATGAATTTTGGCTGTCTTTCAAAGCAAGAGCTTTATCCTCTAAATCACAGTATCCCGACAAACTAAAATTGTTCAATCGAGATATGTTGTGTAACGTAACCCGTATCTGAGCTATTTTTGTGTGTTTTTATGTTTGTTTGGAATTAACCACAAAGCTACATGATGGGCTATTAGTGCGCTGTCCATCACAGGTATCAAAACCTGGTTTCTAGCGTTGCAAATCCGCAGACAGACCAGTGTGCCACTAGGAGGTGCTGTACTCGAGACCTAAAATGTTGCATCTTCAATAGGAGTTCAAAGCAAATTATGTAGCTAAATAAATAATTTATTACGAAATTAAACATTGTCACAAAATGTATTAAAGTGTTTTCTAAAAGTAAAAAGATTGTAGAGATGATTACGTCTAACCTGATTGTGGGTTTTAAGTATGTCAATCATTTACAATCTTACATCAATTTAAGTACTGGCAAAACCTAACTCCTAACCAGCTTAGGTTTACCCATCTTACTTTTGTTTTGACGACTACACTCATTGTTACATCCAGTTGTATTTTTTCGGTTTCCTAGAGGAGAAAAAAATCTATAAACTACAAATGGACGTTCATAAATGTGAGCTTTCAGTAAAACGAACGAAAGCCAAAAACGTATCAGTTTATACAAGTTTTCAAACTACATTAACCACCGATATGTTAGTTGAAAAAGGTTTTAGTTTTGATACCTTAAGTCCCTTTCGGATCCCATTAAAGAAAAAACAAACTTGGTTTAGTCAGATTACTGTGCAGCCGTCATTTATTGACTGCAAACATGAAATAAGTGAGAGATTTATAGCAAAATACCCGGAAAAATATCTGATTATTAAAGTTCCTTAATCTCTAAATATCTACACGACTGCATTTTTTGTTGGTCCTCCATCAATACGACTTATGTTACACAAAACGTAAAAGTTAAAGTACATAATATCTCCAGGGTGAGTTTTGTAGTCCATTGAGAATAGGAAATAAAAGACGAAAAGCAAAGTCTTATTTCATTGGAGAGGGGAGCTAAGACTTTAAGACTATAAGACATTAAATTTTGTTGGAATAAGACTTCACCATTCACTCTAACCCACTACTAAAACGTTTCAGAAATGTTAAATCCAAAGATATTTCTAGAATACTTTTAAAAGTCATTCAAAATTATGATTAAAAAGACGCATCTTAGAAGTTAGTAATATTCAAATACTTGTCTGAATTTCTTTTTTTTTCTCCTAAAAGTGAATTTCAAGTGAAACAACAGAAGTCTAACACATTCTTTGAGTTACTACTTCCCCATGAACAGACTAGTTTCACCGAGTTCCCAGCTCATCAGTGCTTATTTATTTGTTTTGAATAAGACACCATCAAAACCGAATAAAATGCTCATATTTAACAACTATATGAGATCTATTCACTGACTTCGTTCTTGCAAACATCACTGATGACCTGTGAATCTAACGAGAACAGTCTGCTGTAGATGAAGAAGTGGTTTGGTTTTTCGTTTTCGCGCAAAACTACACGAGGGCAATCTGCGCTAGCAGTGAAAGACTAGAGGAAGGCAGCTAGTCATCACCACCCACCACTAACTCTTGGACTACTCTTTTACCAACGAATAGTGGGATTGACCGTAACATTATAACTCCCCCACAGTTGGGAGGGTAAGCATCTTTGGTGTGACGGGGATTCGGATCCGCGAGCCTCAGATTATGAGACAAGCGCCTTAACCCACCTTAATATGCCAGACTTATGAAAGAGTGAAGAAGAAACTAAATCTGGCCTGTAATTCATCTTTTCTTCATAGTAATTCTCGTTTTGTTGACATAATGAACATAAGAAATTCACAATATTCAAATATGTAACAGTTTCTCATAAGCTGGACCCTTGTGAACAACACAGTTAAAGATGGATAGAAATACGTATTTCAATGTTATATCTAATAAATGAACATTAGGTAAGTAGCACTTCCAGCAAAAGTTTCGTGGAGAACATGTGCACCTAAATTAATTAGGGGTCAGTTTGCGCTTTTAACACTGAGAAACCGCTGGACAAACTCTCAGCAAAACTTGATTTGTACCTCTATGTGCTCCTCTAGAAAATGACATATTGGGGGCCCGTATGTCACCACTAAGGGAACCTCGTATGTTAAACTGGTACTTTGACTATTAAACCAATTGCTAATATATCATAAGCACTTGCGTAAACTGTTTAATTTTTCATTATAGAACTTTTAAAATATGTCATTTCAGTTATAAAATATTTTATTACCATAATATAATTTCATACGTCGCACGTGTCCTTTCATTTATCTCCTGTCTTAAAGACTTTAATTTTTATAATAAAACTTGCGTTTCTTTTAACTAAACTATTATCGGACATCGCTTTAAATGAAAAGAAGATTATTTACTTTTCATTGGCTTTTAAATAGTGACTGTTAAACAAAAAAAGACATTTAAATCTCGTAACATTCTAATTGGTGTGGAAGGAAATTGCTTCAAATAATGTTTATTAACAGTCTTTAACTACGTACCAAAGATTCTGTCTTTGTTTAAAACGGTTTTTCGAGTTTTTGTATATTTTTAATAGACAAATTACATTTAAACACATTTAAGTTTGTTTACACGCCCTTAATAATTCATGAAAATGTTTTACAAAAAAGCTGCAAATCACGAGCTTTTTCCAAAATCTTTGTTTAGTCGATGCAATAAGAAGTTAACAAACCAATTCGATAAACCGCTTTGCTTACTCATCCTCCTATTGGATAATTATCTTCTGACGTGTAATGACTGCTAACGATTTTCAACAGTGAAATATTCTGGAACCAGGTTGGTTAATGATGTCAAAAGAAAACAAAACACGTAGGATCAAGAAATCAACACAACATAAAAAAATACGATAACCAAGAAATCAACACAACATAAAAAGATATGATAACCGATAACCTTAAAAAAATGGAGTTGTTTAACCTTCTTGCTACTGCTCAATTCCCTCAGAATGAGTAAAAATGTGTATAATAATTTCAACGAGTAAGATATTTTTAACCACATCGTATATTGTTTCCGTTCGCAAGGTGTTCCTCGATGGATAAGCGGAGAGTTCCACACTCTCAATGCTAAAATCCGAGGTTTAATTCTCCGCAGTGGACAGAACGAAGACAGTTCAGTGTATAGATTCGAACTTAAAAACACACAACATTTACAACATATATTGGAATTTACAGACTTAAACTTTAGTACGTTGGAAGCATGAAGGAATTAAAACTCTGGTCGATTAACAGTCTTAAAAATTTTATTTTATAATTGACACGTTAGTAAAAAATAACCATATTTCCCACTAAGCATACAGCAAAAATACGGATATCCTCATACTGTACAAATACTAATTATTTCCACCTGCGATTTATACCATGAAAAGAATTTATATAATCAAAATCTGAATACGCGATAAAATACTTATATGACCCGACATGGCCAGGTGGCAAAGGCACTCGACTCGTAATCTAAGGGTCGCGGGTTCAAATCCCCGTCACACCAAATATGCTCGCCCTTTCAGCCGTAGGGACGTTACAATGTTACGGTCAATCCCACTATTCATTGGTAAAAGAGTAGCCCAAGAGTTGGCGGTGAATGGTGATGACTAGCTGCCTTCCCTTTAATCTTACACTGCGAAATTAGGGACGGCTAGCGCAGATAGCTCTCGTGTAGCTCTGCGCGAAATTCAAAACAAACCAAGCACTTATATATCATTATGAAATAAGTTGGTGTGCTTCCTTTAAAATTCGCGTAAAGCTGCACAAGAGCTATCTGCGCTAGCCGTCCCTAATTTAGCAGTGTAAGACTAGAGAAAAGGCAGCTACTCGTCACCACCCACCGCCAATTCTTGGGCTACTCTTTTACCAACTAACAGTGAGATTGACCATCACTTTATAACACCCTTAGAGCTGAAAGGACGAGCATGTTCGATAGGACGTAGATTCGAACCCGCGAATCAAGCACTCTAATCACATGGCCATACCGGGCACGAAAGCATTCAGTGTCACAATCAACTTAGATGTATAATGACAACACAATAGATGAACAATACAGTTGTGGACTGTTCTTTATCGAATGGTGTCAGATATCTGCACAAAGTTGATGGCACCCTGACTGCTATGAAGGTAGTTATCACCAACAAGCAACGATTGTGACGAAATGATAGATGAAGAAAGGAGCTCGAGTGGAACACTTGCAACCATGGATTAATCTGTGAAAAGTACCAACATCAATATTACTAAGGCTGTATAGATTGCAAGAACAATAAGGAATCTGAAGGTCCATCTAGGCCAGACCGTCCACCAAATCAAACATTAAGCATGATTAAAGAAGGCTTCATAAAATTCGGCTTTCAGAGTTTTAATTTTAACTTAATTAAAATTCTCACCAATAAGTACGAAAGAAAATGGTACATCAGCACTCAGTTTACTTAACATTCTTAAATACATTAATCAGATACCTTCTAACTCTTTGTCTTTGAAGATAAAACAATTTAGGAGATTATAACTTGTCCTCACATGACAATCCTTCTATCCCAAGTATTGTCATCTTTATAGCTCTCCTCTGAACCCTTTTCAACAATTCAATCTCCTTCCTGAGGTAAGGAGTCCAATACTGACCACAATACTCTGATTGTAAACTTGTAGCTCTTGTGAAATTATATCCTTTTCAGATTTGTATTCAGTATATATTTTAAATGCAACCTACAATTCTCTCTTCTTTACTCAACAGCACTCTGATCGGCCGACTTGGATAAACCAGAATGTTAAGATATCTTTCTTCTATAAAACTGTCAAGGTTATTGGTTGGTTTGGTGTTTTATGGCAAAAAGCAATTAGGCTATCTGCGCCAAACATCCAGTAAAAATTTAAAAATAAAGTAAAATTATTAAAGTTCGTGAAAAGGAAATTAAGGTGAAACAAAACAAAGTTAATTTTTGAATTAATAACATAAATAACGTTAAATCCAATTTTTACATCTAGTTTACAGCAGTAAGAGAGAAACTACAGTAATACAAGTTGTAAAGGACTTTATGTAGCATAAATGTAATTATCATAACTCGACAGGATGACTGACGGGTAAGTACAAACATTAGAGTTAGTCACCTGAAGTTGGCCTTTCCAGTCCTTGTTTCGAGTTACTGACGTTACAGTCATTTTCTAATTTCATATCGAATTACTTGTACTTTAATTCGTAAAAAGGAATCATGTCATAAAAAGGCCTAATTTATAAATTAAAAACTTAAATAATGTTATAAAGGTCAAGGGCCTTGAAAAAAACTAAAAAATTTGTGAAGTAGACAGTGTCATCATCGCCAATAACACTGTCTAACGTCATGAATAAACCTTGGGACAAAACATGCCTGAAATGGTGCCATCGTTGACAGTCGTAAAGACGGCAAGACAGTAAAATGTGGCTTATTGTGACTTGTGTCACACAGACAACACATTGGTGCATCAGTCCCACGTAAAAGAAAACGATGAGTTAAAAAACTGACCAACGCGTGGTCTAGTTAGAACTTCCTCTTTCCAATCCTTACGGAAGCAAAACGGCCAAAGTCCAATATAGGGTTTAATTTGTAAAAGCTTGTTTTGGCGTTGCTCTCTCCAAGTCGACTGTCAACTGGCACCGTGCCGAGCCTTGATTACAGGACAATAGTCCATGTATGGAAGAGGCACAGCAGTGATAGTGCCAGAACAGACAGATTTGGCTGCGGTATCTGCGAGCCCGTTACCCCGAATACCAAAGTGGCTCGGGATCCAAAAGAACTGGGTAGAAATAGATGTCAAAGAGAAATAGGACAGTCGGTTTTGAATATCGGCGAGAACATGGTGAGAACTAACGTGAAGCGATTCCAAGGCCAGTAGAGAATTATGTTAGTATAAATAGTACAATTCGAGTACTGCTTAGTTTCTTTGTAATCCAGGGCAAGAGAAATGACATACAGTTTAGCAATGAACAAAGAAACTGTATTCAGTATTCTGTGCACAACTACCGAACCACAACAAACCATGGCAGAGCGAGCAGGGTCATCCGATTTCAAACCATCCGTATAAATTGGAATAAAAGACGGCAATTCCAATCGGGAGCATCTGCTTTTCTCAGATGGCTTAAAGAAAGGTCACATTTGGAGATTGTAATAAGCTATGGTGGGATGGGCTGACCAATGAATAGAGCAGTGTTATCCAAGGACAGACCCAATTCATACAACTGTGCATGGATACGAAGGCCAAAAGGAACAATGACAGATAGTCTGTTATGAAAAAGCATGGTCCACTGAGGAAGAAAAACACAATCCCAGGTGAGATGCTTTGGTAAGGATCGAAGTGTTGAAGCATACAGTAAAGACAGTTACAAACGGCGGATATGTAGAAGAGGTTCATGAGACTCAGTGTACAAATTCTGGACTGGAGAAGTGCAGAAAGCCCCGATGCAGAGCCGAAGTCCCTGATGATGAATGGGGTCAATCATATTCAAGGCCGAAGTTCTGACAGAGCCATAGACCAGTGACCCATAGTCTAGTTTCGATCGAATAAGAGCGCGATATATCTTTAGCATAGAACATCGATCCACTCCCCACGTGGTGAAAGAGAGGACAGGAGGAATATTCAGTGCCCTTGTACATTTGACTCTCTAGCTGCTTGAAGTGTGGTATAAAGGTCAGCTTACAGTCGAGGATAAGCCCCAAGAACTTTGTCTCAGGGACGATGGATAGCATAACTTGACCGACACGGAGTTCAGGGTCAGAGTGAAGACCCCGTTGGTGGAAAAAGTGCATGCAAACGGTTTTAGAGAGAGAGAAGTTAAAACGGTTTGCTGTAGTCCACTTCAGTAAACGATTGAGAGAAGTTTGTAGCTGCCGTTCAATATACCTCATGATCGATGACTGACATGAGATGTGAAAGTTGTCGACATAGAGCCCGTTTGCAAGAGTGAGAGGGAGTTGTTCAGTGATGGCGGTGTTAATCTTTATACTGAAAAGTGTGACACTCAAAACACAGCCCTGAGGGACTCAAAGTTCTTGTAGAAAAGAAAAGAGGAGTGTCGCACCCACACGAACTGGAAATCGCCTGTCCATTAAAACATTTTTAATAAAAATGGGCAAATGGCCACGTAACCTACCTAACTGGAGATCTCGCAAAATGGTAAACCTCTATGTCGTATCATAAGCCTTCTCCAGGTCAAAGAATATTGATACAAGATGTTCTCGTTTGAGAAAGGCCTTTCTGATTGATGTTTCAAGTCGAATCACGTGGTCAGTGGTGGAGCGTTGTCATCGGAATCCACACTTACAGAGACAATAGCTTGGCGCCAGGCATCAGGAAAATATTATCCTACCAAATCCAGTTAAAATCAATCAGAAGAATAGCAAGAGAAGCAGGAGATAGAAGTCACAGCATCTCGTAGTGTATATCATCAGATCCGGCTGATGTACTGCCAGATCGAGGAAGGGCCAGTTTGAGTTCCACCAGTGTAAAGGGGCGGTTATAGTCATAGAGACGATCAACTCGATAGGAAAGAGGCTATCGCTCTGTCCGAATCTTGATGGCTAAGAAGGTGGAAGATGAAACAGAAGCGCTAGATACATTGCAAAAGCTTTCACCGAGAGTATCGGCGATATTCCAGGTATCAACTACCTCCTGGCCATCAGAGAGCAAGATCAAAGAGAGAACAGATTTATTTTGCCCACTGACCTTTTGAATCTTGTTCCGTATGACTTTGGAAATGGTGGTAAAATGAGATGCTCGTTGTGAACTTAATCCAAGATACCTTCTGACTTTGACGTCTTACCTGCCGAGCATGTGCACGCGCCTGTTGGAAAGCGATGCGATTCGAGCATGTGGGACACTTACGAAAAGTATCCCAGGTCCGTTTTGAGCCTCCCTTGTCATGTGACAGGCAAGATTCCACCACAGACGAGGATATCGTGGAAAACGTGTCGAGGTTTTAAGAATACATTGAGCAGCTACCTATATAATACAGTCAGTCACTGCTGCCATGCAGACGTCTATTTATGGCTTATAAACGATGGCAGAATCAAGTTCTGCGAGAGCAGTGAAAGAGTGCCAGTTAGTTTGATCCAGCTTCCACTGGGGCAAGCGGGTCGGGTGACATCAACCACAGCCAATCTCTTAAAATTATAGGAAAATTATCACTGCCCCGAAGGTTACTGTCAATCTTCCGTGAAAAGTGGGAGAATAGTGAAGAGGAGTAAACTTAGAGATCAATAGCAGTAAAGGACAGACTAGGTGCATGAAAATAAGTATGAAAACCAGTATTGAAAGGAGAAAGGTTGTGATCTGAGAGCCTACACTCTACAGAGTAATTCGTCCAATCAATATCATTACCTCCCCAGAGGGGATTATGTCTATTAACGTCTCCCATGATTAAAAAGGGAGACGGCAACTGTTCAATGACATCATCAAGGTCTGATTTATCATATGTCTCTCCAGGCGACAGGTAGAGAGAACAAACAGTGATGGTATGACCCAAGAAAACACGGATTGCTACGGCCTCCAAGAGTGTGTCAAGTGGCAAAGACAAGATGGGCACATACTGATCAACCAATAGTGTCACCCCTCCATGCACTCGTCCATCACACAACCTGTCATTTCTGTATAAATAAAACTGCCGAAAGATGACTGTATTGGCAGGTTTCAGAAATATTTCCTGTAAGGAAAGACATACAGGATGGTAAGAAACAAAACAGTGTTTTGATGTTATCCAGATTAGAACATAATCCTCGACAGTTCCATTGTATCAAAGTAGCAATTTTATTTACGTGTAGGAGAATTCTGTTTTCGACCACGTCTTTTTTCTTTACCACCTTTATTCGAGGGAGATCTATCGACCTCCATGGATCCTGCCCTTGGTCGATTGGGCAAGTACTTGCTATTGGAAAAAAGTTCCAGCGAATGAGGACGTGAACAAATGATAATTTTGCATGTTGGGGCGGGAGAAGAAGATGTACCCGAAGAAATGCCCGTACCAGGAACCAAAGGAAATGGATCTTGGGGTTTACTGGAATAAGTGTTAGGAACAGAGATAGGTGTTGACGTTGATTCATCAGATTTTTCAACCACAGGGATCAAAAGACTTTTTCATATGGCTTGATAATGATTCTTTCGGAGGCACGGTGAGATCCGTCTGCACTCCTGTAGTAATGGAACGAAGTGCAACAGCATACGTCCGAGATGAAGTGGTGGACAGTAACTTTCGAGCGTCATGATAAGTAATGTTTAAAATTGTTTTCAAACACTGCACCTCTTTTTCTTCCAACCACTTAAGGCAAGAACGAAAATAGGATGGATGAGAGTCGTAACAATTAACGCAATGAGGGTCTGTTTCACACTTATATGTAACGTGGTGCTTACCATCGCAATGAGCACACGTCAAGAATCCACGACATGATGTCTCCGAGTTACCGAACCGCTGATATTAGAAACATCTAAGAGAACGTAGAATATATGGCCGCACCTTGAAATTAAGATAACCTGCCTGGATGGTGGCAGGTGGACGCGGTGATGTAACTGTTAAAATGAGGACATTGCTCGGCATCATAATTCTATCTTTGCGTGTGAAGATCCCAAATCGCCTTCGAATGTAAAAGAAGTTCACTGTGTTTAAATGTGGATGTTTCCACCAGAACAAAACTTTTTGATTGGCTTTGGAGAGCCAGCAAGTTCCTATAGTCCCTTATTAATAAAAAAGGGAGACATTCGCCCTAAATGTTTGTCTGAAAGAGAATGTAATATAAAATAATGAGGCACAGGTGTTACAGATGTTGAATATTGCTGCTCAAAATCTTCAAGATGTGGTCGTTTATGTATGGACTGTTTTTCACTATTTTATTTAAGCTTTTATTTGTGGGTTCCATAATAAAGAAAGAATGTTGCGGTGCCCACTTACCCCACCCACCATGGAGTCCTACGAGGAGACGCACTACAATGCCAAACAAGGACACTGCAGCAGCACCAGGATTTCGTGAGCACTATACCCAAACACCAGCATGAGATACAATGTTCACAACACCTGTTGAGAACATCCAACATTGGTATTTGGTTGACCCTAGCCCAAGTAGACCAGCCGATTGACCCTAGGGGAGCCACCCCAAGGCCACCCGTTTACAGGAATTAAAAGTCAAAGTGATGTGTTAGGATTGGATCATTCAACCACCAGGATCCTCTCCTCCCCTTGACGGGTCGTCACGTACAGGAATCCACACTGAAAGGTCAAAGTTATTCCCACCTCAGTTATACCCGTTATTCACTCAGTGATATCCCACACATGTGATATTACTTTGTACTTATTCGTCCAACTCGCCAAATAATCCAAAGATGCAGTAGCATCTTCTTTAGAAACCCTAAAAATTATAATACAACCAAGAAATGTAAATAATTTCTGAATCATTTCTTCTTCTGAGTCATTAATGGAAATGAAATTTGGGCGAATTATTGCAACAATAATATATCCCACTTGTGACATTAATCCAATTTGATTGAGCTCTCTGTATAATCTTGTGATGATGAGAAACCCACATGAAGTAAAAATATATTCTCAAGACAGCTGGTATGGATATTAAAGCATAATTAAAATAAAGCACAGAACAACGTTTCTGCTGGTTTTGAAAATGACCTAAGAAGGTCGCAACATTATACAGTAAGCAAGCCTAAATCCTAGACCTACAGAAATAACTACGTATGGAAAATGGGAAGGTCAAACGGCACTTTAAAAAAAAAACAAAATGAAACTTGACAAATATTTAAAAAGGCACTTCACAATTAAATATTGATAAAGTTGAAACAAATATTATTTAAAGCTTTCTCCAGTTGATTTGCTTTTGTATTCCATTTTCTGTATTGTACTAACGATAAATTGATTGTTTAGTCACAACTATTCCTACACTTGTGCATTTCCAAATTATTTCCAGTGTTACAACTTTTACCATAAAAATTAACTGCACATCTTCCTGAAACAGATATCTATTTGTAGAATAAAAATAAATAAATATAAACATTAAGAAATAAGTTATTTTGTTTTGATGTTCACGCTTTTGCCTAAGAGATAATAAAGGAAAAGTAACGTGTTACATTAAACACAAAAACTGCTAATAAAAGCATACTGTATATAGTTCACATTATTGTTTCCAGAGTGGATTCCTCAACTGATTGTTTGATTTAGTGTCGAGTCACACAACGCGATCTCTTCGTTGTGATGGTTTGTTTGTTTTTGAATTTCGCGCAAAGCTACACGAGTACTATCTACGCTAGCCGTCCCTAATTTAGCAATTTAAGACTAGATGTAAGGCAGCCAGTCATCACTACCCACCGCCAAGTCTTGGACTACTCTCTTACCAACGAACAATAAGATTGACCGTCACTTTATAACGCTCCCACGGCTGAAAGGGCGAGCATGTTTGGTGTGACGGGGATTCGAACCTCCGACTCTCAGATTACGAGTCGAGCGATCTAACCTGGCCATCCCGAGCTTCGTTGTTCTGGAAGCGAATATCGAATACACAATCTTAGTGTTATAATTCCTCAGGCTTAACATTTTGTAAATGTATATTGCGATTGAAATATGGCTAATATCTGAACTGGTTGCATTTATTTTACTAGAAATGTGAATAATATTTATAACGTAATTGTTACAATAAATTTTGCGATAACAAATGGTTTTCCCGTTCCAAAAATAGGATAAAAATGTTAGGTTTGTCGATTTGTTTCGAAGTGAGGTAAGGGTTATGTGTGTATGCGTGTGTTCTTATAGAAAAGCCATATCGGACTATCGTCGATGTCCACCGAATGGAATCAAACCCCTGATTTTAGCGTTGTAAATCCATAGACTTACCGCTGTCCCAGGGTAGAGGGGAATTTCCCAAGCTACAATATATTGACCTCATCCGTATTTAACGATAGAAAGACAAGTTGGTAATTGAGGGTTAATAATACACGAAATAAAACATGGAAACTAATAGTTAGTAACACTAGCCATGATCAACTAACTCGTCAGTAACTGTAGACAGTAATCTACACAAATGGATTCACAACAGATCATAGCTAGAATAATAATAATGTAAAAATCTTAGGCATGTGTAATAGTTCAAGAGTATTGGTTTATTATAAGTGTCACTCATTGTAACTGCTGTTTGGTTAAGTGCAAATCTGAACTGCGCATGGACTGATCCCCGGATTTCAGAGTCGCGAGTTCACGCGCTTACACTGAACCACCAGGGAGTCTTACCGTATCGATATTGCCTTCTTCCTCAGTTGAGTTATGAGAAAAATGTTTATCACTCACATAGCATGCTTAGCCAGGCTTAATGATAAGTTTCAGAGCTTACGAAGCTATAAGCTACAATTCAGTTTCCATGATGGGCGAATTAAGTTCTATATTTCGGGGTCGATTTCGAATACGTGTCACATCACAAGATGTACTCCGCATGTTAAGCCTGACAGTCAATCTCTTGGAGCCCTGGCATGACTAGGTGGTTAGGGCGCTTGACTCGCAATCTGAGAGTCGGGAGATCGAATCCCCGTCACGCCAAACATGTTCGCCCTCTCAGCCGTGTATAAGTTATAATGTGACATTCAATCATACTATTCGTTGGTAAGAGTAGCCCAACAGTTGGCGGTGAGTGGTGATGACTAACTGCCTTTCCTCTAGTCTTACACTGCTAAATTAGGAACGGCTAGCGTAGATAGCCTTCGTGTAGCTTTGAGCGAAATTCAAAACAAACGACAATCTCTTGGGATATATGATTGATTGGGCGGTAGAACGCTGCTGATTGGTTGTTTTTGCTCTAACGCGTAGCTAGAGGCGACAGTAAATTGCCTTAGCAACCAACGAATGCAAAATAGACTTGGATGATATAATTCACAACAAAATTGAGAAGTTTGTTTTACTTCGAATACCAGTGACCATTTTATCAAGTGTAATAAATTATTGCGAATACTTTTAACTGCTTGAAAACAACTTTTGTAAGAACCGACTTAAACGACATGCGATTTACTTCAGACGAGTTTTATTATTATTATTAACTAAACAAAAATACAGACAGATCTACTGTTGCTTCCGAGGCCCTTGAGCATGCCTCATATCGTATTCAAGTCACGTTTTCAAGTGACTGTTAGTTTCTAAACACTAAACTCAGGCCATAGAGGAAGCTTTGTTTGCTCGTAAGTTTAAAAACTTCTATCAAAGGAACAGTAATGTAGGCCTGGCATGGCCAAGCGCGTAAGGCGTGCGACTCGTAATCCGAGTGTCACGGGTTCGCGCCCGCGTCGCGCTAAACATGCTCGCCCTCCCAGCCGTGGGGGCGTATAATGTGACGGTCAATCCCACTATTCGTTGATAAAAGAGTAGCCCAAGAGTTGGCGATGGGTGGTGATGACTAGCTGCCTTCCCTCTAGTCTTACACTGCATAATTAGGGACGGCTAGCATAGATAGCCCTCGAGTAGCTTTGTGCGAAATTCCAAAAACAAACAAACAAACGGAACAGTAACACTATCCAAAACTCCTGGGTTTGAACCCATGGTCTAGAGTTCGAGG
This sequence comes from Tachypleus tridentatus, assembly GCF_004210375.1. Taxonomy (NCBI): domain Eukaryota; kingdom Metazoa; phylum Arthropoda; class Merostomata; order Xiphosura; family Limulidae; genus Tachypleus; species Tachypleus tridentatus. Next base: position 212,804,564 of record NC_134837.1, read on the forward strand.
AAATACTGAAAATTGACTGTCGTTCTTGTAGCACACCTTGGACCCACAGCGAGGAATGAGTTTTGTGTGTGTGTGTGTAGCGACAGGTCTCGAACCCTCAGATTCACAGTTCGAGTACTCTAACCACTAGATTTTTGTTGTCCTGTTTGAGAGGAAGGAAGTTTTTATTAATACAAATAGAGTATTCGATGAACAATATTCAATAACTTAACGATATAACACATACGAAATATTATTTTTACTAATCAGATCTTCGTGATCGTTTAAAAATGACGATTCATATTTATAACATTACCGGTTTCAATTTATCATCGTACTCAACGTTTGGTGCTGTCAGCAAGTCATATGTTGAATTAGACATTTATGTTTTATCTTACTGTTTCTTAGCCTGGTGGGTGGTGATGACTAGCTGCCTTCCCTCTAGTCTTACACTGCTAAATTAGGGACGGCTAGCACAGGTAGCCCTCCAGTAGCTTTGTACGAAATTCCAAAACAAACAAACAAAGTTTCTTAGCCGAGACAAACGGTGAAACTAAGATGTATGTTAACTGTAAAATGAATTTCGTCCGTTAATGAAGATAATGCACCTGATGATATTAAATTATAAAATGAACGGTTTTATCTTAACTATGACGATTATATGGTGCTAAGAAATTGACCGTTACCCAAAATAAATTACCCAATTGGTAGATTTTCTGTTAACGGATAAGAAACGTGGCCTTAACATGTTATTGGCTGTCAAGCGAGACGCAAGTAATTAACTCCAAGGCATTTGTCGCCATAAAGAGTTATTTGTCAGTTAACATAAATTCGTGATTTTAAATGCTATATTTAACCACGATTCATTTTTACTGCAGGTTAAACCATGGGTAAAACAACAACAACAAAGGTACACCTATGTTTTATTCAGATCCTCCATAGTATTCAACAGAAAAGTCCTTCAATTTAACAGAAATACAATTACTTAATGTAATATTCACGGACCTCCCTCAGAACAATCAAATACGGTATCTTACGTTATCGAAACGTCAAACAAATATAAAAAAAAGTATATCAAAATAGGTAGTTTGTAAAATACTGAATAGATTTCTATTACGTTTAGTCCTCGAAATTTGTATATAAATTATTTTATAAAACCCTTTAGCCAACAGCAACAAATACTAGTTAGAGCTCGATTCGAAATGTCAGTTTATTTGTTTGTAATTAAGCACAAAACTACACAATGGACTGTCTACCCTCTGCCCACCACGAGTATCGTAGCACGATTTTTAGCAATGTAAATACGCAGACAATCTGCTGTGCCACTAGGGGGATAAATTGTCAGAATTTCTTCTCTAAGTTCGAAGATAATTTACATTTGTTTATAATACTACTAAGAGCAGCTATTAATTTTCCCAACTATTACTATTGTATCATTTGTGTTCTGCAAAACTTTGTTGTTAATTTTCAAGTGGGTACACACACACAGAAACATTTGTACATGTAGCTCGTAATCAATGAAATACGAGCTTCTTTTGATAGGCGCAGCTTCGACTAAAATATTGAGTTGTGGGGGTTAGGAGGCATGGATTTTTCTTAATGTAATCCTGTACATTGAAAACAGTTTGTTTTGAATTTCGTGTAAAGCTACACGTGGCCTGAGTTGCGACTTATCGTTATAAACAATTACACGAAACTTGCTTAACTACAGCAATGTGAATAATGAAAGTAGAGGTATTTATCTCTTAATCACGACTTTCTTGAAAAGTTTGGGAACAAAGCTTAGGCTTCTGCTAGTCGTTGCGTGAACAGCGCATCAAGTGACTCGTAAGCTATTTGATAGAAACGCATGAGAAGATATAATGGGCTAACCTGAGAACGAGATTTCTCGACTTTCTCGTTTGCTTTTTATTTTACCACGATTTTTTTCCTAGCAAGGAAGATTACATGTATCAGTTTATTGGATCTAGAAATATTAATTAAACAGAAGCACAGATACAACAACACAGGGGTGTATCCTCTTAACTTCCCCTTTACATCCTAGTAAAAAATTTAGTTATCTGCATCGAAATCTACACTTTAATAATTTTGCTAACATTTGTTTTCAATAGGCCCAGCATGGCCAGGTGGTTAGATCGCTCGACTCGTAATCTGAGGGTCGTGAATTCGAATCCCTATCACACCAAACATACTCGCTTTTACAGATGTGGCGGCGTAAAAAATGTAATGGTCAATCCCACTATTCGTTAGTAAAAGAGTAGCCCAAGACTTAGCGGTGATTACTAACTGCTTTCTGTTTAGTCCTACAGTGCTAAATTAGGTACGGCTAGTGCAGATAGCCCTCGTGTAGATTTGCGTGAAATTCAAAAACTATAAATGTTGTGAGTTTTATAGTTATTTTTCTTATTATTACTGCTGTTAGTTATACTTAAAATCACATTGTTTAGCTGAATTATCAATTCTGTTCGAGTTCCATTTATGGTTCGTTAATTTAAAATTACTTGTAAAAGGTTTTGTTTTTCTTAACAACATAACTGTTTTTCAGCGTTCTGTCCCCTACAAAACAATGGAGCCCCAGACTTTACCTTTGTTAGTTCTTAAACATACCACTGAACTATCTGTTTGAATATTTTATATGCCTCGTTGCGAATGGTTGTGTCGGTCAACAACTTGTTTGTTTGTTTGTTTTAAATTTCGCGCAAAGTTGTTCAAGAGTTATCTATGCTATCCATCCCCAATTTAGAAATGATATACTAGAGGGAAGGCAGCTAGTCAACAACACCCACCGCCAACTCTTTGGCTACCCTTTTACCAACGAAGAGCGAGATTGGCTGTTACATTATGGTATCGCCAGGGCTGAATGGGCGAGCATGTTCGGGGACGGGTTTCAAACCCGCAATTCTCAGGTTAGAATCAAGTGCCCTAACCATCTAGCTATTCTAAGTCTATCGTTTCATAAACTAATCATGTTATGTAACTTAATGATTAATGAAAGGTTATTTTAGGACTTGAAAAGTTTTTACTTCATATATAGTTTAAAACCCTCCAAAACAATAATAAAAACCACAAAATGCAAAATTGAAAATGTGTGTGTATTTCCCCATGGACCTAATGAACCTCCATACCAATTTTGGTAAAGATCCATATACGTCCTGCGAAGTATTTGCATGGACATATAATAGACAGTATTGTTATATTTGTATAGTTGGAGCCAGTGTATTAGATCCGCATAAAACATATTAATGATGTCATGTTTGCACTCTGAGAATGGAGAAAAATAAAGTTTTCCATTGTGGGAAACAGAAGTTAAACGAGAAAATCGTGACCTCTATTGCAAATCTTCAAGTACACAGGATAAACATTTCGCAAAGATGGAGGTTGCTTACCGCGTAATAAAAAAGTTTTCCAGTATCATATAAGGAAAAGTTCCATTATAGTATGAAACCGTTAAAACTTACTGTACAAATCGTCTATTAAGAATAGCCCTACTTTTATTGTGCGTCTGTATAATAAGATACCCGTTGTGGGCAGGATCGAGATAGCTTATGTGTAGCTTTGTGCTTAACTACAAAAAAAGCAACATTTCGAAGGTTCATATTATAGCGCCCGGCCAGTGAAAAACTTTCGATTTTGTTTGTTTATATCGTTGCTGCGGAGCGCTATTTCAAATTAAGAGCAAGAGGCGCAAACCATGGACTCTCTGATTTACAATCACGTAAGCAAACGCCGGGCTACGCCCAACCTCAACAACTTTTGCGTGCCTATTGCAAGTAATGACAGTTGTCATTTTGTTTTAATATTAGTGGCTAATGTTTAAGATAATAATAATAATAATAATAAAGGTTATTATTATTATTATTATTATTATTATTATTATTATTATTATTATTATTATTATTATTATTATTATTATTATTATTATTATTATTATTATTATTATTATTATTATTATTATTATTATTATTATTATTATTATTACGGCCCGGCATGGCCGAGCGCGTTAAGGCATGCGCTCGTAATCTGAGGGTCGCGGGTTCCCATCCGAGTCGCGCTAAACATGCTCGCCCTCCCAGCCGTGGGGGCGTTATAATGTGACGGTCAATCACACTTTTCGTTGGTAAAAGAGTAGCCCAAGAGTTGGCGGTGGGTGGTGATGACTAGCTGCCTTCCCTCTTGTCTTACACTGCTAAATTAGGGACGGCTAGCACAGATAGCCCTCGAGTAGCTTTGTGCGAAAATTCAAAACAATTATTATTACAGTTATGAAGATTATTTTTGCATCTACAACTTAGTATGTGGACTTTGGATTAATATAAAGCTTTTAAACAGGCCTAAACCCGTGAAATATTATTGGGTTTATGATTGGTTGATTGCTTGTTTAAAGTTTCTTGCAGAGCAACTCAAGGGTTATGCCCTAGCCGTCCCTACTTTACCAGTGATAAACTAGAGGAAAGGCAGCTAGTCAACGACACTCACCATCAACTCTTGGGCTACCCTTTTGCCAACGAATAGTAGGATTAACAGTCATATTAAAATGTCACCACACGTGAAAGAGCGAGCATGCTCGGTGACGGAGATCCTGACCCGCGACCCTCAGATTACGAGTTGATTGCCTTAACCATCAGACCATGCTAGGCCTATTTATGGTTGAATATCGTTAACAGCGAGGGTATCAAATTAACGATCAAAGGCATTCTGATCATTGTAAGTTTGTTTGCTTTTGCGTGTTTTTCTAATGACAGTACACATCGCTTCTTTTCCTTTTAATAAATGGAACTGATTTAACTAATTTCTAGGTTACTTTTCAATTTTTATCCGTGTATGTAGAAAGCAGTACCTCGATAAGAAACGTTGTGATTTTAGTCGCGTCTCTCCGTCTTTGTTTATTAAACATTGAAATTCGTAAGAGATTTGTAAACATCGCCATGGATATATAAGGCGCCCAATTTACCAACTGATGTGTCTTGTGTTGGCAGACAGCTCGCACACAAAGCCATTTGCAAAGATTGGCGAATTCCATTACAGGAAGTTGAGTTAAAATGAAAAGTTTGCGTATGTGTGTGCGCGGAATCGTGTAGTAAGACAAGCTGAAGTAAAACGTCGGCTTAAGTACGTGTACAATTCGCATTCAAACTTGCCATTTTTGTTCGTCGTCTTAAATAAAGCTAAAATATATCTTTAGAAATTTTCAAGTACATAAAATACACATAATCATTGCCTTTCGGAATCAAAAACGTATTAACATAAGGAACGTCTAGTTTGATTTACATTATGCAAATTTTACTTTTGCAAAATAAGAAAGACGGATTAATTTTTAGTTGCTGTTGAGCACAAAGCTACACAAGGGGCCAGCCACCCGAAACCTAGCCACCACGGGTATCGAAACCCGATTTATTTTAGCACAATAATTCTGCACGCTTATTGCTGAGCCAATGAGAAGGAGGCGGTGCCGCTTTCACGGAACACAAGTATGATATACTGTTCTGATTGCACCAAAATACCTTATACACTTCAGTTAAATTTTCATAACACTTTAAATCAAAAGAACATTGCCACAGAAATTTACGGTCAATTTTGTTTCAAAAGAAATCGTATTGGCATTTCTCAAAAGAAAATTACCCAAGTCTTCGCACAGGGAGAAAAGTCACCATTTGATCCTAACATAACTAATGTATTGATTTTCTGAGCCATGATGAACTCGGGCCACGGCTGTGAGGGACGTTCTGTCCCCCTCCCTCTGATTTCAAGTGACTCTCTAGTAGCGTCTCTCTTCATGACTATTAATGAAAGAAAGGAATTCCGAAGAAGAAAAAAATCCCGCTGAATGGAAACATTTGAACACCAAACTGGAAAGAAGAACATTTATGCAAATATTAACAACTCCAGCTTTTCTTCAAATCGATAATATTCAGACAGTTATAGTTATTTTATGCTGCTGTTACCAGCTGTAACACCAGAGGGCAAAACAATTACTTGCATGTATCAGCAACTGTGACATTTCTTCAGGCTGAATGGTTACTATCTCTGCTGCTGACATTTCAGCACATAAAAAATGTAAAAAAAGCATTTACAATGATGATCTTCTGCAGGAATATTTGTTGTAAAATAGAGAACTATACGATGGACTATCATTGTTTTGTATACTACGGGTATCGAACCCTGATTTTAGCGTAATAATCATTGAGACTTACCTTTGACGTGTGTAAACAGATTTAATCTATTTAACATGTTTATTCTGCTGAGATATCTTTATGTATTACGTTCAGGTTTGTTGGTTTGAATAAAACTAGAAGAAAGACAACCAGTCATCGCCACCCACCGCCAACTCACCGCTACTATTTTACGAACGAACATTGGGATTGACCGTCACTTTATAACGCCCCCACGGCTGAAGGGGTGAGCATTTTGGTATGATAGAGATTCGAACTCGTGACCCTCAGATTTCGAGCCAAGCACCATAACCACCTAGCCATCACATACAAACCGACACAATGGTGGATATACACAAAACACGTCACCTCTATATGGTTAAAATGGTAAAACAATTAAAGTATCGAACATCTATTTAACTAAGTTCTTTTATTTTACCTCCCTATACGGCCCATAAACAACTCTGTAGAAAACTCAGATTGAAAAGTAGTTTAAACATTTACATATAATTCCACATCGTCAGACTGATAACTCCAAAGAATTCATTCGTCACTTTAACAAATCACCGACATATATTTGTCAAGAAATAATACACAAAGTTCTAAGTAGAAAATTCAGCGGAAGGGGGTTATAAAAAAAACAAAAAAAAACAAGAGCTTCATCAAATCGCTCAGTGCAAAAACTGAAACGTTATCTTCTTCTATACTGCATCCAATCAGCTTACAAAAAATTCGAATTCAATACAGTTTTATACACCTAAAATTCCTCTAAAAATAACATTGACTAGGAGCGTATTAAAGAAACTAGGGTGTTAGAACAGTGAGAGAATGAAACAATAATAGCTCGGAAGAGAAGTTGCCATAGTTAGTTTTAAAAAATGTACTTATTATTTCCTTCGAGGAATCTTTTCAGCGTTCGTATTGGATAAGTAGAAATAAAAATTAGGTGTCTCTAAGTTTTGTCAGTCCATAAATGAAGGTATACTAGCAGTTGAGAGAAAGCAGATGTTCTTACACTGCAATATTATAACACGTAGTGCAAAATAACTTACCATTACAACTGATGTTATTCTTACATGCTACATGTCTTAGAAAATAGGTCGCTATTAATCATGAAAAACCTGCGAATTTAAACTCCTGATTTTTCACCATTAAAATGGGTGATTTTACTTAAAGGATTTCTCATAATTTGGCTACGTAGGATTTGAAAGTAACATTTTTTTTTATCACGCAAGGATTTTTTTTACAAGTCGGGAAATAAAAAACTTAGATCAAATTATTATTTCGTTTACGCAATGAATATTTTTAATCGCTATATTTATTAACAAAAATACAAACGAACTGGGGAAAAGGGAAAACACATTGATGTCAAAGGAATATGCATCCTAATTCAACCTGATTTGTGTGTGTGTGTGTGTGTGTGTATGTGTGTCAGATCCACGTCTTCTAGTCCCAAAACTACATGTTGTGGTCTTTTTTTCATGTATTGCATTATGATGTTTAGTTACAATTTTGTACGTGATGGAGACAAATGGATATCACCCCCAGTAGTACAGGGGTATGTCTACGGATTTAAAACACTCAAATCAGGGGTTCTATTCCCTTAGGTGGGCTGAGCAGATATCCCGATGTGGCTTTGCTATAAGAAAACCTACAAACACACGAAAAGGGATATCATTCTCCGATTCGGAGTACAGGAATAAGTGTAGAACACTTAAAAATTAAGACAATAAAACTATAGCAGGCCTGAGTAATATATTTATTCATATCTTTAGAATAGCCAGCACCTATACTAGTGTACATTTATTTTTGGTCAGCCCTGTATATTAGCTGTATAACCACACGCATAAATTTTCAATCCGTTGTCCCCTAGTTTGAGAATGTAATTTTTCTCATCAGATGTAGCAACGATTTCATGGGAGCTTTTTACAACTTGTGACTGGAGGTAAAGCTTATGTTACATTGCATTATTTATGATAAAGCCACTATATCTATCTGCTGCCGTTGTCCCCAATTTTAAATTAATAACCAGAAAATGAACCCCTTGTTCAACAGCAACCTGCCCCACACCATTCAAGTTAAGGGATTAACTGGAACTGTTATTATGTATCCATAGCTTAATGTGCGTGAAATATTTTATTACATTGCACAGATTTGAACTTGGCTCACCAGTTCCAAACTCCAGAACTATACCCAAGTCTGGTAAAAAAGCTCAAAATATAAGATACCATTCATACTCGAGATTATTTTGTTTGTTGACAAAACGAGATTCAATTTTACAATAGGATCTTAACAGAGCTTAACAGGCGGGGAGATTGTGTCGTCGTTATCAACCGCATTTTGCTTCAGTTTGAGCGTGATCTAACTCAATACATGATTTGTTATCAAAAACAATCTTCTGTCTCTGGAAAACTACAAACTTTTATTTCTTGCATGTCCACTCCTTATCTAATTCAAATGTTACAAGAATGTTGCTTTCCCCCATACAGGGTGGCTCGAAACTCACATAAATGTTTTATGCTTTTTTTTTCTAGTTCAAATATTATACAGGGTGATCCAAAACTAACAAGATAATCAAACATAACCATATTTTTATTTTAGAATTACTTACAAAATAAAAGGTTTGTTTGTTTATTGGAATTTCGCGCAAAGCGACACAAGGGCTATCTGCGCTAGCCGTCTCTAATTTAGCAGTGCAAGACTAGAGGAAAGGCAGCTAGTCATCACCACCCACCGCTAACTCTGGGGCTACTTTTTTACCAACGAATAGTAGGATTGACCGACACATTATAATAACGCCCCCACGGCTGAAAGGACGATCATGTTTGGTGCTTGTAGAATATGCTCGAATAAAATATATAATTATGTTCTGTCCTTTTTAATTTGGACTCAGCATAGCCAGGTGGCTTGAGGCGTTTGACTCGTAATCTGAAGGTCGCGGATTCGAATCCCCTTCGCACCAAAAAGGCTTCTCTTTTCAGCCGTGGGGGCGTTATAATGTGACGGTCAATCCCACTATTCGTTGGTAAAAGAGTAGCCCCAGAGTTGGCGGTGGATGGTAATGACTAGCTGCCTTGGAAGGGGATTCGAACCCCTTAAACGCCTCAAGCCACCTGGCCATGCCGAGACCGAATTAAAAAGGATAGCACACAATTATATATTTTATTCAAGCATATTCTACAAACAACGCCCCTACATACACACTAATGATGTGATGTATCTTAATGCCACGTGTGTATTTCGCAAACTGAATGAAACCGTTTTCCCTGTATAATACACAAACTTTCAACATCAGTGCTTGGGAGAAACTGCATTATTGAAGTCTTTCGTTAATATGATTCGTATGTTATTAGGGCCCGGCAAGGCCAGTTGGTTAAGGTACTCGACTCGTAATCAATTGATCGCGTGTTAATATCCTCGTTCCACCAAATATGCTTGCCCTTTCAGCCGTGGGGGCGTTATAATGTGACGGTCGATCCCATTATTCGTTGGTAAAAGAGTAACTCAAGAGTTGGCGGTAGGTGGTGATGATTAGCTGCCTTCCCTCTAGTCTTACACTGCTAAATTATGGACGGCTAGCGCAGATAGCTCCCGTGTAGCTTTGTGCGAAATTAAAAACAAACCAAACCGTATCTTATTAGACATTCTGTAACAAATAAAAAATCCATGTGCTACAAGCGCTTTGATGCAACAACAATTCGGAAAAACATAGTCAAAAAGCCAGTAGCCCTCTCTTCCCCATTGCTAATTTTACAGTTAATACGAGTGGTTCTAGTATTCAAGAGTCCATCATTGATACAACAGTATAGAGATCCAACTGTGAACATTTTCTTACTTAACTAAAAAAATAAATAAATAGTCAACGATTAACGCTTCAGACTTATTTCATTTCTTTGTACAAGCTTATACAAGGAAATTGTAACACTAGTGTAATCCTCAAAATGTACTTTGTTTATCCGAAAATTTAAGCTGATTGTTATGTTTGAGTTAAATTGAACAGTTAAAGCCATGATTAATTCAGCTACTCATCGCTAAAAACCATTTCTTCTAGATATATCACCATGACATAAACATGAATAAACGAAGAAATTATCGATCAGGCTTAGTTAGCAAAAGAAGCCTATAATCTATGAGATACACGTTACATTACTTTCTCGCGAAGTTAATCTGTATTGTTTTCCATTGAAATGTTGGTCACTTTGGAAACTGGGTTTATTAAGGTACGAGGTATTTAACATATAGATATTTTGTGGTACAGCCAAGTTAAGTGTTTAGTGTTTTAGTAATTCCTTACCGTAAACTAAATGGTTAGCTTCAATAAAAGCTTGTTGTAGTTCAATTCTACTGGTAGACGACGAGACACGAACAAGAGCAGCCACGTCAAGACAATCGCTACAGACAAGGGTCCAATGCCACTCGATGCGACGACAGTCAGTTTGCCACTAGACTTCTACCAGTTTCTCGTAACATATATTACAATCCTGGTGCGTGCCACGCCCCTTATTTATGTCTGTAAAAAAAAAAAAAAAGACAGAGAGAGAGAGAAAAATTATTTTCGCGTAAAATCAATGTCTTATTACGTCAGTTCTCGTAACGTGACGCATAACTGAATTACGCAGTAATTATTCGTAAGTCATAAATGGGCCTCGAGACAATTTTCAAGTTAGGGTTAGAAAACAAGTAAATAACGTAGAGTAATGTGTACTCGTGTTTAATTAAAACTATCTTGTAAGTTAAAACGTTTTGTGTCCCTCATTCCAGAAACATTTAGGCTTACCATTATTCTATTACAACATATATTACAATACGCACATAATGTGGAAATGAATTATTTGACAAGCATCTCAAGCCTATCAACAGTAAAACTTAAACGTATTTCTCTAACACACTGTGTGAGTTACCTGAACCTATAGATACATGCCTTCATATATTCTACCATGTGTACCACATTGTATCATTTCATGATAGCCATAGTAAGCCTAATTAAGTATGATTAACATTCACTGACGTAAATTATCTGGCAATGGTTCTTTTTGTGGTCCCCGCGAGGACAGCAAGAGGAGAATTTTCCCCAATCCCAGTGAAAGTGATGGTCTCAAAGTTGCTCTTCGTCTAAGGATTACCTACCCCCCACCTGTGGCACAACGGGATTTCTACGGATTTACAACGCTAGAAATACGTGGTGGACAGAGTGCAGATAGATCATTGTGTAGCTTTGCGCTTAACTACAAACAAACAACGCTTATGGGGAAGTGGAAGATAGCTTTAGTTGACTTGATATAAACAAACAAACTCACGGGCATGGTCTACATTTTCGTACTGGGTTGCGAACAAAAAGTGCAAGGTTCGAGACACAATATGATGCTGAACATTCTCTACACTACTAACCATTTAGTACATTGTAAAACTTGAGCTAGATCTTGTTATCCTAATAAGATTAATTAGCCTTGTGAACGGTAGATTTCTCTGAATATTTAGTTACCTTAGGTCTGGTTAACTTTCTAAACTGTCAACAGTCATGCCTTAACCTGCCCACGTGAGTTATATTTTAAAACATCAAGAGCCGTTCAGGTTTTAAATATCCAGTATCAGCTGCACACAGGAACTATTAATGCCGGTGGTTTCGAGTTAAAACAGTCCTCCTGTGGAGCAGGGGAAAGTCTAAGGACTTACAACTTCAAAATCCAGGATTCATTTCCCCGCAGTAGACATAGCAAATAACCTAATCTAGCTTTGCTCTAAAACAAACAAACAAGTTATTTTCCTTTCTGCAGACTCGTTCAGTTGTGGATACGATATAAGAGTGGCAGTAGTTCACATTATTCATTTCAAAGCCGAACAAAACCCTGTTAACTGGCTGCTTTCCATCTGGTCAACAGTGCAAAATTATTTCTGAGCTGCATGTTTCTTTGGCCTAACCGTTCAGATCACATGCACTTAATGTGTAAAGACAGTTCAGCACATGCACTTAAAGTGTAAATACAGTTCAGCACATGCGCTTAAGGTATAAATACAGTTCAACACATGCACTTAAGGTGTAAATACATTTCAACACATGCACTTAAGGTGTAAATACAGTTCAGCACATGCATTTAAGGTGTAAATACAGTTCAGCACATGCACTTAAGATGTAAATACAGTTAGAAACATGCATTTAAGGTGTAAATAAAGTTCACCACATGCACTTAAGGTGTAAATACAGTTCAGCACATGCATTTAAGGTGTAAATACAGTTCAGCACATGCACTTAAAGTGTAAATACAGTTCAGCACATGCGCTTAAGGTATAAATACAGTTCAACACATGCGCTTAAGGTATAAATACAGTTCAACACATGCACTTAAGGTGTAAAAAAATTCAGAACATGCATTTAAGGTGTAAATACAGTTCAGCACATGCACTTAAGGTGTAAATACAGTTAAGCACATGTGCTTAAGATGTAAATAGAGTTAGAAACATGCATTTAAGGTGTATATACAGTTCAACACATGCATTAAAGGTGTAAATACATTTCAGCACATGCACTTAAGGTGTAAAAACAGTTCAGCACATGCATTTAAGGTGTAAATACAATTCAGAAAATGCACTTCAGTTGTAAATACAGTTCAACACATGCACTTAAGGTGTAAATACAGTTCAGCACATGCACTTAAGGTGTAAATACAGTTCAGCACATGCACTTCAGGTGTAAATACAGTTAAGCACATGTGCTTAAGATGTAAATACAGTTAGAAACATGCATTTAAGGTGTAAATACAGTTCAACACATGCATTTAAGGTGTAAATACAGTTCAGCACATGCACTTCAGGTGAAAATACAGTTAAGCACATGTGCTTAAGATGTAAATACAGTTAGAAACATGCATTTAAGGTGTAAATACAGTTCAACACATGCACTTAAGATGTAAATACATTTCAGCACATGCACTTAGGGTGTAAATACAGTTCAGCACATGCATTTAAGGTGTAAATACAATTCAGCACATGCACTTTAGGTGTAAATACAGTTCAACACATGCACTTAAGGTGTAAATACAGTTCAGCACATGCACTTCAGGTGTAAATACAGTTCAGCACATGTGCTTAAGATGTAAATACAGTTAGAAACATGCATTTAAGGTGTAAATACAGTTCAACACATGCACTTAAAATGTAAATACAATTCAGAACATGCATTTAAGGTGTAAATAAATTCAGCACATGCACTTAAGGTGTAAATACAGTTCAACACATGCACTTAAGGTGTAAATACATTTCAGCACATACACTTAAGGTGTAAATACAATTCAGCACATGCGCTTAAAATGTAAATACAATTCAGCACATGCGCTTAAGGTATAAATACAGTTCAACACATGCACTTAAGGTGTAAATACATTTCAGAACATGCACTTAAGGTGTAAATACAGTTCAGCACATGCATTTAAGGTGTAAATACAATTCAGCACATGCATTTCAGGTGTAAATACAGTTCAAAATATGCATTTAAGGTGTAAATACAGTTCAGCACATGCGCTTAAGGTATAAATACAGTTCAACACATGCACTTATGGTGTAAATACATTTCAGCACATGTACTTCAGGTGTAAATACAGTTCAGCACATGTGCTTAAGATGTAAATACAGTTAGAAACATGCATTTAAGGTGTAAATACAGTTCAACACATGCACTTAAGGTGTAAATACATTTCAGCACATGCACTTAAGGTGTAAATACAGTTCAAAATATGCATTTAAGGTGTAAATGCAGTTCAGAACATGCACTTAAGGTGTAAATGCAGTTCAGCACATGCACTTAAGGTGTAAATACATCTTATAGAAATCTTTTTTTTTCTTAGTCAGAATAAAACCAATGCACTCAGATAAGCCTTATTAGTACGAATACATAATTGTAAACTTAAAAAAATGCATTAATTCATTAGTGAAGGAAACATCTATATTACTTGGTCTTCCAGTCTCAGACTGGGATTCGATACCTGCGGTGGGCACAGCACAGATATCCAATTGTGTAACTTTGCGCTTAACAACAACAAAGAACAAAGTACTGATTTTTTTTACATTTTCCTCTTTCTCTCTTTCTTTGTTGGGAAAAAATATATTTAACTGATTTTGTTTTGTTTGATTTATCGTAATTTTTTCCTTATTTCCTGTTCACTTGTTGCTTTATGGGAAAAAAAGACTTACACTTGTTTGTGTATTTATGAGGCTTAACAGGATTCCCACTAATTGAATTTTCTTCCTCCTCGTGAGCAGTAGAGAATCTCATCTTACATACATTTACCTTAAAAAAAACAATGTTCAGCTACAGTGAAAGTCGTTTTCAAATGATTTATAATCAAGTTATCCCACGCTCATGTCATTTATTTGAAAATTATAAGTACCTTTTTAATTAGTAGCGACATACATCGTGCAGGAACCGTGTTTTTTATTGTTGTTAAATAAAAAAAATGTTTTTTATGGCTTAATGTATGGCTTCTGTAACTTGATTTAAATAGTTGTCTAATTCTGTTTTAAAGTCATATATATCCACACACACATATATATAGGCAGTCGATATGTCACTTCCATTCTGTCCTTTTTATCTTCAACATGCATTTGTGAAATATAAAATCATTGGATTTCAATTTCTTTAATGGAATTATAAGTGACTATATCTTTCCTCATTTTAAGTTCTTTATTCACTTGAGTTATTGAACGCTAAAAAACAACCCAAAAAAACTTCATTATGGAAGGAAAGGAAAACTTTATTCCACATTCCTTGTTTGAAAATCTAGATATAATTAAACTATATTCAATGTTAAAAGTTTATCATTTTATCAGCTATCTTAATATTTTAGGAATTTAATTTTATAAAATCGTGGAAAAGAGAATCTTCGGAAGAAAATTATTTTATTAATGTTTGTTTTGGAATTTCGCACAAAGTTACTCGAGGGCTATCTGTGCTAGCCGTCCCTAATATAGCAGTGTAAGACTAGAGGGAAGGCAGCTAATCGTCACCATCCACCGCCAACTCTTGGGCTAATATTTTACCAACGAAAAGTGGGATTGACCGAACATTATAACTCCCACACGGATAAAAGGGCGAGTATGCCTGGTGTGACGGAGATTCGAAACCGCGACCCTCAGTTATTAATCCACTTGGCCATGCCAAACGGTATCTGAATGGAGTTATTATACGACTCACAACATACGATAATTTTAATCGTCAATCACTGAGATAATTCAGAATAGGAACACCAGTCGTAAAGGAAGAGCAATGGTAGGTCAATATCACACCAAGAATTTAAGAAGGATCTGTAAATAAAGTAGTAGCTTTACACAAGTACCGACCTCACACACGCGTACAAACAAACCGTTTGAATTAGGGATGGCTAGCACAGTTAGTCCTTGTGTAGCTTGATTCGAACATTCTGAACAAAACAAATCCTTTATCGTTTTATTATGTACCTTGTATCAATTATATTGTCACTATATTATCAAAGATGAATTAAATTGTCCTTCCTCTGAACCTATTTCTAGCTAACGCGAATAGTCCTCGTGTAGTTTTGTGCGAAATTCGAAACAAACAAAAATGTCTTGAGTGGCGAAACAATTGTATTTAGTTTATTTTGTATTAAATAATATATGATATGCAGAGAGAGTATGGTAATACAGATTTAAATTTTCTATAAGCTAAATTTTCAAGTTTAAAAGAAACAGCAACGAAACTATAAGGAAAAGGAAACCAATTAAAGGTACGCTTTAGATAGTCAATGAAAGACACTTCGAGAGGAGGTCTTAAAAAAATAACTTCTGTTTCTTTACCCCATGCATTCCTTCCTGAGATTAAATATAAAAACCTGAAATAAAAAAGGATGTAGTTTAATTTATTTCAAATGAAAATAGATGGTGTTTGTTTGTTTGTTTAGAATTAAGCACAAAGCTATACAATGGGCTATCTGTGCTCTGCCCACCACGGGTATCGAAACCCGGTTTTTAGTGTGTAAGTCCGCAGACATACCACTGTGTCACTGGGGGGCAATCGATGGTGATTTTAAATAGCTGGATGAGTAAGTGGATGTTAATTAAGTCTGACGAAAATGATTTGTCAGCTGAACAGGTTTCTATCAAAAAATTTTAAATTTTGTAATATTTTCAATGAACCAATCCAATGTCGTGTTACCCTCTTACGTACTACATTTTATCTCGGACGAGTTTACAATTCATTATGTTACGAATTACGAGTTCAAATAGCTAAAAATTTGAATTTGAACTTGGAAGTTAAATGAATGCCAATATGCAACAAATTTATGATATTTGTCACCAAGATTAATACACAATTTTCTTTCTTAACACAGATATATTTTGATATACAAATAACAATACAATTTATAATAACGGTTATTACAAATAGTTATTAAAAATAAGGATTTATATACAAAAGTTTTACAAACTTACAAACAATATCGAGTCTTTCTATCTGGTCTGGAACTGAATATTTTATCGACGGTTCACGATGAACGAATTAATTCTTTGTTGATACACATTAACAATTCACTTGACGAAAATCTAGCTAGTTTTATTCTTGGATGGCCTTACACAGTTTACAAACTAATTTTTCACCGATGAAAATATATAACATCTAAAGTTAATTCTCTGAAGTTGAACGGTTTTTAATGTTCGAAATCTGTAAACGTTCCTGGGCAAATATCTGTAGCTTTCCGATTAATACGCGTTTATCACAGTTAAAGCTTCCGAGGTATATATTACACTAGCTGCAGCAAACCAACAATATTCTGTCAACTGTCTTTTTGTCGCGTCAATTTATAAACTTTAGGCAAGCGGCTCGAAAGCTCAGTTTACAACAATGTACAACATATATTATTTATTCTTACACTAGAGAATCTTCTACAAATTTAGAGAAGAGGAAAAAAATTCGCAATACACATTTAACAATATAAGTTACATGCGTTTCTAAATGTATATAAAACTGAAACAAACATAGATATTAAAATAAATATGTAATATTAAATCCGTTAAAAACCCTCTGTTATTCGTATTCCTAATGATGACACAAACAGTAAGAACCAACCAATAGAATAGTTTTACGCAAGAAAGTAATATTTTTATTTTAGTATAATTGTTGTTTTTTTCTTATGTTCTTTAGTTATTTTATCTTTAAGCCTTCCATTACTTGTAAAAACATTCTTAATATATTTCCCGAAGGTTTTATTATGTTTCTCTCTTCAATTATAGTTTATTTCAATTCCTTTTCTCGAGTTATTGAGTTCCAATCAATATCTTTTTTGTAATTAACTAATTGACAAGTAATTGTCTTTAAAAGCCTCCTTGTTTTGTTTGTTATAAATCGCTAGGTTTCGCTAAGTTTCCATGGTATTATCTGAAGGCGCATCTTAAAACATCTCGTCAGTCCTTTCCAACCCTCAGTTGGTCCTTGAGACAGCAATGAAGTTTGGCCACTGTGTTCTGTCTTCTGCCCCTTCTTCGACCTCTAATCTGTCCAGTTCTTTTATTTTCATATCTCTCTTTATTTTTCTAAACGAAGTGTCTTACGGTTTAACTCTGTGTTTTCTCCCAATTGGCCTCCACCCAATTGGTTTAATGCGAGTATGTTTAACTATGTGTCTAAATAATGTATTTCTCGCTTAAAACGTCAGGTCATGTTACCTTAGATGCATTGGCTGTAGGTGTAATAAAACAATGGCCCATAATGTTCTTTTCCTTTTATCCTCCGAGGGTCTAGAAAATATAATCTGCCCTTCGTAATCGTCGGTCCATTATAAGCGTGAAACTCAAATTTCGTTATTTGATTAGAGAAGCCGAGGAGTAAACGAACAGTTTTAATTTCCGTCTTTCTAGTTTATCCGTTTAAATTTAGACCCAGCACGGCCAGGTAGTTAAGGCGCTCGTCTCGTAATCTGAGGGTCGCGAGTTCAAATCTCTTACACACCAGACATGCTCGCCCTTTCAGCTGTGAGGGCATTATAATTTGACAGTCAACCCCACTGTTCGTTGTTAAAAGAGAAGCCCAAGACTTGGCGGTGGGTGGTAATGACTAGTTGCCTTCCCCCTAATCTTACACTGCTAAATTAAGATGACTAGTGCAGATAGCCCTTGTGTAGCTTTGTGTGAAATTCGAAAACAAAAAAAAAACAAACATGCTATTTGGAAGCAGTGCTAGTGTTATAAACAGCAACGGCATTGTTTATAACACACATCGGCCTCAATCGTGTTAATATGAACAATAACAGTCTTTCATATTCTGCAACACTGAGTCGTTTGTAAGTAAATTATAAATAAGCAACTTTAAGAAGAAGAAAAATATAAAGTATTATTTCTTTTCAGCGCAGTGCTACATATTGTACTATCTGTGCTCTGTCCACCGCGGGGAATTATTTGCGAACTCGCCTCTGACCATCAGAGAAATAAAAAGAAAGAAAACATTAACAAAATAAATAAATAACCATATTAAGGAATCTAGGCAAATTGTTTAGGAAAAATAAAATAAAACAAACTTAATAGAAATGTGAAAAGAGACAAGGGAAAAGAATAAGCAAATGAATCAATGGTGAAAAGACGTACTTGTAATTAAACACAAAGCTAAACAATGGGCTATCTATGCTCTGCCCACCATGGATATCAAAATCCGGATTTAGCATTGTAAATCCGCAGACACCACTGTGCCGCTAGAGAACATGGTGAAAAATATAAATAAAATAGATTTTCAGTAGAAGTTAAGTGTTTGTGTTTATTCATAGCAAAGCTATATTGGAATAACTGCTGTGTCCATCGCCGGGAATCGAACTCCTGTTTTAGCTTTGCAAATCTTAGGGCTTAAAGCTGTCCCACCAAGGGACCATTAGTTAGTTGGTTTTTATTTTGAATTAGCACAAAATTACATAATGGGTTATCTGTGCTCTGCCCACCACGGGTATCGAAACCTAGTTTCTAGCGTTGAAATATGTAAAAATACTGTTGTGCCACTGAGGGTCAAGGACCAGTATAGGTGAAGAGCACAAAAACAGAGCAATCAAAATAATAAATAAGTATAAAGTAAAATAATTAACATGACGTAATAGCTGTTGTGAAGACAGGTATATTAGATAAATAACTCTCTGACTGAATACCTGACATGTCTCTACTGGAAGTTTCCTTTGAACAGTCCGGGTTATGATGACACTTCTTCTCAGTTCAAGCTTTCATCAACATTTGGAAGTGAAAAAGATTACTGTCTGTTCGTTAAGGCCTACACGTGTGTTTATTGACACAACATACAAAAGTTTTTCGTTAATCTGCAGAAGATTGAAATTCGATATTGCGTTATTTAGAAGTAAAGGAAACGTTGCATGATGCACCTTCAAGCTCTTTAAGTCTTCATTTCTTTGTGTTTTTTCTTTTGAAAAGATAGGGTGAAGGTTGGCCAATGTTAATGTTGATCCGTTTCACCCTCAATATAGATTCTGGGAAACAGTCAAAGGAAATCTAATGCTCCCGCACGCAATAACAGTTATTTCTATCAACGAGTTCAAACTTGTATTGCAGGTAGGTCTATAGGATATTGCAATTTGGTTTCTTGTTTCACCAGCTCCTACACAAGTGAAATATAAAACGAACGCACAGCTTTTAATCACAACGTGTAGCATTCTACTCTAGAGATGATCCACCGCGTGCGCTACAGCATCCATATTGCAGAATTGGCTGGCTCGATTACTGCAGTTTTTGGCGTGGTAACTGAAACTGTCCGTCGGTTAATGAGCTATTTGGTGTGTTGTTGTTCTTGTTTCCAGACGGTGATAAAATTTTCCTGAAATAGAGCACATTTTCTGTTATAACTTTTTTACTTGCATCACCCACAGTTGGCTGGCTCGATTACTTTAATTGTTTGTGCGGTAAATAGAATCTGTTCAGCGATATACGAAAAATATGTTGTTATACGTTCACCAAAAAACAGCGGTAAGTCTGAGGGCTATTCACGCTTAACATCAGGTTTCAATACCCGCAGTCACTAAAACACAGATAGGTTGGCGCTTAACAACAACAAAAACATAAATAAGTGTAGAACGCTTTCAAAATCACATACTCGACATATTGAACCCTAAATATTGTACATCTATTTTATTACCTGTACCTTATGAACCAGTATTTCAGACGTTTATTTCTTCATTTCAACCCAGTAACTCTATTTCTAACCGAAGATATAAAACTGCTCTGAATGTGATTCTATATTGTGATTTACTATTACTTTAAGGAACGCATATCATGCGAAATCTAGTTAACCAATGTGTAATGTCTATCTTCATACATGAGTATATATACATAGGATACGCATATGCGAATTAACTAAAATCATAACGCTAGTGATACGAGTCTCCTAAATATACCAACAGTGTTTGCCCTACAATTGTTGTTGTTTTTGTGAATCATGGTAAAAATATATTCCCTGGTTTTATGACAGTGAAGTCTTTCCAAATTTGTATCCATTACGGCTTACGTATACCACAAAATATAAGTTCAAAGTAATACTGTCTTGCTCCTAATTAGTGTCACCAGGAGAGTTGCAAACTTCAAAAGCGTGGGCGCTAATTTTTCGCACGCGATTTGTTGAATTCAATGTTAGTTAGTGTATGTGTGTGTTTGTTTGCTTGTTTTTCATCCTTTTACATCAAAGTTACGGTAATAAAAGTGGGTTATATGTTGGATCACTATTGTCATCCAGGTTACAGTAATAAAGGGATTTAAAGACAGGATAATGTGTTGAATTACAATTGCAGTCACATGAGATAAACTTTATAAAAATACCGGAAGGGGGCCGATAATTAGAAAGAGGAATTTAATTTGAGACAATACTGTTATTTTGTTTGTATTGTTTCAAAGTAAACAGAAGTAAGTATGAACTATATTACATTAAATTATATTTATATTAATATTAATAAATATATAATAATTATAAAATTATTTATTTTTGGCAAGAACATACGTGTTTCGTTACTCAAAAACACAAAGACAACTACGAAATTACCTTGTGGAAGGTGTAGAATTAACCAAGTTGTAAATTATTTCAACTCTAATATATTATACACGTCTGTTAAGAATGCGATGTGGTATTGTTAACATAAAGAAATGTCTATTAGCTTCCTTGGTTGTCCCTGTTTTTGTTCAGTTTTGGGGCCTGGCATGGCCTAGCGCGTTAAGGCGTGCGCTTCCTAATCTGAAGGTCGCGGGTTCGCGCCCGAGTCGCGCCAAACATGCTCACCCTCCCAGCCGTGGGGGCGTTATAATGTTACGGTCAATCCCACTATTCGTTGGTAAAAGAGTAGCCCAAGAGTTGGCGGTGGGTGGTGATGACTAGCTGCCTTCCCTCTAGTCTTACACTGCTAAATTAGGGACGGCTAGCACAGATAGCCCTCGAGTAGCTTTGTGCGAAATTCAAAAACAAACAAAAACAAACTTGTTCAGTTTTGGGTGTGAAAATTCAATACGCTCACCATGCATTTTGTCAAGAGATGCAATTGTCAGTGAAGGTGATGTCTTAAAAAACTTATTATTTAGTTTGGTTTTATTACTAATCTTGACTTTACTCCAACTGATACATTTCTGCGTGTTTTTTGTTGTCGTTTTCTTTTCTTTTTTTCTTTGGCTGAGTGTGATGACTTCGTGGTTTATGCGTGGGCTGTAGATTGTTTGTTTGTTTATTTTAATTTCGCGCAAAGCTACACGAAGGCTATCGACGCTAGCCGTCCCTAATTTTGTAGTGTAAGACAAGAGGGAAGGCAGCTAGTCATCACCACCCACCGCTAACTCTTGGGCTACTCTCTTACCAACGAATAGTGGGATTGACCGTCACTATATAACGCCCCCACGGTTGAAAGAACGAGCATGATTGGTGCGACGTGGATTCGAACTCGCGACCCTCAGATTACGAGTCGAACGCCTTAACTCTCCTGGCTATGCCGGGCCTTGTCTAGTGTCGGATATTTTGCACAATACAGTTCAGGAACTATCTGTTCTAGCCGTTCCCAATTCTGAATTCATACCTTAGAAGGTAAACAATTTGTCAACAATACACACCGCCAACTCTTGGATCACTCTTGTCTGACCGAATAGTAAAGTTTGATCGTTATACCTATAACACACTCATGGCATCAAAGTGCGAAGCACGAGTTTTTTCAGCAAACATAATGCTAACGGTGAATCCAACACGCTAACTTCTGGATTACGATCAGTTCAGGCTGCGAATTGAAGAGCCCGCGGCTCGAGACGAGAAACTGCTTAACACACTTCCTACATGAATTGTAGAGGCATTATAAAAGTGAAAATAAATCATATTATTTGGTTGATTTAGTTTCAAAGTCCCGGAAAATTCCCTTTGGTGTAGTTTGTTGCTGCGTGACTATGTTCCCTCTGGTCAGTAACTCGAAATTAGCCTATGTGTGCATAATGCGCGTTTCTGGTATTAAAAAAAAATAATTCCTTTTTCTATGTCTTTATTTACTTATTAAAAATATCTTTCAATTCTAGGCTTATTTCATCTGCGGCCCAACGGCTCATGAAGTGGTCCCAAGTTAGTTTTATTTTCAAGTACAAACTGTCAACGCATAGCTTTATCTTTTGGCCGATTTGATATCTAGTTACAAACGCAGCTAAGGAGAATCTCTTCTCGTTACGTATTTGGATCTAATTTCATTTGTTACTATATTCTTCACGATTTTTTAAGAGTTTATAATGTTTGGAGTCACAATTAATTACTGAAAATATAAAAGAAACAGCGTTAACTTGTGCCCTTGATTTCAAATACAGTCTAAAACTAAAATCATAATGGTTGTAATTCTAAACTTTTATCACTATATGAAAGAAATAAAAATAAAAATTCAATAAGCTATAAAAATAAATCTCAGCTTAAGTTTTGCGTGTAACTTGCATGTTTCTGGAATGTTCTATTCATTATATTATCCCATGACTGGTTTGTAATTATGAGTTGATAAATGTTTAGGTAATAAATGAAGGGCCTTCAACCATTTTGATTCTAATGAGAGACCAAAATATCATTAAAGTACGAAATGGGAATAACGGAAGCTCTTAGCCACCGCCCCCTACATAAAAAGAAAATAATAATAATAATAGTTTGAACTTTGAAGAAATAATTAATACTCATTTTGCTGGAGTAATTTTAAGGTTATCAAAGCCGATAGAATAAGGGCGAAAAGTATAAACTTTGAGGGTAATTCGGTTTCAATCAATTTTTAAACTATTTAACTTCATTTTTTTTTCTTAGCATTGAATTCTTGCTGACATAATTCATATTTCGCGGTCCTCGCAACCGGCAATTCCAATAACTTGAACTACTTATCAACTGTTGTCACATTAGTCATACCGTCCAGTGTCTTGGGCATTTATATTAAACACATTTCATAACTACGTCAAGAGAGAAACAAGGCTTACTGTACAGAAAAGAAAAGCTTTTCTTCAGTTGTTTCTGAAATCTCATAGAC
This sequence comes from Tachypleus tridentatus, assembly GCF_004210375.1. NCBI lineage: Eukaryota > Metazoa > Arthropoda > Merostomata > Xiphosura > Limulidae > Tachypleus > Tachypleus tridentatus. The sequence continues at coordinate 212,828,181 of NC_134837.1, forward strand.
GGTAATGCAGTATTCCAAATATTGATAAGAGAATCGGCAACATTAGTAACGTTTCTGTCCAAAACCCCTACGGTAAGAGAAACATTTGGAACGTGCAATAAAAAAATCTTGTGAATACGATTTACTTTATATCTTTTGTCTCTACCAGGCCTAGATTTATTGGGTTTCGCTAGTGATAGATGGTATTTCCCCAGACATTGCTTCAAGGGAAAAGTAGGTCAAAGGTAAAGAACAAATAAAACTCTTTGGTATTTTTTCTTTCGAGTAAAATTGACGAAGAAATCACAGTAAATTGCACATTTTACGTGTTTTCTGGGTTTCTTAAGAATATTTCAAATATAAAAACTCTGAACTTTTTCTGATTTATAAAAGAAACGTTTGGAGTAGCTAATGTTGCACCCATAAGAATGCCTTCACCCACCATCCCCTCAGTGACACAGCGGAATATCTGCAGAATTACAACGTTAGGAACAGTTTCGATACCAGAGATGGGTGTAGTTTTGTGATTATTACAAATAAACCAATAAGAATATATAAGTGAAAATTAATATAAATAACACGTTAGTTCTGTTTGCTTTATAAAACAAAAAAGTATGTGTTAAAATTTAAAAAATAGAATGGAAACCTCTGTATTTTCCCTGGCCATGAATAAATTTAGTAGAAATCACGTTTAATAATGTGTGCTTTATCTTTCTAAAATCGTTTAACAAATTGTAATGATTTTTACAAAGCCTGCACATCTTTATATCTTCTACTCGTTAATTAACTTTGTATGCGTGGATTTGTTCAGGGACATATATATATATATATATACATACATACATACATACATGCACACACACACGAAGTTTCTGTTTTCAAATATAATAATTAAAAGAATAACAGTAGAAACTTATTCCTGGGAGACTAAGTACTTACAAGCTATTACCACTAAGCTTTCACTGTAATTACTAGCAAGGTGCTAAAGGCATGAATTATTTATGGGAAAAATAAAATGACTTTTGTACGTACTCTACAAAGCCGCCCCCAAAATTGAAAACTTCTTTGGGGACTATTTCCTGGAAGATATTTTTAGATAAATGCTATTGACGTTTACCAGTGAACAAATAACATCCACCGTATTTATTTAAATTAGCAGAGATACCGCTGGACTTACAACTCTAGAAACCGGGTTTCGATACCTGTGGTGGGAAGAGTCCAGATAGCTAATTGTGTAGCTCTGTGCTTAACTTTGAGCTTACAAACCAAACTTATTTGAATTAACTAGAACAAGTAATATCTCTAAGATACGACAGCGTTCGAGTACAAGTCTTGATTTCGCACAAAGCTACACGAAGGCTATCTGCTTTAGTTATCCCTAATTTGGCAATGAGAGATTAGAGGAAAAACATCTCGTCATCATCCACCGCCTACTATTGGGTTATTTCTTTACGAACTAATAGTGGGATTGATCGTCACATATAACACACCCACAACAGAAAGGGAATATTTAATGGGGCTGGGATTCGAACCCCCACCCTACGATTGGGAGTCAAGCGCCCTAACCACCTGACCATGCTGGATCTCCGAAAACAAGTTCAAACATAGTAAGTCGTACAATTTAAAGTTGGTATGATAACATACAAAATTAGATCAGTAATATGTGTGTGTGTGTGTTTTCTCATAGCAAAGCCACATCAGGCTATCTGCTGAGCCCACCGAGGGGAATCGAACCCCTGATTGAGATCAGTAAGGATAAGCGTAACAACAAAGGGAAATTAAACCAATGAACTGCCGTTCTTGTTTAAAAGCGATAAAGGCATATTAAATGGATTTTTCAAACATACTTTTCGTTATATTTCATAATTCGACAGCTCACATAAAAAAAGTTTACTCGTAACTGATGCGCCGAAAATTGTCCACTTATACTGTAACCTAGCGAACTGGAAGACTATTATGTCAATAACAAATCGGTTTATTAAGGTAAATTAATAGCTAGTTCTCATGCCAGGAGCGTAGAATGGTCTGGTGGTTAACGCGTTATACTTGCAAGCTGCTTGTCGGGGGTTTCAGTCCCGTTATCGAACGTGCTCGAACTTCCAGTCAATCCCATTTTCCGTACATTTATATACCTGCCAACTGAGTAACTGCTTTTGATTGGTCCAGAACTGACAACTCCCACCCACACAATGCCAAGTTAGGTTCATTTCGAATGAATAAATTTTCTCGAGAACAGACGACACAGTATGTAAATACAGTGTTTTCGATTCACAATATAAAAAAAAAAGTTATTTGTAAAAAAATAAAAATGTCTTGCTGTGTGCTGCAGGGTTACAACAACCGAACAGAAAAATGGAATCCATTTCTTTGACTTTCCAGCAAATCTATAAAGTAGAAAAATCTGGCAAGAGAAAGTTGGGAGAACGAATTGAAGATCGCAGGCAAACAGAACAAAACTGTACGAAGTAATGTATGTCGTGTTACAGAAAAAACAGGGGGAAGCTAAATTTCACTAATTTAAATAATGTTTTTCTAAAATCTATTTGAAATGTGTGATAAAGTGCATGTGTGTCACAGCAAAACCGACTCTGGGGTGTTTATCACAAGACTTAAATCGGATGCTGACAAAATCCACTTATCTCAGCCTAATATTATGCTATGCCTACGATCATTAATGTTAACTTTAAGCTACGACGTCACGTCTTGCTAACGTCTAAGTTTGATCTGGCCTAGCTGAAGCCAAATTAAGGCCCTATAAATCACATAGAATATTTCAAGCTCTCATTAAATATACCAAAACATATAATTGAGCCTTTAGCCTAAAGGGAAAATTTAAACCTTACACAGGCGAACGAAAAGCCCAATCTAATATTATTAGGCCTAATGCTAGGCTAAACCATTAGTAATCTAGTCTTCTTCGAGTTTAGGAAATCTGAAAACGTGAAAATTCCAGAAAAACTAGATTAAACATACTTTACAAAAGATTAATCCTATTTGTCCAAGAAAAATACAACTCTATTCTTCGGGAATTAGCACATCAACAAACATAAAGTCTTCACGCCTTCCCTCGCAAACACTGTAGTTCTACATAGGTCACGTCAATCCCACGGAACTGGTAGCAGGCTGCAGGTGGACCTATCATGGCTTCCAGTTTTAGTGCTAAAACTTCAAAGGTAAAAAGGAAGAAATTAAGTTGATTTTGAATTATAATTATTTAAGAAAACAGCACAATATTCTAGTCAACGAAAAATTTCCAGTAGAATACAAATTTCGTACATTTTGGTAAAGTGTTTTAGTATTATTATTATTATTAAAAATTTGTTGTTGTTTTTATTTCGTGCAAAGGTACACGAGGTTTATTTGCTCTAGACGTCCTTAATTTAATAATGTAAGACTAGAGGGAAAGCAGCTAGTCATCACCACCCACCGCCAACTCATGAGCTACTCTTTTACCAACGAATTGTGGGATTGACTGTCACATTATAACGCCCCCACGGATGAAAGAGCGAGCATGTTTGGTGTGACGGGATTTCGAACCCTCAACCCTCGGATTATGAGTCGAGTGCCTTAACCACCTGGCCATGCCGAGCCTCTGATTGGAGAACTCAGTTTAATCAGAAGTGTTAACACTTTTGCACAGTGGTGTATACTAGTTAAACTTTTGTTGTTTATGTATTGTTTATATTCATACAATTGTTTGGTATATGTTCTGTTTCTTCATCAAGAATAACAAAGAACAATAATTTGTACCATTGTTTTAATTGTTTATTTCTCTTTTTCCTTCGAAAACATAAGAATAGTGATATTCTGGAAGATTTATGCAATGCTTCACCTCGGATGGATTCTAAAGTTTGGTCGTGAACATAGAGTTCTAGCAATGTCAGTATTTTCTTCGTTCTTGGCTGAAGGTACTTTACAACCTAGATACAAAGCAGTTGTTTTTATGTGATCTAATATTGTTTATGTGTGTTCGAAAACATAAGAATAGTGATATTCTGGAACATTTATGGCAATACTTCACCTCGGATGGATTCTAAAATTCGGTCGTGAACATAGAGTTCCAGCAATGTCAGTATTTCCTTCGTTCTTGGCTGAAGGTACTTTAAAACCTTGACTTCAAACCAGATGTAAACTTTGCTGCTCCTACAAGTTTCAGGTGTGTACAAATGGTTGACATGTCGGGCTGTTTATTAAGAGACTGAAAACCGAAACACGATCCGCACTTGTCAGATGAAGACGTGTCATAAAAGTAACAGTGAATTTCCCACTTTTTTATGGTTCTTGTAAAAGCTAGCAAAACTCGTGTGACAATAGGTCTAACTGCCGTGAACGTGGTCAGTGGTTTAAAATTATGGACAGCTATACCTGAATTAGGGGTTTCTGACCTGATCGCCCATAAAACACGCGCATAAGGAGTCATTAAAGTTCAATATTCCAATTTTGGTAGTTTCAGGGGGAAATCATATAAAATAAACATTACATGGAGTAAAGGCATTCACGTACTCTCATCAAAATCCTTATGGAAAAGAGAGAGACTGAAATAAACCATACCCTCATTGTCTCAGTGGTACGTCAGAAGACTTATAACGCCGAAAACCGGGTTTCAATACCATTAATGAGCACAGTACAAGTATCTCAGGAAGCAGCTTTCTGCTTTATGATGAAAAAACTCAAATTACATGTACAAAGAATGGCTGTTGAAACAATGAAAGTTATAAGTCCAACAATACAACACTTTTAAGCTGTATTTAATTACAATGTTTGCAGTTAACTTTAAAACATGGTATTGAAAAGCTACCAGAAGTTTTTGTTGGGTCAAACAATTTTCTTGTAATTTCCATTGTTTTATACGATAAACAACAATATGAAATATAGTTTCTACAAAAATAAGCCGTAATTCGACACATAATGCTTGTCCTCATAAACATAAATCACTTCCCTAAGCCTAGATATTTATGAAAGCTATCTATACTTGCCCTGTGAAAGATTGATATATATATATATAAACACTAGAAAGTTGATAACCGTACCGATCTGGATAGTTCTGTGTGCCACGACCGGTGCAAAAAGAAATATATATATACATAAAGAATACGACTCGTAGGAGCTACGTCAACTAATCAACCACAAAACTAAAGCGCAAGCGTAGCTCAAGCATTCAGTCACCCTGGTCATTCTATCAATGACATAGTCCTTCATCCTCATAAAAATTCGACAACAAAAATGGGAACGAAAAAGGTAACATACTGGAATACCATTATCTACCCTGACAATTCTCAGAGATGTGATCAATCTGACAACACTGATCTACCGGGTTCTTCTCTGTCACAAGGAAATTGCCTTTCTGCACACGTATTGAAAAACTCCAATCACCCACTGCTATCTAAATTCTAAAAACTTAATTTTTTTTCTTGTTATCAGATTATAAAAGCCTACTTTTAGAATGTACATTACATTATTATTTTTTCTTTTTATTTGTTTGAACCAATCTGTGCTTTGCCCACAACGGATATCAAAACCCGGTTTTTGGCTTTGTAAGTTCGCAGACGTACCACTATGCCACTTAGAGCGTTCTTGTTAAAGTATGTTTTTAACTCTATAATAACTGTTTTAGTGTTTTCCTCTATTCCGTTTTGTTTGATTTGAACTCTTACTTTGTGGGTACAGTAGTTTTACGGAATTACGACGCTAAAATCCGGGATTCGATCCCCCACGGTAAACACAGCAGTTAACACATGGTGGCTTTCCTTTAAAATAAACACACTTATTTTGGTTTTCCTCGTCATCACAGATTTCATTGTTACAACTGAAGTATAACCACGATATTATTAACATACAATACACATTTTAGTACAGCTCACATAAACCAATCATTAACATACAATACACACTTCAATACAGCCCGCACGAACCAATCATTAACATACAATACACACTTCAGTACAGCCCACACGAACCATTCATTAACATACAATACACACTTCAGTACAGCCCACACGAACCATTAATTAACATACAATACACACTTCAATACAGCCCGCACGAACCAATCATTAACATACAATACACACTTCAGTACAGCCCGCACGAACCAATCATTAACATACAATACACACTTCAATACAGCCCGCACGAACCAATCATTAACATACAATACACACTTCAGTACAGCCCACACGAACCATTCATTAACATACAATACACACTTCAGTACAGCCCACACGAACCATTAATTAACATACAATACACACTTCAATACAGCCCGCACGAACCAATCATTAACATACAATACACACTTCAGTACAGCCCACACGAACCATTCATTAACATACAATACACACTTCAGTACAGCCCACACGAACCATTAATTAACATACAATACACACTTCAGTACGGCCTACACGAACCAATCATTGACATACAATACATATTTCAGTACGGCCAGCATCAACCAATCATTAACATACAATACACAATTTGATACAGCCCGCACAAGACAGACCCAAAAGCACTTCTTTCTCCTTATAACCAGGTCGATTTTGACCTATTGGTTAACATATCATATCGCAAACATGAGTGTCCATGACTCGTGTCCCTTTCACGTAAAATCGCGCTCCGTACCTTGAAGACATGGGTGCGTTATAAGAGTGATGATCACATCACACTATTCGAATAGAATGGTCCAAGGATTAACGGTGGGTGCTTTACAGCAGCTTTCCCTTAAACCTCTCATCACGTCAAAAGTAGGAGTAACTAATACGCATAGGTTTCATGTGGCTTTCCGAGAGATTAAACGAATAACAAAAACATACAAAAGGAGTCCCTGTTTATAGTATTAGCACTATACTTAGAATTAGAAACGTTCAAGAAACATACTTTTGGATTTTTCTTGTTGTCGTTCCGGAACATTAATTTCATTGAAATATTAGTCACATTGACAGACAATCGTAGGAGAATACAGTAATTACTTCTTTTGTTTGCTGGTTCTATGAGACAAATAGTTATAGTTATTCAAAGCGATTAATAAATGAAAGGTATCAGGTCTCTAATCGGTAAATGTTTGCCACAGACTTCTATTGCTTTGGTTCCAGTAATAAAAGAAAACACCAATCAACTTGTTATAGGAATGGATTTCCAGTTGTAACCACAGCAGATACGGAGTATTGAATGTATCGATAATCTTACGGTTATGAAAACTAAAACACACGTCTGTCATCAGTATGGAGATTGAAACACCCGAAAGTGTCGTGTCTTCTTCATGGACGTTAGGGCACGTTACATAAACATTTCATATTTATTTAGTTTAAAAAAACGTGAAGTTGGTATGTCATCTTATGGAAATTAATCATGTGAAGATTAAGCATGATTCTTATAGTGATTGAAAAACGTGAAATTAGCATGTTAGTTTATGGAGATTAATCATGTGAAGATTAAATGTGATCCTTATGATGATTGATACATGTATATAGAAGCTACACATTTATTCTTACAAAATCCCACATATTACACCTTACAGAAAAACTATAGATTTATAGCTACAAAATCATTAATATTACATCGTATACAGAAACTACACATTTATTCTTACAAAATCGTACACAATACATAATATTTACAGAGGTTAAACGAAAAACAACATATCGATACTGTTCACAGTACTTAAACTACTGTGGTAAGTCTTCTTGTCAGAAGTTTGGTTTGTTTTGAATTTTGCGCAAAGCTATACGAGGGCTATCTGCGTTAGCCGTCCCTAATTTTGCAGTGTAAGACTAGAGGGAAAGCAGCTAGTCATCACCACCTACCTCCAACTCTTGAGTTACTCCTTTATCAAGGAATAGGTAGATTGACTGTCACATTATAAAACCCCCAGAGCTGGGAGGGCGAGCACGTTTGGTGAGACGTGGGTTCGAACCCATGCCCCTCGGATTACCAGACGAGCGCCTTAACCACCTGGCCATGCTGGGCCATTACACTTACGGAATTTGGCTTAATAACCATGAAATATTATATGGTAAACACTATACTAGTTGAATAACAGAAACCAATGAGACTTCTCAAAGCGCTTTTTCATAGTGGTTAAAAAATGGAACCGATTCTGACATGTGGCCTTTAGATGTTCAGAAATCAAATTTAATCAGTAAGTAATATGTATTAACACAAATGACTTGACAATCCCATTTAGGTTTAGTGTGTATGTGTTTTGTTAAAGTATATAGACACATTTAGTACTGAAATATTAAACTAGTTGGAGTACTGAGGTTTGTAGTTATGCATATAAGGGGCGATCTGTGCTTTGCCCACCACAGGTATCGAAACCCGGTTTCTAGTGCTGTAAGTCCGCAGACGTACAGCTGTGCCACTAGGGGACTAGAGAACTGAGAATCAGTCCTCTAAGAGAGTTCAAGAGGTATTATTTGTTAAATGTTGGTAAAACTGCTTCAAGCGTAATTTAGGCCTGCAAGTCGAGCGCCCTAAAAACTAGGCCATGCCAGGCTTAAGTATTATGAACTTCTGAATGTAATTAAACTTTCATCTATGAATAATACTGACTCTTGTACCCTGCTACTTTGATTATTTTAAACTATTACATATATAACTTGGCACTAGGTGGCACTAATATTATTACTCAATAACATTTTCTTGATATGACAGAATGAAGTAGAAGGTGTTACTCATTAGAACGCATACCTCAGCCACATAGTGTTGATCATATTCTGTGCTCAAAACGTACGAAGATGTGTCTGTATGTCCGTCATCATCAATAGACACGAATCATTTCTGGTTGGACAATGAACTATATTATTCTACCTATGTCCACCAAGTTCCATCAAAATTCTGTAATTTTCAACTGGGTTATAGATCAAAAAGCGTGTGAAACATTGGTCCCCATGTTAACAGACAGACACTGTTTGGACTTTCGTGACTAAAACTAATCATTCCTAAGTTGAGATATAGTCCGAAGGTAAACCAACTTCAACTCAAATCCATTCAACCGTGTTCGAGAAACCTTGGTGACAAACACACACACACATGGGTGAAAAAATGAACTCCGCCCACCTTCGGTGTCGGAAGAAAACATCACGAATTTAAGGTTCTTTGAAACATAATTCACACATTGCTATCAGTACCGCTTAGGAGATATTAAAATAGAATACATTCCTCTGCTAACTAAACAAAGCAATTTCGTATCGACCACGTGAAAAAAGTGAGTGTGTGTGTGTGTGTGTGTTTTATTCATGTCTGACACTATCTGTAGAGATGTTTTTAATGTTTTGTGTTCAAAAAAGCGCATTAATATGTCAACCAGATTCATACCTCCCCTTCCATAAAAGGAAAACAATTTTCTACTGAGGGATGAGCTAATACTTCAATTTGCATATAAGCATGTTTGCTAACGTTGTAATAACTTAATATCTGCTCGTGTTTTATCAAAAACGAGAGATAAGGAGGGGGGGAAGTAGTTCTCCTTTACTAAATAACACTCTACGATGATTAAGTATCGTTGCCAACTAATAATATATCGTTTAGTACCATTTGTTTTCTCAGCACGACACTAATTTCTTCTTAAGGAAGAAATTCGAGCCCATTTCGTTCAACATAAAAATAAAAAGGTTCTTTTGGATACTTAGCGCTTCTTAAGCTTTTATATCTCGGGCTTTATTTTAAATCAGAGAGCTCCACTAATGCGAAGATTGATGGCTAGTGTAACCTAAATAAATCGCTACAGTCAGTGACTGTGCGTTTTAATATCGAACGCTGCCATTATCATTTTACAATAAAAGTTTAAAGAGAAACAGACGTGTTAACGAATTCTCTATCTTAATGGTCGAAAGACGCTGCGAAAAATTTACAATTTAAAACAATATTCACTTTGGTTAGGCTGTCTAAACGCTTATTGTAACTGGATGGGAGAAAAGCCACGTGACAAATTTTGCCAATAAGCGACAACGTGCCTTTAACAGCATTGTCAGGGTGATTTTGAAATAATAAACATTATGGACGATATATGTGTAATACAAGTAAATCTTAAAAATAATAATACACGAATAACTCTCCACAATATATCAAAATCCATGAAGTACACGTTCTAATACAGTTGTCTTTCATTCTTTTGGTGATCCACTGATTGTGGTAACAGATGTTCCACATTTTTCTTGTTTTGGTGAACCATTAATTGTGGTACCAAGTGTTCTAACAGTTTTTCCATTGTTCTGGTGAACCACTATTTGTGCTATTACGTCTTGCAATATTTTTTCTTTGTTCTGATGAGCCACCACTGGTTCTGGTACCAAGTGTTGTAACAGTTTTTCATTGTTTTGATGAACCACAGGTTGTGGTACCATGTGTTCTAACAGTTTTCATTATCTTGATGGACCTGCTTATGATAGCAGGTGTCGTTACAGTTTTCATTAGTTCTGGTAAACTACTGCTTGTGGTACCACGTGTTCTAACAGTTTTCATTGTTTTGATGAACCACTGGCTGTAGTACCATGTATTGCAAGTTTTTCATTGTTTTCGTGAGTCACTGGTTGTGTACTGACGGTTGTAACTGTTTCCATTGTTTTGGTGAATCACTGAATTTGGTACCAGGAGTTAAAACAGTTTTCCATAGTTTTGGTGTACTGAGTGCTGTAACAGTTTTTCCATAGTTTTGATGAACCACTGGTTATGGTACCAGGTGTTGTAACAATTTTTCACTCTACCCCAAAACGAATAACGTTCGAGCACACTTTGGGTATCTTTTTCTTGCACCATGAAGACCATCACAGTATTCACTCCTGATCTGAGCTAAACCATCAACAGTAGAAACGTATCAGTGACACGAGTATGAAGCAATCGATAGTGCTAAGTCATTTTGAATGTCCTCGGCTGTGCTACCAGAAAAACACAGATAAATAACAGAGTAGACCTATAAGAAGCAAAACGTTAGAAAATCCCTCTCGTAAAACACATTTTCTTCAGGATGTTCTATTCCCAGCGTTGTATTGTTACGCTAATTTATATCTCAACCCTTTGCAACACTTCAAAAGATGATAAAACAGCAAAGCTCTGCGAAGAAAAAAAAAACCCATTTGTGTCAAACGTATCGTTAGCCTGGCATGGTTAAGACACTCGACTCGTAATTCGAGGGTCGCAGGTTCGAATCCCGGTCGCACCAAACATGCTCGCTCTTCCAGCCGTGAGGGCTTTATAATGTGACGATCAATCCAACTATTCGTTGGTAAAAGAGTAGCCCAAGAGTTGGCGATGGGTGGTGATGACTAGCTGCCTTCCCTCTTGTCTTACACTGCTAAATTAGGGACGGCTAGCGCAGATGGCCCTTGTGTAGCTTTGTGCGAAATTCAAAAAAAATGAACAAACAAACACACATATAGTGTGTATCTCTCTGTTGGAGTAGCGTACAACTACGATACAAGCGCACGAATATTTAAAAAAATAATTAAGCAGGTACAGCAGTAGTTTTCCAAACTGTGGGACGCGCCTCCTGGTAGGCCCTTTTTTCCAGAGGACCGAAAAATAGCAATGAAAAAAGTTGAAAAAAATACACTTTTTAACACTTTAGAGTTTCCTGCTAATTTTTAAGAAAAAGCAACTATATTTGCTGTTTTTAACACTTGTGGAAATTATTCAGTATGAAAGAGTGGGATGGGCGATAAACAAACCGCTGAGTTGGGGATGGCGCCACTGCATAATATTTGATATCCACTGAGGTTTAGTAACATTTAATCACGTTATTACAAGTCATCACGCCACAACTTTGGCTAAATATGCAAATGACGAAACGAAATAATGTAGATTTCGTTAAAGCTGTTTCATAATCTTGTAATATTCCATGGAAATGAGCGGTTAAGGTTAATATTACCTTATAGAAGCGCTATAATATAGCTCCACATTAACCTGAGGCTAATATTAACCTACAAGAACGTCAGGGTTATTTGGCTGAAACTAATATAGCCCTGAGGCTAATATTAACCTTCAAGAACATCAGGGTTATTAGGCTAAAACTGATATAACCCTATAGTAATCCTAAGGTTAATTTTACCTTAAAGAAAACTAAGTTTAATATTATCTTGCAGAAAAGTAAGGTTAATAGTACCATACAAAAGCACTAAGGATAGTAAACCAGGGTTAATATTACGCTATAGGGACACTGAAGCCAATGTTACCCTACACTACAGTAACAGATAATCTTAGTACAGTAGATGCGAGCTAAGTTAAGTGTAAAAGTAACACATCCTAAGTAAATAATTTATGTAATAAGACTTTTCACTACCTAAGACGGAACAACTATTCACTAAACAACGCTTCCACGTAAGTTCTCTTGACTAATTTAAACCATTAACTAAGGAACAATATAAACCATATGTTATTTACGTGAAATGTGATAAGTACATGAAAATTGGTTGAAGTTATTTACACAACAAAATCGTACAGCCGTGATAAACATTTCGGCCAATAACTTGTTCTTTTCCTTTAATTCCGTGTTAGTTAACTAACTGTAACATTTACATTAAAAATATGTAAATAAATTGGATTGGCTGGTATAAAACTCTATCACGTCCATCCCCGCCCCTAATCGCTCCTTACTGGGAACTTATGCTACCTTCTTTTAACAGCCTTCTCTTAATGTATATACCGAAACGTGTAATGATTCGATTGACAAACATCACATGACCATTCGTATTGCAGAAGTATACAGACTTGTAGCCTGTAGCTTTGTTTTGAGTTTAACTACTGATAAACTATATTTTACTTCAACTTACGCGCCTGGCATGGCTAAGTGGTTAAAGAACTCCAATCGTAATTCGAGGGTTGCGGGTTCGAATACCTGGTCACACCAAACATTGTGAGGTTTCTGAATGTTGACTTGAGTACTTAAGCCTTTTTTTCACTGTAACAATTTGGGAAGTAATGATCGAACCAGGGACCGAAACATCGTGCCTGTTGTAAAAACTAATCTTACTGTAAAAGCAGTAAACTATAATAAAATATTTGTACTATGTCTTCTGCAGGAACTGAAAGCAGGATGTCTGCGTTGTAAGTTCGTAAACGTAATGCTGATTCATTTAGAGACAAATAAATGGAACCTTCTTTGTACAAGAAGGACGTGGTTAAACTTGGACCTGCTTATCTGAAAGACAGTAGTGTTATCAACTAAAAACCAAGGGTTAATTTTTAACTGTACATGGGGTAAAACGTGATTATAAGTGTAGAAATAAAGCGTAAACTAATTCGTACTCAAATACGCATTTGTTTGTCATTGGGTCACTGGGGTTACAACGACCCTTCTGTTCCTTATTTAAATTCTCTGTTTTTATTCCAATAAAACGGCATGTCACAAAGAGATTTACCAAACGTACCTTAAACATATACAACTAACTGACACTTCGAAGTAATCGGATCAGATGGAAAGTTATAAATTGTAAGAAATACATATATATATGTAAATTGTTTCATTATCCATCAACGATCTGTACTGAAGCCGTTCAATCAGCCATCAAAATGGTTGTTGAATGTACAAGGCTGTTAAGATTAATACAGTTTGCATTGTTGTACTAGGCTTTAGTGATATTACTGACGCAATATTACTAGAAGCTTCCAATTTGTTTCGAGTTATATGTAATATTATTGCGACAATAAGACTGAATAGTTTTAGTTTCTTCTGTTACGTGTTATAAATACGTGTAGATGACAACAAGTACAGGAAGACAAAAAAAAGTTAGGGAAAAAAAACGTGAAGTTAATCGGTTTGCGAGTGATTAGCCTTAACTGGTGATTTCTTCAGTGTATTTCCTGGCTTCAATGTAACAAAAGAGACAGGAAAAAATAATTTGTTTTGTCAATAAGGTTCTAAAGTAAATGGATAAACTTGTATAGACCTTTGAGGAAAGAGAGTTATTTAAAGCTCTAGATACAACTGTGGCAACCAACTAACGTTAAGTGATGTAAGTAGAAAAAAAAAACACGTTAAATTATTGAATGTGAAGTTAAGACTGCGAGACTGTTAGTTTGACCGTAACGGGCGATATGTTAAAGTGAGTTTGAAAGTCTATTGGAAATAAGGAAAATAATTTGTCTTGTCAAAGGGTGTTCTAAAGCAATTTAACACGTCTGTGTGGACTTTGATGAAAAGGAAACAATTATTTGAAGTTCAGGATACAACTGTGGTAATCCATGAAGTAACGTAAGTGAATTTATCACAGATTGTATAGTAAGAAACAAAGTAGAGAAAAAATAATTCGTCTTGTCAACTGAATCAGCTTAAGTGTACTTTTGAGAAGAATAGAGAATTATTTACTTTTAAAAACAAGTTTGATATCCTATCGTGTAAATATTTTTTATACACGCGTTTGACTTGTTTTGAATTTATTAATTTAAAACAAGTGGATTGTGTGCTGTCCGTTTATTGCTTGAAATTATCGCAAACAAGTCATAGACATCTACTGTAAAATAATTGCAACCCACATATATAAAACCCTTACAGAAATGTACTAAAGTTGTTCGATTAGCCATCAAAGACCTGTATTGAAATTATTCCATCAGCTATCAAAGATCTGTACTAAAATCGTTGCATCAGCCACCAAAGTTCTGTACTGAAACTGTCAATCGGCCACCAAAGATCTGTCTTGAAGCTGTTCCACCAGTCATCAAAGATCCACGTTGAACTTGTCAATCAGCCATCAAATATCTGTATTGAAGTTGTTCCATAAGCTACCAAGAATCTCAACTAAAATAGAAACTCTTCTTATCACCTCTGTTTATCAAATCAACTTATAGAAGGCCCCCTGGTGGGACAACGGTAAGTTTTGGGACTTACAACGTTAAATCACAAATTCGGTTCCCTCGGTGGAGGCCCGACATGGCCAGTTGGTTAAGGCACTCGAATCATAATCCGAGGGTAGCGGGTTCGAATCCCAGTTGCACCAAACATGCTTGCCCTTTCAGTTGTGAGGGCGTTATAATATTACAGTCAATCCCACTATTCGTTGGTAAAAAAGTAGCCCAAGAGTTGGCGGTGGCTTCTGATGATTAGCAGCCTTTCCTCTAGTCTTACACTTGAAAGTTAAAGAAGGCTAGCGCAGATAGCCCTCGTGGAGCTTTGCGCGAAACTCAAAAACAAACAAATCCTCGATGGCCACAGCAGATGAGTTATAGAAGTTTACTCTTAAAATATTTTATATATATAAATATCTGATCGTTTGCCTGATGTTATTTTCGTTTTAAGATTTGATAGATAAACACAATTCGAAATAAAATGCTTATACAGTACTAACCACCAAATATAATAAATATTAATCTGACACGTCATTAGAAGAAAAAAACACATATATATATACAAACATATTGTAATACGTTAGATTTCTATAGTTATAAACTCTGTGCATTTCATCTTGTGTTGTTTTTTTTCGACAACAGCAAAATTTAATAACTTTAAGATTCATATGAATGCACGAATGTTCTTGCGCCATTCAGCTCAAAGTACATCAACTTTTTCGCTAGAGGCGTCGAAGAATTTGAGGACAGTACTAAAGTAATAGAGTACTTTCTTTAAAGATGGCAGAACAGTTCACGTGTGAAAAAACTTTTGATAATAACTCGATTTTTGACTTCTAAAGCTTAAGAAGCGTCGTTTCCATAGTACCTAGTCTCTTCTCACTAGCCTCTTACACAGGATTATCACAAGCTGAGTCGCTATTCATAAGTAAACATCGTTCTTCCCTAAATTCATAATTTTTGTGTTCACCTGGGCATGTATTGGATGATAAAGCTTTAAATTTCATGTTATCGTTCAAGTCCTTAGAGCCGTGCAGGAAACACACAACACAAGCATATCTGTTTCGTTTCTTGTTTGTTTTTTTTCTTTGTACCCTCTTCTCACATCACATAATAGTAGCCTCGCATATCAAAGCAGGGTCGCATCCGAGATCTAACAGAAACCTGAGCTTAGCTAGTGTAACGTTTATGGGAAAAGAAAGGTCCGGCATGACCAGGTAGTTATGGCTCTCGACTTGTAATCTTAGGGTCGCCGGCTCATATCCCCTTCTCACCAAACATGCTCGATCTTTCAGCCGTGGAAGTGTCATAATGTTACGATCAATCCCCCTATTCATTGTTAAAAGTGTAGCCCAAGAGTTAGTTGTGGGTAATAATGAGTAGCTTTCCTTTAGTCATGGCCCATCATGGCCTGGTAGTTAGAGCGCTCGAATCGTAATCTGCTGGTCACGGGTTCGAATCCCCATCATAACAAACATACTCGCCCTTTCAGTAGGAGGGGCGTTATAATGTGACTGTCAATCCCACTATTCGTTGATAAAAAAGCAGCCCAAGAGTTGGTGATGGGTGGTGATGACTAGCTGCCTTCCCTCTAGTCTTTCACTGCAAAGTTAGGGGCGGCTAGCGCAGATAGCCCTCGTGTAGCTTTGCACGAAATTTATAAAAAAAAAAAAAAACTGATGAGTAATCAAATCAAATCGGGTATATGCCGCCCCACGCTTGGTAATGGTGGCGCACAAAATCATAGTTATTAAAAAGGAAATAAACAAGTATAACAAAAATGTATCCCTACTTTGTGTCAAGCTCCTATAATTCTAGTGTTTTGCCAAAGTAGAAAAAAAATTAATTTTACGTAACTCATATTTTGTAGTTTTGACTTTTTCTTTCAATACATTTTGTCAGATTAAAACCTACTATATTGCTATAATTAACATGGTCATGTCTTTGTAAAATATTTAAAAAATTGTTGTTGTACTTGTTGTAACTTATTTTACGATGGATGCTAGCAAGTTGAATAAAAAAAAAGTTTTGTGTGTAGAATTTCGCACACACCTCTTCGAGGAAAGAGTTTCTATCTGCGCTAGCCGTCCTCAATTATGCAGCGTAAGACTAGAGGGAAGGCAGCTGGTCATTACCATCCACCACCAACTCTTGAGCTACTCTTTTACCGAACGGAGAGTGGGATTGACCGTCACTTTATAACGCCCCTACGGCTGACAGGGCAAGCATGTTTGTTGCGACGGGGATTCGAATCCGCGACCCTCGGATTACGAGTCGAACGCCTTAACCCACCTGGCCATGCCGGGCCAACAAATAGATGAAAGAACAGACAGAAAGAAATTCGAAAAGTGTTACAAAAAGGTGCAATAGCTAAGTAAATGGCAACTGCAAAACAGAGCAAGTAGAATAAATATAAACCAGCAGAACTGATTTTAAAAACTCAATGGACATCAAGACTGGCAAACTAACGAACTGAGAGAGAGATCAGCTACCATCAAAGCGAAGAATGGAGATACAGAAAGATGGAAAGACTGGCGAATTCGTTGACTGATGAATAAACAAGTAAGGAAACGGCTAAAAGAATGTAAATAAATAAAGATAACCGTCGGACATCTCTATGGTCAAATAAATCATTTTCCATTAAAGGCTCTATTTAACCTAATCATCAAGTTGCCTCTAAGCTGTCTCCTTAATCACAAAGAGCTAGTCCATGTTTTCCTCACTCGGCAAGCTAAAAGAAAAACGCTTCATCTTAAATGTTTAAGTATTTGTATAGGAAAATCTCTTGCACTGATTGGTAGGATCCTTCGCACTCTTATTACGTCAATCAGTTCTTACGTTAGTAACATGCGCCACAAATACGAGCGAAGTGTTAGAAGTACTATGTAGCAACATTGACAGGTCCCTTAGGACGAAACTGTTACAAACTCTGCTCAGAAATGCCATTTTCGCAACGACAAGTTTACCGCTGAAACAACGGTAGGTCTACGGATTTACAACGCTAAAATCAGGGGTTCGATTCTTTGGTATAAGAAAAACAAACAAACGCAACGACAATAACAAAATATCTATGAGGGTACTTTATTACCTATTATGTCATTTTATATCTCACTTCTGTTTTCTTTCACTATATTTAGCATGCAAAATGTCTTACTGGCGTATTGTACATAAAACTGCAACTACATATCGAGCGTATAAAAACAATAAAGCGTAGTGGACTGATTAAAGTACCTCTTAAAATACTAATGTAAAATATTTGAAAATTATGCAACCAAGAGTCAATCAATCGAAATGTTCCACTTTTGTTAAAAGTCAAGAGTTAGCGGCGGGCGAGGTTGAGTAGCTGCCTTCCCTCTAGTTTGTCAGTTAAAAATTGTGGGCGACTGGGACATAAACGTTGGTATTAAAATATCATAAAAGAGAGAAACTGCATTCAGTTTATGGCACTAATATTACCTATGATTATATAATGTGTTTCATTTACTCCTATCCATAGAAGTTTGACCCGACATGGCCAGGTGGTTAAGGCACTCGATTCGTAATATGAGGGTCGAGCGTTCGAATCCCCATCGCATCTAACATGCTCGCCCTTTCAGCCGTGGGGACATTATAATGTTACGGTCAATCCCACTATTCGTTGGTAAAAGAGTAGCCCAAGAGTTGGTGGTAGATGATGATGACTAACTGCCTTCCCTTTAGTCTTACACTGCGAAATTAGGGACGGCGAGCGCAGATGAACCTCGTGTAGCTTTGCGTGAAATTCAAAACATACCAAATCCTATAATTTTCAAAGTATTCACTTAAACACTACAGAGATCTTGAAAGATAAAGAGATATACAATATTTTGACAACCAAAACGTCGTAAATGGAACTAAATTTTAAGACAAGCATAAACGCACACCTAAAGAGAGGTCAAGTGTTAATATCATACTGTTTTCAAAGACAAAAGAAAGTCAGAGTTTCGAACAAAGAAGTTTAATTATGAATGTCAACGTTAAAAACATAAAAAAAAATTCCAAGAAAACAACAGGCCTCAAGTCCTCGTTGCTGTCTCCTCTTAACATGTTACACTGTGTTCAATTTATTATCTAATAAGTGACAATAATGAACCCCCTCCTGTAGCACAGCGGCATGTCTGTGGGACTTACAAAGCAGCAAACCGGGATTTGGTACCCTTGATGGGAAGAGAACAAATAACCCCTTGTGTTTCTTTGTGCTTAACTTCAAAGTAAATTGTCTACTGATCTACCGTTTCAACCAGTATTGTGTATACTGTCTACTGATGTACCGTTTTAACCAATGTTGTTTAAATTGTCTATTGATCTACCGTTTTAACCAGAGTTGTGTAATCTGTCTTCTGATCTTCCGTTTTAGCCAGTGTTGTGTAAACTGTCTACTGAACTACCGTTTTAGCCAATGTTGTGTAAATTGTCTACTAATTTACCGTTTTAACCAGTATTGTGTAAATTGTCTACTAATTTACCGTTTTAGCCAGTGTTGTGTAAATTGTCTACTGTTTTAACCAGTTGTGTAAATTGTCTACTGATCTACCGTTTTAACCAGTGTTGTTCAAATTGTCTACTGATCTACCGTTTTAATCAGTGTTGTGTAAACTGTCTACTAATCTACTGTTTTAACCAGTTGTGTAAATTATCTACTGAACTACCGTTTTAACCAGTATTTAAAACCTTTGTTTTATTAATTGTAGTTTTGAAGCCGTAGTTTTGAAAATTATGTCACAACCTTCTAGAAACCATAATAGTATAAAATATATCTAAGTTTTAGGGTAATCTCTTTAGGCCCAACTTTCTTTTACGTAAAGTTCGAAGATTATGCGGAATTAATGAACACTATTTTTAAACGATAAATCAAACCGTACAGATTACATTGTCTATTTACCATATACGTTTTCAAACCTAAATAAACACTCAAAATAACGTTTATCTCCATGATTGCCATTACGGTACGTTAACACTTTTTATAGCATATTAAGTAAGACTTGAACACACGTTATGAATACACTTAAAATGTCGCGAATATTTTGATCCATCATACTTTGCGTTTTCACGAATGGAAACTTTGTAAATTATAGAGAAAATAACTATGTACACATGTATCTAAGAAAATACTAGAACACTAGACTATCTCCCTTCTTTTATTAATGATTTCCACTGGTTTCGTGACTTCAAAGGTCACTCTTCAAGACGTGTTTTCTTTAGAATCTATAACAAATAACATAAAAATTCCGTTTAACAAAACATGAATAATATATATACTTTTCGAATATACAAGCGTATAATATACCCCACGTATGAACTAAACGCAGTACAAATGCTCAAAGTGATAAGTCTACGGATTTAAAACGCTAGGATTATGGGTTCGATTCCCTTCAGTGGCTTTGCTCTCCAAAAACACAAATACTAAAAGATAAATATAACTAAACACAATACTTCTCTTATCCTGATTAATTATGTTTTCTCTTTTTATTTTAACAGAAACGCAATTTGTTTATCCTATAATTTATAGTCTTATATAAGTATCCTTTTTTATAAGTCTTAATAACGGATTTCACGAGTTCACAGTTATTACAGTTTATATATATATATATATATACTCGCTCCAAAGATAAAAATTGGTCATATCTAAGCATCCATTTTATCTCTCATTATTTTTCTTTTCAAACAGTTACATAAAATGTTAGAAAATTATCCACACAAGCGTCACTGGTGGTTCCTTTTCGATCAAACAAACTTAGCTTTTGTCAAAATAAAAATAAAGAGTTGGCGGCGGGTGCGTTTGACTAGCTGCCTTCCCTATAGTCTATCAGTTCAAAAGGCAAATAATTGCGAGATATAACAGGTACTGAATTAGGAAAATTCTTCACTTTAGGACTAAAAAATATTTTCATTTTTGATTTAGTTCATTTATTTTCTTACAACTAAAATTTTAGGGTTAAGAAACTATAGCATAGATAAAGTTGACGCCCTCTATTTATTCTTTTAAATGACTCCTGGTCTTAAACATTCATACAAAGAATTGTATAAAACCTAAGAACTATGTTGTTGTTTTTTTATCAAGGGCTAGGTGGGGTTTAGTGGTTATTAATATAAAACTCTTAATAAGACCAAAGTTTGTGATTCGCGTCTTGTTCCTGCAAAAACACGCTCCGTACTTTTTTGCTTTGAGTGCGTTATAAGAGTGACGATCAAATCACACTATTCGATTAGAGTATCCCTAAAGTTGCTGTTGGGTATCATAAATCGGTTCCCTTTACTCTTGTCTATCTATCCAAAACCAAGAACGTGTAGCGCAGATATCCCTCTGAAAGCTTTTAGAGAAATCTACGAAACAGCCTTCGTCTTTCAAATAAGTGCACGCGCGTAGTTTTATCTCTGGAATGAGACATCAGAAAGCGACTGAAGAGTACTCAAGACAGCACTCTACCCTATATAGGAGAGGGTTAGTTTTTCCTTTGTATTAAAAATATTTTTAGTGTAAAATATATATATATATATATATACCATGGCGTCAGAAACTGATATCACCTCTATCCTATTTGAAATTTGAGTGTGGGTCGGCTGCATATAAAAGCGTCCGGGATTTGAGACGTAATTGATGTCATTCAACTCGCTTCACACTTTCAGCTGTGGACTAGCTACCATCCATCTGGTGAGTAGTTCAAAATTAGATATGTTTATGCCTGTACTTTCGCTGTTTAACCTACGTGCAAACATGGTATCATTCAGACTGTAAGTTCCTTTAATTTCGGTTCTGGACGTTTTGGACTCCACAAAGATGCGTGATAACATTATCACACAGAAGCATTATGGCTTAACTCAAACACCCTTCTTCAAGAAATTCTGTTACGCCTAGTCGTACTTTAGAAATGCCCAAGCACTTCGTTACGAATTTAACAAACAACAACAACAAAAATGGTAACGTTGTGGTTTTAGCTATCATTCATAAATAGGAAATTATTCTTAGAGTTGCAAAGACCATGCCGAGGCCCGGCATGACCAGGTGGTTAAAGCACTCGACTCGTAATCTGAGGGTCGCGGGTTCGAATCTCCGTCGCACCAAACATGCTCGTCCTTTCAGCCGTGGGGGCGTTATATGTCACGGTCAATCCCACTATTCGTTGGTAAAAGAATAGCCAACAGTTGGCGGTGGGTGATGAAGACTAACTGCCTTCCCTCTAGTCTTACACTACTAAATTATGGACAGCATATAGCTCTCGAGTAGCTTTGCACGAAATTCAAAACAAACCAAACCAATGCCATGCCAATGTGAATATTTCAGATTTACTGAACAACAAATATCAATTTATCGCCTACGATAAACCAAACGTTGCTTTGAATCCATATTGAATAGTAAGAACTTATTAAGAAATCTCAAAACGTGATTGACTTTCATTTTTCTTTTCTTTTTTTTCTTACGCCTGTGGAGATTCAGAAAATAACATTCAGAACTCGCACTCGTTCATTTCCGTCTGCTCTTCGACATCTCGTGAAATGACGAGTGCAGCCATCTAAGTGTGATTGCTTTGACGGTCCTTCTCTGAACACGAGATCCGAGTATTTGCGGCAAACCGAGTTGGGAGATTTATTGTGAGATGCTAGGACAAAGTCTAACAGATCCTCGCAGCAATTCTAAAGATTTTTTGTTGTCGTGACTAAATTACCTGATCACTCATAAAAACCTTTTCCCAAAGGCCTTTCTTATATCAATCAATAAACAGAAGTTGATTGCACATCTTTCCCCGGCTGATTACTATTATTTGTTGTTGTTTTTTTGTGGGTGAAATATTTTCCAATCAAAACAGTCAGTGTATGTCTCAAACTTGTGAGAGGCCTTGCAGTATATAATGACTTAATACAACAGACACAATACGTTACTTTTCTACATTTCAACCTCTTTCTCCTTCAATGTTCGTTAAAGAAAAATGGCGGATATTTTTCTTCTACGTCCGATGAGTTGAATACCTGTTTGGTAGAGCACATCATCTAAATCAAAACTAGGTTTTTTAAACTAAAAATAAGTTTTAAATTTACATTCTAGTACCGAGGAGACCAACATTTGAAAAACATGCAAGTAAGAATTCTTTACATATGTTTTTATACTTAACTTCCCTGACAGGAAAATAGACAAAGTCCGCCTGTAGAGGTCACCTGTTTTAATCACTCGCACAGTGATGCGTTGTGTCAGTCAGTCAGTAGACACTAAAATGGCGTCACATAAGAGACGTTTAACGTTGCAATTTGTATTGTCGTGACGTCAGTGAAACGTGTGCATGCTTTGAATCACGAGAATAGTTATGGAGTCTGTAGACTTCAACACAGCATGACAAACGCACCTCAAAAGCAGGAAATAAGCATTTTATTATTCTTAATTTTGGTTTCATTTACTCTTAAAACAGAAAACTCTCCGATACTTCATGGAAATACGTCTAGTATAAAAACGTTTTA
Source organism: Tachypleus tridentatus (assembly GCF_004210375.1). NCBI lineage: Eukaryota > Metazoa > Arthropoda > Merostomata > Xiphosura > Limulidae > Tachypleus > Tachypleus tridentatus. The sequence goes on from NC_134837.1 coordinate 212,851,401, forward strand.
AACAAAATAATTTACTACAAATACACACAGTTTGTTTGTTTTTTATTTCGCGCATAGCTACACGTGGATTATCTGTCCCTAATTGAGCAGTGTAAGACTAGAGGGAAGGCAGCTAGTCGTCATCACCCACCGCCAACTCTTGAAATACTCTTTTACCAACGAATAGTGGGATTGACTGTCACATTACAATTTATATCCGCGACCCTCGGATTACGAGTCGAACGTCTTAACCCACCTGGACATGCCGGACCTAATACACACAAAATAGAAAATAATAGGCCCGACGTATCCAGGTGGTTAAGGCACTCAACTCCTAATCTGAGGGTCGCGAGTTCGAATCCCCATCACACCAAACATGTTTGCCCTTTCAGCCATGGAGGGCGTTATAAATTGGTGATTAATCCTATTATTCGTTGATAAAAAGAGTAGCCCAAGAGTTCGCAGTGGGTGGTGATGACTAGCTGTCTTCCCGCTAGTCTTGCATTGTTAAATTAGGAATGACCAGCGCAGATAACCCTCGTGTAGCTTTTCCCGAAATTTAAGAACAAACAAACAAGAGAATAATATCATTAGTAGTGAAAGATAATTTTTCTTTTTCGTAATTCAAAATTTTGTGAAGCTCTTAAAAATACGGTATTTACTTTTGCCTCTGTTCACTTATATGCAAACTCAAGTTTGTTTATGTTTAAATAAAGTTATATGAAGATAAATGTTTACGTTGTCAGAAAATTTTTTAATGTTACAAATCCTTTATACCGTAGAGACCACATCAAATGTTCTGAGGTTCTTCGTTTGCATTGAGAGTAACTGAAAATTACGATATACAGTCTGGCATTTTTCACCTTTTTTTTTTTAAGAAATTTAAGCTCAAGTTTTATGCGTGAATTTCAAATCATACCAATGTTTAATACGTCGTCTTCACCAAGATAATACATGCATTATGTACCAAAACGGAAACCTCAAACAAACCAAATCATTTATGATACTTTAAGTCGCTGTCCTTTAACGTCTCTTTTCTTTTTGTTTGTTTTCGTTCGTATACAGAACTACAAGGTTTAGCCTGTTCGGTCAGAGCGTTATGTTTTAAATTCCTTTCAAATCTCTTTAAAACAATGAAAGAGTCAATGACTCTTGGTAATAACAGAAATAGTATAATGCCAAGGTGTCGCTACCGAGTTTTTCTTTTTAACTATATGCATGGCTGGCATTTCTTAACTTTGAGCTGGCGTTTCTAAGTCTTTTGTTTTTTTCATTAATAAAAGAATTTTACATTGATATAAAAAAAACTTAATCAAATATCACACCTAATTCTTTTTCGTCTATACTAACAAATAATAATTACGTTAATTACAATTATGTTCTATTAATTAGCGAAATAATAATAATTTATTGATTAATGTTAAATTTTATTTTATAAGTGTCGCCAAATAGGTCAAACGATTTACAAGACTTACCTCGTAAAGAGATTAAATCGACCTAAGGATATATTTGTTTGCTTGTTTGTTTTTGAATTTCGCACAAAGCGACTCGAGGGCTATCTGCGCTAGCCGTTTCTAATTTAACAGTGTAAGACTAGAGGGTAGACAGCTAATCATCACCACCTACCTCCAACGAATAGTGGGATTGACCGTTACAATATAACGTTCCACCGGCTGAAAGGGCAAGCATGTTTGGTGTGACGGAGATTCGAACCCGCGACTCTCAGATTACAAGTCAAGTGCCTTAACCACCTAGCCATGTTGGGCCATTGCATTATCGTAATTGATAACATCTACTGAAATCGGCAACTACTTATCTTCAGTCAGGGGTCCCGGAAGTTCGCTAGTTTTTTAACATTTGGAAAGGTAAAAAACATATTCCTTATTTCTGAATATAATTGCTTACTCTTTATACATCAACTGTAGTGTAAAATAATGATCAAACAAAGTGGAATACAAGCAGACTTAGATACCCAGAACTTGTAATATAATTTTTAAGGCATTGTATGGGAAAACAATTGTAAGCCAAATTATTATTTCATCATTGTTATACTTTACTGCGTATTGAACATGTACTTGGATATAAATTGCACATATATACGGATATATATTGCACACATATACGAATATATATTGCGTGTATATTTGAAGGAAATTTTATCTAAAAAAAGTAATTTCTCATCCTAGGACTTTGCAAAAAGCACTTCTTTACGGATATAGTCAGTAATAATAAATAACATTAGTAAATCGGTAGTAATGTTTCCACTGCATACGTAGCGCATCAAGTCCATCACCAGATCTACCGCTGACCTTAAAAAAAAAGGAAAAGTTGAATTTCTTAACAGTTTTTAGCAACTTCAAAGATTTCTAAATCATGTAAACTTTTAACATATGTCCTTATCACTAATAATTTGGCATACCTGTATGTTTAAGTGACTATTTTCATCTTGAAAATGAAACACTGACCTTTCGAAAGTGCTCCAGTTATTGGTTGTTGTTGTTTTTTATTACGTTCCTAAAAATGCTGATATCAGGCTATCTCAAGCACGTGATTTTGATTGGTGTCCAGAGGCGTTGCAAACTGAAAACGCTTCAAAAGACTATTCTGAGTCAGTTTCAAGTTAACTTTACTTTCCATAGTTTACGCTTATGATATAAGGTTTTGTTTTGCCATGCCAAACCAAGCCAAGACCTAAAGAAATCGATACAGAACTCGCAGCTTTATGTTTTATTTACTATATGTTCTTGTCATACTGATTTAAAGTAGAATAAAACACTTATAAATATGCAAAATTATACTGCATTGATGGATATCCACTATATATATATTTGTTTTCTTTCTTTGGAATTTCGCACAAAGCTACTCGAGGGCTATCTGTGCTAGCCGTCCCTAATTTAGCAGTGTAAGACTAGGGGAAGGCAGCTAGTCATCACCACCAACCGCCAACTCTGGGGCTACTATTTTACCAACGAATAGTGGGATTGACCGTAACATTATAACGCCCCCACGGCTGGGAGGGCGAGCATGTTTGGCGCAACTCGGGCGCGAACCCGCGACCCTCAGATTACGAAGCGCACGCCTTAACGCGCTAGGTCATGCTAGGCCCCTATATATATATATATATGTACGTAAGTTGAAATGTATTTCCGGCATGTCTGTGTTTATACTGCTTTCTGTTGTTTGTTTTCGACTTTTGTAATGATAACAAAAGGAAATTTTTGGTGGTTATATCATCCGTGACTGTGATTGCCAATCATTGGTACCGTAATTTCGTGTTGTGTATTATCTGTCCAATAGGGTTGTTACACCTATATTTTCTTTAGTTATAGATATCAGGAGCCCCTGTAGCATAGCGGGATGTCTCCTGACTTAAAATGCTGGAAACCAGGTTTCGATACACGTTGTTATTTTGAATTAAGCACAAAGTTAGCCAATGGGCTATCTGTGCTCTGTCCACCATGAGAATCGAAATCTGATATCCAGCGTTGTTAGTCCACAGATATGCCACTGGGAGGCATTCGATAACACTATGTAACACAAATTTTGTTCCTGGATAGTATGTGTTATTTCTTAATTGCTTATGTTGTAAAAGTACAGAAAACCTTCAAACTTTGCTTTTGTGACCTGGACAATGAAATTTAGAAATTAACCTATTTTCTATGTAAAAACGGGCAAATTTGCACATTTTCATTTACATAAGGTCCAAATAAAACAACATATGAATCGAGATTTACATGTACTTATATTAAAGTTATATAAAAATGTTTAGAAGTGAGTAGTTTTCAAAGATTTGCGACTGTAATATAAATCATTTTCACGTATCAGCCCCCAAATATAGGCTCGGCATTCGACTTTGTTAGATCAAGATCTCTGACCAAGTAATTGAGGTCTCTTTGGTTGGGGTAATATAAGTTTCTCTCACCAGCTGCACCTATAAAATTGTAATCTGGATCTTCAACGTGGGTACAATAAGCTCAGAACAGTGTGGCACTGGGGCGATGGATGATGGAAGGTCCGGATACATGATAGCAGATGCATTCTTGCCAGCCCGACGTTTGGAAGGGTCCACCATGCAGAAATAGCAACTGCTTGAGTAGTCAGTGTGTTCACGCCAAATTCTTGGAATAACGAACTTCATGGCTCTTTTTTCCCTCTGTACCATCCTGTAAAAGAGCAAAATAAAATTATTATGAAGAATAAATTTATTTCATCCACAACTAATGTGTAAGAGGTTCATGCAAAATATTTTATATGTGATATTTTTCTATACTATTAGAAATTTAACAAATTAAAAGATATTTAAGTTTTAAGAGGTCTAAAATTTGTATAATATAAAATCTTACTATTCAAGCAAGTAAAAATTGTCCGTCTTAACTTTTAGAGTTTTCTTGCAGTTCTCGCAGGTAAAATGAGGTGTTCAGGGTTTGTCTTGATCCCTGACAAACATACCGAAATATGTCTTGTAGGCTTCACACATTTCAGCAGATGTTGTCACAGAGTACTTTTTAGCTCTTGTCTTGATAAATTGGCTACATACATAGCAGTATGCGTCTGGAGAATGTTTGCAGCTTCTTGATACCATCTCTGATAAAATCGGATAGGTCTATGTGTTCACTTAGGCAGCTAGAACTAAACTAAAGTGGTGAGTGGTGAGCCCCTGTATGTATATATTACTATGGAAAACTCTTAAAAATTCTCGTAAGTTCTACAACATTCTAGAAAGTTCTTGAAGGTTCGAGAAAATTCTCTATCAGCTACTAAGCACTGAATCCACCTGAAATGTTCTAGAAAATGAGTAAAGTTGAAATTTTCATAACCCAGGTAACAAAAGCAAAGATTGAAGAGAAAAATAAGTCATTTTCCATTTACTTTAGGCATAAGCAATTGGGAAATAACACTTTTTGTCCAGGAACAAGAAAAAGTAAAAATTTTATTACATAGTGTAATCGTAGTTCAGAAGCCAGTAGTTTAAGAACAATTTGAATAACAAATATTTATATTCTTAGTTGGATTTTAACTCTTAAAGCAACGTGTTTCAAGTGACGTAGGTTTATATACAATTCGAGTATGTCTGTGTACCTATTAGTTTCTGTTATTTCTTTGTTTTTAACTTTTGTGATGATAAAAAATAAATTGTACTGTAAAAGCTAACACGTAATTTGTGGCTGGCACAAAATAATTTTCAGTATAAACATATAACTGGTTAGAGAATCATGCAACTTACAGCTCGCTCAGTTGATACATATATACATATATAGAAGTACATGCGGAACACATTTACGAAAAGCAAATTCCATAGGTGGCACTTAAAATGTTAACCCTAAAACCATATTTACTTATTCCGTGGCTCCATTAAGTAATTTGCTGTTAAAAGTATGAATTTAATGTTAGGGCTTCTTAATTCACTAATCCATTACTAGGATTATTAAACTATCTAATGTCAACATATGATAAATTAATCATTTTGAAATTTACGTCACTGAAGATAAACTTGGTATTGCTGTCTGTCATGTCTACGTCGTCTGGAGCCATACTAAAATCGAAGAGATTATTAAATGTTGGTTTGATTTGGATGTTTGGTGTGACGGGGATTCGAACCCGCGACCCTCATATATGAGTCGAGTGCCACCTGGCTATTGAATATTGATGGAATGTGGTGTCAGTTAATACCACTATGTTGTTATAATGAATTAATATTTACAGTTTCACTAGGTCACTTTACAGTGCCACCTATAATAATATCTTCATGTATTTCCTACGCAAAATTTAGACACCTATACCAACCGAGAAAGTTGAATGATTTGCTTCACCACCTATTTTATTTTGTATCAATCCTGTATAGTTTACTAGTTATCTCTTAATATTTAACAGCAAATAAAAAAATCATCATCATTTTGCGAATCATGAAAAGAAATTAAAGGTTGTCCCCCAGTTTATAGACTTACAGTTGTCCCCTAGTTTATAGACTTACAACGCTAAAATCCGGAGATCGATTGTCCGTGGTGAGTAGAGTGTAACAACAAAAAAATAAACAATGATTTGTTTGTTTGTTTGTTTGTTTTGGAATTTCGCACAAAGCTACTCGAGGGCTATCTGTGCTAGCCGTCCCTAATTTAGCAGTGTAAGACTAGAGGGAAGGCAGCTAGACCGCCAACTCTTGGGCTACTCTTTACCAACGAATAGTGGGATTGACCGTCACATTATACACCCCACGGCTGGGAGGGCGAGCATGTTTAGCGCGACGCGGGCGCGAACCCGCGACGCTTAGATTACGAGTCGCACGCCTTATGCGCTAGGCCATGCCGGGCCGAATAAACAATGAAGAAAATTTAACTGTTTTTTTCTTCCAGACAGCGTGTTTTCTTATAGCAAAGCCACATCGGGCTATCTGCTGAGTCCACCGAGGGGAATCGAGCCCCAGATTTTAACGTTGTAAATCCGTGGAGTTATCGTTGTACTAGAATGGGGCTCTTCCAGACAGAAAAGTAGAACATATAATTAGAATAATTTCAAAATTTTTTAAAGCACAACAATTTTATAGTAATTCCTTCTCTCCCTGTTTCTTTCGCTATAGCAGACAGTACATGGTGGTTTTGCTCTAAGCCGCACCAAAGTTATTTAATAAGGAACTTAAAACCCTACAGAACAACTTCTCTTATTATGCTGAAACGAGTAACATGATCACAAAAATCACGTGAGCTGATAAAATTCATCAGAATAAAATACTGGAAAATGGCAATTGCTTTACGTAACTAGCAGATGTATCGGTATAATGAACAGCGTGAGCTTTATGAAAGTTTTTTTTTAATATGTCTGTAGCAATATAAAGATTGAAGTAACGTAATCATAAGGTTATTCATGTATGCTGGGTTTGATCACCTAAAATTCATTTCATTTTCTGTTTCAGTCTTTTTTATAACAAAAAGTAACTGTTGCTTAGAAACATTACAGTTAATACAAGTCTATCTTGTGTAAACAATGTATAAAAATACAATCTTTTAAACGAGTGATGCGATTAGAAAACGAAATGCAATTGGACAGTTAATGATTAACTAGCTGTGTATCTAAACAGTGTTTTGTATTAAATATACTAGTAATGATTTATAAAGTACACAGACTGTATGTACACCGATAACATGAAACAGGAAAACTACAAAAATCCCATCAGCACCGCTACTTGCTCCTTCCAGTGACTAATCAATGTTTAACCAGCAATGAAGAAGCTACAACGTCTGAGAATTTTAAAACTAATTTCTACTTCACATTCGAATTATTCCTAGTTGATTAAACAATATTTAATGGGTCAAAATGTAAAAGCATATCAATATTTCTGTGACGACTAGAAAATTGAGTCCGATCAATATGTTACTATGTGAAGTGACCCCAGCATCGGTTGTTTTCAATGTTTCGATTTCAAAATAACTTATCAAAGAGAAATGTTACTATTATTTTAACGTATTGTGACGTCAGATTTTTTTTTATTATTCTTTACGGTTTGGAGAAGAGAACGTTAATTAACTCAATGAGTTCTTCTACACGAATGGTCAGTCTGATAAAAAAACACCTAATCTTTCTGGTATTGAAATCGGTGAAATCAAGCATGTAACTAAAATGTGTTAAAGGTGTTATTATTACATATGCGTAGTTGTAATCTACACGTATAGATTTTGTTAATCGATTAGAACAAACACGTGTAGATTAATACGCAATGAAATCGGTTAGAACAAACACATGCAAGCTACGTTTAGTTAACTTTTGTTCCGAGTGCCGTTGAGATACCTCACACCATACATTTTAATGAGTTGTATCCTACTTTATATCTGTCTAAAACAAAGCAGAAGTTATTAATTCATGTCAAAAAATACAGTAATTTCAAAATTCAGTTATGAGTATATATTTGTTTGTAGTTAAGCACGACGCTACACAATGGGCTCTGCACATCACGAGTATCGAAACCCAGTTTCTAGGGTCATAAGCCCACAGACACGCCGCTGTGTCACTGGGATGCTTTTTCTAATAAACATTTCTATTTATTCTGTCGACGGTCTTCTAGTTAATGAATTACGAAATTACTTGTCAGAATTACGATTTTGTTCTAATTTTAAAACTATAAATTTTTTATGTTGTTAGTTTCCTTTTGAAAGGTTTATCATTGAAAGTAGTGTAATATAAGTGAGGCCACACAATCGTATACCCAAGTGAATCAAATAGAAAGCAGAAAGTTTTGGATAAGAGCGGATCACATTACTTGCATTTCAGACACCAACTATATAAAGTAATTACCTCAGTTGTTCTCAGACTATAGGTAATAGGTCGCTACCTCCACAGTTCTCCTCGAAGAAATTGTAGAGATGCAAATGACTTCGAAAATTTTTTTTCCGTAGATATTCATACGTTCATAAAATGTTACATCACCTCTTCAATTACTTCACCGTCCAACTTTGTATTGTACTAGAAAAAGGTTTTGTTTTTGTTTTCGTTTCACATTTTTGTACAATGCTACTGATGGGCTGTCTGTGTATATATATATATATATATAGCCTGCTTTACTTTTAATGTTATGGATTAGAAGGAAAGGTCCTAGTCAACAAAGAAACCCCTAATTCTTAGGCTATTCTATACTCCACATAAAACCCTAGAGTGCACAGCGCAATTTATTTCCTTTTTTCAGCAGCAGGCCTCAAACCCTAGAATTCAGAGTACTGGCATACTAAACTAGAGTTAATCACGTTGAATGTTGTAACAGGAAAACACTTAAAGGTTATTCGATGTCATATGACGTATGCAATCTAGCGTGACGTAATTTTGGTCGACACAAAGATAAAAATAAGGAACAAGATTTTTTTGTTCTTGTTTTCGGCTTGACTAACTTCTGTATGTACAGAAAAAAAAAAGATGTATCATAATAATATATATATATATACATACATACATACATACATACAAGCATTATACAGGGTAACGCAAAAATCGCGCACAATTATAATTTTGTTAGAGTAACCAAGTTACACACACATCCCATTCCCTCTTTGGTGGCTCAGCGGTAGGTTTGAGGATTTGTAATGTCTAAAAATTGAGTTTCAATACACGCGATGACCATATCACAAATAGTCCATTTTTTTTTTATTTTTGCACATAGGAACAACCAAATTACGCTTCATCTTTCTTTAATGTTTCTTGTATAAACAGTGTCGGTTAAAATGTTAACAATATATCTAATGTATTTTTACATATTTTTTCATTAGCATATATTTTTATTTAAAGGATTATCTTACCATTGTATGCAGATCTAGGACTAAACTAGATTCTCTAAACTATATGTAGCTCGTGAGGTTGTTCAGATTACAGCTAAATATATTGCTCACAGAGAGAATTGTTTGTTTGTAGTTAAGAGCAAAGCTACACAATAAGCAATCTGTGATCCTTGATCTGCCTACTACGGGTATCGAAATCCGGTTTATAGTGTTGCAAGTCCGCAGAAATGCCACTTTGCCACTAGGTGGCTATAGCGACAAAGTGTATTGGTTTGATTTATTTTGAATTTCGCGCAAAGCTACACGAGAGCTATTTGCGCTAGCCATCCCTAATTTAACAGAGGGAAAGCAGCTCGTCATCAACATCCACCGCCAACTCTTGAGCTACTCTTTTACCAATGAATAGTGGGATTAACAATAACATTATAACGCCCTCACAACTGAAAGGGGCGAGCATGTTTGGTGTGACAGGGATCCGAACCCGTGAACCTCGGATTACGAGTCGAGTGCCTTAACCACCTGGCCATGCCGGGCCGACAGAGAGTATCCAATGAACGAAGCAATGCATAACCGCGCGTTTGTTTGTTTAGCGCAAAGCTACAGAATAGGATATCTCGCCAGCTACTAAATCCAGAATTCTACCAACCAGCACCAAAGATAAACTGAAATATAAATCCAACTGAAGAATCAATTAACTCTGATCAATATAAGCAAGAACCTAAAATCACTGATGTGTACATTTTTAGTTATTATGTATACAGGTGTACATTGCTCAGAAAGTAATGGCAATTATAAACAAAAAAAATTGACTAACAGTCTCAGTATACAAGTGTAATTAGTGTAAACAAATACTTGATTTACTTCTGCACTAAAGTGTTCTGTTGGACGAGTAAATAAAATCAAAATTAAGAGTAACAAATATTTCTGTTTCTTGGTTATGCAGTTCGTATTTCAAGAAAGGTTGTAGCCTGCAGAGTGCATGATTTTTCTCGTGATTCATAACATGTGCACGTTTTGCTGACACTACGACAGCGTGAATTGCAGCTTCAAACGTCCCTTTCGTGACTTCATTGGACTGTCTGACAAACAACACACTCCACCAACATCACTACATTGTAATTTCTCTAAAATCATAAAAAGTACATTGTGAACAGAAAACATTAACCTTTAACTTTTACCACCCCCTAGTTGTGATACAGATCTAACAATTACCGTAAAAATGACTCGCTCAATTTGTAAAACTCCAGGCACTGAATGTACTAATTGATTAACCACCACCTTATCAATTATTTGGTTTGGTTTTTCAATTTCGTGCCTAGTAACACAAATGCTATCTGCACTAGCCGTCCCTAATTCAGTAGTGTAAGACGAGAGGGAAGGCAGTTAGCCATCACCACCTACCACCAACTTTTGGGCTACTCTTTTACCAACAAATAGTGGGATTGACCATCAGTTTATAACATCCCCACAACTGAAAGGGCGAGCATGTTTAGTGTCACGACAAATCGAATCCGCAATCCTCGGATTACGAGTCTAGTACAAGTAGTTTTTTTAAAAAATAAAACTAGACGAATGATTTATATATATATTATTTATTTTTGTATTAAAAATATTTGTATAAATATTCAACTTCGTAATACAGCAATTACAAAACTACAAAATAATTTGCACATCCATGTATTTATCTCTTATTAAAGTATTAAAATGTCATAATTTATTTCCTTTCAAATTTAAAAAACCCATGAGCAGTAAGTACATCATGAACTAGTTATCTTGTATCCAAAATTTGAGGCTGGGACCAAAGAACCTCCACCAATACTTCTTCTGAAACAATTTTGAGTTCCAGTTACTGACTCCATGGTGGATAAAATGTTCGATTTCAATAAGGATGAATCTGCCAGTACACATGTGGTCCCTAAAGAAACAGGTGTAGCTACTCCAACATAACGCATGATATTGTTATATCCATTCATGTTTAGTGTTTCCAATGGTGGTGTAGTTACACTGGTGAAGTTCTGAAGATTTGATACAGGCTGGAGCATTAATCCAGGAATGTCTGCATTTGTTACAATGGTTTGAGAAATGTCTGATGATGATGTTAAAATAAATGGGTGAGAAAGTCTGGGTGAAGTTACTACTTCAGTTGTGCTGTTTGATGCTTGGTTGCTAGGAAACATTTCAACTCCCATACACCCTACAGCTCTGGTAACTGATTCTTTGTCAGAATGAACACCAAATTGCTCAATAATTCCCAGCTGTTGGGATAATTCAATAGAAGGAAGACCTATAGGAACACTGTTTGGTATCTGTAAGGAACCAGAGGAAACAGAAGAACTAGTAGTGGGAAAATGAATTCCTGCAACGTCTACCTGCACTACTTGTTCTGGTTGGATGACTGGATGTGAAACCAAATACTGAACGCTAGGAAGAAGGGATTGCTGACTCAGACCAGAAGGCTCTGTAAACTGTGGAATCAAAAATCCAGGTTCTGGTCTTATTCCAGAAACTCCTTCTTGGTTGAAGGAAAGAAATGGAATGATGACTGAACCTCCGCCATCTGTTTGAACATGGTACAAAATAGTTGTTCCAGATTCCAGACTGCCATGTTGCACCATAATTCCAGAGTTGGTGGCATCAGGAGTCGAACTGTTTATGTGGAATACTTGAGAAGGCTGAGAACTTGATGACCATATGGTTGTAGGATTGTTATGAGAACTAGAAAAAGTGGGGCATGAAGTCACAACCTTTATACCATGACAAAATTCGTGTTGACTATAATTATGTGAAAATAAATTGGCTAGCTGCTCATTCCTTATGTTATTTGTAGAGTTACTCTGACTTTGTTGCTGAGTAATGCTTCCTAGTTTATCTAAGTGAAAATTCCCTTCACTTGAATTACTTCTTGCTGTAGTGGAGGATTCATTCATTTGACAGTTTGATGCTGTATTTCTTCCATGGTTTGAGGAAACTTGTGGTTTGTTATTGCTATTATTGTTATTGCTTGTTAAAGACTTGTCAATCAAGCCATCATTAGTTGAAAACAGCAAAGTTCCATCTTCACCAGAAATGGGAATCACAAAGACAGGTGTACTGATATCAGATTGCACACCATCCTGAACTTTGAATGACATTTCTGACATTGTATTCTCAGATGTTTTACGAGAGCTGGCTGTTGGATGTGTCTGTGCTAAGGTAACAGATGTTACATTATTCATGGTGGCTTGGGGAACACTACAGTTTGGAGAATCAAGTGGAGTGCTTTCCAAAACACGAGAGTTTGGAACAGCCAAATGCACAGTGAGAGAAGCTGTTGTCACTTGAGTGTTTCCAGATTGGAAACATCTACTGTGAGAACTAGTAGTACTTAAATCTGAGCTTTCAGAAGAGCATATCACATCACAGATAGTATCACCCACTCCCGAACAATTGTCAAATGAGCCCTCACAGCTTCTGTGAGTCTTTAAATGATTTTGATAGGTATCTTTTCCCTTGAAGTTTTTTCCACATTGTTCACACTTAAAAAGTATACCATCTGAGATCTTTCTATTTTTCTTGTATTTAGTTTGAGAATTAATTGATAAATTCTTCTCAACAGATAATCTTCTGGCTGGACCTTTTCCAATCTTTTTGAGGTGATTTTTCTTGATATGAAGGGGTAAATTACCTAGTGAATAACAACATTTATACTTGTGCTTTAAATAAACTATAAAGTTACAACTATTTATTAATAAGATATAAGGGTAAAAAAATATCTTGCTGAATTAAATTACGTATATTAGTCCTAATAAACCCTGCACATAAAATTATCTTTTGACTGTTAACTGATTGGTTGAAATATGCATGGTGGGGTAAAAATTACAATTAAAGTTGGGATAAATAGTTCAACATACAATAAATCTTTATTCTCCTGAAGAAAAGTAGTGAACTATTCAAAAGCACCAATGTTTGGTACTCATTTAAAAATCATTACAATTTTTATATACTTGTGGACTACAGACAAGAACTCAGATGATAACCATGCAGAAAAGAAGGGATCTCTATTTTTACTTTTTTTTTCCCTCACCCATTCATTTGGTTTTCCACACGTCACTAATGAATAATTAGAAATTAAGGAAACAGAGCTCTTCTTCAGAGTTGCACTAGAATATTTAAATACGATTATCCTCTCCTCACCCTGCTTTGAAATGTAAAACTTTTACAAGAAACAAACTGTCCCTACCACCAATTTCAGAACCCAAAAAATTTTTGCAAAAAAAAAAAAAAAAAGATGTGTCCTAACAAACAGCGTTTGTTTCAGTTTGAGTAACTGAAATAGAATTCATCATTTCTGGTGGTTACCATTTTGAAAACAGAATGAGACAAAATCTTGTTGAGTCTCATGGCATCTACTGAAGCAGATGGTGTCTTCTGCAGTGAGTTTTAACTTCTTCTGTTGAAAACAAAAGATACCATCTTACCAATATTTCAATGTAAAACTGAAATTAAGATTTTTACACTAAAACATTTAATTTACTGATAACTGATGCATTTAATCTCATATTTCTAATGTGTGTGTGTGTGTGTGTGTGTGTGTCATTATTTTTCAGGTTTTTGAGGCAAAGCACAAAAGCAGTCATACTTACAGAGGCAATTTAAAGAAGATAGTTTCATAAGTGTAATCCAGAAAAAACACATTTGTAAATTCTCAGTAACAACGGAAATGAAAAAAGAAACCTAGTGGTTTCTAGTATCTAATGTAAATGTGTGTGTATATAATTATAATCAAATAAAATAACTTGTTCTCAATTACTGTCAAGTTTTCAAGTTCTTAAAAATAGTGTCTAAATGCTAATAAAGCTTAAGTGTTTCAGTAAGCAATCGAATCAAATAGTTGCTTCATAACGTGACAGTATTGTTTCATAACTATCAGACTTGGTCACATTTTTTGAGATGTTGAGTTGACTCTCCATTAGGATTTGTGAAGCATTTTGTGAACATTAGAAGCACAAGAAAAAACTATGAACTGCATGAACAGTAGTCACAATTAAAGAACTTATCCTTACTGTGAATCCTCAGGTGGACGTTAAGGGCCGTGAGAGAAGGAGTTAAATAGTTACAGTGTTTGCAACGTTGAGTTTTATCTCTATGTTCCTGTTCATGCTCCCGTAACGCTCGACGGGACGGGGTGGCAAAATCACACTTGGAACATTTCAAAGGATTGTCCATCAAGTGAATCATTCGTACGTGTGTTTTCAAGTTTGCTGAAAAAAAAAACAAGTTAGGATACAAATACTTAAGTCATTAACATTGCTACCATTCTAATTAAACACACTGCTAAAGATAAAATAATTTCTGAAGTACTTCAAAAAAAAGAATAAAACTGCCCAAAAATAGTTCACCAAAGTAAATACACAAACAAGGACTTCTAGCAGTAAAACTACACAATCTATAATTTGTAAGAATATTTGAACTGTTCATGATGTAACAGCACTTCTATTGCACTTGTACAAGGAACTTGCATTGGGATTCATACTTACAAATATTTAAGTGAAATTTTAATTTCCAGGAAACATCTACACTCTTGTACATTAAGGAGTTAATTCACAAAACATAAAACCCATAATGTACAAAGATGAATTACTCAAAAAGTCCAAACCATATTTTACAATTACTTCTACCTCAAAAAAAATTGTTCACTTTTGTATTTCAGGTCAAAATAATTCAATTAATAAATGCTTGATTGACTCGATTATATTCAATACACAATGATACTAAGGAACATTTTGTTACAAAATGAATGTCCCTCCCCCACTACAAAAAAGTTATGACTGTTTATGCCATGAACTTTCTTCACACTAACAATTATAATCTTATATACATATTGTGAACCGTGATGTCTGTCTGAGCATCCACCTGTTCCCCTTTTAAAAATCTCCACAAGCAGACAAAGCTCAACATTCACTTTTAAAATGGTGGAAGAACAGTCATGATAATGTTAATACCAAATTTTGTATCACAAACAGGATATTGTACATGTATTGTTAGGAACTAATCACAGTATCATTCATATACCAAAATCTGACGTAACTTAAACAACAAAAATGTGCATGTATTGTTGAGTGGTTCTTAGCATGACTGATATATTCAACAATTATTTTTTGCAGTGAGTGGTATAAGTAATTCAGAGTTTTGGATCTGAATGATATGTAGAGTTAACTGCATAGGGGACAAAGATATGAAAGTTAAAAAATAGGTGGTATAAGTAATTCAGAGTTTTGATAACACAATTTCTTTTTAAAGGCAATGAAATAATTTTAAACTGATAGATTGACTTAAACTTTTCCTGTCATTGGGAATGGGTACTTTTGCTTGTTTAGAAATATAACCTTTAAATATGGAAAAGCAAAATAGGGAGAGAAGGACTGTGTTTAGAGAGGTAAGCTTACCCTCCCCCTTTTACTAAAGAAAGTTAACTGCTGATAGTATATCACAGCCACAAGTGGTTCATATTTAGGTCTTAACTATTATTCTTAAACAAGAGTACACTTATGCTCAAAAGGTGTGGAGTTTATTCCAGTAGCAGTGTGAACCAATCTTAAAAAGAGACAGAGTGGATTAAAGAACACTTTTCCCAACTATCATTCATTCCAAAGTAAATATTTGTAAATATAAAAGTTATGAATCATTGTAAAAAATATATGACAGTACAGCAATTTACACTATAAATATAAGAAATACACAAACTCTGAACAGTTATAGATAGCATTGTCAAAATAAGTACAATAGTACAAGTATTCAATCAGAAAAAATTAGATATATTTTAAATTGTTATTGGTATCAGAACCACACATTTCTTCTCTTTATTTCATTGGATTTTTTTTGCAGACCAACAGTTAGCAACTACTGGCATAAAATATAATAAATAAATGCAGTGTTTGATCTCAAAGATGTGAGATTAAATAGATATTCAACACTAATGCAGAATCTCCAATGTCCACCATTATCACAAACTCAAACTTAGATAAAACAAAGTGTGTCACAGACATCACAATATCTACTTAGCAAGTTAAACAACCTTGCTAGCTGTACATACCAACTTAGATAATCAACTGTGTCACTAGTTTTATTATTTGATAGTTTAGTAAAATAGAATCTTGCTAAAGCCTCAAGAAATCTTTACCTTTTATTGCACAAGAGTAGGGGCACGTATCACATTTATAGGGTTTCTCTCCAGTATGAATTCTCATGTGTCGCTTCAGGTCAGAGTTGATTTTGAACTTAGTGTCACAGAGAGCACATTGGAATGGCTTGTCCCCCGTGTGAGTGCGTATGTGAACTGATAACTGACTGGAACTACGACAACTGTATGGACAAATCTTGCATCTGGAGTAATGTTTAACATTTTATTTTTAGATATACAGAATAAAATTGTGATGGATGTACCAAACTTTTTTTATAATTTTACGAATGTTTGTGCCTTATAATCATTATAAAAAGAAATTTAAACAATTAATAAAGAAAAGAGTGAACAATACATGAAGAGGAATGAGAAATATTAAAACAATTAATAATAAATTATATGTAGCTTGAAAAAGTTTAAAAATATACATAGTTGCAATAATTAATATGAAATCACATACAAAAAAGCTAAATAAGAAATGAAATATAAACACAGAGGCCCTTGAAATAAACAAAGGATACCCACACCAAGAAACTTCAAATCCAACATTGCAATTAGCAGTTCTTGTCAATTTTACAGGGAAGGGGCACTATATGAAATGTTCACACAAGCCATGATTTTGTCTAAAGCCAGTTCTGTGTAACCAAGAAGGTAACACACAGAAAAGGAACACAGACGTACAACTAAACACCTGTATTAAAACAGAATTTAAAACTTTTAAGTTCCTTAACACAAAGCTTTGCTTTCTGTAAACTGTGAAATCTTTAAGTCTTTGTTTCAGCCACATTAGTATCTGAATTACTAATCATCTAGTTATGATAGAGGGCTGATAGAAAAAAATCTCCATTATATAACATAATTTAAATACAATAAAAACTAATCATGATGAAAATGGGCATTCTGGAACTTTTATATCTAGTTTTGTTTTTTTTTAATTATATTACAGATTAAGTAAACTAATTTCTTACTTGTACGGTTTCTCATTGGTGTGAGTTCGAAGGTGTTTTGTTAAGCTACCATTGTCCTTTGCTGCATAACTACCTGCAAGACACGTTAAAACATTAATGAAGTGGTTAAAAATGTTATCACTACACAAGTAACTGAACAAAATTAGTTGTAGGTTTATATTAAGAAATAATGAATATATGAAAATAAATTAAACTGAGACTATGTTCACAATTAAAAAAACATATTACTCTTTCATCATTAACACATTTTCACACGAATTACTTACATTAGGTAAGATAGAATTTTCATTACATCAGATATTTACAATTTTACTTTTTTTTTACCATGGTTGACATAATATTTATTTTCTATGAGTGTAAAAACTTTACTTTATAGATGGCTGCTATGTTTCTTAACCAATTATTGTGAAGGAACTGACCATTCCTTCTCAGAATATAAAAATCTCTACTGTGTCACAGCTGATATCTCAAATTACTACAAATTTAAGCTTTCATTTTTCCATTTTTCAACTTGTATACATATATATATATACACACACACACACACACATAAACGTTTAGTAGTGCTGAAACTAAAATATCTTAGTTTACAGCTCTCCATAAAATCCAACAAAACTACTATTGATTAAAAGAACAAACTAATAATCAAAGAAAGCAATGCATTATTTCAATTAGTCTGAAATCATTTTCAGCGTGATAATTAAGTCAAAATGCACTAAAAAAAAAAAGACTTTTCTTTATCTCAACTCACTGCCATGCAAGATTCTCTGCAAACTGATTTTAACATGACTTCTAATCCCCACTTCCATCAGACATCTCCTCAAGTATCAAAGTTAAAAATATATCACAACTATACAAGCTAAAATGAAAGAATTCATTACATGGAAAGAAGTCAAACCATTCTTCCAAGTTCATAAACATCTGTAATGAAAACTTAAATCAGATAATTAAATCAAAACTTTAGAGGCCAGACAACAAGTACTCCCAATTTTCCATCAAATATTTTCAGAAACCAAAAAGAAAGTAGCTCTTTCTCTATTTTAAAGAGCACAGCTTAAATGTTGCTCAAACAGTAAATACATATATATTTACTGTGGTGTATACAGTCTCCACACAGGTGGTACTTCAATGAAACATTTGATTTGTTTATTTGTTTGTTGTTAAGCATAAATCTATACAATGGGCCATTTGTGTTCTGTTCACCAATGGTATAGAAACCTGGATTTTAGAGTTGAAAGTCTGCAGACATACTGCTGTGCCACTTGAGTGGCCAAACTTTTGAGAATAGACTCATAAAAAATTGAATATTGAGCATAATTTATATTTTGCTCAAACACTAAATACAGTAATTGAATAGATGGTGATGCAATCAAACATTTGAGAATAGACAGAAAAATATTTAATTTTAAAATATAAAACAATCGAAGTTGGTAACAACTCCTACTAAATGAGGAAACTAATGAGAAAATGGTTGTTTTTATTATTTAAACAAAAATCTTAACCTATTTATCTACCCCTATTATATTCTTTATGGCCAAAAAAAATTAGTTTCTGTTACAGTTATGTCAACTTCCATTAAAAAGAAAACAAAAACTAATAAAACTTCAATGTTTTTTTATTCTTAACCTATAACTGTTAACCAGTAATAAAAACAACAGTTTTGAATTTTGAAGAAATAGATAAATATTGTTACTCAAATTCTTATCACTAATTTGTATTATACCTCTTTCATATCTGGTCTTCTTAAAGCCAAATAATTCATTCCATGAAAGAAAGAAAACTTTTTTCACATTTAATTAAAATATTCAAGAGTGGAACAAGGAAAACAATTGACATTTAAATTTCAGATAATAGAAAAGAACCCAAAGGTGTACTTAACTAATTCTCTGTTATGAAAATATGTCCTTTCATTAAAATAAATAAAAAGTTCAATGTTCATTATTGTTGAGCAGTAATGAAAACAACAGATTTGAATTTTAATAACCTGGCAGGTTATGAGTCTGACTGCATATGGAAACACAACTCTGAATAAGATTGTCAACAAACCATTTAACAAAAAAACAACTTAATGCTACAGAATAATGTGAGAAGCTGATAGTAATAATACAAAGATATCACTCAAAATTAATATCTTCTGAATATCTAAAGATATATTATGCATGAAAGTTTTGTTCATCTCTTATAAAAATAAAGTTTATTTGTAGTATTAGCTTTACACAAACTAAAAGGTGCTGTGATCCCAGACTGAATTAGACAGCTACACACCTAGTCTGTGTCTGCCACTTTATATGGCCTGGTGATCAATTCGTCAATTACAAGTTATCAAATGTAATTCTATACAAAATATTGAAAAAACAAACATGAAAAAATGTTATATTTTCATTACTAAAAAGCCTCTGATCCAGTTACGGATCTTTCTTCTTAATCCAGTCCCAAGACTCTCAGTCCTTCGTGGATATTTGGAATACACATATGCACACGCCCTTTCCTAATATCATAGTTCAGTCACAGGTATTATAGTTTGATAGTTTTTAGGAGCTTTAATAAAGGTAAGTGCACTACATACATATACACACACACACCACATATTTTATGTTTCATTCAAAACTTCCACATGAAAATTCGTCTGCACTTAAAAATGCTTTGAATTTTCTACATTTAGAGATAAATATCACAATAGTCATATTTAAAGACCTGTACATAACTATAGCTACCTTATGTATTGGTAAATTGGATGTTTAGAACTGGTTATAAGAAAATATTACCTTTTTAAATAATATTGCTTTATTCCCAATACATATTTCAACTTGTACATCCAAAGAAAAAAACAAAACTTCACTAAAGAGTTTTGAATGAATTTTTGCAAAATCATGTTTTTTCAACTTTTGTCACTAAAAGAACAGGAAGAAAAAAAGATTTATACATCTGTGGAACAAAATTTAAATTTTCTCGACGTATTATTTGCAAATATGCTATAATAATCCATAAAATCAACATATATATTGATAGATAGACAGATAACATTATGTTTTGAGACAATGAGGGACATATTGGTTCATTTGGGCTGTTTCATTCTCTAAACTACACTAAAACTATTAAAAAAATAGAGAAAAATTACCTCAAAGTTAGCCATTATCATTCAAATAATTATCAAGCTGGCTATTAAACTCATTTAAATTTACTGCTCCCACGACATCTAAAGGCAACCTCTTCCAAAAGCCAAACAACCTGCTATAAAAATAAAACTGTCTTAGCTGAAGATAATTTCTACCCTACCAAAATTTATATCTGTGTCTCCTAGTCCTACTATTCTCACCGTTAAGTAAGGAAAAGGATGATTCATCACCATGATTAATTCCCTCAGCAATCTTAAGCACCTCAATCATAAGATCCCTTCTAAGTCTTCTTTTTTTCAAGAGGAAACAGTTTTAGAGATCTTATCTTCTTCTCATACGATAACACCTCAATCCTAGATACTATTCTCATAACCCTCTCATATCTCACAATTTAATGTCCTTCTTGAGGTAAGGAGCCAAAGACTGAATACAATACTTCAAACATAGCCTAACCAGCAACCAGTACAATGAAATTATAACCTCTTTAGACTTGAATTCATTATTCCTTTAGATACAGTCTAAATTCCTATTTGCTGTACTACTAGTAACAACACACAACTTGGATGCATTTGTAACAATTTAAAACCAATCTGCCATTTATTCATCTAACTCTCTAAATGGCCTAAATCCTTTTATAAATCAGAAGCATACTCTTCACAGCTAGCAATATCAACAGCAAACTAAAGTAATTTATTGACTATTTCTTCATATATGCCTTTGATGCAAATCAAAAAGAATAAATATTCTGAGTCATGAGGTACCCCCACTTGTGAGACTAATCCAATTTGATTGAACTCCATTTGTATCAACCCTCTGCTTTTTTTCATCTAACCACTCTTTTATCCAATTTGTTAACTTATCTCCCACACCTACAGAGATTGCTTTTACAAGTCTTATGTGACACCTCGTAAAAGGTTTTCCAAAAGTCCAAATCTACACCCTTGTTTTCATCTACATAAGCAGTAACTTTTACAAACAATGTCAAAAGATTTGTAAGGCAAGATTTTTTCCTTATTGAAGCCATGTTGATTATCCAAGAAAATTCTAATTGTTTAAAATGACTTTACAAAACATCTTTTAACAGACTTTCCAAAGTTTAACCAAAACAGATGTAAGACTAATTGATCTATAATTACTGGGACAATTTTTTCACCTCCCTTGAAAAGAGGAGTTACATTAGCTAATGTCCAATCTTCTGATACCCTGCCCACTATTCAAGAACTGGCAAAAAATAGTAGTAAGCAGCTCACACCAATCTTTAACCTTCTTTAAAACCCTTATGGAAATATCTGGCCCAGGAGCTTTATTATTTGTTCAAACTCCACAATTTGTTTCTTAACCAGCTCAGAATTAATGCAGTCATCTTGTTTGATTGCATTGTTATTTATCAACTGTTCAAATTGTGGAATATTGCTCAAATATTCATTAGTAAATACTAAATAAAAAGTAGAATTCTGTAACCCAACTTTCTCATAATAATTATATAATAACCTTCCTTTATCACCCTTCAAGGGTCCTACAATGATTCAACATTTTATTTACCCTTAAAGTATTTAAAGAAATCCTTACTGGTAATTTTTACATTTCCATCCAAACTTTTATCATAAATCATTTTTAATGTCTTAAATTTCTATTTCACCAACTTTCTTGGTTTTCTAAAATTTGTCAATCTTCTTTTACAATAGTCGATTTAACTTTCTTACACTTGTGATACTTTTCTTTAATTCTATCTCTTAAATTCTTTGTGATCCAACCTGGTTATTTAGTTACAGCTATCCTTTTCTTTCTGTCAGGAATATATTCATTTGTAATATTTAAAAATTCAATTTTTTTTTAAATTTGCAACCAAAATATCATTGTTCCTTATCTCCATATGTAGCAAAAAAATAGATCAATTCAGGTTAAGTATTAGCATGCAGGATCACTTTCAAAACATGACCCAAAACTCGAGTGCTTTCAGATAGTTGACCATTCTTCTTCAGGATAATAAAGGATGTATTCTCCTAACAGACCAATGATCACTTACTCCCAGATGTTTCCAAATTTCTACAGTCTCAATTATTTCAATATTTGTGAAGTTAACAATAAATCCAAAATAGCATTATTTCTGGTAGGTTCCTTGACTAATTGGCAAAGACAGCATTCCTGAATTGTTTCTAAGAACCTTTTTCCCTTATGGTTTGACTTAATCTGCATGCCTAAAATTAAAATCACTCATAATTATGACTTCATTAACGGCTGAAATATTACATCCACTATATATAGTTTCTCATTAATTTTACCTATATTATTTGGTGGTCTGAAACAAATTCCTAGCTAAATCCTTTTCCCTTTATACCCACTAACAGAAACACATGTAGATTCAGTCTTCTTCATCTTATATTTGATATCCTCAACCACAACATAATGTAACTCATATTACACATAAAGCTACTTTTCTCCTTTCTTCAGTACTCTATCTCTTTTAAATAGCCATAACCCTGTATTTCAAAGAAACTGTCATCAAAATCATCTACGTTTAACCATGTTTCAGTTGTTCCCATTATATTAAAATTCTTCATTCCTACCAGTGCTCTAAGGTCATTATTTTTTTTATTATACTTATAGCATTACAATAGTAAAAATTAGTCCTATTCTTATAACTACTTGTATAATCATTTCCTTTACTCAACATTTCTCTGTTTTTATTCCTTTTGTATTAAGTTTCTATGACCCTCATCACAATCTAGTTTAGTTTAAAACTTTCCTTACATTTGAGATAATAGCCTTAGACAACAAGCCAGTTTCTACCTTATTTAAATTTAAACCATCTATTCCAAAAAAGTTTTCTTCCATATATACATATATTTCAGATATAAGATCAATAGATATCTAAATGTTAAAAGCACAACTTACATTCAGTGCATTTGAAAGGTCTTTCTTCAGTATGAGTTTTCTTGTGAGCCTTCACTTTGTCTGACCGACTGAACCTTTTCCCACATTCTTCACAAGTGAAAGGTTTTTCACCTGAGTGGGTTCTCTGGTGTCTCTGGAAGTCTTTTGGATAAGCTGAGGTGAATAAACAGTTTCTGAATGTGCACTTGTATTTCTTTACCTGATGTGATTTTCCTACAAAGTAACAAGAAAATATAAATGTGTAAACATATGTTTTAATACTTTCCATTTAGGTATTTCACTTCAATGTCTTGTCTATATAATTTTTGTGGGTATTGTGAACATTTTTACAAAGATACACAAGAATTACCTGTACAAGATGTTTCTACTTTCGAGCTGTCACACCTGAGGGAAAGCAGTTATTAAAAGCAGCCACTGTCAAGTCTTAGACCTACAGTAAATGAGCAATGGAACTTCAATGGGTTCTCCCTCCCACATTACATAATTTAAAACAATTTTTAATGAATACCTTGAATTGTGTAAAATTTCAAAGGAATGACTTGTATCAGAACCACATTTTGACACTACTTGGAATTTTGAGCATAGTGTGGTACCAATGAAAAATGATTACTTTGGTGCAAATAAATATGAAAGTCCTTTCTAATGGAAAATATTCATATACTCAGATCATAAAAATATGTTTAGATTCGGGATTTACAATTCCCAAAATGAAAATACCCATAGTACCTAATAGAAACAAAGGAATGTGACTTGAAGCCCAAGATCTTGCACAACAAGACCCATAATAAGTTACATTAATAAACATAAACAAACATAATAATCAGAGGCAAAAGCCCAGACAACATAATCAACCTGAATTTCTGCCTGAAAAACTTGACACAAGTCACATATACACAAGCCACTCCACAATATATTATTTCCACCATCACATAACAAAGATGGAAAATGAAATAAGTATTCATTCTATTCCACATAAGAAGAAATACCAGTCAACTCACCTATGAAATTGTGTGTGATTAGACTGTTGAAAGGGGCCCTGGGAAACTATCAGCCTTACATGTTAGATGGAATATGGAAATCCAGCAGGTAAGAGTGGATGTGTTTTGGACATAATAGCCTTATGATGCATCCTTTTCAAATGGAAACTACACTACAGGGCTTTTCTTAAAATGCCCAATTGTCAGATAGAGAAAGACCAAACTGTAACATGAGCTGTAACGATTTGATATGGCTCCAAAATTGTATTAATATAATATAATCAACATCTGAATGCACCTATGGCCCCAAAGTGCAGAATGAATTTTTTGCAGCATAGGAATATAAACCATGGATCCTCAGGTTCACAAAATGACACACTAACTACTAGATCTTGCCAGGCCCATTTTACTTCTACACTACTAAAAACATTTGAAAATTAGCTTCTTTGAAAACTGCATAAAATTTCCCCACTTTACAAAATATGGAAAAATATTTCATATGAATCTCAGGTAAGTTAATTTATCTAAACTTCTATCGAAGATTCTTTCTGAAAGTTGTAATCTTTGAATGTTTTGTTAATGTACATAAAATTAATTTTAAAAATTATAAAGTTCCTACAGATTGTAATTAAATTTATAATGCCATTTTAATCTCCTGGTGTGTAAGGTATATAACATGTCAACCTGGAAGCACAATGTCCATTTTAGAAATCTTGATAAATATCTGCCTCTGTGCTTTGAAAATCTTCTAATGGGTATACAAATTTATATTTTACACTAATACTCCATTCAAATTAGTGAAATTAATAATTTGAATCAATAATTCAAAAGACTTGTGTACAATATTTAATGCTTCAATTATACACAGTGAATATATTTTTAAAAACTACACTGTCTCAGCATGTTAATTCAGTATCCTTATCAAGCAGTAAGGAGTTCTTTTGAAACAAAGATTTTTGAACCTTTAATTCAGAATTTATCCAAAAATGAAGTTCTGAGTCATTTATTTAATAGACCTCTTAATATTTTTGTTATCAAAAAATTAACTGTTGATGGTGTTGTTTAGGGTAGTGCACAACTCCTTGTTATTTTACTACATTAGTAGAGGTATTTTCTGAAGTGAACCAGTGGAGCACTTAAATCTTTAAATTTGGTTCTGTTTTTTAAAACTATACAATGGTTAAGATGATAAGGCATGGGTTTCCTTCTCACCTAGTTCCTTACAGGTAAAGGCAGCAATACAAATTGAGAAAACAAATGTGCCTTACTAGGTGATTAATAGTCATACATAAATCATTAAGCAAGCTTGAAGAGAAAAGAGATACTTGGTTTTTAAAGGATTTGTTTTATTTTTTGTTTGTTTTTTGAATTTCGATCAAAGCTACAAGAGACCTATCTGTGCTAGCTGTCCTTAATTTAGCAGTGTAAGACTAGGGGAAAGATGGATAGTCATCACCCACCCCCATCAAATTGTTGGGTTACTCTTTCACCAATGAAGTAGTGGAATTGACCATCACTTTATAATGCCCTCATGACTAAAAGGGTGAGCATGTTTGGTGCAATGAGCATTGGAACCTGTGACCCTCAAGTTACAAGTCGACTGTCCTAACCATCTGCCCATGCCGTGCCCAGTTTTTTAAAGGAAACTCCTCTAATTTCCAAACTTAGGTTGTGTTTTTTTATCAGGTAATGCAGGAAGTATAGAACTTAGTTGTTGGTTCTACTGTAGGTTCAGATCCTGGTCTGTCAGCCAATTTACAATGATCATAAGAAGCTCTATTTTTGCTACACACTGGAAATCTTGCACATACTTCTCATTGAACTGTATTTTGTTATATATTCAGACTGCTCCTTCATTCCATGTAAGAAACGAAAGCTTACCTTGTAATGTGGAGTGCAGTTTTATAGCTGATTTGTACAAACTCATTATGCCATCAGCCGAAGATCCCACGGTCGAGGTTACACAAGGAGCCTGAACAACAAATGTGTGATCCTGGAGAGTGGTGTTACACACTCTTTGAAAATAAAATTAAAGAATGTAGTTTTACCACTGCTCAAATGAATAATACAAACTTTAAAAGTGAACAAAACCTTTTCTAATAATCAATATTGATATGATTACAAGTTGAATAGTTAAGACTAATAGTTTTTGGCTTGAGACAAGTTTTTTCTAAGAGCAAATTATTTTACGTACATGTGATCAAGCTACTCTTTATCAAGTCTGAAAAGAATTTACTGATATTAAACATTTCTCATTCTTACTTTTATTTGTAAGGCATTGCTTTTATCAGTAATTTTTTTAACTGTATAAACACTTTTAATTAATTCCTTTTAATAGAAATTGCATAACTAAATCTGGTACCTTTATTTTCCCATACATATATGCACACATATGTGAAACATATACACTACAAAATACTACATTATACAAAACTGTTCATTTTATACAAGGGAAATGAAATTTAGATAAAGATTTCCAAATACTGGGACTTTTTTTTTTTAAGCAAATATAATCAACTACTGAAAATAAGTAAAAATAAATACAGAAAATCTGTTGAAATATTCATTTTCTGAAGACATACTAACACAAAATATCTGAGACACTTGCATAGATACTCATACAGTTACCTTTTAAAAACATTTCTTTCATGCTAAGTTAGGTAAATTATTATTTAACATCATAAAGAGTAAAGTATAATTCTCTTATCTGCACATACCTAAGTGAGTTTATTTCATTTATAACACTTTTATCATTGGTTGGACAATCACGTACCACCTGTTCTTGTACATCAGAGCTCGCAAGAACAGGTTCGAGGAAGCTGTTATCTTCATAACCTTTATCACAAAATGAATGAAGAGGTAAAGTAAAACCTGTATTCGGTATTTGAAGCAGCTTCTTTTGTGGTGGACAATGATGTTTGTGCAACAAGAACCTTTCTATGTTTGTGAAATGGGTTTTACAAGCTCCACATATATGAATATCTTCCATCCTCAAAGACCTTAAAAACATATAAGTAAAGATAAACACTACTAAACACATATTTTACAGAAAAAATTAAATAGTATAGAAGTAGGAAAATCTCATATACTCACTACAACTATCTAAAAAACAAAAATAACATGAAATTTAGTTGATTATTGTAACCATGATAAAATGTGTACTTTATCTGTAGTATATGGTTCTAATACATGCTTTCCACCTGTTCACTTACAAAATAAAATTTTTAAATTATGTTGTTTTTTCATAATTCCCTGATTAGATGCAGAAAAGCATTCAAGTGAGTTACTAGTTTTAACTACAAGTGGCAAGCTACTCTAGTTGAAAGACAAAGTTGCTTATCAGTTTGTCTTACAGCCATGGCAATGTTGCTTTCAATTAATGAGTTCAAGTTGGCAAATCAGACAGTAATTTCTAACGGAACTGCCACTGATCTCCACTACCCATTGGCCAATTGATCTAACAAGAACCAATCACTGCTTTCTGCTATCAGGAACTATTTAAGACAGTGTTTAAACTTAGAAGATCAGAAAGTTTAGAGATTCTAACTGGTTTAATACAAGTTTTAAAATAGTCTCCACCTTGTAAAGTTTGTTTCATAAAATATTTTCTTTTGGTAGTTTAGTGAATAATTAGTAGCACCTGTTTTTTTTTTCATAAAATATACTAAAATTTAAGTCTGAATGGTTAGTTTAAAGAGCCAAAACATTCTGAAAACATCTGTACAATTTTATATTTTCAATTTGCCACATAACATGGCCAAAATTTTGTATTTTAAATAGCTATTCTGCTTTGGCTCTAATAGGTATTTTCCTCCCCCTACCACAAAATTATTTTTACCTTTCTTCTGTTGCAACTAAAAGATCTTAATAAACATTTTAGTGATGTTACTTTTCTTGCTAACACAAAAACAGCTACAAGTCAGACTTCTAAATTAAACACGAGTTCCTTACAATAAATAAATAATTTACTATTTTTTGCAGTTATAGCAAATACTTGAACATTAGTGAATTTAAAAGAAAAATAAAATCTGGAACTATTACACACAATAATTTTACTTTTCTTTAGTCCTTCTGCTGAAAATAATGAAATATGGAAAAGAAAAATTGGATAATGATTTAAACTGCCTTTATAAAATCAAGACGTTTCTGGTAATACAATGCTATGAAAAATATAAAACAAACATTTATGATTCAATACAGTCATACAGGAGAAAAAATTACAATTGCAGGATTTATTTAGATATTATATGCTACAACTATTTAGTAAATTAATTTACAATGTTATGTGAATGGGTTCATCACAAATAGATGCAATAAGTTTGGATAAATACAGAGATGAAAAGCTACTAGACTGATTCTTATTTTATGTAACTTGAACCCCAGAATTATAGTTAAAAATTATAAATTATTTTACTGCACCATAAGAAGTATGTAAGATACTGTTCAGATATGAAGATGTTATGGGTCTCGAATAGGCTACATTATTAAGTCTAGTGTTATAATTTTAACCTTCAAGTTACAACATTTCACACAGTTTTTTAATTTGTTTATCAGGATGTGACATCATATAAATTATTCCTTAAAAACCTTTGGTTAAAGTAACAATGATTATATACCAGTTACTACTGTAACTTAACATTCTATCAATCTTCATTTGCATTCATTGTTTACAAAGTCATTTGACCAAAGGATGTCTTTTCTTTACTCCATTCCTATCAACATCATGATTATAAAGCAATCAGAAGATTTTATAAAAACATTTAAAACATAGTTATAAAGTCTAAGTTACTTTTCACATGAAAACTCTTTCTGTCAAAATGATGACAACTCAAAAATTCACATACTAAAGTATTCATATATCATGGCATTGGTGCATTACTAAAACCTTGCAAAACCTACTTTCAGTTGCTTATTGTACGATAGTTTAGTTAGTGTTCAACAGGAGAAATCACGCATCCAAATTCATCACTCTCGAGCAATGCAAGAAAATTCATTCTTCAAACTAGTTTCCAATATAATTCAGGAACATAATCTGGTGGAGTGCTTCTACTTTTAATTAAATCATACTACTGCTTGACTTTTGTCGGGAAGAGACAAACGTAAACCTGAACACACAATATTTTAAAATTCATGACTGACTATAATTTAATAGCAGTAATAATATTACGATAAAACCTCTCAGAGTCAAACCTCATCCTCCAATTTTTCTTCCTCAACGTCTCGCAAAAAAAAAATTAAAGAAAATTCTACTTTTCATTTTCAACACTATTCTTTTGATATATTTTACACATGACAGTTATATTTATTATGATTAAATTTCATGTATTTATACCAAGCTATTCAATACACAACACACATTCAATCCTCTTTTGTAAAAAACAAACAAACTGGAAATGAGTGCCATCTATGGGCGTCTATATTGCTTTAACTCATTGACAAATTCGAATATTTTAATATGGTATTAATATTATTATTTCGATTTCTTAGAATGTTGAGAATAATATTTGATTTTATTAAGCAAGTTCTTACTCTAGAAATATATTAAATTATTCAAGTATTCATTGTTACTTTTCATTCCGACTGCTAAATTCGCAATGATTGTTTACCATTAACGTAGAATGTCGCTTCTACAAGTGGCTTGTACATAAAAAAGTTCAGGGAATTTTCAAATATTCTTGTTAGTTTTGTGTGGTTGTTTGATCAAATAAGTAAGTTCTTTTTTTCGGTATCACTTTTAATTTCAAAATGCATTTCCCTTATTTGCCACCAGGTAGTTCAGAGATAAGTTTTTGGAATTTTGCATACAGCTACTCCAGGGTTATCTGCGCTATCGTTCCTAATTAGAAAAAATTATGCTCGAGGGGAAGCATTTGATCAACCCACCCACCGCAAACTCTTCGGCTACTCTTCACTCTTCACCAACAAATAATAGGATTGCCTATAACATTAGAACGCAACCACAGCTGAACAGAAAATGTTCAGGGACAGAATTCGAACTTGAATCGAATGCCCTAACCACTATAGTTCGACTAATAAAGCATGTAGTTTTATATTGAAATAAAACATATGTTTTACAATTAGAATTTGAAGTTTATAATTCTTGAGATGCTAGTTTTTATTTTGGTTGTTCGGACCAAGAGAGATAATTAAGATAATTTAAAATTAAAATATTATTTATTTTCTTCTTACAAAATTAAACGGGTGAGATGTTTTTATTTCTTTTATTTGCAACCTACACGGACTAAGTAAACAATTTTCTTACAGTTTTATATGAATTTTTTTTCTTTCTATCCTAAATGATTTTACTTGTAACAGATGAACAAAGATCCAACAGTCCAGTAGTTTGTCCAATTATGCTTCTCAGGCACAGACCAGACTGCAGTTGACTTGCTAATTCAAAAACGACAAGAAATAAAATTGCCCCTACTGGCAGCATTGTTCACCACAGTTATCTGAGTTTTATAGAACACCACGTGTAAATAAACGTAGATACAGTCCCATTATATTCCTTGCACATCTATGAATCTAGAAAGAATGAAAACAACAACCATGTTTAATCTTATCTCATTTAAGGCCGTAAAATAACATTAAATTTACTCAATAAACTTACTGATCCTTACAAATCACCTGATAAGCTATGTTTGGGAGATAATTCAATACTTATATCATTAATTACTCACGGACCCTCCTTGTGGTAAGTTTGAAGGCTCATAACGCTAAAACTAGAGGCTCGATACTCATTATGTCGCTTTGTCTTTAAATACGAATAACTAATTCATCATTCCCTAGCACTTGAAGTACAGAATGTTGAAATTATATAAAAGTTGTTTGAAATTACGAACAAATATGTGACCAGGACTTTTAACCACATGTAAATTCGACCATTGGATAGTGCCGGGCTCCATAATGCTGTCAGAAAATTGGTGACTCACTGGTATCACATGATTTGGCTCAGTTGTTCATGCAAATTAAAAACTACAAAAAAATAAAGAAGGAGAAGGAGAGAGAGAGAAATTTAAAATTGTTTTTGTCTTTCGGTTTTTGCTACTGCTGTTTCTCAAAAGGTTCCTGTTTTAATTACGTAAGCCCAAAACTACAGTACTACAGATAGAACATAATAAGTATAGTGTATTATCAACATAAAGGGTTTCACTCTAAAGTCTAATTGCAAAAGGAAAGTGTAGCGAGATTTTGTTTGTTGTTAAGCGCAAAGCTACACAATGGGCTATCTGTCCTGCGCCTATCACGAATGTTGAAACCCGATTTTTAGCGTGCAGCCTTCTACAATTTTGTTTTATTAAAAATATAATTAATTTACGACGATACACTACATTACAACATGAAATACAGTTTTTAAGAGTGTAGCAAATCCCAGTCAACTTAAATAGAACATAAGTATTAATTTGTTGGCAATTTTCTTTTTCAAGGTCCTAATTTCCGAGTCAAGTTACTCCTAAGCTTTCCATTTTGTTTTGACGGGTGATCCTAGCTTATACATTCACACATAGCTCCCAAGTTACAACGAATTGATTGGAGGAGGGTGTACAGTGTGACAACGCCAAAGCAGTCGGTAACCATCATGATGTTTCTGACTATCGGTCAGCTTCAGTTGTTGGGTGTGTGCTTTACGCATTGTCGTCACACCCATAAAATTTAAAAAAAAACGAACCTTGAGGCCTCCGCCCTATCACCTTGTTGTGCTGTTCCGGAGCGTTAGACTTAACGTTTTAACAGAAAAAAGAGGAAGTTACCCACCTTCATTGTAAGTCATGCAGCATGAGGTAATTTTAAGGGGTAGAAACCCTTGTGAATTTGTAAAACTTGCAACACGAAGTGACAAGAAATTTATATATTTTTTATATATTTAAAGAGCATTTTTTCTTTGATTTAATGGTTGAATTATTTTTGTCATTTGATGATTATTTGACTGGTGTACAGCTTGGATGTCACTTTCATGAAAAGTTTAAATAACATTACTACCCGATAGTTGGCGCCACATACAGAAGGATTTTCTAAACATAATACTAGGACAATTGACAAAGAGAGAGTGTTTGTTGTTTGGTTTCGGATATTCCTGCAAAGCTACTCAAAAGTTATTTGCGCTAGTCGTCCCTCATTTTGAGCTGATAGAGTGATGGAAGGCAGGTGACCCACAGTACCCAACGAAGACTCTTGGGCAACGTTTGGATAGCGAAATATAACCATTGTTGTTGTTTGTTTGTTTGTGGTTGTTTTTTGCGTCCACGGCCCCAAACTGTGGATCGCTATTTCTTTATTTTTTCTTTGCGGTTAAGGTACATGAATTCTGAACCAGTCGATCCAAGGCTGGTACATCAATCACTTGGTCACACTCAGCCCAGAAAGACTTGGTTTAATTTTAATTTCGAGCAAAGCTACACGAGCCGTTCCTTATTTAGACATGACAAGTTAGAGGGAATGCAGCTAGTCAGCACCACCCACCACCGACTTTTAGGCTACTCTTTTACTGATGAATAGTGAGACTGACTCTAACATTATGACAGAAAAGGCGAGCATGTTCGGTGGCGCAGATTCGAACCCGTGACCGCCAAATTGCGATACGATTGTCCTAACAACCAGACTGCCCAGGAAAACTGTCAAGGGTACGTGTCGTTTTCCAACACAATACAAGTGTTTGAAAACTTTCATTATTGCTATCATTACTATTATCTACCCACCACCCCCGTCAACGATAAGTATGAAGGTTCAAAAAGTTAAAAGCAGAACCTATGGCGCGTGCAGTACAGTACACAGTACACTGTGTAGCTTTGTGATTAACTACGAAAAAATACATGTATTATTGTTGTTCCGCAAGGCAACACATCAAGGCAACAGACTGTAATCACTTTCTCAAGAAGGTTATGCTACGTTTACCGAAAGTTACTTTACATTATTCTCGACACAGTTGTCATAGCAACAGTTTGTGCCGCGAGGCTGATAACTATTGATGTTTGCGAGTATAACATATGTATAGTTAGTTTACCTATCCTTGCTCTAGGCCTAGGGAAGCTTGAAAGCAATAGATTGTTAAATACGTCTTATAGTGGAATTATAGATGGCGCTGTTATACATGATGGCATTCAGCTTCTCCAATTTCGTTTTTGTTTCGGTTCATTTAACTCCACGAAGAAGGACGCCTGAAGAAAAAGCAGGTTCTCCTATGTGTACTTACAGAACGTATAGTATTATATATTAAGTGTGCAAGTGCACACGCCCACATTATCGATTTAAAGATTTGTTAGGATGTGATCGTTCAACGTTGTGAAACTAAGCATGCAGTAAAACCAGCAGGAAAACAGTTTCTAGTTAATATCTAGTTGAGTCTTCGATCTCATATCAACAAAATCATGGCATGACCACCTGCATTCATCGCACTACTTAAAACATGTCTGAATATGTTCAAGATTTGAACAAGCACTACAAGAAAAAAAAAAAAACTTTTCAGATGATTAGCTGACATTTCACTCGATTCGTAATCCGAGGGTCACGGGTTCGAATTCTCGTCACACCAAACATGCTCGCCATTTCAGCCGTGGGGGCGTTATAATGTCACGGTCAATCCAACTATTCGTTGGTAAAAGAGTAGGCTAAGAGTTGGTGGTGGGTGGTGATGACTACCTGTTTTCCCTCTAGTCTCACACTGCAAAATTAGGGACGGCTATCGCAGATAGCCCTCGTGTAGCTTTGCGCGAAATTCAAAAACAAAACAAACTAACATTTTTCAAACTTGTGCTCAGCATTTTCTTTCTAGACTAATCAGCGACTGGCATGGCCAGATGGTTAGAGCACTTGACTCGCAATTTGAAGGTCACGGATTCAAATCTTTATCCCACCAAACATCGTCGCTTTTTCAACCATGGTGACTTCATAATGTAACGGTCAATGCTTGGTGAAAAAGCAGCCCAAGAGTTTGGCGGTGGGTAATGATGACGAGTTGCCTTCCTTCTCGTCTATCGCTGCTAAATTAGGGACGGCTAAACAGACAGTTTTCGTGTAGCTTTGTGAGAAATTCAAAACAAACCAAACTAATCCAAGCTAATTCGAAACTGTTTTTTTAAAGCCTCGTATTTTGATATTACCCATAATTCTACTAACAGTAATAATGCCAAAAGTGACAAACGTTTAGTACCATGCCAATGCTCAGTTTTTCTGTGTTGTTTTAACCACAAAACTGCACAGGAGGCTATTGGTTCTGTGCCCACTACAGGAACCGAAGTGCGAATTTTAGCACTACAACTGATCTAGGTAACAGAAACAGCTGATGATATGAAATGATTACGAGAATTGATAGAACAATATTACAGTTTTTCTAACACAAAAGAGTCGTATCTATAAAAACGTGAAACAAACTGGCAAATAAATAAACTTGGAAAGAAATTATTCAATACAAATTCTTATTTAGGAACTTAATTTCTCATAAACCTTTAACAAATTATTTTGTTAAGTTTGTAGTTTGCATTCCAACGTTACTGTAACTTGTACAGTCTGAATATGCAAAATGGCAAGCACGTGACAGCCACAGCCAATACAAACTCGCGGTTGAGCATAATATATCAGAATTACATCTGGACATAGCTGTGTAGTGTTATGCTATTGAATATTGATCGGTTTTTAGGTTTGTTTGTTGTATTTCGCACAAATCTACTTGAAGGCTATCTGCACTACATGTTCTTAAATTTTTAGTGACAGAATAGTGTATAAGTAAGTATTCAAAACCATCTGTTGTCCATGTATGAGCTACTTTAATATAATGGTGGGGCTTGGCCGTCATTCTCATAATATACCCCATCCCAAAAGTACGGATCCATTCTTCAACATGCTAACCATTCAGGCCGCACTCGTCGCTTTTAAAAAGAGTATGTAACAACCCTTTTCGACACAAAGTATTAATACACTCAAATCATAAAAACGTGTTAAAGTAGAGAATGTAGAATTTTCAAAACCGTCATATTCATAATATGTAATGGCATCGGGAAAAGCAAAATACAAAAATGAATATGAATCAACTCAGTGTTTCAGGATTATTAATAAAAGATCTGCAATAAGTCGTACTCCAGCTTGGCGAGCAACGTCTTGTAATAGGTGAGAGTCCAGGAATATAAAGGCTAGTGATAAAATCCGAATACGTATCAAAAAATAGTACATGACATAAATAAGAGATACGAATGTGATCGTTTTTTTGTGTGGAAACATTCTGATTATATCTCTTAAGTCACGAGTGAGTTGAGGATAGTTTATCTTTACTCGAAATATTCTGATTATATCTCCTAAGCCACGAGTTAATTGAAGATAGATTTTTTTTTATTCTGAGTGCCTTTTATTCCCAGAACCTGAATACCTTCCAATGATAAACAAACATGCATTGCAACAAAAGTCACATGTACACAAGTTCTTCCACAACATGTCAGTCCAACCAAAACACACCTAAAGCATCTGGAAAATGAAATGAATGTTCATACTATACATAGAAAATATACTGGCTAAATGCAACACCTATAACGTAATTGGAATGTTGAATCAGACATTCTTGCAAAATAGGTGAGTTATAGAATACATGCAGGAAGGAGGGGTGTGCTTTGAGCGTGACAGCCTTACGATAACGCCTTTTACAATGAAAGCTTCACTGCAAGGTTTTGTCAAAATGCAAGGGTGAAAATTTGGGCTAGTGACGACATAGAGTGTAACGACGTGGTCAGGCTCTGAAATAATTTTAACAAAACACACTCAAATTTTAAAATAATATTAAAAGACATACGAATGAAATAGCTATGTTAAACTTTATGTTATTATCTAATTTAATATGTTTTACTCGTGCCTTCATTTCAGCATATCTATTTCTTACTTGTTTTATAAATATCTTGTAAAGTAACACAAGGTTTATCTTAATGTACTCGTCCATAATTGTGAATTAATATACTGAGACTAAGCAGTTGGTCAACAGCACCTGTCGCCAAAGCTTAAAACGTTTTTTTTTTTTTTGTTTCAATTGATTAATTGGAAAGTTGGGAAAACATCTGTAGTTTATGTAATATTTGCGAAAAATCTTAGA
This sequence comes from Tachypleus tridentatus, assembly GCF_004210375.1. Classification (NCBI taxonomy): domain Eukaryota; kingdom Metazoa; phylum Arthropoda; class Merostomata; order Xiphosura; family Limulidae; genus Tachypleus; species Tachypleus tridentatus. The sequence continues at coordinate 212,887,816 of NC_134837.1, forward strand.
ACTATTGATATTTTGTCTACGTCACATTACAAAAACAACACTTACGTCACTTAACCTGTTTTCATTGTTTAATGGTGTTAAACTGTTTTGATTCAGGCCTAGTAATAATAGCAAGTAGCTTGATATAAACTGTTACGGGGAGAAATGGATTAAGTTAGTGAAGTATATTAGTTGTTTGTTTTTTGGAAGTTCACGCGAAACTACACGAAGACTATCTGCGCTAGCCGTCCCTAATTTAACAGTGTAAGCCTAGAGGGTTTGTTTTTGTTGGATTTCCCACAAAGCTACTCGAGGGCTATCTGTGCTAGCCGTCCCTAATTTAGCAGTGTAAGACTAGAGGGAAGGCAGTTAGTCATCATCATCCACCGCCAACTCTTGGGCTACTCTTTTATCAACGAATAGTGGGATTGACCGTTACATTATAACGCCCCCATGGCTGGGAGGGCGAGCATGTTTGGCGCGATGGGGATGCGAACCCACAACCCACAGATTACGAGTCGCACGCCTTAACACACTTGGCCATGCTGGGCCAGAGAGCCTATAGGGAATGCAGCTAGTAGTCATCACTAGTCACTGCCAACTCTTATGCTACTTTTGTACCAACAAATAATTGGATTGATGATATTTCCCCAAGGGTTTTAAAGGAAGTTAAAGATTGGATATGTGAGCTATTTACGGTTATTTTTTGTCAGTTTTTGAATACTGAGCAGGTAGCAGAAATTAACTAACGTAACTCCGCTTTGCAAGGGAGGTGATAAAAATTGTCCCAGTAATTATATATACCAAAAGCGTACGGTCCATGAAAACAAAGGAAGCAGTGCTTCTCAAATATATCTTTTAATAAATAATTTTAAGTATCGGCTAAATATGACGTCATGAAATTGCAATTGATTCACACGGAAACACTCAACTACACCGTACATAATCAGTAATCACCTTGTACGGGCGAAAGCCCTATTGGAAAGAATCTGGACTACGATTTGCAAAATGCTTTCTTTTTTGAGTTGATTTCAGTCTTTTCTAGTAGAAAAATATATTCTTTAAACTATAAAATGCTTCTTACATGGATAATTTTCTGAATAAAAAAATTCAAATTCAACCTTGTATTAAAAAAACAACATATATTGAATGTTGTATTGGCCTCTTCTATGGCATAAAAGAAGCAATTACCAGTTAATCTTAATTTAAAATACATGTAAAATTGTAACTTATTGACAATTTATATTCTATATATTTAATTATTTAAATCACTAAAACTTTTAAGCGAAATAAATAATCTATAGTTTCGTAATTACTATTTTATAAATTAAAATGTACAATAAACAAATCAAATATAATAAGACAATAAGTTATAGTTAATTTTCTTACGATATTTGGAAACTTTGTTTTTTCATGACCAGCAGCCCGCGCTTGTGGCTGTTTGTTACATCTTTGGTGTCACGAGATGTGCAGGTGCTTTGGGGCATTGTATTAAATGATGGTGTTATTTTTTGTATGCATACATTTTTTTGTGAAGTGTTACCCTTTACATTTGAATTCAAAAGACAAGAGGAAAAATTGTAATTGTATTATTGAAAGCTTATTAGTGATAAAGAAATAATCATCAGAAATGGTAGACTGATCCCAGCTCTAAGCCTGATTGAAAGAACAAAGCAGTGTGTTCGAAAATTCAATGTAAACCAGTGTGACAGGACATCTTTGTTAACTGCTTGTCCTAACTTGCAGAAGCTATTCTGCAGGCCGTGTTTGTTATTTAACAGTGAATTTGTTTGCTATTTAGTTGGAATTCAATCCGTGATTTTACAAATCTTGCTAGGCCTAGAGTTGAAAATACATGACACGAAGAATTTTCATGTGCTTTAATTGCCTTATGTATATTATTTAAATAATCAAATCCGCTTGATTTCCACGAACCAAATTCACGAACCAAAAGTTTAGATGTCATGATGAATCACTAGTGTTTGCTAACTGAGGCAGTTATGTGGAATTGGTAAATTTGTACAAGAAATACGATCCATTGTTGAAATACCATTTAGAGAAATCGAATGTCTTCTTCTGGCCTTTCAAATAGAATCCAGAATGGCATGTAAATAAAGACTGATAGTTTCTATGAAGATGTAATCAATTTATTCAATCAAAAGGAAAATAGGGTTGAATTAACATAAATAAAATAAGTAGCCAAATATGTCTTGTTTTGAATTTTAATTGGAAGCACTTATTATTAAATATGATTAATGACTACAAGTAATTAATTTTATCTTTATTGGCCATCCTGCACATTTTTTTATTATAGTCCACCTTTTATGCGTTTGCTTTCCCATCAAGACAAATCGCCGCACGCCCTGTTACAGACCCATCAGTCTTGCATCAATGGTGGGAAAAGTTTTGGAAAATCTGTTAAAAGATGCTTTGCAAAGTCATCTAACAAAGTTTAGAATTTTATTGGATACTCATAATGGTTTTACAAATATTTTATCATTCTTTGAAAAGGTTACTGCTTATATAGATGAGGTTAAGGGTGGAGTTTTGGTGTATCTAGATTTTCAGAAAGCATTTGACAAAATGCCACACAAGAGGCTTATGTTTTTGTTTTGAATTTCGTGCAAAGCTACTCGAGGGCTATCTAAGCTAGCCGTCCCTAATTTAGCAGTGTAAGACTAGAGAGAAGGCAGCTAGTCATCACCACCCACCGCCAACTCTTGGGCTACTCTTTTACCAACGAATAGTGGGATTGACCGTCACATTATAACGCCCCCACGGCTGAAAAAGCTAGCATGTTTGGCGCGACCGGGATTTAAACCCGCGCCCCTGGGATTACGAGTCGAACACCTTAACACACTTGGCCATGCCGGGCCAAAAGGCTTATGAAAAAATTATTTCTATAGGTTTGGGAGATAAGTTAGCAAATTGGATAGAAGAGTGGATGGATGGAAGAAAGCAGAGGATTGTTACAAATGGAGTTCAGTCTAGCTGGATTAATGTTACCAGCGGAGAACCTCAGGGCTCAGTCTTAGGACCTTTGCTCTTTTTAGTTTACATAGATGAAGGAATAGTCAATAAATTACTTATATTTGTAGGTTATTTTAAGATCTTAAATGTTACTGACTGTGAAGAGAATGATGCTGTTTTACAAAAGGATTTAGATCATTTATTGAATTGGGTGAATAAATGGAAGATGGCTTTTAATTATAACAAATGTAAAATAATACATGTGGGTCATCATAATTTCAATTATAAGCATAATTTTGATGGAAATAACTTTAACAGTATTATGGAAGAAAGGATCTTGTTGTAATAATCAATCAATTTCTAAAGCCATCCAAGCAATGTGCTTTTGCTAGTGGTAAGGCAAATAATGTTTCAGGTTGTATCTACAGAAATGTTGAATCCACGTCTAAAGAGGGTATAATTTCATTGTATAGGTCATTGGTTAGAACACATTTGGAATATTGTGTTCATTCTTGGGCTCTTTACGCTAGGAAAGACATAGAATTATACGAGGAGAGACTGGAATCTCTCAAATTGTTTTCTCTTGAAAAGGAAAGATTTGGGGGGAAGATCTGATTGAGGTGTTTAAAATTGTAAAGGTAATTGATAGTGTTGATGCATTATCCTTTATCTTCTAACAGTGAGAACAGTAGGACTGCAAGACACAAATTAGACTTTTGGCAGGATAGGAGTCTTCTGCAGTTAAGATAGTTTTACTTTTCTAGCAGGTAATTGGCCTTTTGAATGGGTTACCTTGAGATGTTGTAGAGGCAGTAAATTTAAGTTTAAGAAAAACTTTAATAAGTATATGAATGACAAGGGACGACCTTAAGATATGTTTTATTTTTTAAATTATTTTAATTTTAGCTTGAAGGATGGAACAGCTGAGTTAAACCAATTGGTCCCATGTTGTTTCTAAACGTTATGTTAAGACATCAGGTTCAATTAGGGTTATAAGTCCGTAAAATTAACAACGTGCCATTTGAGGGACCCGGCATGACCAGATGGTTAGGGCGTTCGACTCGAAATCTGAAGGACACGGGTTCGAAACTCTGTTATACCAAACACACTCGCCCTTTCAGCCGTGGGGGTGTTATAATGTGATGATCAATCTCACTATTCGTTGGTAAGAGTGGCCCAAAAGTTGGCAGTGGGTGGTGATGATTAGCTGCCTTCCCTCTTGTCTTACACTACTAAATTAGGGACGGCTAGCGTAGATAGCTCTCGTGTAGTTTTGCGTGAAATCCAAAAACAAATATACAAGCCACCAGGAACAAGCGATGATGGTTACGGTTACTCTGTTTCACAGTTGTTGAATATCCCAGCTAACATGCATAACTATAGCTTTAATCTCATACAAAATATTGGCTAGATCTAGTGGTTAGTATGTATAGTTGTACATTAAAGGGTTCGGGGTTCGAGACTTCCTGCTGCAATTTAACTGTCTTCCCGCTGACCATTTATTCAAAATTAGGAATGGCTCCACTTATACCCTAGAGGTTTCTGGCTTTGCTGTTCAGCCCAGGTGCACAGATCTGAGTAGTGCCGGACAGACGTAAATTCCGGCTCAAAAAGCATTTCTCTTACAATGTCTCACAGTAAAAGTCTTAACACATTGTTAAGGTTCTATGGTATGTGTAACAATAACAGATATGAACAATAACAAATGTTATAAACAACTATGAACTGTATACAAACATTTATAAGTACAATATTTTAATTGTGAATCACGGTACAGGCGGCTAACAACTGAAACCTGCCGGCGGAAAGAACGTAAACAAAACTACAGCAGCGCCACTAAGTTACAATGAACATTCATTCGTTTGGTTTTTTTAAGAATTTCACACAATGCTACAAGAGAGTTTGGTTTATTTTGAATTTCGCGCAAAGATACTCGATGGCTATGTACTCTAGCCGTCCCTAATTTAGTAGTGGAAAATGAGAGGTAAGGCTACTTATCACCACCAACTACCAACTCTTGGGCAATGTTTTTTTCAACGAATAGTGGGATTGGTCGATTCATTTTAACGCCCCTACGGCTAAAATGGCAACCATTGTTGGTGTGACGGAGATTCGAACACCCAAGCCTTGGATTACGATACGAGAAGCCTAACCACTTGACCATGCAGGGGTTAGCGAGATGTATTTTTATTCCGTTTTATTTCAATCAAGATACATAAGAATTCTGGTAACGATTCGCTAATACTGTACTATTTAGTTATCTTAACATCATGCGTTATTAGCTTATCAATTATTTTCTTCAATTTACCTGTTCACTATGCAGAAAAACTAACGAAACAGAAAGCTAATTCTCTTCATCAGCTCTCAACACGTGCGGGCCTGGTTTTTACAACTTTCAATCTTCAGGTCCGAAGTTCGAAACTCGTCGTCGAACGTGCTCGTCCTTTCACCCGTGAAGATATTATGATATAGGTCAATCTCACTTTTTGTTGATAAAAGTGTACCACAAGAATAGGCGGTGGGTGATGTTGGTTAGCAGCCTTTCTTTTAGTCATTTCTAACTTAGGTTTGTGCAGATAACCCTCGAGAAATTTCGCGCAAAATTAAAAAGAAACTCAAGAAAAGCAATTCAAACCTTTGATTGGACTAAAATCATCGTATCTATTTCTTGCGAAGCATAAAGCGCAGAATGTGTCTTCCGTACTACAGCAGCTAATGGTATCAAACCCCGAATTTAGCATTACAAGCGCTAAACATTTTTCTCTGAGCCTAGTTAATTTATTCGTTTATTTATAGGTAAGCACAAAGCTGCACAAAGGGCTATCTGTGCTCTGCCCATCACGGATATCGAAACCCGGTTTCTAGCAGTGTAAGTCCACAGACATTACCCTGTGCAAGTGTGGGGTTTCTTTGAGCCATTCGATTAGATAAAAATTACATTGTACGCTAATAATAAGGCTGTTAAAAGTTAGTTACAGGCTAATTAGAATTGTTCAGTTTAAAAATTAAAAAATACGTGTTAGTTCGCTTTTGTTTAATTCCTCGAAATTATATTGTTGACTTCGAAAAATCATTAGGTCGAGAAAGGAGTTCAAAGTTCAACAATCTGTCTTATAGTTCTTTCGGGTCAATAAAAAAAATTCTAGACTACAGAGATTTTGGAAAGGGTTATGTTGGAAACTATCACTCGTTTATATCAAACAGGTCATAGCCCTAGCCAAACAACTTGGAAGCCATTATTAGGTCACTAAAGGGTAGGGCAGATGACATACGATAAGGTGTCAACAATATGGTTCTTCTTTGAAAGGTCAAATAAACTTGAAGTACAAGCAGAGCGGGGGTGGACGTACCCTCGTAAGTTTCGTTTCGAATGGAAATTCGTGATGACCGCCAGTCATCGGGATGATCCACGTTCTAACGTCCGCCTTTGCCGCAAGAAAGTCGTGCGCTTGTGTAGACCAAGCGTTTTGATAAGATACAAATAGGCCTAACGCTGAAATGGAACCAGTCGATCTTTTTTTTTTGTATGATACAATTTCAATAGTTTAATGAACTCAACCATGTGGACTATAAAAATGTTAAAACAACAAGACAACTTTGTAATAAACGTTAATAACACGAGCCTAGACTAATCATAACTTAACGCTTTCATTTCTGGGTGTTTTTTGCAAATTTTGGAATTTACGAGGTGTCCTTTTTGTACTATTTTCTTTCGTAATGCCACAAATAGGTCAGTGCCGCGGCCTGTCGTTCCGCGTATTCGGATCCCCGTCACACCGAAAATGTTCACCTTTTCAGGTCAGGGGCCTTATAACAACGGTCAATTCCACTGTTTTTTGCTAAAAGAGTAGCCCAAAAAGTTAGTAGTGGGTGGTAAGGGTTAGTTGACTTCCCTCTAAACTATTACTGCTAAATTAGGGATGACTAGCGCAAATAGTAGCCCTGCGCATAATTTCTAAATAAAACAAACTAGCATCGCAATTAGGGTTTGGTTTGAATTTTGCGCAAAACTACTCAAGGGCTATCTGCGCTAGCCGTACCTAATTTGGCAGTGTAACACTAGAGGAAAAGCAGCTAGTCATCACCACCCACCGCCAACTCTTGGGCTACTCTTCTACCAATGAATAGTGGGATTGGCCGCCACTTTATAGCATCCCTCCAATGGGCAAAGAGGGCGAGCATGTTTGGTGAGACAGGGATTCAAAACCGCGACCCTCAGATTTCGAGTCGAGTGCGTTAACCACCTGGCCACCTGGTCAATTAAGGAACTGATTGATCATGGAGGAGGTATAAACTTGTGTCCCCTCACGTATATTTGTTTTTACGAAAATACCCTAGAATATGATGAAATGAATTTATTGATACTTACAAACCAATGAAATTGCAAAGTAAAACATATACTTTTAAAAAGGGTCTATTGCTATTATTTTATCATACGCGTCACACTTTACTATTTATTATTATATTCGCAATGTGCGGTGGGTTCCTGATGGCATTGGGCCCTGGGCATCTGCCCCTTTGCCCATTGGATAAAACGGTTCTGGCCTAGTTATGGCTCCATGCAGCTTCTTTCTTATGTTGGGAGGAGAAAATTTTGTTTAATCAGAAGCCCAGCATGACCAAGTGGTTAAGGCACTCGACCCGTAATCTGAGGTCGCGGGTTCGAATCCCTGTAACACCAAACATGCTCGCCCTTTCAGCCGTGGGGGCGTTACAAAGTACGATCAATCTCACTCTTCGTTGGTAAAAGAGTAGCCCAAGAGTTGGCGGTGGGTGGTGATGACTAGCTGTCTTCCCTCTAATCTTACACTGTTAAATTAGGGACGGCTAGGGCATATAGCCCTTGTGTAGCTTTGCACGAAATTCAAAATAAATAAACAATCCATTAAGTCTTTCGCAGCTAAATTAGGAATCGTTAACGCAGAACTTCCTGGTGTAGCTTTTTTTTAACCATCCAGAGTTTTGTTGTTTAATAGAAGAAATACTGAACAAATAATTAACTTACGTACATTACAATAAATAAGTAAATAAAAAACAATTAATTTCATAGTACAGGGACGTGAATTTTCATTTCAGTATGTTCTACTGAAACAGAAGGAAAATAATTCTCACGTTCGTCTTTCATTTGGTTTGCACCAAACGGTTATGCATCACCATCACGAATCAGTGATCCAACAACACGCACGTGAGATTGTTTTGTTTGTGTTAGGGTAAATCCACTGTAGACTGTTTGCTGTCTCTACCGCGGGGATTTAGCCTCGGATTCTAGCGTTGGTAAGTCCGTAAACTTACCGCTGTCCCGCCATAGGGACAAAATTTGAGGACTTCTGGAGCTAATTTGATAATGCTCATCATGATAAGAGAATCGAAATTAATTTGAAATATTTACTTTTGGCATTGCGAAAAATCAAACATATATACCATTTAGTTAGTAGCTTCTTTAATAAATGTCTTCTGTCTTTTTTTTTCTTAAAACCCGTGGGAGTGAAAAAAATAGGATACTTTACTGAATATTTGCCTGAAAAAATAATGAAACTTATAATCGCAACAGCGCAGTGGTAATTATTAGTAAACATTTTATTTGATTTCATCACCACTTTTGGATTTCTAGAAAACCTGAAAACAGTAGTAACTGGCAGACTATTTGATGAACACAGAAAACCAAAGAAAGGAGCCATATTTGTCATGTTTGTTTTCTTTCTGGTGTACTACAATGCGCATTAGCTACAACAGAAAGCATAAACGTCGTCGCTTGTTGAATCAATAATATACAAAACACAAAAGGCGCAGCCAACTCAGGGCTGAGTTCTTGACGGCGCTTGATTAAAAAAACCAAAAACAACTTTGTTCAGTTGCAAATATCGCCGTTTCCAGTTTGTTTTAAATTTTGTACAAAGCTACTCGAGGCTATCTATGCTTGTTTTGTTTTTGAATTTCGCGCAAAACTACACGAGGGCTATCTGCGCTAGCCATCCCTAATTTTGCAGGGTAAGACTAGAGGGAAGGCTAGCTAGTCGTAACCACTCACCGCCAACTCTTGAGCTACTCTTTCACCAAAGAATAGTGGGATTAACCGTCATATTATAATGCCCCCATGGCTAAAAGGGCGAGTGTGTTTCGTATGACAGGAATTCGAACCTGCCACACTCAGATTACAAGTCGAGTTCCTTAACCACCTGGCCATGCCGGGCCTAGGCTAGCCGTTCCTAATTTAGCAATGATAGACCAGAGAGAAGGCAGCTAGTCAACATTACCCACTGCCAACTCTTGGACCAATCTTTTACTAACAAATAGTGAGATTGATCGTGACGTACTACCGCCCCCACGGCTAAAAGGGTGAACATGTTCGGTGACAGAGATTCGAACCCGCAGCCTGCAAATTGCGAGTCGAACGCTCATTTCGCCGGGTCATAATATAAGCCCCTGGAAAAAATAATGAAGGCGGTGTTATGAATCTCCGTGTGTGAAAGAATTGAAATGAGTTTTATGCCCTAAAGGTAGCACGTATATTATCATAACGCATCACATGACTATGTACGTTATCTTCCGCACGGTCAAACTGATTTAACACCGAGTTTCAAAAGAGTATTCTAAACACTGGAAGTGACTTCTTAAATACGATATATATTTAACCATATAACTCCATGATACTTTACAGGTATTCGCACTCACGCCGCGAGAGAAGGTCCGGTACGATCAGGTGGGTAACGCACTCGACTCATTGTCCGAGGGTCGCGGATTTGAATCCTAGTCACACTAAACATGCTCGCCCTTTCATCCGTGGGAGCGTTACAATGTGTCGGTTAATCCCACTTTTCACTGGTGAAAGAGTAGTCTAAGAGTTGGCGGTGGGTGGTGATGACTAGCTGCCTTCCCTCTAGTCTTACACTGCAGATAGTTCTTGTGTAGCATTGTGTAAAATTCAAAAACAAACAAACCAACGTCGCTAGAAACCGGGTTCGATACCCGTGATTGGCAGAGCAGAGATGGCCCTATGTGTAGCTTTGTGCTTAACCACAAACAATCACCGAGCCCTTGATTTATTGTTTTATATGTTTTGTTGATTCCATAAGTTCTAAAGAGAACATTACAACGTTTTAATATATTCACACAACCAACCTCGTGTTTTCCACTTAACAGATAATCAAGTAATTTTACGAACACTCTCACTCTCGAACCAGACTACCTTCTGTCTCTCGAGGTTAAACTCTCCAAATTAATGTTGCCATAGTTTGCTTCAACCTTAATGTATATTACTTAATAATTACTGGTCGTTCTGTTTTTTTAATCGTCCACGAGACGGGTATAACGTGTGGAAGGGAAAGAAAATCAATCCAATATCAAATAAGTTCTTACATCCAACCACGTCCCTAACAAAATTTGTTAGCAACTAAATATTTTGGTCGCCCAAAGGAGGGTCCTATGGAGCGAACTCAAACAGAGTGTTAATTAAGTCTTTCAACACAAAAATTATTTGCCCAAAAATGAAAATTCCCGGAAGGAATTAAAAGAAAATACGAAACACCAGACTTACTTTATTCAGTATTTTTTTATCCTTTTCTAGTGAAAGTAGATACATTAAAAATGGGCCTAAAAATAAGGGTTAAGAATAGTATTCGCAATATTCTTTCTAAAACCTATTTTAAAAATTTCATTCTTAAAGTGTAAATAATCACCCTCTTTCTTATCAAATTAAACTAATTACATATGATTTTTACCAAAACAAAAAGGCTTTTAAATTAAATTATCTAATATTAATTTTTATTATTCGCGTGTGTGCATTAACAACGAGAATAATAAGTAACCAAGGGTTCTCCTTCTTCTAAAAAATACCCAACACTCAAAAAAGAATTGACTTTTCAAACTACTTTAAATTTAAAATTACAACAATTTAACATATTCTATCATTACCTCAAAGATTCACTTTCCACGATAATATTTCTCTTATTTAACAAAAATTGTATAGGAAATCGTAACTTATCTTTTAGTGTTGTGACACAAATTATCAGTGACGTAGTCCTACGGAGCCAGGAAGGAGTGCTGACCCCACATTTCGTGTTCAAGGGTAGCGCCGCTCCCATACCTCTAATGCAGATTATTTTCCGTGTTGTTGTTTGTTTTTTTTATACATTCAAACGTTGATCGATTGGTTAAAATCCAGTATTCAGTTTCCCGCGGTAAACACGGCAGATAACACAATGTGGCTTTGCTTTAAAATGATCAACCAATCAATCTAACTCATTAATTAATAATAAATTAGTAATCATGGCGGCTGTAATAAGTAATCAGTTTCATAATTAGCTGTTCCGTTGGAGGGTTGTTGTTGTTTTTCTTAAGTGGAAGGCTACACAATGAGCTATCTACAATTTGTCCACTAGGATTGTTGTTGTTTTATTAGTGGACAGCTACCCAATGAACCATCTGCAATCTGTCCACCACAGGAAATGAGCCTGGATTACTCTGTTTAAAACTACCTTACTGCAAGAAATATAAAGCTAAATTACAGGAGTTCATTAATTAAACATAAAACTCACATTTAACATAATTGATTATTTGCTACTGTCGATTATTTTATGTTCAATCGTTCAAGCAAAACCACGTCATTAGATTTTGATTTTTAAATTACTACAAACAGATGAGATTAAATATCATTATGGCAAATACTCTTGACTGGAAATCTGAGGGTCACGGGTTTGAAACTCCATCATCGAACATGCTCACCGTTTTCTTCTTATTATTGTTGGGATTTTCATCTTATAGACCAGAGAGAGACAGGTTCACTTGGATCTATTCCGTCTGTCTGTGCTTTTGTTTTGTTTACTGGTAAATGTTCACAATGATACCACACGAGGGTCAAAGTAAACCACACTTGCTCCGACCCCTTTCAGGACAAATGTCAATGTGGTATCCTCATTAACATTCTTATGTTGCGTGTAACGTCTCTAATGTTTGCTATTGGAAAGTTTTACATTTAAACAGTTCGGTATATACAAACAACACATTTCACTAGTTATTGACTAACACAAAAACATTTTACATATAAAAACCTGTTTTTAAATATCATAATATCAGTCCAGAACTAGTGTGGGTTTTATTATCTAGTAATAGATGGCCTTTATAAAATATATATTAACAGAAGAGAGGTACTTAGGTCTACTTTCATCACGTATGTAATAGTGCTCACCCTTTCAACCTTTGGATTGATTTGTTTGAACATTCGCACAAAGCTACAACCGCCCGGCATGGGCAGGTGGGTTAAGGCGTTCGACTCGTAATCTGAGGGTCGCGGGTTCGAATCCAGGTCGCACCAAACATGTTTGCCATTTCAGCCGTGAGGACGTTATAATGTTTCGGTCAATCCCACTATTTGTTGGTAAAAGAGTAGCCCAAGAGTTGGCGGTGGGTGGTGATGACTAGCTGCCTTCCCTCTAGTCTTACACTGCTAAATTAGGGACGGCTTGCACAGATAGCCCTCGAGTAGCTTTGTGCGAAATTTAAAAAAACAAACAAACAAGCAAAGCTACACGAGGGCTGTCTACGCTAGCTGTCCCTAATTTAGCAGTGAAAGAGTAGAGGGAAGGCAGCCAACTCTTGGGATTGACTGTAACATTATAAAGCCCCCATGGCCGAAAAGGCGAGCACATTTGGTGAACGAGGATTCGAGACCGCAATCCTCAGATTGCGAATCAAGCGCCCTAACCAATTGGCCATTTCAGCCATGGAGGCGTTGCAGTGTGACCATAAATCCCACTGTTCATTTTCAAACGTTTTTTTAATAAGTGAGACAAAATAATTTGTATTTTGTGTTGTTGTTTTTTTTTAGCTATAAGATAAAGTTACCAATATAAATCATAATCCGAGGGTCGCGGGTTCGAATCCCCGTCACACCAAACATGCTCGCCCTTCCAACCGTAGGGGCGTTATAACGTTACAGTCAATCACACTATTCGTTGATAAAAGAGTAGCTCATGAATTGGCGGTGGGTGGTGATGACTAGCTGCCTTCCCTCTAGTCTTACACTGCTAAATTAGGGATGGCTGGCGCAGATAGCCCTTGTGCAGCTTTGCGCGAAATTCAAAACAAACGAAACCAAAATAAACACAAAATACAGGATGATCAACATGATGACTGTCATGTAAATTCATCGATATAGTCTGTTTATATATTTTGCAGTTAAGCACGAAGGTATACAAAAGGCTATCTGTGCTGTGTCCACCACGAGTATCGAAACCCGATTTCTAGCGTTATAGGTCAGCAGACTTACTGTTTTGCCGCTGGAAGTTTCATCAGTATAATAACATATAAATAAACAAGTATGAATATTAAGACAGTAATAATAAAACGTTTCGATTACTGTAACCATGCCAATGGTTTGAAAAATACAAAATATTAATAACAAAAAGGTATTGAAGACCTATTAATCTAAGCAGAAACAAAACCCATGGAAATAGACAAGTTGAAAATGTTAGTTTGTTTTGGAACAAAGTCACATTGAGCAATCTATTGCGTCCACCGCGGGTAATCGAGCCCCGAAATTTTGCGTTGTAACACCGAGTGGTAAGTTTACGGAGTTACAACACTAAATTCTGGGGCTCAAGAGTAAAATTTAGCCAGTTAATTACTTAATAAAGTACTTTGTCTAGTCATTTATAACTTAAAAAAACGAAAACAAACTTTTATTGTGACGTTTATTGTTTATTTAGGATCAACAGCTTTATTATTTAATTTTACGACTATTTCAATTTTCGAAGCTTTTGTGAACTGGAGTCAGTACGTTGTTTAAAGAGAAAAACGTCATACCTTATATAAGTATAATGAACACTAGTACAAATTACTTTTAAAAAATTACTCACTTTCATTAGTCAGTCAGTAGGCTATGTAGAGAGCATATGGGAGGCATCAAAGATTAAACGATGGCTGTCCAGCATATTGCTTACATTCACACTTAACAATAGTTTTAACTACAGTATAATGGGTTTCAAACATGAATCGTGATTTTGACCTTTATGGCTAATTTAACTTATTTGTATTTTATCATTGTTCCTGTGAATTGAAGGGCCTTAAATCAAAGTCTACAGCATATACTGAAGTGTACGTCATTATGATTCCAATGGTGTGTGATGTATTTTGTATGTATGGTGTTTTGAGGTGTAAATTACTATAAAACGCGCACTCTTCTTCTTTCAAATTGTCAGGGTTAGCTATAAGAAAGTGTGAAAAATGATAAGACGAATTTCAGAACGAGCTTCATGTTTATTTCTGGTGTGATATATTTGATTTCATGTTTACTTTTGGTGTGATATATGTAACTCCGTGTTTATTTTTGATGTCATATATTTGGCTTCATGTATACTTTTAGTGTGATATACTTGGCTTCATGTTAATTTTGGTATGATGTATTTGGCATCATTGTTACTTTTGGTGTGATATATTTAACTTCATGTTTATTTCTGGTGTATTATATTTGACTTCATGTTTGCTTTTCGTGTAATATATGTGGATTATTTTTGGTGTGATATACTTGGCTTCATGTTTATTTTTGCTGTGATATATTTGACTTGATGTTTATTTTTGGTGTGATATATTTGACTTGATGTTTATTTTTGGTGTAATATATTTGACTTCATGTTTATTTTTGGTGTAATATGTTTGACTTCATGTTTATTTTTGATGTAATATATTTGACTTGATGTTTATTTTTTGGTGTAATATGTTTGACTTGATGTTTATTTTTGGTGTAATATATTTGACTTGATGTTTATTTTTGGTGTAATATGTTTGACTTCATGTGTATTTTTGGTGTAATATGTTTGACTTCATGTTTATTTTTGATGTAATATATTTGACTTGATGTTTATTTTTGGTGTAATATGTTTGACTTGATGTTTATTTTTGGTGTAATATGTTTGACTTCATGTGTATTTTTGGTGTAATATATTTGACTTGATGTTTATTTTTTGGTGTAATATGTTTGACTTGATGTTTATTTTTGGTGTAATATGTTTGACTTGATGTTTATTTTTGGTGTAATATATTTGACTTGATGTTTATTTTTGGTGTAATATGTTTGACTTGATGTTTATTTTTGATGTAATATGTTTGACTTGATGTTTATTTTTGGTGTAATATATTTGACTTGATGTTTATTTTTGATGTAATATGTTTGACTTGATGTTTATTTTTGGTGTAATATATTTGACTTGATGTTTATTTTTGGTGTAATATGTTTGACTTCATGTTTATTTTTGATGTAATATATTTGACTTGATGTTTATTTTTGGTGTAATATGTTTGACTTCATGTGTATTTTTGGTGTAATATGTTTGACTTGATGTTTATTTTTGGTGTAATATATTTGACTTGATGTTTATTTTGGTGTAATATGTTTGACTTGATGTTCATGTTTATTTTTGATGTTTATTTTTGGTGTAATATGTTTGACTTCATGTTTATTTTTGATGTAATATATTTGACTTGATGTTTATTTTTGGTGTAATATGTTTGACTTGATGTTTATTTTTGGTGTAATATGTAATATATTTGACTTGATGTTTATTTTTTGGTTTAATATGTTTGACTTCATGTTTATTTTTGGTGTAATATGTTTGACTTCATGTTTATTTTTGGTGTAATATGTTTGACTTCATGTTTATTTTTGGTGTAATATGTTTGACTTCATGTTTATTTTTGATGTAATATATTTGACTTGATGTTTATTTTTTGGTGTAATATGTTTGACGTGATGTTTATTTTTGTAATATGTTTGACTTGATGTTTATTTTTGGTGTAATATGTTTTACTAAATCCATTTCACGTTATTTCCGACAGTATTAAATCACTTCTGAGGCACTTGTACGGTAAACTACCAGCTAAAAACAAACAGCATGGTAACTATTATTATTAATAATAAACAATGCTTATGACTGGTGTGTTTATTTGTTAAATTTCACCCATAGCTACTTGCGGGTTATCTGTACTAGCCATCCCTAATTTAGAAGTGACAGAGTAGATGGAAGACAGCAAGTCAACACCATCCACCGCCAACTCTTTCACCAATGAAAAAATGGGATAGACCGTAACATTATAACGCCCACACGGCTGAAAGGACGACATGTTTGTTATCAGGATTCGAACCTCGACTCGCATGTTGATGGCGAAAAGCCGTAACCACCAAGCTATGTCATGCTTCTCACGACGGAGACATATTCGTTTAATTTGTCATATATGTGCCAATAAACAGGATTCTTATAAACTAATCAAAGTAATTAATACCATATTTAAAAATAGTATATCATAAGTATTGATTTCCTTGGCATTGATCCATTCACCACTTGTCTCTGGATGTATGAACACAAATGGATTGTTGACACCAAGTAACTAATTCAATGCTAAAGTAGTTCTTTGCATGATAATGTTCTTAACTGGTACTTTTTTGTTACCAAAACTACATGAATGAGACAGTAGTTTGATAAACCTGTGTTATAAGGCATGTTTGTTCACTCTTTTGTAATATTAACTGCCGATCAGAGTAGCCCATGTATTTGGATGAAACTATAAGTTAACCTATCAAATAGTATAATTGATTAAATACAACCTTTATTGCGTTTATACTTATCAATATTAGAATGCTTTATATCATCAAGTGAGTACCATCGCTGTTATCGATCGTTTCGGCCGTAATCCCAATAATACCAAATGAGATTCAGCCAGGTTTGGAAATGGAGGCTAGTCCTAAACACATATACATACTAAGCTAACAGAGTAAATCAGTCTGTATAATAAAAGTATACTAATATAAAAAGAAATACAATTAAAGAATAATGGCATTCGTTATACTAAATAACTCGGTGTTAATAAAAATAATATATAAATAATATAGTATACCTTACATAAGAAACTCAAAACACTAAAATTACCCCACACTTCTTCATTTTAGATAGCTATTGAAACAATCAGAATTGAAACATGGAAAAAATCAAGATGAAAACAAAACAAAAGATATAATTATATTCAATAAGAGATAGTATAAAGTTTCGTCACGGTTCATTCTAAATTTATCCCAACGTCAACAGTATACTATATTGTTCCACTTGTAGAACTAACCATTTTACAATATTGATTTATTGGTAATAAGTGATTCAAAGGGTGAAAGAAATGTTTATGGTTTACTATCCTTCGCATAAAAACAACCCTTACGTCAGTGAACAATGACGAATCCACACTGGTGATTCTGAGGTACTGTATTACTGTTTTCCAAAGAGCTGGCCCGGCATGGCCAGGTGGTTAAGGCACTCGACTCGTAATCTGAGGGTCGCGGGTTCGAATCCCTGTCACACCAAACATGGTCGCCCTTTCAGCAGTGGGGGCGTTATAAAGTTACAATCAATCCCACTATTCGTTGGTAAAAAGAGTAGCCCAAGAGTTGGCGGTGGGTGGTGATGACCAGCTGCCTTCCCTCTAGTCTTACACTGCTAAATTATGGACGGCTAGCGCAGATAGCCCTGGTGTAACTTTGCGCGAAATTCAAAACAAACCAAACCAATCCAAAGAGCTTTCTCGGACGTACGTGTAACGTGTCAATAGTGTTACAACCAATCGTTTGTTCACATAAAACAACGCGTGTGTACAGTACAACATTTTGCCTTGAGAATGGAACGTTAAGCGAGAGATAAATCTGATCCAGTTTCCAGCCATTAGGGACCACCCGATGGGTGTGAATTTCTTAGCTCTAGGCGAAACGCTGATAATTCTTGTTGTGCATAGGTTTGTCCTTGAATGGCGCAAACCTACAATGCTTAATAACAAAACGTCTACGTACATGAAAAATAGTACCTTTATACGTCCGCCGGCAATTTGCTTGTGGTTGTGATTAAGCCTAACCACGTGTAAGTATCGAATCGTCTCGCGCCTAGGAAACAATTCAGTTTACGACAGTCTGAGTCCATGAAAGTCTCGCACTTTACGAACTCCATACTTTAGTTGAACTGTTTTCGTCAGATAGTTAGACACATACGGAACACCAGGCCTAACGGATGGCAGCCCGAAGCTCTGAAACTTGCCCAGTTCCCGGGAAAATCTCTCCAGCCATACCTCGAGCCAACCTGAAACCTTCAACCCCGGGAATTTTGGAGTCTACGGCAGCATCTTATGCAGACAGGATTGCTATAGCACGGTAAGTATTTCTGGATAGTTTTTGAACTAGACAATTGGTTATTGTCTGCTATGTTTGAATAATATTTGAACATGTGTTACGGATTTGATGTTCTAAGTACTTGTGAGTTAAAATTGAAGCATGGTGTATTTCAAAAACATTATTTCGATACCTAATCCAGACCAACCTCTTAATGATAAAAAAAAATAAAAATAAAACTTTTTATAACTATTCATAAAATTACGTCCTGTTGATGCAGACGTAGAGATAAAGAACTAGATGCTTCCACTATTACCAATGCCTTTACGTCTTTGTTTGAAATTAAACAGAAAACTACACAATGGGCCACCTGTGCTCTACCCACCACAGGTATCAAAACCCGGTTTCTAGCGTTGTAAGCCCGCAGGCATATCGCTGTGTAAACTAGGGGCAAACCAATATCAACAAATTCACCATGGCAATTGGACCATTAAAATACCTAGACATATGGTAGCCCAAGAGTTGGCGGTTGGTGGTGATAACTAGCTGCCTTCCCTCTAATCTTACACTGCTAAATTAGGGACGGCTAACGCATATAGTCCTCGTGTAGCTTTGCGCGAAATTAAAAAAAAAAAAAACAATACATATTTTCATATCTTCGTGTTCAATTACTCGAAAAATGAAACTAGCTACTTTATATGCATTTATTCAAGTTATTTTTTTAAAGAAAGTTACTTCGAAATACTTATGCACTGTTACCTAGAATAAGAAATATTTTTATGACGCAGTAAGTGTTGAAAAAGGCAAAGCGTGTTTACTCAGTGTTGCTGCCAAAAAAAGAAAAATCGCGTTCCGCACTTTGGGACCGTGAATACGTTATAAGAATGACAGAGAAATCTAACTTTTCGATTAGTGTCCCATAAGTTGACGATTGGTGATGCTTACTAGCTGCCTTCCCTCTAGTGTATCAGTGAAGAAAGCTCTTATGGCACTGTAGCGCCGAATTTCTTGTCCTGTAGACAATTGGCATTTTAGATAACATTTCTGTCATGGGTTCAGCATAAGTTGATGAATTCTGTGTATAAAGTTTACTACATCCTGTGAAATGACCTTTGACAAATAAACATAAGTCAGTGGTGTTTTCCTTTCAATATGAATGTTTATGTATTGTGTTCTGTATCCATTGCAGGCATCAGAACCAGATTTTTAGTGTTATAAAACATCAGACGTACTCCTGAACTACCAGGCATCATTCTTTACGGACTAAAAGAAATGTCATAAAAATGACTGTAGTTTGTTATGATTTTCTTTCCATTTATTTGGTATAAACGGATTATATACAGAATATTACATAGAATTCGTTGGGGGGGGTTGGAGTAATCATAAAGCTGGATAGACTAATAAATGAACATTATTGTTTTTTTTTATTCTTTTATACCTTCATGATGATGAGAAATCCATTTAAAGTAAAAAATGTGTTCTCGAGACGGCTAATATTGGTATTAAAACTAATTAAAATAAAGTACAGAACAACGTTTCGACCTTTTTAGGTCATCTTCAGGTTAACAAAAAGAGTTTGCAACCTGAAGATGACCTAACTAGGTCGAAACGTTGTTCTGTACTTTATTTTAATTAGTTTTATATCCATATCAGCTATCTTGAAAATACACTTTTACATCTTGTACGACAAATAAACTGATATTTTTAATGACTGCAAGGCGCGACATTAATAGCCTATGTGGGCTATTTTCGTTTTTACGAACGTATTGAAGAAGAGATAAATGTTATATCGAAAGAGTTTAGAATATACAAATATATATATATATATATATATTATATCAGGCATGTGGCTGTTATTGTTAATATTCAGTTCTAACCACAATTCGTTCATGCCGTCACTAGATGTTCAGTCATTCAGCTGTTAACCATTCACTGAAAAATAGTCGTAACGTTGTTCTCTTTTTCAATTTTCTGGTGAAAATAATTAAATATCCAGTCCACGTGACGATAGAAAATTTCTGTATTCTCTCCTATAAATCTTCTTCAAGCCTAAACACTATGTCGTTTACAGATGACTCTCCCTATATTACAATAGCGTAAAGAATATCTTATTTACACTACATGACTGATCCACTGACCAACTCAATGTACGCAATAGCTAACATAGAT
Organism: Tachypleus tridentatus; assembly: GCF_004210375.1. Lineage (NCBI taxonomy): Eukaryota > Metazoa > Arthropoda > Merostomata > Xiphosura > Limulidae > Tachypleus > Tachypleus tridentatus. Next base: position 212,908,064 of record NC_134837.1, read on the forward strand.
CTAAATAATTCACTGAAACTGAAAGCATGTTTCAAACTATTTCACTCTCCCATCTTCAAACAATTCTCTTAATTTGGTATCAATAATATTCCCTTGAATTTACTAAAAGAATTGACGTCAATTTTTTTTTTAAATTTAGGCCTAGCTTATTTAAACTTTATCATCTTTTAAAAATATCCTAACGGCCTGCAACCCCCTCTGTATAGTAAAAAAATTATAACAAAATATAGCTTATAACAATATTATTATTGATAAATTCGTTTCTTATTGCAATTTGAATACTATAAGAATATTTATTTTTGTCATAAAAGTAAACCGCTTTTCTTCAAATTATCTAAAGCGTACATTTTAAAATATTCATGTGCACATGAAGTGAATGCCTCGTATAAAGCCCAGTAGCTAATATATTCTTTGCGTATTTGATGTAGTAATTTTTGATTCGATATACTAATACTGCAGTGTAGGTATAAGTTAAATTACTTTGTAAAATACAACTACCATTGTTAGTGATTACACAAAGTCACTAAATTGCTAAATCAATAATAAATGCAACTCATCGAGCAATGTTTATTCGCTCGCTGTAGTTAGTCGAATGTTTTCCAAACATATATCTCTACGGTTCACATCGTGGGTTGAATGCAAACAGAGATATCACAGTTACTCCTAGAAAATAATTGTGTGTGCAGCCAATTCATCACAACACGACCATGAACACTAAGCCATTTCCCCTTAAGGCATAGGTAAAACCGATTGCCGACGACCTTCGGATTAAACCTTATATATATATATATAACAAGATGGTCGAATGTCTGTTGTATGTGAAAGTTCTTAAAATGGTGATATCTATAAATGTGTTTGTAACGCAACCAAAACTGCAAAAATATAAAGTCATAGAAAGATTTATTCCACGTCGAATTATTATATGGCCGTGATTACAAAAAGAATCGCCGTGTGTTTGTACTCATTGAGAGTACGTTAACGAAAACTGTTAAATCCATTATTTGATTTAATAAGTTGCCATGATTAAGCCTACATCAACATCCTCCCTGGCGTTTCGAATTTATAATAGGACAAAGTATTTACTATTCGTGAACAGGAATGGTTGTATTAAAATAAATAGTTTAAGATAAAATGCTATAAAAACTTAGACATGATAATATACAAATACATTTCACAAAATCGGACATATTTATTTATGGTCGTAAATATCAGTATTCTCGAAGGACACGATCCATGCTTTAAAAACTCATTAATAAAAATATTGTTTCGATTTCTTAAGGTTCTCGTATGTTTGTAATGAAAATGCATGACATTTGTCAGAAAAAAAAAGCAGGTTAAATAGAGCTTTTGAAAAGTTCTAGGTGGATCATACGCGAGAAGCTATCGTAAGAATACATAGGCCTACTTTATATCCGTGTGCGTTCGAACGTCGTATTTAATACAGAATTTTCCCCGTTTTAGTTTTTGCTGTTATCTTTTTTATGTTGCGTATTATTATCCTTATTTTTGAACTGTAAATTTTTATAATAAACTCACTGTATTTTACAGCTCTTGGATGGATTCCAAAATGATGATGACTTCTATTGAATCTGCGAACTACAGTCATAAAATATCTGGAATCCCGTGTGTGGCAGCAGCTACCCGCTTTACAGCTCCTGTTCATATTGATGTTGGAGGCGACATCTACACTTCTTCTTTACAGACACTTACCAAGTAAATATGGTTTAATTTGTATCTATTATTCACAGTATGGTGCATAAATTTAAACAGAACATAAACCGTAAACAAGGAAACAAAATGTTTGTGTTTTCAAAGACAAAACAATAAGAAAACTAAACAAATTAGTAAATGTTTTTTAAAGCTTAAGTTTGAAACGTCGAAAGGTGGCGAAGCATTGTAAATATTATTTTCTATTTATAAAGCTACGAATGTGGAAAATAACCTTTTGTTCTACCTTAAAAACTATTTCAAATTTTCATTATTATTTTCACTGATAGGAAAACATTCCTCCCGCGGTTCAGTGGTAAGATTTATAATGCTAAAATTCGGAGATCGAATCCCGTAATGTAGGTACAGCGGAAATAGATCACTGTGCAGCGTTACATCACAACGAAACAAGACTTTTCCTTCTTCCAAAATATTCAGAAATGATTTTATTCAATACTCAAGTAAGAATGTTAAATTTGAAGTTTCAGTGATATATATATATATATATATATATCTGATATTTGTGTTTTGTGTGTATGGTTATCAAACGCAATGTGACAATTTTGTAGTCCACATGGAATATTTAATTACGTTGCTCAAATCATTCATGGCCCAGCATGGCCAGGTGGGTTAAGGCGTTCGACTTCTAATCTGAGGGTTGCGGGTTCGAATCCCAGTCGCACCAAATATGCTCGCCCTTTCAGCCGTGGCAACGTTATAATGTTACCGTCAATCCCACTATTCGCTGGTAAAAGAGTAGCCCAAGAGTTGGCGGTAGGTGGTGATGACTAGCTGTCTTCCCTTTAGTCTTGCACTGCTAAATTAGGGACGGCTAGCGCAGATAGCCTTCGTGTAGCTTTGCGCGAAATTTAAAAAAAACAACAACAAACATATAATTCATTGTCTGCTTTACACTTAGCAACATTTTAAAGTTAATTCAAGGAACTATTAGTTAATCGCTAAATAATTTTCTCACTTGAATAAACCAATGTTTATGAGGTAGAAAGTGTTTTAGTTATAGCGTGAAATGTATATAGGCATGTATTAATGGTCATTTATCACTCAATTATAGATAGATCCGGTAAGAAAATGATCAATTGCTTGTACCTGTTGTTGGCTAAAGTTCAAAAAGAGGAGATATAAATTTACAGAATTCAGTAGTAATGTATAATAGAGGGAGGACGTGGTATTTAACTGACGTCCACTACTATATTTGAGAATTTCATTAATATGTTTTTACGTATTTTAATAATTATTTTTATCGATCAGCACTAATCAGAAGTTAATATTATAGCTTAGCTAAATTAAAATGGAAAAAAATGGACTGACGGGAAATATAAAAATCAAATTCACATGAATTTACTTCCCATAGGACACTCACGATTCCAACCAGGATTCAAGAACAGACAGAAATGACAACGTTTGGAAACGTCAGATTTTATCCGTTGCAAAGGAAAGACCTAAACAAGATTATCTGTCACGGTTTATCTTTGACACCAATACTCTAGGAGTGAAGTGTCACGAATTCGTGTTTTTTGAGCACGTTTCAAATTGTTTTTTTATTACTAGCTTTAGGCAAGATTTTCCTACAAGGGATAACCCGTTTGAATGACTATCTACAAGACTCAGTTTTGTTATTTTTTTGACCCGTATGAAATGGACGATATGTCACGGATTACGTGAATTGTTTTGAAACAAGCATAAATTGCTTTAGCTGTTGCCTCTGGTGTTAAAAGTCTTGTTTTTGATGTTAGTTACGGGTTGTTTGTAAGAGGTTAAGAAAGCCATATGCATCCACAAGGTATAGAAATTCCTCATCTTAAAATCTCAGTTACTGTATAACAGGTTAAGCTAAAGATATAGCAACGCACAGTTATTTGTGAAATGTAGCGTCGGGGTCCCCCGGTAGAGAGCAATAGGTCTACGGACATACAAATAAAAAATTCGGGGTTTAATTCCTCGCGGCGGACACAGCAAATACTCCTTTGTGGCTTTGCTATTAAAAAAAAAATTACTCCATGGAACGTCAGGAGTAGATTGGGAAGATGATAAGATCGGCATTTGTAATTTGACTATTGGACTGGCTCTAGCCTCTTTTGAGGGAGGAGGGGAGGGGTCAAAGCTTAATTGAAATTAAGTAGTAATTAATGCAGATCTTAAACATTATAACTTTACGGAGACAAGTATAAAGCTTGAAAACAAGAATTCTTCGTTTTGTGTATATTTTTATGCATTTATTGTGTGTCATATGTTATATGTGTCATTTCTTTGTAATAATCCAGCAGGTCGATTCCCTCTCGGTTAAAACTGTCAGACCAGCCCAGTGATTGATCGACGCATTTTTTGACTATTCTATCCACGAACCACATTTGTGCACTTGTATTGAAACTGTTAGAAAACAAACAAACCTAATAAGCTGACGGCTTTCAGCAACATATTCTTTTTGCATCCTTATCAATAATTATTTTTGTTATATTTCGTGACGTCTTTGGATGATGGATTTATTCACATATAAAATGTGGTCCAACTGATAAGCAATTTGTCGTAAACAACGCGTCTGTCTATTTTCTCTCGAGGTCCTCTTCATTAAATAACTGTCCCACAGCAAACTACCTATACGTCCGAGGGTTCTTAATGTGAAAAACGAGGTTTTGATGATGCCTGTGGTGGGCACAGCACAGATAGCCCACTGTGTAGCGTTTTGCTTAAAACAAACAAAAATCATTGAATAATTAAAAGCCGGTTCTCACCTGATACCGTGCTCGCCCTTTCAGTTGTTGGAGCATTATAAGATGACGACCACTCCCACTATTCTTTGGTAAAAGAGGAGTTGGTGGCTACCTTTACTCTAGTCTATCATTTTTAAATTATGAACGGCCTCCCACTGGCACAGCGATATGTAAAAAGCTAGAAAGCGGGTTTCGATAATCATGGTATGCAGAGAACAGATAGCCCATTGTATAGCCTTGTGCTTAACTTCAAACAAACAAACAATTATGGACGGCTAGCGCCGATAGCCCTCAAGTTCCTTTGAACAAAATTCAAAACAAATTAATCTGATACAGAATACATGCAGTAACATTATGAAACTGAGTGAATTCTCTCCTTACTACGACCTGACATGTCTATGTGGTTTAGGTACTCGACTTGTAATCTGAGGGTCGCGGGTTCGAATCCCCGTCACACCAAGCATGCTCGCCCTTTCAGCCGTGGGTACGTTATAATGTTAGGTCAATCTCGTTATTCGCTAGTAAAAGAGTAGCCCAAGAATTTGCAGTGGGTGGCGATGACTAGTTGCCATCCATCTAATCTTACACTGCTAAATTAGGGATGGCTAGTGCAGATAGCCCTTGTGTAGCTTTGCGCAAAATTAAAAAAACAAACAAAACAAACTCTCGTTACTTAAAAAAAAACAAAAAAAAATATTTCAGTAAAGTCGCTATATGTTTGTTTTTGAATTTCGCACAAAGTTACACGAGGACTATCTACGCTAGCCGTCCCTAATTTAGCAGTGCAAGACTAGAGGGAAGGATGCTAGTCATCATCACCCACCGCCAACTTTTGGGATACTCTTTCACCAGTGAATAGTGGGATTGACTGTAACATTATAACGCAACTACGGCTGAAAGGGCGAGCATGTTTGGTGTGACGGGTATTCGAACCTGCGACCCTCGGATTACGAGTCGAGTGCCTTAACCACCTGGCCATGCCAGGCCTTGGTCAAAGGTAAGAACAATCGAAAAATTCATCATTTTATGTTCCTCTACGGTCATACTCACAGCAGTCAAGATGAAAATTGATGCAAATGTAAGTTTATATTTTCATTCACCCACGATATTGACATATAAATAAGTTGGATTTACGTATTGTAAGTTTTTTTTGTTTTTTTTTTACTCAGGGAGGGGTCAGAAATCACAAAAGAATTGGGGGAAATTTGGTCAATTACTCGGATGTATTTCGGCCAAATTACGAGATTTAATACAAATATAGTTTTTTACATGTCTTATACAGAGATATAAACTGTTTGAGAATATTTATCTTCTGCTCAATTTCCAGCGAGGAAAGCACAGTTTGGGGTTTCTAATTAACTATTCACGTGTATGTCAAACAACTTACACAAGATCTTTCAAGTTCCGCCCAAGCAGTGATATGGACAATTTTGAGTTTTCTATGCTTTTCACGATTTTTCTGGTGTTAAAATCTACCTTCGTGCGATTACGTAGCGCAGACGTACAGCATTCGCGCACGAACCGCGAATGTTGTCCTCTTTCAATTTTTTTTTAATTGGAATTTGAGCTTTATTTATGAATTCAATGTTAAATTATTATTTCTTTAATAATGTAGATGGTAACGTTTAACTTCGAAAACCTTGTATGGTATCGTTTTTATTGATACACATATTGTATATTTATATATATTATATATATTTTGTGAACCGTAGTAGCTGTCTGAGCGTTCTAGTCGGGCATGTATAATAGGTCTGCCTGCATCCCCCCCCCCCCATGATCCTCTGAAACCAACTTTTTTTGAAATTTTTAGGATACTTTTGAAGATTAAATATGTTTCCAGTTGCGCTTTCATGGTATAAGGGGGTTTTCGGGCCCTTTTCAAAATGGCCGCCACCGAAAATCGTAAAATTACACAATATATATGAAATAATCATTATTTGCATCCACTTGGCCTATAATATTTAAATTGTTGTTATTCACTTATGTATAAAGCACAAATTGGACCAAAATATGTAATTTTGAAATTTTGTGACATGGCAGAAATCCAAGATGGCGGCCAAATTTTGTTGCATTTTCGCAAAATCGCTCATAACGTTTGAACCAGTTAACGTATAAAGTTGATTTTGTTGTTTAACCATATGTGTTGCCACATAAGGAATTCAATAGAACCATAATTAGAATGATTCATCCAACTCTAGTCATATTAGCAACATATTAACTGTGCACAATGAGTGCAAAGTGATTCATGCCATTTTCCGAAAAACGTCCTATTATTCCACTCTATACTCAATGCTTCGTACATTTGATTTTCAACATTTTTCTGAACTAGGTACATAACAAATGACCTTATTCTGCTATTTTATAAGGTAATATCGCTATTTTATATAGTATTAATATCACTGCATACAAAGAAAAACCAAGTAAGTATTTATAAAACTTTAATCAATGTAATCAAACTTCACATTGTTACAAGATTAACCATTTGAACATGGACAAACAAAAAAACAATATCATGAAACTACACTGTTTCTTTATACTTCATTGTCCAAGTCGTCGTCTGAGGAGAAGGACTCAATGGTGTTTAGGCAGCTTCCACTCTCCATTAGTTACGGCTCGGCATATGTCCTGGCCAATGGAGAGCATGATGCGTTCAGCTCGTGATGTCTTAACCGTTTCGCTACCTGTCAAAACCAGACCCAGAAACCGTTGAAGTACATGTGCAATCACCCCATCTTGGACAATCATTTCCATTGGGTCTGGGGGCCATTTCTCTTGAGCATCGTCCGCTTGCTCATATGCCTGCAAGATAGCTCCACGAAGGATCATGGCCACATCTCTCATCAGATCTTGTGAAGCAAGCTGTTAAGCCTTGGCGATAGCACTAGATGTTTTGGTGCTGCTGTTGAATACAAGATAAAATGGCAGTTTGCCACGATCTGTCTCAACCAATGTGAACTCAAGTTTGGAACCTAATTCTGGATGTTTCTGTAATTTGTCATTGAGTTTCTCAGCTCTGTAGTGTGGATTGTCATAGCGTGTTTGCTGCAATTCAGTAGCATACAAACGTCGAAGGTGCGATAACATGACAACATTTTGCTCCACTATTATGGTGTTGGAAACATAATCGACAACTTTCTTCAGGGCATTTTGGTGTGCCTTCTTCAGACCTGCTTGTTATTTGATGTTCTCAGGGTCTTTGCTGTTCCATAGCGCAGGGTTTGATGTATACTTCTTTCTGCAATTCGGGTGATACTGGGCTTCACAAACAAAGAATTCTTGCCCACGTATGCGTGTTAGAAGTCTGTCATCATTGCGGCTTGTGGCAATATCAATAACAGTTTGACCGCCACCGTACTCGAACGTTGACGTGGACTGCTGTTCCCAATTTCCTGCAATCTTGACTTTGATACGCCCAACTTTGTTGCAGAATATATAGTCTTTCTTGAACAGAATGTGATCTCCCTGTGTGAAGGATCTACGAGAAGGATTTGATGTGCCTTGCACAGAGTCTTGACGTGCGGTGCTTTGTGATACACTGGTAGGATCAAGCAAGGGAAGCTGGTCCAGATGATTAGTGAATCGCTGGTAGCAATTTCTGTGATACCCATGGTGATCTTGGAGAATTTCTGGGATGAGGGAATATGCCGACTCTTTCCTTTCTGGTGAATCTTTTGGTAGCAAAATCGCCTGTCCCTTATGTTACAAATTTCATTGTACCTTCTTTGTGGATTTGAAAGGTTGGACATCAAAATCAGGTTCCCTGCATTTTTGATGCCATCAGTGTGTATAATACAAACTGGCAGGCGTGATTGTTTTTTAGCTGGACCATCACCAGAATCAGTGCCACCACCACAAGTTTTAGATTTTGCTTTGGGTATGGTAATGCAGACAGATGTTAAAGTGTCTCTACAACTACAATATTAGATCACCGACACCTCTAGGAATAGGGAAAACTCTAAGTCTGTGAGTCTTGTTAACCACCGTCGATTGGTAATTATGCCACCTATAACAAAGAAAGATATTTTAAAATGACGTGTTACAATGCATTATTCGTCATGTTTATAGTGTTTTTACTAAACATGTATATATTGCAACTTATATATCTTATTTGATTACTATGTTATTTTTATATGTTTTACTGATGTGTAGTATATGTGTGTGCCATATGTGACCAGAAATAAATATTTTTAACAATTGTTTATTCAGTATAGACTTGTACAAAATATTTCTAAAAATTGCTGAATAAGGTCATTTGTTATGTACCTAGATCAGAAAAATGTTGGAAACCAAATGTACGAAGCATTGAGTATAGAGTGGAATAATAGGGCGTTTTTCGGAAAATGGCATGAATCACTTTGCACTCATTGTGCACAGTTAATATGTTGCTAATATGACTAGAGTTGGATGAATCATTCTAATTATGGTTCTATTGAATTCCTTATATGGCAAAACATATGGTTAGACACCAAAATCAACTTTATACGTTAACTGGTTCAAACGTTATGAGCGATTTTGCGAAAATGCACCAAAATTTGGCCGCCATCTTGGAGTTCTGCCATGTCACAAAATTTCAAAATTACATATTTTGGTCCAATTTGTGCTTTATACATAAGTGAATAACAACAATTTAAATGTTATAGGCCAAGTGGATGCAAATAATAATCATTTCATATATATTGTGTAATTTTACGATTTTCGGTGGCGGCCATTTTGAAAAGGGCCTAAACCTATACTATGAAAGCGCAACCGGAAACATATTTAATCTTCAAAAGTATCCTAAAAACTTTCAAAAAAGTTGGTTTCAGAGGATCATGGGGGGGGGGATGCAGGCAGACCTATTATACATGCCCGACTATTCGTCTGTCTTCTGTTTACAGCGACTGCTTCCCGCGCTTCGTTTGAAAAGCCGTGCACGCAGACAAAGCTCAACATTCACTTTTGAAAACGACCCGACATGGCCAGGTGGTTAGGGCACTCAAGTCGTAATCTGAGGATCGCGGGTTCGAATCCCCGTCACACCAAATATGCTCGACCCTTTCAGTCATGGTAGCGTTATATAGTGACGGTCAATCCCACTATTCGCTGGTAAAAGAATAGCCCAAGAGTTGGCAGTGGGTGGTGATGACCAACTGCCTTCCCTCTAGTGTTACACTACTAGCACTCGTGTAGCTTTGCGCGAAATTAAAAAAAAACAACAACCAAAACCACTTTTGAAATGACAGGAGAACAGGCATTAATAATAGTGACGTCACATTTTATATTAGAAGCAGGATATTCTCCACTGGATCGTTAGGAACTAATCACGCTATCATTCACATTTCAAAATGTGACGTAACTTAAATAATAAAAATGTAATTTACCATATATTATTGTTAAGTGGCTCTTAGCATGACTGAAATGTTCAACAATTACTTTTAGCAATGGACGGTATAAGTAGGTCAAAGCTTTGGCTCTGAGTGAAATACGTTTAACGTTTTTTAAAGTCAATGAAATAATTTAAACTGATGAATTAACTTAAACGTTTCCCGTCACTGGGTATGGGTATTTTTGATACATTAACTTGAACTATTCCTGTCACTAGGTATGGGTACTAGATTATCCTGTACCGGGGACGGGTACTTTTGCTTATAGTTATATGAATTTTCTTTCTTTTGTAATCAGGCACCCAGACTCTCGACTTGCCCGGATGTTTAACGGGAGCATTCCCATAGTGCTTGACACACTAAAACAGCACTATTTCATTGATCGAGATGGTAAAATGTTTCGTCACATCTTGAACTTCTTACGAACCAATGTGTTGACGATTCCAGAAGATTTCGGAGAGCTGGATCTCCTTCTGGAAGAAGCAAAGTTTTATGACATCTACCCTTTGGTTAGAATGCTGGAGAATACGAAGAATGAGCTCAACAAAAGGAAATATTCCAGTGGAAATGAGTCGAACCATTTCCATCGTTGTCATGGTTACTCGACGTTAAATGGTGAAGACAGGGACGGCGAAAACGGCTTCAAATGTCTAGCCCTTCACGTCAATCCAGATCTCGGGGAGAGAATTATGATCAGTGGAAAGCGCTCCCTAGTGGAGAATGTTTTCCCAGAAATTAGTCAAGCCTTAATGGACGCTCGCAGTGGAGTAACTTGGAACACTGACTCCAAATATGTGATCAGATTCCCATTGAATGGGTACTGTAAACTGAACTCTTTAGAAACTATTGTACGGCTACTGGACAATGGGTACCATATTGTGGCCTCTAATGGCGGCGGCGTTGAAGGTCAACAATTTAGTGAATATATTTTTGTACAAGGAAATATTTCCTTTTAAGAGCCAAACGAATTTCTTCCCCTCTATTTACCGTAGGGGAGGTTTTTTGTTGTGTTTTTTTTTCTATGTAAAACTTTAAGGTGAGTAAAATGAGGTTACAGAGGTATACGAGATGTTAGTAACACTGGGAAAATATTTGTGTTTAAAGACGAATCAGTGTGTTTGTATCACAGTTGGTGTTATGAGATGTCAGTAACACTAGGAAAATATTTGTGTTTAAAGACGAATCAGTGTGTTTATATTACAGTTGGTATTACGAGATGTTAGTAACACTAGGAAAATATTTGTGTTTAAAGACGAATCAGTGTGTTTATTCAGAGCTGGTATTATGAGATGTTACTAAAATGAGGGAAGAACTGATGTTTAAGCACGAACCAGTGTGTTTCTATCACAGTTGGTATTATGAGATGATAAAACTTAAATGAGGAAAGATTTGGTCTATAAAGATTAAAAAGATTAATCTATGTTTGTTTCGTAGCTAGATTCTTCATATAGCTTGTATGTATTACTTATTTAGGTAAGGATTCTTGTTGATTACCATGGTCACAACTGTTTATCTTATTCGTTGTATGAAGTCCACATGCCCTCGAGTCACCCCCATCGTCTCGGGGCACCCACAATTGTAACCCCTATGTAATTGTGCTCTACATACCTCATGATGTACTGTTACGCTTACGTAAGTATATGATATTAAGATGAACGAAGAAATCTTGTAAAATATGGCGTATTATTTATGGTCTGACAGAAAAATAAAACATTTTGTGCTGTTATATAGATATGCGTGCATATGTATGTGAATAAAGATTTAGGGTATGGGAACACTACATGTAAAAATACAAAATAAACTTGTACAAATTATCTGAAATTGTTTTTAACTTTTCAATAACCCGCCCATCTCCCGATACGTCTACAGTCTCTTGACGCTAAAAATCAGGCTTCGATACCCATGATTGGCAGATCACAGGTTGCCAATTGTGTAACTTTGCGCTTGAGAACAACCAAAACCATCCTTTCGATACCTAAAATACTCTCGAAATCAGCCACCTGTTGTGAAAAAATATTATTAAACATTTGTTTAGATTCAACGTTAACGATATGTATTTATACAGTTAAAATGTACAAATACGGATTTTTGTTCTCATTGGAAAAAAACATTCTTTATTTACCCAATTGTAATTCTAAAAATAAAACCTTGTTTAGACAGGATTTAGGAACTGACGTATTACCCTTACGTGAACAAATTATTGTTTATGTAATTACGTTAGGCCTAATTGTTTAAAAGTTTGATATAGTATATAAGTTTAAATGTGTCCAATATGAAACGTAGTAGTCACGTCAACTTCAGACGGAAAGCGTTTTGAAGACTTAAGTTTGTCTCTCTCTCAGTGCTTGAGTTTTATATACATTATCTTAAAAATATGAGTAACATTATATTAAAATCCATTTCAAAATACACGTTAATTAATGTCGCCCGCCAGGAGCCTGTCGTTCCAAGGGTTAAAAGTGAATTAGCGTTAACCCTAAGACCAGAGTTGTTATTTATATATATATAAACCTATATAGGGTTTGGAGATAAGTTTTAATATAATAACATTGTTTCTAGGTTCATGTAACTTTGTAGGTTGGTTAGTAGATAACATATAATTTTGAACGATAAATAGATATGGCAAAGAAAATTCTAACCAAATTATTTGAGGTATTTGCAAAATATATAGTCGTTTGTGATACTGCAGTGTGGCTATTAAAACACCTTTATTTTGATGATGTGTGTGTATATATGTATATATAAGTATTCATATTTTAATTTTACACGAGAATATGTATGAGGTTAAGCATTTTTGTATGTACACAAAGTAAATAAATATTGATTTTTGTAAACTATTAAAAATGTTTCTTTTATTTTCGTTTTTGAATTTCGCGCAAAGCTACACAAGGGCTATCTGAGCTAGCTGTCCCTAATTTAGCAGTGTAAGACTAGAGGAAAGGCAGCTAGTCATCAATCACCACCTACCGCCACCTCCTGGGCTACTCTTTTACCAACGAATAGTGGGACTGACCACAACTTTATAACGCCCCCACGGATGAAAGGGCGAGCATGTTTAGTACGACGGGGATTCAAACCTGCGATCCTCAGATTACGAGTTGAACGCCTTAACCCACCTGACCATGCTGGGCCTGTTAAAAATGTATGTTTACTGCTAATCTCGTTCCAGGAATATCGATTATATGATAATACGCGTGTGTGTATTTTTTTATAACAAAGCCACATCAGGGCTATCTTCTGTGTCCACCGAGGACAACTAACCCCTAATTTTAGCGTTGTAAATCCATACACTTGCCTCTTTCCCAGCGGGGGACATATAATAATGACTTAATCTGAAAATGCAAAAATAAATACAATAAAAGCTTCATTATCTTACATCTTTACATCCGGATAGCTCTTGTAACGAGAAGTTTCAGTATCTTCAAGTACGAATGTTCATTGGCCCAGCATAGCCAAGTAAATGTGGTACTTGATTTGCAACAAGAGGGTTGTGGGCTCGAATATACCATCAAACATGCTCGCTCCTTTAGCCAAAAGAGTAGCCCAAGAGTTGGCGGTTGGTGGTCATGATTAGCTGCCTTACGTGTAGTTTTCCACTGCCTAATTAGGGATGGCTAGCGCAGATAGCCTTCGAGTACCTTTGCGCGAAATTCAAAACAAACCAAACCCTCGTGTAGCATTATGTGAAATTCCTAACAAACCAAACGAATGAAAGTTCATTGTTGCTTAGTGGCGCTGCTGTAAGATTGTTTACGTTTTTTCCGCTGGCAAGTTTCAGTTGTCAGCCGCCTGTATCGTGATTCACAACTAAAATATTGTACTTATGAATGTTTGTATACAGTTTATAGTTGTTTAAAACATTTGTTATTGTTCATATCTGTTATTGTTACACATACCATAGAACCTTAACAATGTGTTAAGACTTTTACTGTGAGATAAATTTAAGAGAAACGTTTTTTGAGCCGGAATTTACGTCTATCCGGCACTACTCAGATCTTACACTTGCCGGATAATAAAAAGTCCGCTGCTTTTCGATCATATCAATGACGTTTCTTGTAAAACATCGTAAGGAGAACGACTTTTTAACCTAAATTTTTTATTTATCCGGCAAATGCCGGATACTAGAAATTTTATTGTATTCTGATCATTTAAATGGCAAATAACTTATCCTTGAGTTAAGTTTTTCTTGTTGTTGTTTTTAATAAATTAAATTGAAAGAAGAAACAAGAAATGTGCTTTTTAACAAAATCGTAAAACGTGGAACTGAAATTTTCAACCTGAAAAACACTTATGGGCACGTGAGCTAAACATCTAGATCAGAAACCTCTAAGATTTAACTGGAGCCATCTCTAATTTTGAACAATTGGCGAATGGGAAGACAATCAAACTGCAGCGACACGTCTCAAACCCCAGACACTTCAATATGCAGCTAGATATAGCCAATATTTTTTATAAGATTGAAATTACAGATACGTTTATTAGCTGGGACAGTCAACAGTAGTGACACAGAATAATCGTAATCATCGTTGTTCGTTTCAGAGATCTCCAAAAGTGTCCTCTGGTGAAACATTGGTAAGTTTACGGACTTACAATCCTAAGATCAGGGATTAAATTCTCCTCAGTAGACACAGCCCAATGTGGCTTTACATAGAAAAAAAATTAACCTTCAAATGACTTATTTAAATTATTTTGGCTTACGTCTTATTAAGTTTTGAACCTAATGTTCCATCCTCTAAACCAAATTATAATAATTAAAGAACATGTTAAAGTCATCCCTTATCATTCATATACTTACCAAGCTTTTTCTTAAACTCACTTAAATTTACTGCCTCTACAATATCCGAAGGCAACCTGTCCAAAAGGCCAATCACTCTATTAAAAATGAAACTCTTAATTGACGATGACTACGTTACCAAAATGTATATTTGTGTCCCCTAGTCTCACTATTCTCATTGTTGAATGTGAAAAAAATGATGCGTCAAAATTATTGATTTCCTTAACAATTTTGAACACATCAATTAGATCCGCCCTAACTCTTAAGTTTTCAATAAAAAGAATTTCAAAGATCTTAATCTCTTCTCATAAGCTAAACCCTCCAACCAAGGCACCATTCCACTAACAAACTTATAAACCCTTTCCAATAATTCTATGTCCTTCGTAGAGTAAGGAGTCCAAGACTGAGCACAATACTACAAATATGACCTGACCAGTGACCTGTGCAATGAAATTATGACCTATTTAAAGTTGTATTTAATATTTCTATAGATACGATATAAAATCCTATTTGCTCCATCACTAGCTTGGATGGCTTTAAAGACTGATCAACTATTTCACCAAGTTCCATTTCTTTCATGATACTGTTAAGGTTATTCCTATCCAAATTATACTTATAATTCAAATTATGATAACCCACATACATTATCTTACATTTATTATAATTAAAAGCCATCTGCCATTTATTTGCCCAACTAAATAAATGACCTAAAGCCTTTTAAAGAAACAGCAGCGTCCTCTTCACAACTAGCAACACCAAAGACCTTAAAATAATCTACAAATATAAGTAATTTATTGACTATTTTTTCATCTATGTAAATTAAAAAGAGCAAAAGTCCTAAGACTGAGCCCTGAGGTTTTTCACTAGTAACATTAATCGAGTGTGACTGAACTCCATTTGTAACAACCCTCTGCTTTCTTCCACCCAGCCACTCTTCTATCCAATTTTCTAACTTATCTCCTACACCTATAGAAATAATTTTTTTACAAGGCTTTCATGCGGGCGGCACCTTGTCAACAATCCAGACACACCAAATCTACACCCTTACCCCCCATGTACATACGCAGTAACTTTTTTTCAAAAAATGTCAAAATATTTGTAAGGCAAGATTTTTCCTGTAGTGAAACCATTATGAGTATCCAGTAACATTCTAAACTTTATTAAATGACTTTGCAAAACATTTTTTAACAGACTTTCCGAAACTTTTCCCAAAAATGATGTAAGATTAATTGATCTATAATTACTGGAACAATTTTCTTCATCTGTCTTCAAATCAGGAATTGCATTAGATAACTTCTGCTACCTACTCACTATTCAAGAACTGATAAAAAAAAATGCTTTGACTTAAGCATTTCTCAATCTATATGGCTGAAATTAAAATCACCCATAATTATGACTTCATTAATAGCTGAAATCTTAATATCACAGTAAAGTTTCTCACTAATTTCATCAGTGACATTTGGTGGTCTGGAACAAATTCCCGCCTAATGTTTACATCCACTAATAGAAACCCAAATGGATTCAATCTTCTTCCAATTATATTTGATATCCTCAATTTTAACAGAATCTTGCATATAAAGCTACACCTTCACTTTTTAAAACTCTAACCTAATTAAATAGTCTGTAACCCTGTATTTCAAAGAAATCACTGCTATCAAAATCATGTTTCAGTTATTCCCATTACATAAAAGTTATCCAATCCTACCAGTGCTCTAAAATCATGCCCCCAGTGGCACAGCGGCATGTCTGCATATTTACAATGTTAGAATCCGAGTTTCGATACACGTGGTGGGTAGAGCACAGATAGCCTATTGTGTAGCTTTGTGCTTAATTACAAATACACAATCTTAAGGCATCTGCTTTATTTCTTATATTTTTATAATTATCATAGTAGCAATTAATCCTATCCTTGTAATTATTTCTGTACTCATTTCCAATCCTAAATTTTTTTTTGCCTCTAATGTTTGCCTTTAGTTTTCCTGGCCCTTGCCACTGTTTAGTCCTAGTTTAAAACTTCCCTTGCAGCTGACTTAATAACCTTAGAAAATCAGCTAACCCCTACCTTATTTAAATGTAAACCATCCATTCCAAAGAACTCCCTTCTTCCATTAAAATGATCCCACAGGTCCAACTAGCCAATCCGATCATCGTTTACACACTAACCAAAATCCAACTAGCCAATCCGATCATCGTTTACATACTAACCAAAATCCAACTAGCCAATCCGATCATCGTTTACACACTAACCAAAATCCAACTAGCCAATCCGATCATCGTTTACACACTAACCAAAATCCAACTAACCAATCCGATCATCGTTTACACACTAACCAAAATCCAACGTTTGGCTCTAGTAACCCACTTATAACGCCATCCCCACAGCTAATTCCTGAGAAAATTAAGTTATAGCGTTTTTCTTTAAATGCCGTTTTCAATCTTTGTACTTATTGCTTAGCTCCTCTGACCTACCTTTTACTAGGTCATTAGCACTTGCATGCACCACAAAAGCTGTATCTCTGCTAGCTCCCTTTATTATATATTTCCCACTGTGTCAGTTCTATTCTCCATCTGTGCCTCTGGGAAGCATAACCTGATTCTTTTCTCCCTGTTCTATCTACATGTCGTATCAAGAAATCATCTATAAGTACAAACTCCTTCTCTGACCCTTTTGGATGGGTTTACCTTAAGGATTAAAAACGCTTTTACGGTTTTCAGTTAGCCTAACATTTTATCAGTTTCTAAGTGGCATAGCGTGGGTTATAAAATACTATTATTAAAGCACATACTTTCAATACAATTCCCAAAATTGATAGTTCCGATTCAAATACGTTTGATCAACTCTAGACTTATGCCGTCCTATCACAAATAAGAATAAAACTCGGCAATTAATACAATCCATGAACATTGATGCGAAGCTCAGAATATCGTTGTTCTGGAAAAAAAGAATTTAAATGCCGTACTAGATTGTAGAAATAAAAAACAAACTAGATCTATTTTCGCTGGATCACCAAAAGCATCCGATTTCAAGAGTAAATAAAACCAGGATTAAGAGTTACAAACGGGCCCGGCACAGACAGATGGTTAAGGCACTCGACTCGTAATCCCTGTCACACCAAACATGCTGGTCTTTTCAGCCGTTGGGACTGTCAATCCCACTATTCGTTGGTAAAAGGGTAGCCCAAGAGTTGGCGGCGGGTGATGATGACTAGCTGCCTTCCCTCTAGTCTTACACTGCTACATTAGGGACAGCTAGCGCAGAAATTCAAAAACAAACAAGAGTAACAAATATTTTTATTTCTTGTTTTTGAAGTTCATATGGCATACTGTGTTGTAGCCTACAATGTGCATAATTGTTCTCGTGATTCATGGTACATTTTATTGACTTCACAATATTATAAATTGTAGCGTTAAGCGTCCCTTATGTGGCGTCATTTCACTGACTGACAGACAACACACTACTGCATAATATTGTAAGTGGCTAAAGTTGCTGACCCCTCAGGAGTGGCCTTCTGCCTCATTTGGGATAAATTAAAAAAAAAAATCGTAATAAATATTAAAGACGTTTGCTTGACCAAAGCTTTAAACTTTCCCGGCATGGCCAAGCGTCTTAAGGTGTTCGACTCATAATTCGAGGGGTGCAGGTTCAAATCCCGCTCGCACCAAACGTGCTCACCATTTTAGACGTGGGAGCGTTATAATACGACGGTCAATCCCACTATTCGTTGGTAAAAGTGTAGTCCAAGAATTGGCGGGGGATGGTGATGAGTAGCTACCTTTCCTCTAGTCTTACACTGCTAAGTTAGGGTAGCTTTGCGCGAAATTCGAAACAAATTCTTGGATTTATTAAGTGAGATGCTATGAATGAAATAATTATATAAAATTCATTCCACATGTTTTCATTTTACATAATTACAAAAGTAAACGTCACTTGAAGAGATATATTTTGCACCATGTTTCTGACGTAATTCCTCCTTATGATTTAACATTTAAGAGCGATTTAAATATCAAAATCACCCAATTTTGTCTTTATAAGTATACAAAATAAATATAAGATAATATTTAATTTAAAACTTAAGAATTGACAACTAACGAAATGTATCAGAATACAAAACAATTACATAAGAAAGTTGTCATATTTGGTTTATCTTCCTACATCTAATGACGAGGGCGACATCTAGAAGCAGTTCGTGACACCATCGTAAACGACAAATTTGCAAAAATAAAATAATTTGAAAATGTTCCCAATGGTTCAGCCGTAAATCTAAAGGCTTATAACGCTAAAACTCGGTTTTTGGTAGCCGTAGTGGTCACAACGTAGATAGCCCATTGTGTAGCTAAAACACTTCCAAGTTCGAATGTTAAAAGACGTGTAAGTTAAAATCAAATATTTATAAACGTAAGAGCAAATTTTGAATGAAATAATATACAGATTTGCTATATTCGATACCATATTGTTTAACTTCTTGACTGTATGTGGTTAGTTTATTCTATTCCATCGAATAAGTTTATAACCTTAGCTAACCCTTAATGGACAGATACGTTAGTCATTTATTCAGATATAACATAAACTGTTTCAGTGACATATTTTGTCCGATTCATTTATATATCACGTACACGATCTCCAAAATAAATATTTAATCAATAATTTTATGAGGTTTGAAGCACAATTAGGAACAAGAAAAAGTTTAATTGTTTTGATAATAAAACGTCATATAATTAAATGTTTTACTTTACTTGGTTGTATTAGGGCAAAAACCACATTCAGCTATCTCTTGTGTCCACTACAGCGAACCGAACCACAGATGTTAAGATAGTAAGTTCGTGAACCTACCGATGTCCCACTTTGGAACAAATAATTTGTGAAATTAATAAACAGGAAAAAAGAGACATATTAGACCAAATAACTCAGAATTTATTTTCTCCAATATTTTACGTTAATGACTTTTATTTAGTCATGGCTCATACAAAACTGGTAGATTTTACTTATCAGTTTGAACTGTTAATAAATAAATTCACTGTGATGATTAACTCGTGATCAAATTCACTGTGATGATTAACTCGTGATTCTCTAATTTTTAATATTCTGCTAAAAAGATTAAGAATAACGAAGATTTTCAAATATTATGTAACATCCCTCCTAGTGGCACAGCGGTATGTCTGCGGATTCACACTGCTAAAAACTGTGTTTCGATACCCGTGATGGTCAGAACACAGATAGCCCATTGTGTAGCTTAATGCTTAATTCTAAACAAACATTATCACATTCGCGGTGATAACTTAAGGTTGTCGAAACGTTGTACGTTTGTATTAAAGTTTCTGGTCCGGCATGGCCAGGTGGTTAAGACGTTCAACTCGTAATCTGAGGGTCGCGGGTTCGCATCGCCGTCGCGCCAAACATGCTCGCTCTTTCAGCCGTGGGAGCGTTATAATGTGACGGTCAATCCCACTATTTGGTGGTAAAGGAGTAGCTAAGAGTTGGCGGTGTGTGGTGACCAGTTCCTTCCCTCTTGTCTTACACTGCTAAGTTAGGGACGGCTAGCGCAGATAACCCTCGTGTAGCTGCTGTACGAAATTCGAAACATACAAATAAAGAATAAAGTTTCTTTTTCTACCCATTCACAATATTTCCAGAAAAGTGTGTTCCTTGTCGTTAAATCTGGAATCACCTCTCATCCTTTCATTTACGAACAGAGCTAGTCAAGCCAACTTTCTATAATAATGTTCGTAAATCCTGGTACGTAACTATTTAACAAGGTCTAAAATGTATAATAACTATAAACCTGTTTAATTTTATGTTGGATTAAGTACCAGAAAATTTGAGTTTTAAATCCTGGCTACCGGAAAGGTGATTCGGCGAATTTCTAGGTGAGATAACAATGCTCTTTCTAAAGTTTTATGGGTAGTATAATATTTATGGAACTGAGTTGTATTTTATCTATTACGGTCGACTGGTGTAAAGATGATAAATAATCAACACTTATGAATAAGGATTTCCTCTGTCTCTTTGAAGCCTGTTTGGGTTAATCCAAAAACTTCAACGTTTCAAAACAGAATAATTTTTGCACTGGTCATAAAAATGCTTAAAACATTATTATGTATAAAAATAATCATCTTAGTTACTTTGAAATTAGATTGAACATTAATATATTTATTTTAAAATTGAATTGTTAACGGTAACAAAGCTGTCATATAAATGCATTACATAGTTCTTATTATCAACAAATAGTATGAATAAATATAAATACATTACATATCTAAAATGGCCGAAGAAGGTCGAAACGTTGTTCGCTCCTCTACACAAAAATTTTCTCAGCCCAAACTAGCCGTTTTTACATATATATTTCTCTACAAGTGGGTTTTCTCATCATCACTGATAAATACATTACATTGTTGTTATTGTCAACAGATGGCAGGCCTAACGCTATTGAATTAATTATAAAATATCAACTTACTGGTTCGTCAGTTCCTCTGAATGATAGTAAAGTTAACTCAAATAAATTAATAATAATAATACGTAATTGTGATAAAATACTGGTTCTTTCTGGGTTTTTTTTCAGTATCATGTCTCCATTTTGACATGATTAAATATTTTGTTTGCGCCTGCCCGTCTGTTTCTCCACAGTTTCTTATATGTAAATATTTCTCCTGACCGACGAGAGATAGCACTACTTTCTGCTGCTCGTCAGTTTCCATGCTGGGACTGATATGGTATGGTATTAAAAACAAACTACTATTTCTGTTGTATCCCAGCTGGTTTAACGAGACCTGGTATTGTACAAAAGACCTCTTCGACAATGGATATAGCAGATATAGTGAGGTTTATATGCTTATATGTTTTCACACGCAACGAAAGTATTGACTTTGTTGCAGTAGAGATAACTGAAAATAATAAATATCTTATTTTTATCTTTATATTAAATAACTGACTAAGTTTGGATAGATAAGTGTAATAAAACACACTATGGTGCGTTTGGTGAAAACATTCTTAGTTTATAATTATTGTTTGCGTGGATTTAAATGCAGAAGTATACAGTAGGCTATCTCCGTTGCTCCAATCATAGGTATCTAACATGGATTTCAGCGTTATAAACCCTCAAGCATACCGCTAAGCCACTGGGGGGTGGAGCTCAACTGTGATTAATAGTTTGAGCGTTTAGGAGAGACTGAAGTGTATTTTGTGTAATCTGAGGTACGTTAAATTGCAACTGTAGCAACATCTCTGTTAAGTTGAAGATGGCCTAAAAAGGTCGAAACGTTGTTCTGTACTTTATTTTAATTAAAGTTTTAATACCTATACCAGCTGTCTTAAGATACATTTTTACTTCAAGTGGGTTTCTTGTCATCACAAATTAATATTTTGTCTCGTAGATATACAATAAACCTGATTTTCAAACACGACAACATGTCGTAATCCAGTTTGATTGATTGATTGTTTGGAATTACGTACAAGGCAACACAATGGGTTATCTGTGCTCTGCCCACCAAGGGTGTCGAACGTAAACAGAAAACTTCAAATAACAAAAACCATATAATTTCACATATTTTTCTGTTATGTAATAAAAAATATAACAAACTAACAAGATGTTCAAGAGGGGCCACTTTTTTTGTCCATCCCTGTAACTTCATTAAAAAACTCTATAAGTATTATATAAAAATAGCACCATAACTTTAGGTATCTCTTCTAGTTCTCTTAAGATTTTTTTATTTACGAACACCGATGGGTTCGTCAGTAAAATATGACAGTATATATTCAATAAAATATGCAAGGTTTATTGTTTTATTCAGCGCAAAACTACACAATATATTATCTGTCTACCTTTTGGAAACAAGTACCAGGTTTTAATGCTGTAACTTCGTGAATTAATCACTGATCCACGGATGACGAAAATCTGCAAGGAACTTGAAGAAACATCGGGTGTGTGCCTCCTCGAGGTGGAATAAGTCCGTGGTCTGTTTGACTCAAATATTCGATGTTAAATATAAATGTATTTGTAACACAGACACATTTCCACTTAGTCAGCAACAGAATAGGAGACAGTGAGGTGAATGCTTAAACATATTTATCTTCTATATGTTGTACACTGTCATGTGGCCAGCAGATAAAAGGAGACAGCATGGAAAATACGCAGTTATTATAAACGTATGTTTTGTAACGAAAGAGTTCACGAAATTTGTATTTAGTATATCAGCAAAAAAGTCCTTAAGTTCTTGTGTGATTTCTGCAGTAGTCTTGACTAATCTTTGTTATATAACAACGTGAATCTCTCGTCTCTGAAAGTTAATGTAAATGTTTATCACTGGCACAGTAAAGTATTTCTGTTTTCTAACTTTTTATGTTACAAAATAATTGACTTGTGTAAGGTGCGACAAAGATATTTTTGAGACATTGAAACATCATGTGATATTGGTGCATTTATTCTATCTTGTTTACTCCCTCTGGCCGTCCACCCACTGAATCTGCGGAAAGTTTCCGGACTCAGGGAGCTAACATTCGTGATTCTATCCTTCCTGATAGACAGACCACCGATAGCCTATTGTACAGTTTTTGTGCTGAAGCAAACAAACCTTTTAGCCTCGGGTATAGTCTAACAGGTAGAGTCTAGTGCTCTTGAAGTGTGAATCC
Organism: Tachypleus tridentatus; assembly: GCF_004210375.1. Classification (NCBI taxonomy): domain Eukaryota; kingdom Metazoa; phylum Arthropoda; class Merostomata; order Xiphosura; family Limulidae; genus Tachypleus; species Tachypleus tridentatus. The sequence goes on from NC_134837.1 coordinate 212,931,260, forward strand.
AGAGATTCGTGTCCTGTGAAACCACGTTTCGCACTTCCAATTGGCTAGACAGTAGAAGTTTAAGAGATGGCGGTTGGAGCTGTTCACTTCCTGCTCTTTATGGAAATCTTTTATTTACTTTTTTCACTTTGGCTTTAAACCAAAGACTTGATTGAGCCAAAGGGGTAGTTTCTATAGCTTGCTAGTAGAACCTTTTTAATCACTCATACTACTACAATTTTGGTTTGTTTGAAATTTTGCTCAAAGATAGACGAGGGTTATCTGCACTAACCGTTCTTAATTTAGCGGTGAAAGACCAGAAAGAAGGAAGCTAGTCACCGTCAACCACCACCAACTCTTGAGCTACTCTTTTACCAACGAATAGTGTAATTGGCCGTCACATTATAACAAATTCACAGCTGAAAGGGTTGGCCAGGTGGTTAAAGCACTCGACTCGTAATCTGAGGGTCGCAGGTTCCAATTCCTTTTGCATTAAACATGCTCGCCCTTTCAGACGTGAGGGCGTTATAGAGTATGGTCAATCCCACTATTCGTTAGTAAAAGAGAAACCCAAGAGTTGGCAGTTGGTGATGATGACTAGTTGTATTCCCTCTAGTCTTACACTGCTAAATTAAGGACGGTTAACGCAGATAGCTCTCGTGCGGCTTTGCGCGAAATTCAAAAAACAAACAAACAGTTGAAAGGGCAAGCATTCAAATGAGGATTCAAGCCCACAACCATGAGATTGCGAATTCAATGTCCTAACCACTACAATGTTGAAAGGGTCTGATGGAACGAGTATTCGAACCCACAATTCTCAAATTGCGAGTCCAACGCATAACCACTATAATTTTGAAATTAGGGGTGGCTCTGGCAGAAAGCTTTTGAATGTCTTTACGGAAAACCCAAAGACGAAATAAAAACAAAGCATCAAAAGTAAACGTAAGTTGTTTATTTATTTATATTTATTTCATTTACTTACCTGTATATTTACACTTTTTAAAGACTTGTTAATCATTCAGGTTTATGCATGAGAAAACGTTTTGTTGCCATCTAGCGGTCAAAATTATATTTAGTATAATTTTTATCTTATTATTTACAATTCGAACTCTAATCTGTAGGTAAACATAGACTTCATCTTTTAACGAATTATTCTAATGCGTTTCAGTCTGTGGATACAACAATTATCATCAAATGTGCTGATATAATTTGTTTTATTTTGCAACGTAAGTTGCTACTATTGTTATTTGTACAAGCAACGTAAATATAACTTTCGATAAACAGCCATGAATATATCACTAAATGTTTCTAGAATATGTAATCGTTTAAAGTCATCTTTCATAACATACATTTGATTTCGCATGTGACAAAAAATTAACTACACAAAATTTTCCTTTATTAGTTTTTTATATACTCTTAATTATACAAGAGAGCTCTATGAGCCACTAAACCGACCCCCGGGGCTTCGTGTTAAGTTTCGGTGCATTTAACACTAAAAATCCAAGTTCGATGCCTATAACGGGCACAGATACACTGCTGATAGCGTATTGTGTAGGTTTGCGCTTAAGCACACAACAAATGAACCGCTGGACCTAAAATTATGAAAATGTTCTGTAATATGTGACAGATAGTCAGAAATTTTGTAAAATGTAATTTCTTAAACAACTCTTTTTAGACATGCACTCAGACTCCTACAAAATAAGCCGTGTAAAAAGTCGATCATGCAGACTGTTGTTTTAGCGAAAAGCTACAAAACTGAACGTACATTGCGAGGAATCGTACTCTAGATTTAAGTGTTGTAAGTTCGAAAACTTCAAACACGTGGGAGTCAGTCTATATGCTAGTAGCTTATATGTTGAGATTCCATTTTATCAAATATTTAAATATGTGTGGATTCTTTATTTTAACCTAAACGTAAAAGACTCCAAACCTGTTCAATAGAATATATTATTCTCAATTCATAGAGAAAGGGATTATGTTATCGTGAGTGTTATATGCATTAGAAATATAATCAAATACCACAAACGTTGGTAACAAATTTTAAGAAAAAAAAAGAGGTATAATAATCTGTTTTATATGGCATGTCAAAGATTACATGCTCTAAATGAAGGGCGCGAGATGTATTAGTACAGTTTTCCAACGAGAAGGTAAACAACTGTTAAATCCGAGCTCAGAACTGTTGTGTAGGGTGTAGGTCATTCCATAAGTAATGTCCGAAGATTTAATACAGAAAGTACATAATCATTTCTGTCTTTGTAGAAGGCTTTAATGACTAAAATATGTAGTAGGACGTGTATAAAAATGTTCAGACAAATAAAAGAAACTAACCCAGCTCCACTTTTTCAGATCATTAATCAAATAAACCCTTATAAAGGTGAATGTGCCTGAGGAACACATTAGGTATATAATGCTTTATGAGTTTTATAAAGGCAACAGTGCAGCAGAAACTACACGAAACATTCAAGGTGTTTATGCTGCGGAGTCCCTCAATAAAAGAAAATGTCGAAGGTGATTTCAGAAGTTCAGATCAGGTGACTAAGGCTTAAGTGATGCGTCACGTTCAGGTCGTCATGTGGAGTTTAATGATGACTTACTACTGGCTGCATTTTATGAAGATTGTGCTGTAACAGTTGAAGAACTAGCACAGAAGCTTATTTCAATCCATTCAACAGTTCACCGCCATCTGCAACAGTTTGGAAAGGTATTAAAACTTGGAAAATGGATCTCCCATAATTTGAAAGAAGCCAACCTTAGAGCAAGAGTGGGCATTTGCGCTTCTTTGCACTCTCGTGAACGCAACTCACTTTTTTGGACAGGTTAGTGACTGGAGATGAAAAATGGATATTTTATAAAAATGTTAAATGCCACAGACAGTGACTCAGCGAAGATAAACTGGCTAAAACACAACCCAAAACGGACCTTCTCCCTAGGAAATTCTTGTTCGGATTGCTGCCACTCAATGTAACGATTACATCAGATTTCTATTGTCAACAGATGGAACGCTTGAATGTTACACTGAAAGAAAATAGGCCTGCTTTGTTCAATCGTAAAGGTGTTGTGTTACACCAGGATAATGCATAGCCTCATACAGCAAGGATCAGATCTGTAAAGATTGAAGAACTATACTGTGTAAAACTTCCGCATTCTCCTGATTCTCCAGACCTTGCTCCATCTGATTATCATCTATTCCAAAGTTTGTAGAACTATCTTGATAGAAAAAAGCTTGGTACACATGAAGTTGTCAAAACTACCCTCTCTACGTTCTTTTTCTCCAACCAAAACAATTTTATAGAAGTGACATTCAGAAGCTTGAGAATCGTGAGCAGGAAGTAGTTAATAATAATGGAACATACACTATTGGTTAAATAACATTAAAAACGTTTGAAATACTTTCTCTCTTTCTGAACCTAAAATCGAACATTGCTTAAGGTATGACCTGATAATTAGGTTTGGTTAAGCCTGATCGTAGTACAAATTCGTATTTGTGAGTTCAGAAAGCGGGACATAAAAATTGAATGTATTAAAATATATACAATAACTGATTACAAATGGTTGGGCTTAAATTAATGGCCAACAGATAACAAAGCTATTAAAACTGTCAAGATAATTTTTAATAAAATAATAGGTCAAGAAATTGTAAGTGTTCGATTAGTTTTGAATAAACTTAAAACCAGTGGATAAAAGTGTTAATTAGCTGCTTTAAACTTTTTAAACAAGTTATATGCATTCGATAGAAGAATATTTTAAATTCGTATATAACTACATTAGTAATAATTGCTGTATACACACACACACACACACACACACACACACACATATATATATATATATAATGAAGAATATAATCACAAATAAGTGTAATTTTTCACCGGTAGAGGTCTTATCTTGTTCTGCTTCTATTTTCCTTATATAATGCATAGATATAAAGTCAACATACAAATCAACTGAATCGTGAAATTATTCAACATAATAAACAATCTAAATATTTTCCCATCACCAGCCTCTTTCTTCAGATTCCGATAGCAGAAGTCAACTATGATTTTTGTTGTTGTTAGCTTCTGAACTATGCAACGAACATTCTTTCTCGAAATTCTTGGTTCAAACTTTGTGGCTGAAGCTTTTGGTTTAAGTACACTTAGAAGAGAAAGTCAGTTATATTGATTGGTGTATCTAGGCTGTTATTTATCAACAAACAAATTTTTTTTTAAATATTTCTTCATAATAACCAACACCTTCAAGAACATTATATTTTCAAAATACTTGTTTTATGTACTGAGATATAACTTGTTATTTTTCTCTTTTTATTATTCTGATTTAGATTTTTTAAACTCTTTGCAGTAGGCTTAGCATATGATTTATTTTTTTTGTTATTTTCACTAAAATTTGAATATTTTTAGTTTTTTTTGTAATTACTTTGGAAATAAAAACGTTTATTTTATACAATACTCCAGCTACTTAATATTAAAGACAGTAAGTAGATTGTGTTCAAATCAGACGATTTTCTTTCTTTGAATAAATGTATCGACGTCACTTGAAATGTACTATTTTTCAAGTCCACTAATGATGTCCCTTTGCGAATATGCGTGTAAATTGGACAAAGAAGGAGTGCTTAGAGTGTTACGGATTCGGACACACAGAATAGCGGTCATTAAACAAGAAGTTAGCAGGATGATTAAGATGACCACTAAGGCTGCAATAAAACTAGGAGTTGAGATGCAGAAATCTCCTTTTACGTTGGCCTGATGTCCAGCAGTTAGGGTTAAGGTCCCATTATTTGTTTCAGTGAAGGTGATGTCTTCTGGAGCAACAACTTGAATACCACGTAGTAATCTCACAGGTTCTACACGCTTTGATGTCCTCACTATGCCATCCTTGTCTTTGTAAACACGTTGGTCTCTTCCACTAGTTTCTCTCTTCTGTCTCGCTGTTAGTGATTGAGGATACTCAGGACAGAAGTCCTCGCACTGGAACTTGCAGATTTCAACATTACATTCTAAGTACAGTTCCATAGTGTCTGGGAATTTGAAGGCTTGGAAAAAGGTATAAGCGATAATGCTAGCACCAGAATTACCAGTTGATCGTGTTTTCTGCCAAGGACCCATTAATTTTTTCTTTATAACGCATCCACGTTCGTCAGTCAGTTGAATGGCCTTGGTGACATCACCAGCATGGGCAATGCAGCTCTTCACATGAACATCAAAATCATCCGTGCCCAAGACATAAATTACTGCGGTCAGTGTGTCACCTATTTTGACCAGTCCATTAACTGGAGCAGCAAATGGTCCACGCCCAACCTGGATGTCCATGTAACTGTCCACTGAATCTCCACTGTATGTGATGGACACGATGTCTAGCATGTCCACATTGATGCTTGAGGTAACAGTCTTTTCAAATTGTCCAGTCCACAAACAGCGAATGTGTCGAGCAGTGTCCCAGATTTCTTGAAAACTAGGTTCGTTCTGAATAATGATGGTATTTTCTAGGTAGGCCTGACCACCCTGACTGAACTGATCTATGAACTGGGTGCCACAACGGTCCAGAAAAACCGTGAACTCATATATGGACTTTCCACTGTTGGCCGCTATATACTGACAGCTGCTGTCACTACAAACAAACGGAAAAACAAGAGGTTAATATAAGTAAAACAAGGTTAAAAGACATTTCCTCTCTTCGCAAATAAAGTCTTTAACAGGTATTTGTTTAGAACAGTACGATTAAGTTAAGCACAAAGCAACACAATAGGCTATCTGTAATCTGCCCACCACGGGTATCAAAACTCGGTTTCTAGCGGTGTAAGTCTGCAGACATAACTTTGTGCCATTGAAGGGCGTACGGTTAAGTTAAATATGTATCTGTTTGTTTTTAAAGCAAAGCCACATAAAACTAATTACTGTGTCCACCAGTTCGAGAGGGTTCGAGTTTAGCATTATAAGTCCGTAAACTTACCGCCCTCTCAACGAAAGGCGTTAAATTTGTGACGATAATTTAATTACGATAATAATAACAATTTCCTACTCTCAGGGTTTTTTTATAATTCCTTTTCTAAAGAGGCCCTGCATGGCCAGGTGGTTAAGGCACTCGACTCGTAACCTGAGAGTCGCGGATTCGGATCCCAGTCACTCCAAACATGCTAGTCCTTTCCGCCGTGGGGGCGTTATAATGTTACGGTTAATCCCACTATTCGTTGATAAAAGAGTAGCCCATGAGCTGGCGGTGAGTAGTGAAGACAAGCTGCCTTCCTTCTAGTCTTACACTGCTAAAAGGGACGGCTAGCGCAGATAGCGTGGCTTTGCGCGAGTAAAGTCATTGAAGCCAAGCTGCTCTGAGGGTCCTCGCATCCCTGTCGAGCCAAACATGCTCGCCCTTTCAGCCGTGGGGGCGTTATAATGTTACGATCAATCCCACTATTCGTTGGTAAAAGAGTAGCCCAAGAGCTGGCGGTGAGTAGTGAAGACAAGCTGCCTTCCTTCTAGTCTTACACTGCTTAATTAGGGACGGCTAGCGCAGATAGCCCTCGAGTAGCTTTGTGCGAAATTAAAAAAAAAAAAAAAAATGTTTACCAGCCACCAAGTATGGCTATTCATTTATTTACAAAGTGATTTTAATGTGTAACAACTAGATCAAAAACATGTTTAGGGTAAATGGATCATGTTTACCAGCAAAATTAGAGATATATGTAGTTACAAGACAACAGATATCTTTATATTATCTTCATTACTGGATTTGACTAGTGACGTACCTGAAGTAACCTTTAGAGTAAATGATGCCATTGAATGGAAGACTAAATTCGATTTTAATACTCATGGACTCTTTCTGGCATTGGACTTCAATACTAACAATTTGAGCCATCAGGCCCGTGGGTAACTGAGGAAGAAACTGTGTGTCACCAACAGGAGTCTGGGCTGCAGTCGCAGGTTCCACTTGACCTCTGTTGACCTGTCTACTCGAGATGCCACCTCGTCGTTGAGCTACAGCCGATAAGAAGCGGTCAAGTTTAACCTGAGATTCTCTAGCTTCTAGTCTCCGTGGATTGCGTGCCCACGTGGACTGAAAAGGGAAAAACGTACAAGTCAATAGTCACTGTGTTCTATTCTATCTCAGCGTTTCTCGGTCCTTCCATAAACACGGCTCATGTAAACTTGAAGAAATTTCCCGCGGCCCACAACAGAAAATTATAAACGACTATTGTTTCACAGTTTATATCCTGGGTTCGTGCAAGTAACATTAATTTGTAATTAGCGAGGTATTATGTAGTTTGCGTTTTGTTTTGTTTTCTCTTTGGCAACATTTTCTCAACACATCTTCATCTAGTCTTAAGCCTTTCCGCGACTCACCTCTTGAGAAACACTGGCCGATATCCTCTCGACCTACTTGCATGCAGTTGTGTCGTTTATGTCTTCCCAAGCTTTCACCGAGACTTTGACCTTTGGCCTCAAAGTGATCGAAGTCAGTATGAGAATTAATTAAAATATTTTAATGAAACACCGAGACCTTGCACTTTGACCTTTGATCTCAAAGTAATCCAAGTCAGTATGAGAATTAATTAAAATATATTAAGGAAAATATTATTAAAATGAATATTTATTGAGGATATATAACTGCAGCTTTTTTTTTTAAAAGAAGTGACGAGGTTAATTAAATAATAATAATGTCGTCACTGGTTTTAAGATATATAACTGCAGCTTTTTTTTTTAAAGAAGTGACGAGGTTAATTAAATAATAATAATGTCGTCACTGGTTTTAAGTCTCTCTTGTTAAAACGATAACAACAAGAATAAAATATATCAGTTTAGAATACTGGAACAAACTGATGCAGTTGATTTATTTTCATATTGAAAACATAGCCGAAAGGAAAACTTATTTAGCAGGATTAAAAATATACCCCATATATAGGTTATTCTAGTGGAAAACATATTTTATGAAAATCATTAAGTCATATTTTCTTTCAAACCTACACTTATTAATATGTTTCAACGACAAATTAAACCTTAAACGTTCAAAAAAGCCTCAAATTATTTCTAGAGTGAATGGATCTACCTTGCACAGTCTTGCCATTAGGTGGTAGATTTGTACATCTGCTAACGAACCTACTCTCCTTTAAGACAAAATTTTAAAACTAAAAACATACGTATGTACTCATTAGAATAACAGAATAAAAATGTACTCACTCCGATAAATAAAGACAGTAGCAACAATGAATGGATCTTCATTCTGTTCATTTGCGCCATCTATATTTAATTCTGAAACAAAAAATATTGCAAAGAAAACAGATGTATGGACAACCTCAATATTTTCTCTTTCGAAACTACATCATCTCGTTAGATAACAAATAATTATCGTATGCAATTCAACTTTTCATATCTATTAATTTCAACAATACATCTTTGGGTCTCGCGTATAAGGCGAATTTGTTCATTGTTTCTTGACGAGCACAAAGTTATACAAATAATTAAATATAACTAACACCTGTATTAACCGATCATAACCTGTTTCCAAACTTTGTACAAGAAATATCATGATAAGCTAAGGGTATTTTAAATATTTAGAAACAGACCCTCGGCAATAAAGTTCCTCAGACTAAAAACTTGATAGCATTTTGTAAGCCTATATATCTATATAATTATATAGAATAATTATATATTTTATATAATTATTTTTATTATTATTATGTCCCCCGCTGAGACATCGGTAAGTCTCCGAATTTATAACTCTAAAATAAGAAGTACGATTCCCATCGGTGGATGCAACAGATAGCATGATATGGCTTTATTATAAGAAAAAAAAAACACTTATTATTATTATTACAGTCTTCTAGTCCCCCGCTGGTACAGCGGTAAGTCTACGGATTTACAACGCTAAGATCGGGGGTTCGATTCCTCTCGGTGGACTCAGCAGTTAGCACGATGTGGCTTTGCTATAAGAAAACATATACAAAAAAATACATTTTATAACTTTTTTCGTGACGCCACTTTGGATCGAAAGTGAAACAATTTGTAAGTAGGTCAAATGCATGTATGTACAACCTTCTAGTGGCACAACGGTATGTCCGAAGTCTTACAACGCTAGAAAGTGAGTTTAGATACCCATGGTGAACATAGCACAGAGCATCGTGTAGTTCTATGTTTAATTACAAACAAACAGTATTAAAGAAAATGCGCATTGTAATCTTGAAAGATAACACCATATCAAAATATCTCCTTTTGACAAGTCCCACAATAAATTATTTCCAAATTGCGGTTCCGGTCAAGGTGGTCCTAAACTTAGTATTAAATAATCACCTCTCGAGTTAGAAGAAACAATGGTTGAGGGTTTTTTGCGATAATTGCGGATAAAAAGGTCGTTTCCTGTGCTAATTTTGAAGGTCAAAAATGGTCATTCGTTCTCAACTTAACTTCAGTAGGTGGTGTTAAATATATACAGTCTTAAGCATTGTTATGCTTACAGTTTTGTACAGATATTACGGTCACGAGAAAGGTCGTCATTCGGGTGGAAAGAAAAATCGTGGTTCCAGTGACCCAGTCACCAAAGTATGTGTGTGTACAGAGACTTAATAGATGGCGCTGTAAACATCTTGTGCTTTTAAAATTTTACTATTTCTACATTTAGACGGTTCAGTTGTTTAATAAAATATATCATGCAATAATTTGTTCGATTTTGGTTATTTTTCCCCCACTATAATCTCTATTCGTTTCGCTTGATCGGCCAAGCAGTGATTGTATCTTTTTTATTCTATTTTTAGGTACAAAAACGATGCAGAGAATAGGTTTGTTTTTAGAACTTCGCGTATAGGGTTATCTGCAAACAGGCGTCCATAATTTTAAACTTATAGGTCAGAAGGGGTCCTCCAATGACACAGCGGTATGTCTACTGACTTACATCGCTAGAAACCTAGTTTCAATAGCCGTGATGGTAATTCAGGTGGGCAACAACACCCATCACTAAACTCTTAGACTACTCTTTACTGACCGAATGTTGCGATTTGACTGTTGCTGTTTTATTGTACCTGCGCCCCAAACTTGGGGAGCTAGTATCTGCGGCAAGGGGCTACGAACCATGAATCCTGGAATTCACAGTCAAATAATTCTAACCATTTGTTAACTCACGGCTCGTTGGTATAGTTGATTTTGGTTGAAACACATTTTAAGCTGTCACGCAACGATGTAGGCTTATTAATTAACATTAATTCAAGTAGCTTGTCAGAAAAATATTAAAATCTGGTGAGTACAGTCTTCAACTAAAACCTATATATAAGCCTTATATGGCCTATTTCAAGTGGCAAGTCATATACGACAGTTTTTAATCTAACCTAATTTTCTTTCTCTGTGAAAATACAAAATACAACGAAATAATATATCTTAAAATAATGAACTTTTATATAAATCTTGAAACATTCGAAATTAAATACTATTTGAGTGAAATAGTTATTCAAATGCAAACAAAATAGCTGTAACCAGTGTTATAATGGAGTAGGAACAAATTTTCTGTTATAAAGTGTAGATTTCCATTTTTTCTTTGTGGCCCCCGCATGGGCAGGTGGTTAAGGCACTCGACTATTAATCTAACGTTTGCGGGTTTTAATCCCCGTCACACCAACATTGCTCGCCCTTTCAACCGTGAGGGCGTTATAATGTTTCAGTCAATCCAACTATTCGTTGGTAAAATTGTAGCCCAATAATTAGCGTTAGGCGGTGATGACTAGCTGCCTTCCCTCTAGTCTTCCACTGCTAAATTAGGGATGGCTTAGCACGAATAGCCCTCGTGTATCTTAGCACTAAATTTAAAACCAAACCAATTTTCTTCTTACTATCTTTTCCTTTTCAAAATAAGTTTGTTTTGCTATTATGCACAAAGCTACACAAAAGGACTCTCTGTACTCTGGTTCACAGACATACCACTGAAAGACTTTTCAAATAATTAAGTGATTAATATTTTTTTTAGGATTTGATGATTTTGAACATTATTGATCACGTAGGAGCTTGGTTTGCTTCTTTCTAATTAGAAAGCTACATTGGACTATCTGTGCTCCACCCACTGCTGGCGTCCAATCCTGATGTTTAGTGTTATAAGCCTTCATACTTACTACTAAGTCATTTTCTCGTTTAGTTTAATTTTGGGCTTACTTACTGATAAACTATATTTTATTACAATTTACAGTTAACTTGATAATGAACGCACCAGTCGGTACCACTATTCGTTGGTAAAAGAGTAGCCCTATGGTTGGCTGTGAGTGATGATGACTAGCTGTCTTCCCTCTAGTCTTACACTTTAAAATTATGGCCGACTAGCGCAGATAACCTTCATGTAGCTTTGCACGAAATTCAAAATGAACTAAACTAAACCAATAAGAAACCTAACTTTCTTTTTATTTGCTAACCCAAGCTGTGCTGATGAGCTTTGAACAAGTGAAACTGTAGTCCACAGCAAAGAGTAAATGGCCAATCATAGAATGCATTACACATTTAAGTCATAGATTCTCGTTTCGACTTCACCTCTGGTGAAATAGAACATGCAGTCTTTAACCTATATATATATATATACTACCTAAGAAACTAACGTTTTATTTAAAACTGTCAAGACTTTGATGTCTAAGATAAAATCCTTGTGCGTTAGTTGGTTGGTGGTAATGTGTATCAACTTAGGCTACAAACTGTAACAAGATATATCCGGGAATAAAATGTCCATATTGTACGGTCCTCCTCTGGACAATAATAAGTCTAAGGACGTATAACGTTGAAATCAGAGTTCGATTCCTCGCCGTGGACACAGTAGGCAGCCAAATATGGCTTTGCTCTAAGCCAAACAAACCATATAGTACAAAGATTTTATCTTATAACTAAATATTTTCTTCAGATATTGCCAGATACATAAAAACAATCTAGTGAATAAAGCACGATTTTGTTGTTAGTGTATTAAACTAAATAAAATTACTGCAAACTTATATGATATTTAATAATCTCAATAAGTTGCTTACCTGAAACTAAAGTAATAAAAAATATATTGATGTTTAGTCGCAACTCTCCAGTCGAGATTTTTCCCCAAAAGAGGAGTCCTGGATGAATGTTAAACCAAACCTTGCGTCCGGTTGATCACGGAAAGAAATAAACAGTGATGCCAAGTGAATCCCAGACACTGGACACAGAGAGTCGTCTGTAGCCACAAGAGTTTTCTCCATAAAGTGACTTTCAGTTCTTTATATTTGAGACCAAGTGACCTACATGTGTTCCAAGAGAGTTCTGTTTGTGTGATATTATAGGGGGAGGGGTTATATAGTGTCTTCATCAGATTCTTTATTTACCCTTCTGTTGGTTTATAGGTGGGAAGGGAAAGAACTCAGGTTTGCCAGGCTCACTGACCCACTTTTTCACAATTGGTAGTTAGTATTATGTCAGTTTTTAGGGTTAGGGCTGGAAAGAGAAAACAGCGTCTTGCTGTATGGTTCTATCATGTATACACCAATCTAATGCTTATATATACGTACCATACAAACCTGTACGATGCCCATACACGTAAAACTTGTAGTGTGTGTGTAATGCACATTTCTATAACGCCCGTAATATACGTTTACGATAAACAAACGTATTGTTCGGACCTGCAGTTTATAGTTACCTGTCAAAATCATTATGCAAAACACACATGCGTGTGAAAGTTGTAACATCTATGCTTGTGTTAAAGTTGTCATATATGTATTGTGCAGACCGCATATAACTTGTACATTTGTAAAACTTGACATTCGTGTAGTATCTTCGAAATAATGAAAATTGCGTTAGTCCAAATGAACCGAATACGCTTTGTTTTCTATTAAACACAAGAAGGAATTGTGGCCTTTTATAAAAGGTCATTCATATAATAACAAATCAAATCAAAATAACAATTTTACAAACACAAAGCAACATTGACCGAGGTAGTAATGACCTTGACTTTTGACTTTGGATATACTAGATATCTTTCTCTGTCTCTCTTCGCGTTTGGTTTGGATACATAGTTGAAGTTTATTGTTTTTCAAAAGACAGATATCAATACACACGATATTCCTGCGTAGCCAATTAGAGTTGATATTTACGTGAGTATTAAAAATAAACGAGTGGTGCGAGTGTTATATATCATTATAGAATAAGTTCTATATCAGTACAGCCTTGGGTGGATCTGCTATAACTCGGTGATTAAAAAAACAACTAAAATAAGCATCCATTAATGTAGACTAAGAGAACTGTGTGTGTTTTTGCGTTTCACGCAAAGTTACACGAGGAATATCTGCACTAGTCGTATCTAAGTTAGCAGTGTAAAACTAAGGGGAAGGCAGCTAGTCATCACCACCCACCGCCAACTCTTGGTCTACTCTTTTACCAACGAATAGTGCAATTGACCGTCACATTATAACGCCCCCACGGCTGAAAAAGATAGCATGTGACGGGGTTCGAACCCGCAACCCTTAGATTACGAGTCGAGTGCCTTAACCACCTGGCCATACGGGGCCGATTTGCGACTCTTAAAGGAGTAAAGATACAGAATGGATTATATATATATATATATGTTTGCGCTCTCTTCACAGCTGGAAATCGAGCCTCGGATCTCAGCGTTGTGAGTAATAGGCTAATTTCGAGTGTATGTGTTTTTCTTATAGAAAAGTCACATAGGGCTATCTGCTGTGTCCAGCGAGGGGAATTAAAACCCTGATTTTAGCGTTATAAGTCTGAAGACTTACCGTTGTAACCCAGCGGGAGACATTTCGAGTGTTCCGCGATGAAACGACGGTACGTTTATGAACTTACAAAGCTAAAATTCGGGGTTCTATTCCTTCCGATGGACACGGCGGGTAGTCCATTGTGACATTGCTCTTAAAAAACAACAACAACAACATTATTTCTTGTATTCTTAACCATAGTAACAGAGGGAAAGATCAAAATAAGAGATATTTGCAGAATTCAGTAACTGAAATTAAACTTATTATTTTCTTCTTGACACATGAAAGTCCGTCATGAATGAGTAATAACACTAATCATGATAATCAAGTTATTAATTGAATTATTTACCACATAAATTGCTTGTTTTTGAATCTCAAATCTCATTCTAGTCTTAACACGAGTTGTAGCTTTCTCACAACTCTTTAGAGTAGTTTAAGGGTTTGATAAAGACAGAGGAAGGCCTGGCATGGCCAAGCGTGTTAAGGCGTGCGACTCATAATCTGAGGGTCGCGGGTTCGCATCCCCGTTGCGCCGAACATGCTCGCCCTTTCAGCCGTGGGGGCGTTATAATGTGACGTTCAATCCCACTATTCGTTGGTAAAAGAGTAGCCCAAGAGTTGGCGGTGGGTGGTGATGACTAGCTGCCTTCCCTCTAGACTTACACTGCTAAATTAGGGACGGCTAGTGCAGATAGCCCTCGAGTGGCTTTGTGCGAAATTCGAAAACAAAACAAAAGACAGAGGAGGCGGAAAAGAAACAGTTTTGTTCTGTAACGAGTAGAACATCGGTTGTGAGATGATATCACCTCTACTATACCCGTTAACAAAACAGAGATAAACTGTTAAAAGTTAGAGATGAGGAACGTGACATTATTTTCTAGATATATCTGCATATAGAGAACAGTGTGACCCTTTGGTCAACACTTTTTTTTAACCATATGATGAAATCTGAGTGAATTTAGCCTAGAATCTTGACTCGACAAGTGTCTAATGCGGGTTCTCCGAGCCAATGTCAACTCCGATACAGGATTGCTGAGGAAATGTAGGAGCTTTTAGTCTTAATTTAAAAATTGGGTCAATAAGTTAACAGAAATCCGTTAGTTTTCACAAGAAAACATATTTCGTTAAATGTGACGAGGCTTTTAATTTGTCTAAACGAAATGACCAAAAGCATTTAAATTTATTCGAGCGTAGCCTTTTAGTTAACGTATCGAACTGTAGAACCGAAGGTCTCGAGTTCGAGATGAGGTGCTCCCAGACATGCTTCGAATTTTCAGCGGTTGATGCGTTAGAAGAGTGGCAGTCAGTCCTGCTATTCGGTCAAGGTAATTCGCAGTTCCAAATTATGGAGGGATATACTTGACCAACATGAGCCTATGACGTAGTCGTTTACCACATGTGGTATCATTTCAGATGAACAAACGAAACGATTTGCATTGGGAAAAAAACAAGAGTGAAATGTTCCTTTCTCTCTGCACATTCGATAGAGGTTTATACTTATTTATTATGCAGTCTTTTTCAGGTTTACTTTCCAATGTGATTAATTATACCAGAACTTTTGGTTTTGTGGGTTAAATTATTTTAATTATCTTTTTGTTTTTTATTTTAAAAATTTAATAAAAAACAAGCTCGAAAATAACAGATTTGTGTGCATGGGAAAAAGTTTTAAAATAGATGAATCACAAAAACCAGTAGAAGATAAAACACATTCCACACAAAAACAGAAGCTTTGGAGGGAATGATTACCACAACACTGACAAAAAACCTAGTTTAATATTGAATTCTAAACTCTTAATCGGTAACTTAAACAAAATATTATGTTCTGATACAGACTTATAACAGGTAGTCACAAGCTCAGTGAGTATAAATAGTTAAATTTGATGGAATTCTGGCGAGCTGGGTTTGAATACGTGCAGCACTACAATATATACCCCTTACTTCAAGTTGTGCCCGGCATGGTCAGGAGGTTAAGGCACTCAACTCGTAATCTGAGGGTCACGAGTTCGAATCCCCATTACGTCAAATATGTTCGCCCTTTCAGCCGTTGGGACGTTATAATGTAACGGTCAATCCCACTATTCGTTGGCAAAAGAGCAGCCCAATAGTGGTGATGACTAGCTGCCTTCCCTCTAGTCTTACACTGCTAAAATAGGGACGTCTAGAGCAGATGGCTCTTGTGTATCTTTGCGCGAAATTCAAAAGCAAACAAACAAATAATACTTCAAGTTGTGAGTACGTTGTAAGAGCGCCAATCCCTTAGTGTTTATAGAGGAAAGAAACTACTGATTGCAGCTTTCCCTCTGATTATTAGTTCAAAATTAGTAACTTTGCCACAAATGCCAAAACGGACAAAAGCAAATTTTTTTGGTTTTGTTGTACTCTACTAAGCTGTGATTGAGGTACTTACTAAATCGTAAACGTACACAATTTTTCCCACGTTCCAACATAATATTTGGGTTAAATAATCTCATGACAATTACACAACTGTTTGTACTACAATTGGCGAGTTTTACTTGACACCAAACTCCAGATGTCCCAACTTTAACTACTTATTTGACGCTATCGTTATAATCTTGTAATAACAAATAATTATAGTTCTTAGGAAGTTTTGAAAAGACCATAATAGTTTAACCTAAGGTAATAGGAATATACTAAAGAATAATACATGGGATTTAGCGGTAGAAAACGCCCACGTTTTCATCTGTGTAACTCGGAATTCGAATTACCAGACAATGCAAAATTAGTTTGTAATTGGGCTTGTACTACATAATTTCAGTGCCTTCTGTAGGTTACTAATTATGGTTCAACTTGAAGTGAAACGTAGTTGACTTTCAGTGTCCATTTTAAAACATAACAAGTCTTAGTGTTTTCAGGAACTCATTAATAAAGTGGTTCTTGAATAAAGTTAAATATTCTACTAGGCCTCGATACCTCATGTCCTCTTTTTATCCCAGTAAGAGGTCACCATTAGTGTCAATAAGAAATTTTATGGCGGTCTTCTTATGGGACAAATCAACAAACAAGCTTCCACCTCGAATCTTTATATTGTCTAAAAATGAGGTCATGAAAGCGGACACTAAACTTCACAGAGTGTAAAGGAAGACGACTTGTTAAACGTTTGATGCTGCATAAATTATGAACGATTATCTTAAACTTGCATTCATAATATTAAATGAAAGTTAAACAAGAGGATATTCTAAATAGCCAAGGCTGTAATTGCATCTCAAATCAGTCACGATATGGATATATGAGTAAAAGTTTATACTTGAAAAAAACAACGCACTCATAGCCATTCTATGAGCCGTTATGCCGCGGCTGAAATATAGGCTTTTATTTTTTTTTGCCCTTGAGATTCTTATACGACAAGCATTCTTAAAAGGTATTACTTTGCTTCCAGTTGCTGCAAAATCACCCTCAGCACTTTGGGTCCGTGAGTGCATTATCAGAGTAACGGTCAAATCCCATTATTATATTAGATTAGCTTTTGACTGGTATAATCTAAAATCAGAGAATATAATAAGTTGTTGGAAGCATCCTGAATATTTCAAAGTTGTTATTCCGCCCTTCAACCAATTTTTTAATCTTTTCTAACATTCTGCTTGTTTTATATTCACGTGTGTACCACGTAGATAGCGATATCACTTATGGTGATTTAAACTTGAGATATTGTTTCTGATATACAGACACAACCAAATAATGCTCACACACTTTTTCAATAGATCAACCTTAGGTTGTGTAATTAAACTGTAAAACAACCTACCGTACAAGGGATTAAACATTTTTTTTTATCAAATTGTGTTTTGTTGTACGCCTTGCACAGTGCTTACAGTCTCATTTTCCATTTGCTGAGAAGCACGGATGATTGAATCGGAAAGCGACATGTTGTGTATGTTATTAGGGCCAGTTTCACGTGAGGTTCAGACTCCATAAAAGAGAAGCGATCGTATGCAGTGATGTAGTGGTTTCTATAACGTTTCCATTCACTTCCTACTAAAGAGAAAGAAAAAAAATATACCAGTAGTCTACATACGGAATTCTGTCTTAAACCAGAAGTGAGTGTTCAAAGTGGTATAATTAAAACTGTAAAGAGTTTATATAACAGAGATAATAACATAAAATAGTAATAAACAAATCGAATACGTATCGTGCTCTGAGAAGCAAAGTTGGTTGTTGTGTATGTAAACCAGTAACTTCATAAAACTTTCACTCTCATTTGTGTGTTTTGGTTGGTGGAGGGGTCATTGCCTTAGAAGAATCATTATCTTTTATGGCTCTTGCATTAAGTGTTTAATCTTTACGACGGGCACAGTGCAGATAGCCCATGTTATATTATCTCTTTTGCAAGGCTAGGAAAGGCATCACTTGGATTTCATCACACACATATGTTTGATTAGTGCTATCGAGAAAAACGATATAATAGTAAAGTTATCATGTATCTAAAGAGAAACACGAAATATTTAGAAGCAACTATAAAACACATTATGCGACGAGACGGATATTGATTTATTAACATGTCCCTTTGTTTTCCTAAAAGTTTTTTTTCTTCTAAAGTATTTGTTTATTGTCAATCGTGCGTTACATATGGTCTCACACAGAACTTCTATTAGAAGTCTGGTGTTGGCATTTTGATTTAACTGTAAAGAGTATAGTCCAAAATGTTTCATTTTTATCCACCAGATGGCTAATATTTTGCAAGAAACAAACTAAGGACCCCAACGAAACTTGTCAACTTGCTCGTGTGCTGTAAACATTTCCTCAGATTTACTAACTGCAGTACCACCTTTATGTATAGGGAAAAAATGGGAATCACTGGGAGTAGAGGTTATATAGGGGTCAGATCCAAATTACGACCTCTGTTTCACTGTCCCAAGAGTCCTTAGAGTATTCTCATGATTTAGTGACAATCTGTCCAGCGGATGGTGACTATTCGTCACTTATAAGAGATTTCAGTCCAATTATGGTTTAGACTGGAACGTACAGCACTAAATAAAACATTATAGAACAAGCAGTAAGAGAGACTCCGCTTAAAAAAAAAAAAAAAAAAACTTTAAAAATGTAGAAGTTTCTACTTCTTGTGACAGATTTTAACTACATGAGATTTCTTGTTCGATCTTGTAAATCACAGTAATGTTTTTTGACGTATTTATGTATATATGTATTTTTAAAGCATCTAAATGGTCTGTTATATTTCTTAAATCAGTCAACCTTTCAATTGTATGCGTGATGTATTTTGTACTTTAAAATATTATTGTTTTTATGAAACTAAAGTTTCCCATAAAATTGTAATTTTTCAGTTTTTCAAGTTAAACAACAAAAAAATCGTCAAATTCGGTTAAAATGAAAGTGACATTTTCCTCGTCTTTGTCTTTTAGATTGAGTGTGTCCACGAAAGCGTTGCGAATTGCTTTAGAAAGTTTAATTCTCGAATGTCCCCAGAATTCTAATAAGAATAATTCTCAGGAAGGCCACCACTAGAGCCTGCAGATCGGTGATTTTATACCTTCGTCGTAGAGGAATACCAGAACTGTTCATTAAGGAAGTTCATAATCAGATTAATGTAATATCGCTATTTTTATCAAAGCAGCTCCTCGACCTAACAATGAATCATAGTACAAAGACAGGAACCACGCCTCAGACATTCGTTCACTTCGCGATAGAGGAAAAGAACCTTGAATGAAAGTGTACTTTGGCATCCTTTTCTGACAAGTGTAAGACTAGTTGAAAAGCGTTTGTTCCGCCCCACACCTTATTTCAGAAATATATTCTCACGTAATACACACACGAGCACTCACATATACAAATTTATAAATACAGATTAGTTAGCCTTGATTTCTATAAATAATTGTGACTTCTTTGAAAGCTTTGAAAATTGACTTCATTAGAATTGGTCCTATCAACTCTAAGCTGTAATTGTAGTTTTCTACTACCAATCAAATGTCACCCTTTATTACACGCTGTGCTACAGACTTTTACCGCGCAGTGTTATTTTTACCTTATTATCTCTTGTCGCACTGGAAGTAATTTTTGTCACTGTGCTAAGAAATCATTTTATGAATAGAGCTGGAAGACCTCCTTGGTGAGGAAGAAGAACAGCTCTTCAATGAGCAAGGATTTCTTATTTCTTAAAGCTTTATCACGTTACGTTTATATTGTTGTTATTCCTGATAAGTTTTTCAACATATATTCTTACGTACATCCATCTCAATCCATCATTTGGTTTGTTTCGAATTTTGCGCAATCATTTGAACAAAAACTACCATAAGTGATTTGGTTCGAATTTCGCGCAAAGCTGCACGAAGGCTATCTGGGTTAGTCGTCTATAATTTAATAGTGTAATACTCGAGAGAAAGCAGCTATTTATCACCATCCACCGCTAACTCTTTGGTTGCTATTTTCCTAATGATTGACCGTAACATTATAACGCTCCCACGGCTGAAAGATCGATCAAGTGGCATAAAGACGCCATTTCTATTAGTTTATTTTGCGCTCATTTTCTCGCAAAGTTAAGCGAGGGCTATCTGTGCTAGTCGCTCATAATTTACCAATAATAGCTAACTCTTGGGATATCCTTTTACCAACAAAAAGTGGGGATGATTGTAACATTATAACGCTTCCACGGCTGAAAGATCGCGCATGTGGCATAAGGACGCCATCTCAATTAGTCTGTTTTGCGTTCAATTTCTCGCGAAGAGTTACATATAATTGCTAAATTACGAAGCTCTAGCACAGACAGCTATATCTTGGGCTACTCTTTTACCAAAGAATAATGGGATTGGCTGTAACTTGTAACTCCCGCACGACTGAAAGGATAACCATGTTCAGTAACGGGGATTCGAACCTTCGATCCGCACACCGAGATTCGAGTGCCCTAACCGCAATCCCTACTGCCAGCATTACTTACAGTGTGGCCATTTAAATACAATATAACACAACGTTTTAAGACTATGGAAAAAGACTAACTATTGGACTTCATTGATGTAACGAATTTCTAATATTATACGCTGGCTCATAAAAAGTTGTATGTTTTCAACTCAAACATTCTGCTTTATGTTTATCTTTTTAACGCGTAGTATTAATTAAATATGAAATTAAACTTTTGGAGAAAAATCCTCTCTATTTTCTTGGCGACATTTGGAGTATGAAAGATTTAATTAATAAATTACACCCACAATTTCTTAAAGGTGGTTTTTCTCCAAACGTCTAATTTCTTTATTTTATCACCTTCACATTTTTGTCTATTTATTTATTCGCTGAATTAAATAAGATTATTTGTTTGTTTGTAGTTAAGCGCAAAGCTGCACAATAAGCTATCTGTGCTCTGCCCCACACGGGTATTAAAACCAAGTTTCTAGAATTGTAAGTTCGCAGACTTGCCTCTGTGCGACTGGGTGGCGGGATAATCGAATTAAATAAGAGATTGCATTCTAAATAAATACAGAACAGATGAAAATCCACGGACTTGATTAACCATGTAATTACAACTTGTAACGTGTTTTGTTATAAATTGGAATTGTGCTGTGTGGAAAAACAAAATGAATATTGATGTTTTTAAATGTAAATTTAGTGTCAGATATTCTACTACAGAAATGTCTAACTTTTTTGTAAAGCTGGGTGGACACAAAATATTAAGTCAATCTGGCATAATAGTTTATACACACAAACTGGAAAAAATGGGGACACGTACCCTCTTTTTTTACTATATCCATATCTCAAGTGCTTATGTTCTAGTACCTACTGCAGGGTTCAAAAGATTGATTGTTTAATAATTTTAAAAAGGCTCTAGGGATTAAAAACGTCACTAACTCACCATTTAATTAAATACAAACATCATTTTAACTTGGGTTCGACCATCATCTTTGGACTCATTTGACACTGGATCACGTAAGACGAATCAAAGAGAGAAACAAAGTTAAGCCTTTAACAGTTTCTACCACAATATAATTTAGTAAAGAGAACGCCATCAACAAACACACACAGTCAAACAAATGTTCGTTATCAACTGGCCCTAGAGTGTTTTTGTACACACGAAACACGTAAACATAACATAGAATAGGGTTAAGTGCGCGCTTTCATACAGGTGAAAGTTGAAAAGTTCAAAGAACGTCCTATAACTTAGGGACAGTGCTTTCGCAGGTGGTAATATTCCCTGAGAAGGAACCTATAAATTTGATTAAAATTAATTCACCAGATGGCCGAGATGGTTTTGTCCCTCTAGTTCTCTATTTGATCGCTCTCTTTTCTTTTTCTATATAAAATTCTATAGATGAGTAGTGACCATAAGGTAGGGTTCTGCATTTCGGAGCTCGATGCGAATCGGCGAGATACTACAAAATATTTTCACATTTTAAGAATTCGAGACGTTATAATAATATCTGTCAATATCTGAAAGGATAGATAGTGTTACTGACCACCTGCCTTCCTTTTAGTCAGTTGCCCAGAATTAGTACGGCTGGGGGTAGACTTGGTAGTTTTGTTATAAATACAAATATGTAACATATTCTAAGCTGGGCCATTTACAAAATGCTATGAAATGATTGCTTGTCTAGTATTTTAATATGTTAAGTATTCAACGCTATTCTTTTATCATTAAGTATTCTTCAATTCTGAGTGAAAAGTCAGCAGACAAATCAGGACATTTGATAACAATGTCCAATGAGGAACCCTGTTGAATCCAGGTATATATAAAACCAAACCTGTATTAAATATAAGCTCTTTCATTTTGAATAAGATATAAACTGACATAAAGCTAAATAGAAGAATCGGAAAAATTTTGGTAATTCTCTTCATCCTAGAAAACGAACGTACAACGTTGATTTTTTGCACAAAAATCAGTTTTATTTAAAACAAGGCACGTCTCTGAAAACCTGCTTAGGTGGTGCTGTATGTCACCAGCGTTAGGAGTAAGAGTTCGAATTAGATACTGACTTATACATGACCTTCATTTTACATGATATTACATTATATCTTCAGCGGGCCCTGCATGGCCAGGTAGTTAAGGTACTCCACTCGTAATCTGAGGATCACGGGTTCGAATCCATGGTTACACCAAACATGCTCGCCCTTTCAGCCGTGGGGGCGTTATAACGTGCGGCCAATCCCACTATTCGTTGGTAAAAGAGTAGCCCAAGAGTTAGCGGTGGGTGTTGATGACTAGCTTCCTTCATTCTAGTCTTACACCGCAAAATTAGAGACGGCTAGTGCAGATAGCCCTAGAGTAGCTTTGCGCGAAATTCAAAACAAACCATAGCTCACTCATCTTTTGACAGATTTCAGATTTAAATGCAATTTTGGACTCAGGAGGTCAAACCCTTTGAATTGATGCATTTGAATATGCCCAAAGTGTATTAGATTAATTTATTCAAACCCTGCCTAAAATAAATTCAATTTGACATCAGGCTGATAGAGGTCCTGACGATTAATAAAATCGAATCGGTATATGCTTCAGATGGTGACGTTACCAAAACGGGTAGTCCTTTTTAGGACTGTGCCCTGTTTTTAATAAATCTAATTTTATTGTGTAACAGTTCAACGTTATATGTTCGTTTTTATTTATTTTTTTCCCCACGCGCAAGAGGCATTTGCTTTATTCACTTATCTGTGTGACTAGTGTGTTGTGCGTATAATAATTTTAGCGGAGATTTGAACTGAAGCCTCGTGATGAGTCTACACCCCTCCCCATTGACACAACGGTATGTCTGCGGATTTCCATCGCTAGAAACCGGGTTTTGATACCCGTGGTGGGCAGAGTACAGATAACCCATAGTATAGTTTTGTGCTCAAATACAAACAAAGAAAACCTGATAATGAAACTTAGATTCTACATTATTTTCTTATATAAGTTAATAAAATAGAAATATATAAGAAACAGCACAGTTTCTCTAAAATTAATTGAGGTAGGGATAGTTGGTTGAGTTTTTCATTTAACGCAAAGTTACACGAGGGTTATTTGGGCTAGCCACTCCAATTTAGAAATGATAGACAAATTATAAGACAACTAGTGAATAATATCCACCGCCAACTCTTGGGCTATTCTTTACCAGCGAAGAATGAGATCGACCGTAACATTATAATGCCTTCCTAGCTATAAAAACAAGTATTTACGGTAATAAGTCGAACGCGAGCAACCAAGTTGCTTTTTTTTATTTCGCGCAAAGCTACTCGAGGGCTATCTGCGCTAGCCGTCCCTAATTTAACAGTGTAAGACTAGAGGGAAGGCAGTTGGTCATAATCACCCACCGCCAACTCTTGGGCTACTCTTTTACCAACGAATAGTAAGATTGACCGTAACATTATAACGCCTCCATGGCTAGGAGGGCGAGCATGTTTGGTGCGACCGGGATTCGAATTCGCGACCCTCGGATTACGAGTCGAACGCCTTAACACGCTTGGCCATGCCGGGCCACAACCAGATTGTGAGTCGATCATCCTAACTGTTAGACCATGCAAAGTCTCAAGTAAAAAATTAAAAAATAAACATTTTAAATTAATTCTGATAACTGAGAAAAATTTCTCTCATGTCTCACGTTCTTCTAATGAATATTATACTAAGAACTATTGTCGATTCAATCAATTGATTTTAACTTATTGCTGAATTGCTAGTACTATTAGTATTTGGTTTCTTTTTTCATGTCAGAAGTTTTTTTATTTTATAAGCAAAACAGACGTAAAAAATTAACATTTCAAGTAACCTACTTTTTGAAAAATACTGCCTTCAGCCAATCAAATTACTGCTTAAACCCAGCACAAGAAACTCTCGACCCAGAGCTGTTTTTCTTTCCAGTTAGCAGTAACTCCTTCGAGCGTAATGCATATTTTAGCTTCCGCTAGGTTGTTGTCCGACCCGATGAACAAAGGGTCAGTTGCCAAGTGGCGTAGACTGAGACAAAATGGGGAAATAAAAATTAACGCATTTAAGAGGAGCACGTGAGGGGTAGAGTAATGACCTCCCGTAATACTCGAGCGTGAGGGTATGGTATTTTACCCCCTTTGTATCGTAACCTATATATTTATAGAAAGAGGATGGAAAGTATTTCCTTTTCAATAAGGTGTCACTGAAAACAGTTTTGGGGTCGCTTAAAATAATCTCTCTCTTTATGAAGAACCTATTTTACAAATAACGATGGATGAAAGGTAAACAATAACACATCTTACAGAAGTTAGTATCCCAGTTAAGAGAGGATTTAGCGATGTAACCTTACGAATATTGGGTAACAAAAATAAGTCTTTCTTCTTATTTGTTTTGAATTTCGCGCAAAGCTACATGAGGGCTATCTGCGCTACCGTCCCTAATTTAACAGTGAAATACCAGGGGGACGGCAAACAGTGAACACATCCCACCGCCAATTTTTAGACTATTCCTCAATCAACGAATAGTGGGATTGACCATTCATTTATAACGCTCCCACGGCTGAAAGAGCGAGCATCATTGGTGGCACGAGGTTTCAAACCAGATTGTGGCCGAGCTCACCTGGCCATGCTGGGCCTAAACCTAGAGAAATAGCGAGCATAAAGATTTATAAACAAAATTAAGAAATGGGGTATCAATAATCGACAATTCGATATGATTTGACCCTATATGAATCGGGGGATGAAAAGGAATCGTAAGTCCGGAAGTGACGTCATAAGCATTATTATTTCAACCAGACAGAAGATTTGATTTTGATCTTGTGTTTACATAAATATTGCATATGGAACATTATTTCGTCTTTATTAATATAACAACTTCTGAGTAAAATCAAAGGAGAATATATTATTCCAGCCATCCTACAATTACCATATTCAATTCCGAAGAGGCCTTTCGCATAAAACCAGGGCTCGTCAGGTCAGCTGAGATAAGACAAACATGGTAGTGATCTTGGCGCAATTGATAACGCCCATTTTCATGAACAATGACCACACTCTAAGTATATTTTTATATAAGGTTTCTGTTAAGATTTAAGTGGTACAACCTTTTCGTACAAAGGACTATAGTTTCCTTGATTGTCACCATACACAAGATTATTATTAACACTGTTTCTTTTAACGTGTAATTCAATCGAAACTGTTTCGTGATACAGCATTGTTAACTTAGTTACAATGTACATACGTTCGTCTTCGTCATTTTTATTTTTGTTTAATTATGCGGCTCATCGCTAAATGAGGAGTTGGCCCCGTTTTGAAAACCAGCATCCATGCAACTATGGATTTATTCTGTTACTTGACTTCCTGGTTCGTTCGTGCGGATCAAACCTTCTGACCGTTTTATTGTTTTGTTTTTTTTTTTTAATTTCGCGTAAAGCTATACGAGGGCTATCTGCGCTAGCCGTGCCTAATTTAACACTGTAAGACTAGTGGACGGCAGCCAATTATCACCACCCACCACCAACTCTTGGACTACTCTTTTATCAACGAATAGTGGGATTGACCGTAACATTATAGTATCCCATAACTGAAAGGGTAAGCATGTTCGGTGTGACGGGGATTCGAACCTGCAACCCTCAGATTACGAATCGAGCGTCCTAGCCATGTCCATGCCCGGCCGACCGCTTTATTTCTGTGTTTCAATACAACAGAGAGCTGATAAATAATCAATATTAATATACTCTCTCTCACACACGCACACTCACAAAATTAGACGCTCGTAATTAAACATTATTATTTCATTATTAAATATCACATCATTTCAGGTACTAATTATATATTTTTCATGTCACTTAAAACAAATATCTATGTATACTACGTAGTTTCATTTTTTCGAGTTCCTTCACGAAATAGAAAGTTTCAGTACTTTTAGCAACCTCAACGTAACCAATCGTGACCTCCTACGTCATACTGGCACACCAGAGTAAGTTTCGAATGAAATGAAACCAGAACTTGAAAATTTTCATTTGTACTTTAGCACCTGGAAGCTCAGTTATCCATACTGTGTGGTATGTCGTTATTTTCCTTGTTTCTCTTTAATGGAAGAGTTTTATTTGATTATTTTATTTTCAATAGGTGGCTTACAAATAAAAATAGAGGCCTGACATGGCCAAGCGCGTAAGGCGTGCGACTCGTAATCCGAGGGTCGCACCAAATATGCTCGCCCTGCCAGCCATGGAGGCGTTATAATGTGACGGTCAATCCCACTATTCGTTGGTAAAAGAGTAGCCCAAGAGTTGGCGGTGGGTGGTGATGACTAGCTGCCTTCCCTCTAGTCTTATACTGCTAAATTAGGGACAGCTAGCACAGATAGCCCTCGAGTAGCTTTGTGCAAAATTCCAAAACAAACAAAAAATAAAAATAGTTCAGTTACTGGTAACTACATTACGCACGTTTTACTGAATTTAACAGTGATCCAGGATACCTGTTACACAACTCCATTAAAACATATCAGACTTAACAACCGTAAATAAATGAAGCTAGGTTTGTTATAACTTCAAACAATAAATACACCAGACGAATTATATTGTAGTAGTGAACCACAGATACGCAAAGTCAATCGTATTGGACTTAAGAACCATAAAAATATGGAACTAAGTCTTTTAGGGTTAAGACTATGCTTGTCAGATACAAAGATCGATAATCACGCATAGTTAAATCCTCTTAGGTGGTTATCAAAAAATAATGTAAATAACCATAATAATATTACCTCGAGTAACGCATTTCCACCATTTGTGTTTATCAAATTTAATTCGAATTAGCCGATTTATGACGAAATACACGAGTATATAAAAGGTGTTCAGTTTTCTTTAATTACTTTTGTATGTGTGTGTGTTTCCTTCTAGCAAAACCACTTTGAACTATCTGTTATGTCCAGAAAGGTGAATCGAACCGCTGCTCTTAGCGTTGTAAAACCGAGACCTTACTGTTTATTTGATTGTTTGTTTTTTTGTCGTATTCCTTCTAACCCAAAAAACGGGGCAAAATTAGAATGAATAATATCTGAAGACTTCTGGTTTTACACTAAAACACCTACGAAGAAACAGTCGTTTCTTTTGAATTTCGCACAAAGTTAAACGAAGGATATTTATTCTAGTTGTCCCTAATTTAATAATGATAGTTAGTTAGTAAAAAAGCTAGTCATCAACACCCACCACCAGGTCTTAGGCTACTCTTTTACAAACAAATGGTAGGATTTACCGTCACATTATAACTGTCCCACGCCTGAAAGGGCAAATATTTTGGAAGGAACAGGGTTTCGAATTCACAACCTTCAGATTGTGAGTCGAGCGCCCTAATCACCTGGCCATGCCGTGCACAATTAAACAAAATTAATTTAAATATAGTAAGATTTGGTAAAGATATAAATGTAAAAAAAACCTAAAAAAATTCAACAAATTTGAAGAAAATAATACTAAAATTAAATGTCTGTTCTAGAAACAATATATTTGACGTAAAACCACGCCTTTCTTTTCGGCAACATCGGTCCTGTTTTGACGCCCAAATTACTTTGATTATATGAATCATATACCAATTTACAGACTGAGTCTCAAATGTAACTAATAACTGATGTATAAACATATTATTGTAATATGCATTATCTGTTTGTTTGTTTTTTGAATTTCGCACAAAGTTACTCGAGGGCTATCTGTGCTGGCCGTCCCTAATTTTGCAGTGTAAGACTAGAGGGAAGCCAGCTAGTCATCACCACCCACCACCAACTCTTGGGCTACTCTTTTACCAACGAATAGTGGGATTGACCGTCACATTATAACGCCCTCACGGCTGAAAAATCAAGCATGTTTGGTGCGACCGGGATCGAACCCGCGACCCTCGGATTACGAGTCGCACGCCTTAACGCGCTTGGCCATGCCGGGCCACAATATGCACTATCTACAGATATATGGAATGAACTTTCACAGTAACCTTCTATACTGTTGCGTGCTTAGTGTAATTGTGTAATAGAATCATAACATCATTAGTGTCCCCAGTGGCTCAGCGGTATCTCTGCGGACTTACAACGCTAAAAATCGGGTTTCGATACCCGTGGTGGGCAGAGCATAGATAGCCCATTGAGTACCTTTGCTCTTAATTCAAAACAAAGAGAAACAAATAACAAAAACATCATAAGTGTTTCGAGTTTGTGAGGAGTCTCAAAAAACTAACCAAAACCTAGGGCAAAAAAAAAGTTGCCCAAAATATGTCTAATTCTTAGACAATCTTTGTATATTGATTGCTCATAGTTTCAAATAACTGGACAATAATTTACTCATCAATATTATTTCATATCGCTAAAAACGTTTCTAATTCTTATATTTAAGCTCTGAAATATGTTCACTTGTTTCTTGAATTTTTCGCAGAGCTACACGAGGGCCATTTCCACTAGCCGTCCCTATTTTGGCAGTGTTATACTACAGGGAAGGCAACTCGTCAACACCGCCCACCGCCAATTCCTAAGTTGCTCTTAATCAGTTAAAAAGGCGAGCATGTCTGGTCACGGGATTCGAACCCCGACCCGAAAATTGCGAGCGCAGTAATTTAAGCATCAGGTTCCAAGCATGTTACAAAGTGTGCAGTTAAATAGGCATCTGGATAAGTCTTACCGCATTAGTTGCCAGTTGGTAGGGCTCGAATTTTATTACGCTTGTAGACATAGGATTTATTTGTTTTAGAATATTCGCGCAGGATTATTCAAAGGCCAACTGAGAAAACCGTCTGTAATCTCGGACTGATGGACTAGGGAAAAGGAAACTTGTCATTATCATCCACCACCAACTCTTCGGCTACGAATATTAGGATTAGAATCAGCCCAACACCCTTATAATGCATTCACAGCTCCAAAGTGCCGAACTCATAATATGAATTTGCAGATCGGCAGCTCGGCACGCTAACAATTGGTCCACTCTCGGTTCATAGAGATATAGATTGAGTCTTTAGCAGTCTAGTCTTGTAATTTGTAAACTATTATAATCAGTTAATTTTTTAAAGCATAAAACAAACAATTGCAGCCGTTTAGCAACGGAAATAATTTAAAAAAACATTTGAATTGTTTGTTTAGAATTAAGCTCAGAGCTACACAATAGACTATCTGTGCTCTGTCAACCACGTGTATCAAAAACCGGTTTTTAGCGATGTAAGTCCGCTGACGTACTGCTGTATCTTTAGAGAGGATGTGTTTTCTTATAACAAAACTACATGGGACTATCTGCTGAGTCCACCGACTGGAATCGAACCAATGATTTTAGCGTTATAAATTCGTAGATTTACCGCTGTACTAACGGGGGGCGTCACTGAGGGAAGTAAATTTTTGAATATTCAAATAGTTAACATTGCAAAAATCAGTATAAAATTCAGCTATATATATATAAGTACATCGTGCAAAATTTACTAAATTATTTAGTTATAAATTAATAAATATATAATTATGATAATTGAACAAGTAAACAATAATAATTCAATAAATTATCAACCAAAGTCCACAATTTCCACACACGCGTAGTAAAAGTATCAACCACCTCGTTTGAATTACGAATTTCAAAGTCATCTCATCTGGATCATAAAATTACTGAACTTTTAATTAAATAAAGTTTATCCGTTATAAGCAAACTTCCAACTTTAAGTTATAACATAACTTCAATATAATTAAGTTTTTTTTTTTAATTTCGTGCAAAGCAACACGAAGGCTATCTGCGCTAGCCGTCCCTAATTTAGCAGTGTAAGACTAAAGGGAAGTCATCATCACCCACCGCCAATTCTTGGGTTACTCTTTTACCAGCGAGTAGTGGGATTGACCGTTAAATTATAATGTCCCCACGTTTGGTGTGACGGGGATTCGAAACCGCGACCCTCAGATTGCGAGTCGAGCGCCCTCTACCACCTGGCCATGCTGGACCGTACAAGTAAGTCTGTTCTGAATACTGGTATAATATTGGTTCATTACTTTATTTATTTGATTGTCTTTTAATTTACTTCATCCTTTTAGTTTGTAATTTAATTGCTTTTCATAAAATGTTTAAATTTTGCACCTAGTAATTCACCCTGTTTAACATAACTTGCTGAAGATGGAATGTGTATATTATAAAATGTTCAAGAGTGAAATGTTTGTTACCGTACACACGTGTCAAATGTTCGTTGTTGTTCCCGTTGTTTTTATTAAATTTAAAGTTAACACGGCCGGGGGAGTTGAGGCACTCTACTCGTAATCCGAGGGTTCGTGGGTTCGAATCCCCGTTACACCAAACATGCTCGCCCTTTCAGCCGTGGGTGTGTTATAATGTGATGTGTTATGATCAATCCCACTATTCGTTGGTAAAAGAGTAGCCCAAGAGTTGGCGGTGAGTGGTGCTGACTAGCTGCCGTCCCTCTAGTCTTATACTGCTAAATTAGAGACGGCTAGCACAGATATCACTCGTGCAGCTTTGCGCGAAATTCACAAACAAATAATCTAACATCAGTATGACTAAGTTTCATAATTAAAAACACGTTTATATCGTCTACAACTACTCTGTTGCTATTTCACATAATTATGAAACAAAACTGTTTGAAACTAGTTTATCTTTTTCGCTTGCTGTTTTATTTTTTCTGGTTAATTAATTTCTACTCGACTTGTTCATAACAATTTAAATGTAAATAAATTTTAGGTAGTGAGCAATGATTCATTTTGAATTGTTTTACTTGCCTGAAGGATGGACGGGGCTCGTTAATCTTCACAAAATGAGGAACATAATTATTTACCTACAATACCCGCTTTTGTGTGTGTTTTCTTATAGCAAAGCCACATCAGCCTATCTGCTGAGACCACCGAGGGGAATCCAACCGCTGATTTTAGCGTTGTGAATCCGGAGACATACGGCTGTACTCGCGGGGGACACCCGCTTTTGTGACTTGGAATCGTGAAGTAGTCTCGAAATACGCATTAAAAACACATTTTTTTTTCATGAAAACGAAAATGAGCTACAGGGTGTCTTTGAATATGTTTGCAGTTTACTACTCAAACATACGTCATTATTTCTGTATTTGGCGAGACACTTTTTCTGGAGTAGGAATATTTTACGATAATATCGTCGTCAAAAATAGTCAGGCTTCGTTAACAAAATGGTTTAAGCTTACTTATTTAATTAATTAATTTGTATTTGTTTTATTTTGTATAATTAAAACATTATTAGTTATCATTGTTTCGATATTATTTAGACTACTCTTTCAATTGAAACATTAATTAAGAATCACTGATTCCCTTGTACTTTGGGCCTATGGTGGCACAGCAGTGCGGATGAAAAATCCACTACTCAATAACATAACTCATGAGACGAGGGTAAATGATATTAACTTGGCTATAACTTAAAAATTGAGAATAACTTGCACATGTTGCTCTCAAATATTTTCAAGAGACATTAAAGAAACAAATATATCACCTTCATATCCTCGTTGACACCTTTACAATTCTTATTGGCCCTCGATGACTCAGCCTAAGGCTTTATAACGCTAAAAAAATTAGGTTTAATATCTCTAGTAGACAGATCACAAATTTTCCTTTGTTTTTGTATTTATTACATTAAACAAGTTTGAAGCACGTGGAACTTTCTAATGATGAAGAAAGGTCTGGCTGCGTATATCACTGTACATAAATAAATATATATGTTAAATACGTACTTGTATGAATATACGTTTGTGTATAACACGTTATTTATTGTTGTTGACATTTTGACAAGGTTTTAATTAGCAAGTTTTATATGTGAATTAATTGCTTACGATAGTGTTATGCGAGCCACGTCATAAAATATATTATTATTATCTCCTTAAAAATATTAAACACAACACAAAGATTAAAGAAATATATCAAACCAAACATTTTGGATTACTCAGAATTCGATAATTCATAAACTAACAAAAACTAAACCAGTTTAGAGTTGACGCACCTGTATCACATGATGCCTTTCGTTCGTTCTTAATCAGCTTGCCAAAACGCTGAATCGAAAATAATTTTCTTCCTCAGTGGATACAGTTTTATACATTAGATGGCGCTATTCCCCACTAACTTGAAATTGTTGAACCGGCTTTTGAGCGTCATGAGTTTGGAATTTCATAATTATTTAAATTTATGGTAATTTATTACATATTCCACTGAAAGTCTGCCGTCGTTCGGATTAGGTTAGTAGTTGTAACATTAAAAAAGTTAAGGGAAAGTTAAATGATATTTGTAAAATTTTTTTAAAATTAAAAACTTTTTTGTAAAGCTAGAGCACTTAACAAGTTCTTTAATGGTCTTTTCTGTCACTTGTTGTATTACTCTGTAGTCAAACGTTCCAGTAAACGATGCTGCACGTATATTCACAATATAAAGGGAAACCACTACGAGGGAAATGGGAATTTTGGACGGTCAGATAGATTGTAGTTGGCGATATAAACGAAGTAACAAGATAACTTATTTCATAAGAATACATGGAAAATCTGGAATTAGAAAGGAAGTAAATGTGGAATAATAAGATTCCCGGTGTTAAGGGTATAGTAAGAAAACAATCCTTATGTGTGACCAACATTATAGGAAATTATCTGTGTATTTTTCTTAGAGCAAAGCCACATCGAGCTACTTGCTGTGTCCACCGAGAGGAATCGAACCCCTGACTTTAGCGTTGTAAATCCGTAGATTTACCGCTGTCCCAGCGGGAGACAGAAAATCATCTGATTAATACACTGGAGGTATAAACAAAGACGAATCGGAACCTTGGACTTCGAATCCCAAATACAAGTAAGAGTAAGTTTCGTTTTCTGGTTTAAAATCTAAGCCTTTTCTAAATTAAATAATTTGGTATACACCAGACAAACTTATTTATACTCTTTATTTCTGTTTTTTCTTAATGATAATGATCAAGCTATGTTTTACTGCTGGTTCTAACTCTAATGAAGACAAGATGGCGAAATGTTGGCTGAAATAAAATTGTTATTTTTTTGTATAATTATATGGAAAGTAAAGAACTTTCTTTTTTGTCTAACTTTACAACCATAATGATAACCGTCTGAATAATTTCTGTATTGTAAAGCTATTAAAGTTTGAATTCGGATCCCGAACAAAGTAACAAATCTGATTATGTAGAGTTGGAATAGGCTCATGTTATCGGTAAAGAATTTTTAAATTAATCTAAATTTCTTAAAAATTTGTTCATTTGATACACACTGAGTGAAATTCGTTTACGTCTTACTCGGATTTTCCTTAATAATAACTGTTTGATTGCTATAACACAAAGCCACAAAATAGGCTATAGGTGTTCTGTTTACTGACGGAATCAAACTTTGAGTTTTAGAGATGTAAGTTCATGAACTTACTACCTACCATCTCTCTGAGTGGCGTTGATAAGCTACGTTCCCTCTATCACTTCAAAATTAAGGATACCTATCCCAGATAGCTCTCGACTATATTTACGCAAAATTCAATATTTTGTTTGCTTTATCATTGTTGTTAAGCGTAAAGGAACACCAAGAGCTATCTGCTGCTGATATTTTTCTCTTTAGAAACCCTCAGACTTACTGCTGAGCCATCAAGATCTCATTACCACTTCGCAGCATTAAATTTTAACTAATTACTCTGAATAACATGCGCAGATAACCATCAAGTAATTTTGCTTGAAATTAAAAACAAACAAACAAACTGAATAACACTGAGTAACCTGTATTTTAAAACTATTTATGTCAAGTTTAATACTTTTTTTTTTTATCAAAATTGTTTTTCTTCTATGTGGCCCGGCATGGCCAGGTGGGTTAAGGCGTGCGACTCGTAATCTCGCATTCCCGTCGCACCAAACATACTCGTCTTTTCAGCCGTGGGAGCGTTATAATGTTACGTTCAATCCCACTATTCGTTGGTAAAAGAGTAGCCCAAGAGTTGGCGGTGGGTGATTATGACTAACTACCTTCCCTCTAGTCTTACACTGCTAAATTACGGACGGCTAGAGCAGATAGCCCTCGAGTAGCT
The DNA here is from genome assembly GCF_004210375.1 of Tachypleus tridentatus. Lineage (NCBI taxonomy): Eukaryota > Metazoa > Arthropoda > Merostomata > Xiphosura > Limulidae > Tachypleus > Tachypleus tridentatus. Next base: position 212,965,786 of record NC_134837.1, read on the forward strand.
TTGCACGAAATTAAAAACAAACAAACATACTTCTCTCTGAGCTAAAAATAAACTCACTATATTTTATCGGCTACCGGCAATACATATTTTCAAATTAGTATATAGTGTTTACGAATAAATAACTGTAAGTTTAAAATTATTTCTAAACAGAGTTTAGCCAAGTTGGAGATCACTCTTTGGTGTACAAAGGTAAATGAAACAGAAATTACAAATAAACTTTGAATAGTTTCGCTTTGAGTTAGCATTATTTCACTACAAGTTGCATATTTTACAATAAGGAAAATTTGTTTTCATAATGGTGCAATCAGCAGTATGTTTACGGACTTAGAACGCAAAACTTTGGGGCTCGATTCTCCACTATAGATAAAGCGCATGTAGCCTAACTGTGTAGCGTTGTACTAAAACAAACAAGCTAAAATAGTTTACTGCGATTTTTACACAACTTTAAATTTTCCGAAGGTCGCTGAACCATTTGCGGTTACGTTGCAAAGTCCTACCCTCATCTGTTCGCTCATACAAATATGGCGCCTACAGGCGAAAGAACAACAGATTATTTTCAGATAGATCAATCTAAAAATAAAACCGAAGGCGAAAGTGTCTGGTGAGAATTACTTTAGGAAAATATTGTAGTAGACAACAGCACAGGATTATTATAATGATGATTTTTATGTGTGGTTTAATAGCTTTTGTAGTTTTTTCAGGCTTGATAATAAATTGAATAATTTGGATAAATTATGAGTTAAATGAATAATCACCTAACTCAGGCGGCGTTTGTGTAATTAAACTAAACATTATTATGAATTATTAGTTTTAACATTATCGCTGACTAAAGAAATATATATAATTGGATTACATGTTTATGTTAAGTACTAACGATATAAATTACGGTCCAGAGCTAAATTTTGTAATTGCATTTACTTAGGGTTAGGTGAGAAATATATTCTAGAGATTTGAAATACACCTTGCACTTTGCAACTACCACATGTATATATGATACATCATATGTATTGATGTAATATAGTGTCAAAATTCTATATCTTGAACAGTCGATGAATAAGCATAAGATCAAACAAGATGACTGCATAAATTCTGAGTTAAGAAAAAATTGGGAAGTTTAAAAATATGATAAGGATCTTGGGCCAGATAGTTTTGATGTTGGATATGTGAACCACTACTATTTGTTGTCAGTAATAAAGTGGTAGAGGTACCAGGAGACTTTGAAGTAAACTAATGTAACACCTCTTTTTCAAGGGAGGTGATAAAAATCACCTTAGTAATTATAAACCCATTAATCTTAAACCATTTAACAATAAAGTTTTGGAAAGTCTGTTTAAAAGATACTTTGCAAAGTTATTTAACAAAGTTTTGAATTTTATTGGATAGTCAACATGGTTTCACAAAGGGAAAGTCATTTGACATTCTTTGAAAATGTTACTGTTCATGTAGATTGGGGTAAGGGTGTAGAGTTGGTGTATCTGGATTTTGGACAATGTGCCACATAAAATGCTTGTACAAAAAAAAATGTGTATAGGTGTGGGAGATACATAAGCAAATTGAAAAGAAGAGTGGCTTGATGGAAGAAAGCTGAGGATTGTTACAAATAGAGCTCAGTCAAACTGAATTAATGTTATTGGTGGGGTTGAGTACCTCAGGAATCAGTTGTGAGACCTTTGTTCTTTTTTATTTACATCAATGACAAAGATGAAAGAATAGTCAATAAATTACTTAAATGTGTAGATAATTTTAAGGTCTTGGGTGTTGCTAGGTGTGAAGAAGATGCTTCTGCTTTACAAAAGGATTTAGTGAATTGGGCAAATAAATGTGAGATGAGTTTTTATTGTAATAAATGTGAGATAATGCATGTGGATTATCATAATTTGAATTATGAATATTCTTTGGATGGGGATAACCTTAACAATGTTATGAAAGAAAGGGATCTTGGCATAATAGTTGATAAGCCTCTAAAGCCATCCAAGCAATGTGTTGTTGCTAATTGTAGAGCAAATAGGATTTAAGGTTGTATACACATAAGTGTTAAATACAAGTCTAAAGATGCTATAATTTCATTGTACTGGTTGCTGGTTAGGCCACATTTGGAATAATGTGTTTAGTCTTAGGTTTCTTACTGTAGGAAATACATCAAATTGTTGGAAAGGGTTCAGAGAAGGATAACAAGAATGATGCCTTGGATGGAGGAGTTGTTATATGAAGACAGGCTGAAATCTCTCAGATTGTTTTCTATAGACAAAATAAGAGTTAGCAGGGATTTGATTGAGGGATTTAAGATTGTAAAGTGAATTGGTAGTGTTGACACATTATCTTTTTTCTTATTCAGTGGCAAGAATAGTAGGACCAGGAGACATAAGTATAAATCTTGGCAGGATTATAGTCATCATCAGTTAGGACAGTTTTATTTTCTAACAGGGTTGTTGGCATTTGGAATGTGTTACCTTCAGATGTTGTAGAGGGAACAAATTTAAGAAAACACTTAAGTAAATTAATGAAAAAGGCTGTTTTTAAGGTATGTTTTGTTTTTAAAGTTAATTTAGTTCAGTGTGTTGAACAGCTGAGATGTACCAATAGGTCCTATGTTGTCCCAAAACATTATGCTAATTATGATTGAAGGCTGGGTGTCAGCTAGTTCTCAGCCAAATGTTTAGAAAACAAGCCAAGAACCAAAATAAAGGGTTGTTTAAACTTATCTACATTTGCTTACAAATAACATTTGTCAAGATAACAAACTACTTTTAATTGGATAATATTGAATAGTTTTTTGCAATAAACATTTTGGAGAAGGGTTATCAGAGAAGAATAAATAATCATAATTGAGTTTGATGCTTTAATATGTTATGCATGAAAAGTTCATAATGTCTTTGTAAAATTTATAATGTTCATATAGTACTCTGTAAATGATAAATTTGTTCAAACCCATTTTAAAAATTTTCCATTGTTTTTTTAACAACACCAGATAGCCCATGGTGTAGCTTTGTACTCAACAACAAATTAACAAAAAAATTTTTCCCCCCAACAAATCAATGTTAAACAAACATAAGCATATAATTTTTTTCATGATTGCAAAAAAATAAAATATGAAACACTTTTCGGGTTTCATAAAAAGTAACAACAGTCTTGGCACTTCTTGCCATACATCTGTAACCAGGAAAATCTGAGTGGGTTTTTCTTTATAAAACTAACATGTTCAGAAAACTGACTCCCTACGGTACTTGATTTACAGTAATTTCAACTTTTTACTGACAAAAGGTCTACATTAAAATCTGAATGAAAATAATGTAATGCCCATAGCAAGTGTTTGCAACTTTAACTATTAAAAAAAAATTCTACATACTTTATTAACACGTAGTGGAAGATTAGTTTTACCTCAAAGAAGTCTTCATAATCAAAATAGAAGCTGTGTTCTACCACAATTCGTGCTGATTTTATAAATACCAGTTTAGAATGAGAAGCCAATAAGTATGTCAAATATTGTTTATTATGGTGGTAATTTAACCAGTACATTTAAGTAAATGGTCTCTTTGGCATAGGATATGGCAGATGTTGTGTAGTTTACATGATGTATTCTCATTTATTTTCACTCTTGGATCCTTTTAATATACATTTGATTTGTAGAGTAACTTGTTTTGTGTTCAGTTTCTGCAACTTTTATCTTTTTCAAATAATTTTACTTAATTTGTTTCTTTTTCTCATATACTCTACTTTAAATTTTCAATTTCAAACTGTCGTAACCAATCATACTTTTTTAATTACTTGTTTCATAATGGTTGATGTTTAGTATGTTCATCTAGGTCGACAATATTGAGCCAAGTTCATGCCAGTTCACCAAACAAGCTACCCTCATGTAAGCTTCTTTTAACTTTAGGTAAGTATAAAAAATAATTATTTACAGTGTTTATATTTAAGTTTTGAAACATTTGTATTTTTAAACATGCCTGTAGCAAATATGTTCATGCAATATATAAAAACAAAACTTTTTTTTTCAAAATTTCTGTTTATTTTATTAACATTCAATCATGCTAACAGGAATAAATAATTATAATAATAATATTTTAAAATAATTATGTGAAATACTACATTTTGAAGCAGTGCTCATAATGCAAAACATTTTTTTTTTTTTGATAAATCTTAAAATTCTACATTACAGCAGTGCAGACAAAATATTTTTATGATTGTGTTATATTTTAATGGTTAATTCATTCTTCAAATTATGATAAAGTAATGTGTGTAGGAGTTCATCATATATTTCTGCTGTTTAAAAATTTATAATACAATAATTTGTATATGTTTGTGTATGGTTGGGCCACATTTGAAATCCTGTGTTCATTTATGGACTCCTTGCATCAAGAAAGATTTTGTGTTGTTGGAAATGGTTCAGAGGAGGGTGTTTCTCTGAATAAAAAAAATTGACATACAATGACCAAATAAGATCTGAAATTCTTTACTCTATATAAAAAGAAGTGTTACAAGGACTTCTGATTAATGTGTTTAAGATTGTAAAGGGATTTGATAGTGTTGATGCATCAGTTTGTTGTTTTTTCCATACTTAATGGTGAGAGTGGCAAGATTAGGGGGCCACAAGTATAAATCTTGGTAGAGTAGGAGTCATCTTCAAACTAAGACAGTTTTATTTTTCTAACAGTGTGGTTGGCTCTTGGAAGGGAGCCTTCAGATGTAGAGGGTGCAGTTAACCTAAGGCACTTTAAAGGAAGGTTTCATGAATATGTTAATGATAAGAGCTGGTTCTATGTATTTTATTTTAAAGTTTAATAGATGGTATAGGCTGGATGGACCAAAAGGTCTCTTGTGATTAAAGGATATGTAGGATATATGTAAATGTTAAATTATTTAAAGCTGTAAGAATATGTAATGAATACAACTAGTGTTGTACACTGTACTAAATATGTATATATACAATTTATGAGGTCAATTATATAAAAGAATAGTTTAGAAAAATTTGTAAAAAGGTATTTTTATATTATTTGTGATAAAAGTTTATTATTCATGTTGTCTGCATTACTACATTAACATTTTGTAAAAATACCACTTTGTACAGTTTTGTAGTTCTTTTTATTTTTTTCAGGTGATGATGAGTCTGGGAAAACTTCATTGGTTGCTAAACTGCAAGGGATTGAAGATCCAAAAAAGGGTTCAGGGCTAGAATATTATTATGTTTTTATCAGGGATGAATACAGGGATGGTTAGTAATTATGGTACTGTGATAATTATTCAAAATTATTAAATGTTAATCAAATACAGAATAAACTTAAAATGTAAAATAAATTTCTTGTCAATTAATTTTCATAATATCTTCAACTTTTTTTGGTTTTTTTTAAGGAAAAATTCTTATTCTTACAGCCACATCCCTGTTTGGACATGTTAACCACCTTTCAGGTGTCTAGTGCACATTTGCTTATCAAATTTCAGACTTTTAGTAAACTTAATCATTCTGACTCTGACTTGATTTCAGTTTTGTTCAAAACTATTTTAGAGTTTGGCATTCTTTCAAATGTTTAAACTTGGATTTCTGCATACCATGCGAGGAGTCTCATCTGTAAACAACACAGTTATAGCTTCTTTTGTTTTTTTAATTTTTCTGCCCATATCAAAGCATAATTTATATTTTCAGAGAAAGTATTACTCCTTGAAATTATAATTTTTATTTCTCATGCAATATTCTTTTGTTTTCTTTGATTTTATGAGAAAAATTCAAACACAACAAATAAATACGAATGCAAATCAGCTCGTTAACTTTGACAGCAGCTGCAATCAAAGTTAATACCACTGAATAGAACAGATTATAAACCATTTAACTCAGTGTAGAGTGAATAAAGTAGTATGATGGTATCATAGGAAAGAGATTAGATGTAGTTCCTGTGGAAAAGAACAACAAACTTTAGTGGAAAGTTCAGAAGTCTAAGAATCAAACCACAAATCTGGAATTATCTTAGAGTTTCATTTAGATGTTCTATTTATTCCTAAAAAATGGTTTTGTGTTAAATTATGTTTGTTTGGAAACTTCTAAGCTTTTATTTTATGGCAAATTGTTTAAAAAGTATGATAGATGACAGCAAAATACACCAGTGAACGAAATACGTATTTATAGAAAATTATTGTTAAATTTATTTATCATATTCAAACAGTGTGAATAAATTGAAGAAATTATATTTATTAGAACTAAATGGATCTCATTCAAAACTGTTGTTAGCATAAGTATTGTCTCTCTGCTAGATTTGACACCACTGTAACAGGTAAGGTCATAGGTCAAAAATCTTTGTCAGTTTTTGTTGTGCTTTGAGTAATTATAAAAGTAGGAGTGATGACTACTGCAATTGCAAAACAGTGTGTGAAAAAAATAATTTAATTAATAAAGTTAAAACTAACTAAATTTAATTTGCTGATGAACAATAAATTTTAGGACAAAATGATTTTTTTCTTAATATCTCAACAAAATTTTGAAATTTCAATATATATATATATATAGTATCTAGTTGAAGATATACATACATATACAGATTCAACTAGATACTGTTTCTATTTATTAAGTTGTTTTACTAAGTTTCATGAAGTGCTTGTAATATGAGGAGGCAAAAATGAGTGATATCAGTGACATTTTCAGTCTGGAAATCATTAATTATTCCACAATTAAGATATTAGCCCTTATGAAAAAAAAAAAAAAAACTATAGAAATAAAGGACCATAAGAAAAAAGTACATGTACTAAATCATTTTCAGTTTTGATATTTTAATTTTTAAAATATTTATTTTCCTTTTTCCACCTTTTGTTTGAGAACATTATATTAATTTTTTGCCTTGTTCTAAGCAAAATTTAATTTTAACTACCAAAAAAATATGAAAGTGAGGGATAATGCAGGACCTCAACTAAAAGAAAGCGGTGATCTTAAAATTTTCTGAATTGGTATATTGAAGAAGCTGCTCTGTAACAAATTTAAACCTAAATATTTGGACTGTTAAAATCAGGATAAGTAATGGTTTTTGTATAGTATGCATGTTTTAGTTTCTAATAGAAAATTAAAAATCCTGATAGCTTTTGAATGAGATTATTTCAGTAAACAAGAGGTTCTTGTAAACATTTTTTACTTAACAATATTTAATTGTGATATTTGGAACCATCATAAATTCCTTTCATTACTTATTGTAATGTTTTATAAAAAAATTTAATCCTTTTATAACTTGTAAAAATTTCAGATCACACACGTCTTGGAGTGTGGGTTCTTGATGGAGACTCATGGCACAGAAATCTCCTCAAGTATGTTGTGAATGAAAACACTTTTCCCCACACCACAGTCCTCCTGACAGTATCTATGACTCAGCCATGGATTATGATGGAGTCCTTGGAGAACTGGACTGCAATATTAAAAGAAAATCTTGATAGGCTAAACCTAGATCCCGAGTTTTTGGAAGAACAAAAACGAAAATGTAAGTTTATTTAATATAAATGTATGGTTAATGGTAAGAAACAAATAATTTCATAAATAATGCATTAAATAGGGAGAAATTATTTTATAACAAATGTGTGTGTGTGTGTGTGTGTGTGTGTATATATATATATATATACATACATACAGAGAGAGAGAGAGAGAGAGAGAGACTGTTACCAAAAGTGGAAGAATAGTGCAATTTGGTTTATTAATTGGTTATTCTACCTGAAACTACAATAGTTGGAATAATAAAGTAGTAATAATTTGAAACAATAATTTAGACTAGTTGATTATTTTTGAGTCATAATACTAATCAAAGGAATTGAACATCCTTTAATTAATTAAAAATGATAATGAGAAATCCTAATTTCAATATTTTGAATACTTGGATAGTTGGAATAACTGTACACATTAATCTCAATTTATTGTTTGTTTTCATGGCATCAGTCAATTTCATAGTAATTTTGATTATTTCAAGTGAAATTGATGTAATCCATACTTCTAAGTAATCGGTTGACTTATCAAGTTTGTCACTTGGCTCTAACTGTTACTGAGGAAGTTAAGAAATTACCAATTTAATCATTTAAAAAGGCTGTGGTGTGACTTTGTTCTCATAACATTTATAAACTTTATAATAAGAAAAGAGTTGTGTGCTCTGTGATATAGTAAGAATGAAATAAATAATGTGTTGGTTTATTTGTAAGTGCATTAAACTAACTTATTTGAAATTATTCAACTGATGTTTTTTTTTTTTTATTTATCTTTTTTTTTTAAAGAAGAAGCTTTAAATTTGAAAAAGGATATTTCAACTTAAGATTTTCTTCTAAAATATTAGTAATCACATTAGATCAGACTTATGTTAAGAGTGAAAGTTTGGTATTAAATGTTACTGCTTCTCTAGAAGATCGTAATTTGATCAAATGTGCTAAGAAAAATATGGTATTGAGTCAAATCTCTCTTCAAGGTAAATATTTCTTACACGTACCGTTCTTTTCATCTCTCAAAAGAAATTGTAAAGTGTCTTAGATATCATTGTGTTTTCAAATTTATCCAAGTGGCAATTCAATTTCTGCATTACTATAATGTCTAATAAACCCATGAAATAGTGTAGATTGTGTTCTAAAATAAAGGTAGGCTTTTCTGTTTTGTTTACAGAATGAATTTCAGTAAATGCTATTAGGTACCAGGTGGCGCCACAGGAGCTTTCTGTTATTAATGTAATATATCAATGTGTAGATATTCCTTTTATAATGTCATTTTAACCTTATTTTAATTTGAAAGATTTGTTTAAGATGTTTTTCTTACTAGGTTTATCTTTGTTGCTGGATTAGTTGGCTTTGTAATTTTAGCTATTTATTTATTATTTATGTATAATTTCAAAGTGTGCATATTGAAAGATGAGGGGACTTGAAACTTGTTAAGTCTGAGATAGAATATTAAAGTTTTAATTTTTATGCCCCCAATGCAAAGTTTAGTTTACTCCTGTCCATTCTGATCTTGTGGACAGGATGTCTCAGAGATTGGATTGATTGATTTTGATCCAATGTAGGTAATGGATATCACATACAAATTTGTGTACGTGGTTAACTTTAGAAGGTTATGAGTCAAAGTTCAAAATTTGAACAATGGGGTTTCATAGATACAATTCTCACTTGTTTTTTTATTATTATAATTATTAGAAACAATACAAATTATTATATTTTTAGCTCTAAAACGATTCCAGGAATACACTGAACCAGGAGACGTAGTAGACAGTATAACATCCTTAAAAAAAGGAACAGGACTTGAACAGGATACCATAGATTTACCATTAGATGAAAATGTATTAACCCACAACCTTGGAGTTGATGTAGTTGTAGTTGTCACCAAAGTAAGTATTCTATTCCTTGCCATTCTTAGTAATTACTACGTTCTTCTGGATTCGGTGTTTATGGAATTTGCTCTGAATATTTGGAACAACAGATTTACGTCACAGTTGACAACTTTTCATGGTTATGTTTAACAACATCAGTATATCCTTAATTGCTGATGCTTGAGCTTTGAAAGAATTTAAATGATCTTAGATTAATTTAAGGCAAACTGTTCAGGACATTCGATTCAATCTGTTTCACTGGCTCAGAAGAAAAACAATCACTTTGAAAGCTATAAAGATAAACCCATGAGTATCTCAAAGCAATGAAAGTGTTTTAAATAACTGACAGATGAGCAGATATTGCCTGCAATAAAGAATTATATTTAATGTGAAATAAGGAGAAAGGTTTTGCATTTGAAATTAATTCAGGTTTATGAAGCTGCTTTTATATTTTTGTGACACAGGTTCTTGTAGCTCTAATTTTCTTCAATTTGTAATATTTGATACTATTTAAGAAAAAAACTGATTAATTACTCTGCACCATAAGTAGAAGGTATTCAAAGTTAATTATTGAAAGTAATGTGTATATGATGAGAGATTTTTATTTGAAAGATGTGTAATGTGTAACTCATCCTCTAAAAGATTCAGAAGCATAGCCAAGGGAGGAGGGGACCAACCCCCCCCCCCACAAAAAAAAACAATTAAACATATTAAACACATTATTTTTCTGCTTTTATGCATATCATTGATAATACATTGTGTATCATATAATAATAAAAAAGTGAAACTTCTGTAAATACTATTACATTTGATTAAAAATTTAGATCACTTTCAGTTTTTAATTTACCTTCCTATTTAAAAATTTTCTGCCCTCCCTGGAAAACCTGGCTGTGCCATTAAAAAGATTGCAGCTTAAATGAGCTGATATACTTAAGAAGGAAAAAGCCTTGTACTTTATTTCTAAACTATAAAATTCTGCATGTAAAAGTAAACCATTATAAAATTATTTTATTTACATGTAAATATTACCCTTTTTTCTTTTTAGACTGATTACATGTCCACACTAGAGCGAGATTATGACTACAAAGACGAGCATTTTGACTTCATCCAACAAACACTGAGAAGGTTTTGTTTGCAGTGTATCCTTCATGTTTACATGTAAGTTTGTACTAAAGGGGTCCAGGATGATATGTATATTGATATTGTATGTTTGTTCTAAAGGGGTCCAGGATGATAAGTATATTGATATTGTATGTTTGTTCTAAAGGGGTCCAGGATGATAAGTATATTGATATTGTATGTTTGTTCTAAAGGGGTCCAGGATGATAAGTATATTGATATTGTATGTTTGTTCTAAAGGGGTCCAGGATGATAAGCATATTGATATTGTATGTTTGTTCTAAAGGGGTCCAGGATGATATGTATATTGATATTGTATGTTTGTTCTAAAGGGGTCCAGGATGATAAGTATATTGATATTGTATGTTTGTTCTAAAGGGGTCCAGGATGATAAGTATATTGATATTGTATGTTTGTTCTAAAGGGGTCCAGGATGATAAGCATATTGATATTGTATGTTTGTTCTAAAGGGGTTCAGGATGATAAGCATATTGATATTGTATGTTTGTTCTAAAGGGGTCCAGGATGATAAGTATATTGATATTGTATGTTTGTTCTAAAGGGGTCCAGGATGATATGTATATTGATATTGTATGTTTGTTCTAAAGGGGTCCAGGATGATAAGTATATTGATATTGTATGTTTGTTCTAAAGGTCCAGGATGATAAGTATATTGATATTGTATGTTTGTTCTAAAGGGTCCAGGATGATATGTATATTGATATTGTATGTTTGTTCTAAAGGGTCCAGGATGATAAGCATATTGATATTGTATGTTTGTTCTAAAGGGTCCAGGATGATATGTATATTGATATTGTATGTTTGTTCTAAAGGGGTCCAGGATGATATGTATATTGATATTGTATGTTTGTTCTAAAGGGGTCCAGGATGATAAGCATATTGATATTGTATGTTTGTTCTAAAGGGGTCCAGGATGATATGTATATTGATATTGTATGTTTGTTCTAAAGGGGTCCAGGATGATAAGTATATTGATATTGTATGTTTGTTCTAAAGGGGTCCAGGATGATATGTATATTGATATTGTATGTTTGTTCTAAAGGGGTCCAGGATGATAAGTATATTGATATTGTATGTTTGTTCTAAAGGGGTCCAGGATGATAAGTATATTGATATTGTATGTTTGTTCTAAAGGGGTCCAGGATGATATGTATATTGATATTGTATGTTTGTTCTAAAGGGGTCCAGGATGATATGTATATTGATATTGTATGTTTATTATAATATAATATTGGTATGCTTATCATCCTGGACCCCTGCTGGGACAGCAGTAAGTCTACAGGTTTACAATGTTAAAATCAGGATCAATTCTCCCTCAGTGGAAACAGCAGACTTAGCCATGTGGCTTTGCCATAAGAAAACACAAACATACCATCTTGTAAACATTTGTTTTCCTAAACAAAATAATACCACATTACACAGTTTTCTACTTGTATCTTACAGTGTTTCTACTATCAAAATGAAAAATTGGTCATTTGAATAAATTTCTTAAGGTATGTGAGGGAAATTTACAATAAAGTGGAGACAATTAAAAAACAAAATTATCTGTAGTCACTGTAATTCCAGCTGTAAACAGACAAAATAGGTTTACTGTATTAGTTACAGTGGTATTGCTTTCACATTTTGTGATACCTTCAAGGCCATAACTATGGTAATTGCATCAGTATTGTCAGCTAATAATATTAAAAATAATTGCCAAATGTTTATTTATAATGTATTTCTGCTGTATACTTCATAATAAATATATGAAATGAAAGGCTATTTCAGGGTAATTTTTATCAAATCGAAGACATTTGTTTCCTAGGATTGTATGATCACTTAGTCATAATAAAGAAAAACATTTCTTATCTATAGGGCTTTTAAATTCTTAGATTGAAATGAAGGACTTATAATATAGGACCATGTGTTATATCTTGGTTGAGAAAACGTTCTTTTTGTGGAAACAATCTATATTAATTTCATTTGTTGTTCAAAACTTAGAAGATTGTATGGTTTTTTGTAAAAAAAAGAATTTGTGGTGAAAATTAGAAAAATGTTTACTTAAAATGATTTTGATTGACACAATAACACTGAAAACTAAATCTAGTTGGCTGAGTGTGTGGGATAACGTTTAAAGCTAGTTGACAGGATAGGAGGGATAACTAAAGCCAGGTGGTGGAATACAAATAGTAATAACTGAAGCTGGATGGTGGAGTATGAGTGATGTTTAAAGCTAGTTGACAGGATAGGAGGGATAACTAAAGCCAGGTGGTGGAATACAAATAGTAATAACTGAAGCTGGATGGTGGAGTATGAGTGATGTTTAAAGCTGTTTGACAGGATAGGAGGGATAACTAAAGCCAGGTGGTGGAATACAAATAACTGAAGCTGGATGGTGGAGTATGAGTGATGTTTAAAGCTAGTTGACAGGATAGGAGGGATAACTAAAGCCAGGTGGTGGAATACAAATAGTAATAACTGAAGCTGGATGGTGGAGTATGAGTGATGTTTAAAGCTAGTTGACAGGATAGGAGGATAACCAAAGCCAGGTGGTGGAATACAAATAGTAATAACTGAAGCTGGATGGTGGAGTATGAGTGATGTTTAAAAGCTAGTTGACAGGATAGGAGGATAACTAAAGCCAGGTGGTGGAATACAAATAGTAATAACTGAAGCTGGATGGTGGAGTATGAGTGATGTTTAAAGCTGTTTGACAGGATAGGAGGGATAACTAAAGCCAGATGGTGGAATACAAATAGTAATAACTGAAGTTGGATGGTGGAGTATGAGTGATGTTTAAAGCTAGTTGACAGGATAGGAGGGATAACTAAAGCCAGGTGGTGGAATACAAATAGTAATAACCGAAGCTGGATGGTGGAGTATGAGTGATGTTTAAAGCTAGTTGACAGGATAGGAGGGATAACCAAAGCCAGGTGGTGGAACACAAATAGTAATAACTGAAGCTGGATGGTGGAGTATGAGTGATGTTTAAAGCTAGTTGACAGGATAGGAGGGATAACTAAAGCCAGGTGGTGGAATACAAATAGTAATAACTGAAGCTGGATGGTGGAATACAAATAGTAATAACTGAAGCTGGATGGTGGAGTATGAGTGATGTTTAAAGCTAGTTGACAGGATAGGAGGATAACTAAAGCCAGGTGGTGGAATACAAATAGTAATAACTGAAGCTGGATGGTGGAGTATGAGTGATGTTTAAAGCTAGTTGACAGGATAGGAGGGATAACTAAAGCCAGGTGGTGGAATACAAATAGTAATAACTGAAGCTGGATGGTGGAATACAAATAGTAATAACTGAAGCTGGATGGTGGAGTATGAGTGATGTTTAAAGCTAGTTGACAGGATAGGAGGGATAACTAAAGCCAGGTGGTGGAATACAAATAGTAATAACTGAAGCTGGATGGTGGAGTATGAGTGATGTTTAAAGCTAGTTGACAGGATAGGAGGGATAACTAAAGCCAGGTGGTGGAATACAAATAGTAATAACTGAAGCTGGATGGTGGAATACAAATAGTAATAACTGAAGCTGGATGGTGGAATACAAATAGTAATAACTGAAGCTGGATGGTGGAATACAAATAGTAATAACTGAAGCTGGATGGTGGAATACAAATAGTAATAACTGAAGCTGGATGGTGGAGTATGAGTGATGTTTAAAGCTAGTTGACAGGATAGGAGGGATAACTAAAGCCAGGTGGTGGAATACAAATAGTAATAACTGAAGCTGGATGGTGGAATACAAATAGTAATAACTGAAGCTGGATGGTGAGTATGAGTGACAAGTTGACAGGATAGGAGGGATAACTAAAGCCAGGTGGTGGAATACAAATAGTAATAACTGAAGCTGGATGGTGGAGTATGAGTGATGTTTAAAGCTAGTTGACAGGATAGGAGGGATAACTAAAGCCAGGTGGTGGAATACAAATAGTAATAACTGAAGCTGGATGGTGGAATACAAATAGTAATAACTGAAGCTGGATGGTGGAGTATGAGTGATGTATAAAGCTAGTTGACAGGATAGGAGGGATAACTAAAGCCAGGTGGTGGAATACAAATAGTAATAACTAAAGCCAGGTGGTGGAATACAAATAGTAATAACTGAAGCTGGATGGTGGAATACAAATAGTAATAACTGAAGCTGGATGGTGGAATACAAATAGTAATAACTGAAGCTGGATGGTGGAATACAAATAGTAATAACTGAAGCTGGATGGTGGAATACAAATAACTGAAGCTGGATGGTGGAATACAAATAACTGAAGCTGGATGGTGGAATACAAATAACTGAAGCTGGATGGTGGAGTACAAATAGTAATAACTGAAGCTGGATGGTGGAATACAAATAGTAATAACTGAAGCTGGATGGTGGAATACAAATAGTAATAACTGAAGCTGGATGGTGGAGTACAAATAGTAATAACTGAAGCTGGATGGTGGAATACAAATAGTAATAACTGAAGCTGGATGGTGGAATACAAATAGTAATAACTGAAGCTGGATGGTGGAATACAAATAGTAATAACTGAAGCTGGATGGTGGAATACAAATAGTAATAACTGAAGCTGGATGGTGGAATACAAATAGTAATAACTGAAGCTGGATGGTGGAATACAAATAGTAATAACTGAAGCTGGATGGTGGAATACAAATAGTAATAACTGAAGCTGGATGGTGGAATATGAGTGATGTTTAAAGCTAGTTGACAGAATAAAGATCTAAGCATTCAATGTGGTTTATTTGAAATAGAGACCAAAGAGTTAAATATTGAAGATGTTTTTATTTCTGTGGGTATGAAGTATTGTATCTATCATTGAATACTGAGAGCCATAGTAAAGTTTCTAATTCATATTTTTCTTAAGTTTATTTTATTCAAAAGATGATGAATGAATTTTCACTGTCAATTTTCAAATATGTGTATTATTACATATGGAAAGAAAAATTAAAGAAATTGAAGTCTTGAGTACTGTTAGGTTTGATAATTGTTTTTTTTCATTCTTACGATACTGTTTTCTTAACTCGAAGACAGATGGTGCTGCTTTGGTTTACATCTCTGTTAAAGAGGATAAGAATTGTGATCTACTTTATAAATACCTAGTCCATAGAATATACGGTTTTCCATTCAAGACACCAGCACTTGTAGTTGAGAAAGATGCAGTGTTTATGTAAGTCATTAACACAAAGGGAATTGTTTTTCTGTTGACATATTTGAAAAGATTAAGCCATTCTCAAGAATGTATTAAAGTTGCTTTTTAAAGTTCACCTGAAATGCACATAATACAGAAGTAATTAATGAGTAAAGTTTAACAGTAAAAGACAATGGTCCTTTTTGTGTTAATAATTTGATTTAATATAATTATTGTAAAGAAAATGAAAATCCAGTAATAATTACGAAGCAAAAAAAAAAAGTTTTATGTGCATGTGAACTGTTGTCTCCTAAAACTCACAATAATAATTTACTTATTTAAGACTAATAGATAATCCAATCTAATTTTAAATATAAATTTCTTCCATCCAAAGGTATTTTTTTTTTTTTTTGTTCTTCTTTGTTTTTGGGTATCATTTTGTAATGTGTTGATTTTTTTTGTGTGATTTTACTTTTATTAACTTATTCTGTATTTATTTTATTATATTTTAATCATTTGATTAGTTTGCAGCACTTATCTGTTTTCTTTTTTTTTCTACAAATTTAATATTTTATATTTAGTCCATCCGGGTGGGACAACAACAACAAAATTTCCATTTTATATGAAAACATCACGTCCTTCAATCCTGAAAGCCGATACTCGGATGTAATCGTTAAGCCAGTTATTCGAAAGGTGAGCTTTGCAATGCTTTCTTTGATTTGTAAATGTTGAAAGTGAATCAGTATTTATTAGAGCACAGCTAAGTTATCTTGTTTAATCTTTTGTAAGTAACAAAGACTTCCATAATAAAACCATATGGTAGTTCTTGAATTCTATTCTGTCATTCTTGTGTTAAAAAACAAAAAATTACTATTTTTAATGGCATGTATCCAAGTCTAGTGGAGTGATTTTGTTGCTTACATCTGTAACTGGAGAGTCACTCAGTAGAGTACAAACCTTCTCTTTCACCATATTCAGTTTTGAAATGCCCTCCCCCAGTACAGCAATATGTTTATGGATTTACAATGCTAAAATCAGGGGTTCGATTCTCCTTGATGGGCTCAGCAGATAGCTTGATGTGGCTTTGCTATAAGGAAAATGCATACAGTTCTGAAAAAATATGAATTTGTGTCTATAATTATCAGTGGACATGGATCATCTTTTGTGAAACATTAAGGAATAACATTATACTTTTGCCCACTAAGTTTCATCAAATTTTGACTGAATTACAGAGCAAAAATAGTGTGAAAAATAGGCCTAAGTCAACAGAGAGAAATTTTGTTTGTGGCCTTGATACTGTAAAAACTAATCATTTCTAAGTTAGGCCGTAGTCCAAATGTATACAAACTTTTATCCAAATCCATTAGTTATTTTCAAGAAACTTACTGACAAACACACATATATGGGTGTAAGCATAACTTCCATCAACCTTTAAACTGACCACCAGATGGGCATATGAAATGATATGGAAACATCTCAAACCATTTCTCATTGTACTTTAAAGAAACGAGATTTTTCTCAATTTGATGAGTATGTTTTTTTTTAATATTGTAAATAAATGAAAAAGGTAATTCAATACAATAGCTCACCAACCCTTATGCATACTTAAATTAAAACTAAAGATAATATGACAACAGCATCATTTTCATCAGCCCAAAACTTGTTTGCATAAGATTAAAAAAACAAACAAAATTCAACATGTTTCAGTGGACAATGCAATCAGTAATCTTCAGGAGACAAAGACACATTTATTGAATACGTAAATGAACTCCATGATCTTTGTGGTTTCTGATGAACCTTCTCATATTATGTTACTTAATATACTAAAATTTTAAGTTATTTGTTAGTTGCAATTGCTAGTATGTGTATCTAAAACTAAACCTACATTTTATGGCAAATGTGAAAAAATACAACTGTCTAAGGTTTAAAAATATAAGTCCTTAAATACTTCAGTTTTAAATATGTAAATATTGATCATTATTTCAGGCTTAAAGATCTGAATTTTAATTTGTTATGACAAGAAACCCAGTTAAAATAAAAATGTATCTCAGGATTGCTGGTATTCGTATTAACGCTTTTACTAATAAAGCAGAGAACTCTTTGCTTTATTAGTAAAAGTGTTAATATCCATACCAGCCATCCTGAGATACATCTGAATTTTAAATATAATTTGATTTGTAAATATCATCTAATGAAGATCCAAATTAGCAGTTAAAACAATCATCCATTGATTAATTAGTGAACACTGCTTTTTAAATATGTGTTGATATAAAACAAAACTTGTAAAAGTATTTTTTGTGTTGATTAGAGGCTGAGAGAAGTCTTATTAAACATCTTGCACTTGTGAAAGGCTTAGCTAATTTAACTGATTGTATGTATACTAAAAACAAAATTAAAAAATATACATGGTGGTAATCCAAATAAGTTACTCGATACAAAGAATGGTTTTATGTTTTTTTTACAATGAAAAACATTTATTATTTAATATAATAGTATTAATGGCCTACTTTATCAATATTTAATGTTAAAACTGAACAAAAGGAATATACTTTATTAACATTATTACTTCTAACTAAGCTGGAATATTCACCTGAAACTCATTGTCCTTAAAGAAATGAACTTATAAGTGCCACACCAAGAGAAAGTTTTGATATTCATACAAAAATATATGCCTCTCAGTGGTAGAGTTGTATGTTTGCAGACTTATAACCCAAGAAACTGGGTTTTGATACCTGTGGTAGGCAGAGTAAGGATGTGTAGCTTTATGCTTAATTATAAACAAACAAAAAATATATGCAAAAAGTACACTATAAAAAACTTGTTAATTAAAAACTAATTTAGTTTTACTTTATCTTGGTTATTTAGCAACACATTAGACCTTTGTAAACTTATAGTTTGTTGGGTTTTTTTTCAAGAACCATTATTTTACTGCTTGGAGATTAAAAAGTAATTGATTGAATAGTTATTTAATTTTTAACCATTACTCTATATTCTTTAATTAACATTTTGTGGTTTAAGCACAAATTTGCACATGGGCTATCTGTACTCTGACCATTTCAGGGATTAAACCATGAATTTAAACATTACAAGCCTTTAGGCTTACTACTGAGCCACTGGTTCGCTTTAACGTGATGAATGATATACACATTGGTATTGTTTAAGAAATAAATATAAGCAAAGATGTTTGTTATTACTTGAAACTTTAACTGCGTAGTTTAGGAGGAACTTCATATTTAGTGTTAAGCCAGAAAATGATGTTCACATGTGACTGATTAATGTTTGTTACAGACATAATACCAAACCAGAGGAATAGAAAGTACAACAACATAGCTTTGATGCAATGGAAATATTATTTTTGATCAAAATAATTTTAAATGAATTCAGTGAACAACATTGGCAAAATTGTTCATATGCAGTGTAATGGAAGCAATGGCCATGTCAAAAGAAAAGGTGTTATAAGAGTAAATGCATTATATATGTTCAAGTAGTATTATAATTATGGAGTTGTATCAGTTATTGTCTGTATTGTGGAAATGAAAATTGTCAGTTTGCTGTTAAGTGTGAGAAACATGCTAAGACAAAACTTTTATATATAATAATATATTGTCCAAGTAAATTTTATCTCTTATGAATTTATTGTAAAACAGTATATAATTTATTTATAAATTTCTATTTATTATTAGCCAATTCAACGAGAAATGGAAGTCACAACTGAAGACGATCAGACATTTCTAGTTAAACAGCAGGCTCTTCTTAGTCAACAAGTGCCAACCAGTGGTAGACCCGTAAGTCGTCGATAATTAAAGCACTTAGATTGTTTTAAAAAAATAAAAGTAATATTTTGTTTGTTTTTAGTCTGGTGTTTATGAAATCAATTAAACAAAAACTTGGAAAGAGTAATTGTAGAAATTGGAAGTTTAGTGTAATAAAAGAGAATTGTAAATGTTTACTGTTCATTCTGTATTATGTTTTAGAACCCCTTATATAAACCTTAACAACTGAAACCAATAGTGAAATGCTGGAAAACACAGGGTGTTCAGAAAGTTAATGTGCAGTTTTGTAATCATATTTTATTCAGTCTATTTCAAGCCAGCAACTGATAGCAGTATTTAGAAACAAAATAAGAAGACTCCAGGCCTGTATTGATGCCAATGGGGGTCACTTTCAACATTGTTTATAATTGTCATTCATATTTACCCCCTGTATTCTATATTGAAACGTGTCTGTTGATAAATATATAAGTGCACAGTGAGTTTCTGAACACCTTGTAGTAAAGTTAATGGTGGTGATTTAAATTAATTTAAAAGTTATCTCTTATTGATTTATTTTGTATTTTGACTTTATGTATGACATTTCACTGCTTTAGATCTAAAGTTTGCTTTTAATCAAATGGAAAAATTATCGGTATGTGTTTTTTGACATAAAAAATTATGGAATGTTTGCACTTATTTTCAGTTTTTATCTTACATTTGGAGTGTTATCTCTCTTGCATTCATTTTCTTGATTTCATGAAAGACATAATCTTTTTTTAACAGATTTTATTTAGAGCTTCTGATAGAAAATATCTTTTCTTATATTTCTTTGTCTTTTTTCTCTTACATGAAAGACATAACTTTTTTTTGAAAGTTTGAGTCTGATAGAAAATATCTTTTCTTATATTCCAGATTCTATGTACAGAAATGACCAAGTCCTAAGTACCATGGGCATACCAGACTTATGGAAAAAACAGCCAACAATCCAGAAACAATGAAATATATAATATCAGTTTTGTGCATTGAATACAATACATATCCAGGTTTCTGAAACTTTATGAACTACAGATTTTTGTGATGGAAAAAAACCTACTTGAAGTAATAAAGTATCTCAGGATAGCTGGTATGGGTATTAACACTTAGTTATAAAGCAGAGAACAATGTTTCAACATTCTTAGGTCATCTTCAGGTTAACAACAGTTCTTTGTTAACCTGAAGGCAACCTAAGAAGGTCAAAACATTCTTCTCTACTTTATTAGTAAGTTTTCATACCCATACTAGCCATCCTCAGGTAGAGACTTGCCTCTGAAAAAGATGTGTTATTTTTTAACAGGTGACCAGAGTTACTCTGATGACGATCAGTGTTACTTCCATGATTATTCACATAATTGTTTCTATCTTATATTCTTCATTTCAGATGCAGGACATATAACCTTCTGTTTCTATAACTTCTGTCAAACCTTCCTTATCTTTGGATCACTTTGTTCAGATCTTCTAAAGCCTAATCTTTCTTTAGGTTCTTCTATCTGTGACAAGAATTTTTGTAGTGCCCACCATTGTTTTCACTACCTTAATAACTGAGGTATGTGACATTTGTTCTCTCACCAAGTTGTTCTTGGATGAATTTTTTTTACATGCACCTGAAATCTAAGGTTTTCTTTCTTCACTCACTTGTCTGTTGCATCATTGCAGATGTTTTCTATCTTTGCTTCATTTTAACCTTTTGCCACATCATCCCCAAACTTAAACCTCTTTCTCTGTGGCTTGTGATTGGAATTCTTCAAATTTTCATGTTCTATTCCATGAATCTCTTTTGTACTCATTTTCTTAATCTGCTGTTCTCTTCACATTTTTTTTTCAAGCCTTTCTACTCAGTCATTTTCCTCTTTCTGGACTAGAATCTCTGTGTAATTCTCAAGGATCTTGCATGTCCTCCATTTGAACCATTGGCCACCTGTTCATTGTACAACTTTTATCTTAAGAGTTATTTTTTTTCTTGCAGGAGAGGTTGCTCTGATATTTTTACTTTGGACGCCTTCCCTCTTTACCACAAGAACAAGTTGTTTTAATCCCAAACCAATTTTTCCTCCCCAAGAATTAAGCTACGTGGGAGGATAATTGGATATTTTCTTAAATCTCCTTTCCTGTAGAGTTGTTTAAACTCTGATCACTTCTTTTGTTCTCTTCAGGCAGTTTGTTGTTAATTCTCAGTGTTTCTTTTCTTGAAGAAATCAACATCATATTTGTTTGCTCTGGTATTCCTTCTCATCACTTGTCGTCTACTATCTTGGACAGTTGTGTTAACTCATTTGGCTTTTCTTTTCCTCAATGACATATGACTTTTTTCTTTCTTTCTGTTGTTTTTTTTTTTTTTCAGATTATTTTAATTGTCTATGGTTATCAGCATCATCCAAATGATGTATTACCAAAGGGTTTGTAGACAAAAATTTTTATATCACATGGTGGTTTCTTCTGTCTTTTATTATTATTTTTCTACTTTTGCCATTCTTAAATATTTCAGAAGTAAAATGTTAATTTTTTTTTTTTCTCTTTCAACTTCTACAGAAAACAAAATTGACCATTATTGTCTTATATACCAACAGTGTTTCTCTCTTGAAATTTGCATAAGTATTAAATGCATCTGCCTCCACTTTGTACCCACTGTTGCAATGTAGTTTCCCACAAGACGACTTTAACAGTTTTACCTTCCAAGACCTACTATAGCTTTACGTGGCTTGGTGGTCAGGGGTACTCAACTTGTAAAGTGTTCTTCTGGTCATGTGTTTCAAATCTCCATCACTGAACATTTTCTCCATTTCAGCTGTGGGGGCATTATTTTGTGATGGTCAGTCCCACTCTTCATTACTAAAAGAGGTGCTTAAGAGCTGGTAATGGATAGTGTTTACTAGCTGCCTTCCCTCTATATTATATTACTGCTAAATTAGGGATGGCTAGCAAAGATAACCCTGAGGTCTCTTTGTGCAATATTAAAAAATAAGCCAAGCCATTACACCTGACCTTTACACCTCTGCCATTTCTATTCTTCCTCGGTGTGGATTCCTGTACATGGTGAGGGAACCTCCCAGGGAAGGTTCTGTTCTTTCAGTTTACCTCCTCTGGAATCTAAACATCCACCCACATGTTTGCTGTGCATGGTGACCCGTGAAGGGGATGAGAGGATCCTGGTTGTTGAGGGGTCTAACCCTAACACACCACTTTGGCCTTGAATTCTTTTACCAGTGTTGGATGTTATAAACAGGTATTGTATTTGATGCTGGTGTTTGGGTATAGTGCTCACAAAACCCTGGCATTGCTGCAGTGTCCTTGTTTGACATTGTAGTGCATTCCTCATAAGGCTCCATAATGAGTGGGGTCAGTGGACACCGAAATTTCCCTTTCTTTATTATGGATACTTCAATCAAAAATCTTAATAAAATAGTAAACAAACAGTCTATAGGTAAACGACCACGTCTTGAAGATTCTGAGCAGTAATCCTCATCATCTGTACCACCTGTTGTACCTCATTTTTTTATATTGCATTCTCTTTCAGACAAACCTTTAGGGCAAATGTCTCCCTTTTTCATTCAGAAGGGACTAGAGGGACTTGCTGGCTCTCCAAAGTCAGTAAAGAAGCTTTGATCTGATGACATATTGGTGGAAACATTCACATCTCAACACATTGAACTCCTCTTGCATTCAAAGGCAGTTGGGGATATACGTATTGAGGTTACACCTCATGCTACTTTGAATTCATCACGAGGAGTTATTGTTGAGAGGGATTTGAAGAAATCCCAGTGTCGGAGATTCTCGCTGGTTTCTCCACCCAAGGACTTCTCACATTCACATCACAACGTCCACCTGCCACCATCAAGGCAGGTTATCTTAACTGCAGAGTATGGCCATACATTTTAAACCCTCTCCGATGTTTCCAATGTCAGCGGTTTGGTCACTCGAAGAAGTCATGTCGTGGTTCCTTGACGTGTGCTTGTTGCAGTGGCAAGGACCATGATGTCTCTGAGTGTGAAACAGACCCTCATTGCATCAATTGCAATGGCTCTCACCCATCTTCCTTTCATTCTTGCCCTGAATGGTTAGAAGAAAAAGAGGTGCAGCATTTGAAAACAATTCATAACATTACTTATCCTGAGGCTCAAAAGTTGCTGTCTACCACTTCATCTTGGGCATATGCTGCTGCACTTCATTCCACAACTGCAGTGGAAGTGTCCATTACATACATTCCAACAAACCCCAAGATCCACATCCTTTGGTTTCAGGTACAGAGATTTCCTTGGATACATCTTCTTCTCCCACCCCAAGATGCAAAACAATCATTCATTCACGTCCTCAATCACTGGAATCCCATTCCAGTAGCAAAGACCTGCCCAATTAACCCAGGGCAGGATCCATGGAGATCGATAGACCTCCCTCAAATAAGGACAGTAAGGAAAAAAAGACGTGGTCGTAAACAGAAGAGTTCTCCACCCAATTCACCTACATGTAAATAAAAATGGCTACCCTGATACAATGGAACTGTCAAGGTTTACGTTCTAATCTGGATAACATTGAAACAATGATTGCTTCCTACCATTATGTATGTCTTTCTTACAGGAAACTTTCCTTAAACCTGCTGATACAGGCACCTATCGGCAGTTTTCTTTGTACAGAAATGACAGGCTGTGTCATGGATGAGTGCATGGAGGGGAGGCACTGTTGGTTGATCAGCATGTGTCCACCGTCTTTGGCACTTGACACACCCTTGGAGGCCGTAGCCATCTGTATTTCCTTGGATCATACCATCACTGTTTGTTCTCCTTACCTGTTGCCAGGAGAGACCTATGATCAATCAGACCTTGATGCTCTAATTGAACAGTTGTCGTCTCCCTATTTTATCCTGGGGGACTTTAATGGACATCATCCTCTCTGGGAAAGTGCTGATATTGATAGGAGGGGTTGTTCTGTAGAGCACATGCTCTCTAATCACAACCTTTCCCCTTTCAATACTGGCTCTTCTACTTATTTTCATGCACCTAGTCAATCCTTTACTGCTATTGATCTCTCAGTTTGCTCCCCTTCACTATTCTCCCATTTTTCATGGAGGGTTAACAATAATCCACGAGGTAGGGATCATTTTCCTATAATCTTGAGAGAGACTGGCCGTGGTCGATGCCACCCAACCTGCATGTCCCAGTGGAAGCTGGATCAGGGAAACTGGCCCTCTTTCACTGCTCTCACAAAACTTGATCCTGTCATCAATAGACGACTGTGTGGTAGCAGTAACTGACTGTAAAATACAAGCAGCTGCTCAATGTGTTCTTAAATTCTTGACACATTTTCCATTGTATCCTTGTCCATGGTAGAATCCTGCCTGCCACATGGCACAGAAGGCTCTAAAATGGGTCTGGGATACTTCCTGTAGATATTCCACACTTGTAAACTGCATTGCTTTCCAGGGGACCCATGCACATGCTTGGTGAGTAATACATCAAAGCCAGAAGGAATCTAGGATTAAGTTCACAACCGGCATATCTTCTACCACCAGTTTCAAAGTCATGTGGAACAAGATTCAAAAGGTCATTGGGTAATATAATTCTGTTCCCCTCTCAATCTTGCTCTTTGATGGCCAGGCTGATACCCTGAACATTGCCAATACTCTAGGTGAAAGCTTTTGCCAGGTATCTAACACTTCTGCTTCTTCTTCCACCTTCTTCCACAAGGTTTTCCAAATAAAACCCTATATTGGACTTTGGCCATCTTGTTTCCATAAGGATCGGAAAGAGGAAGTTTTTCTAACTAGACAACACATTGGTCACAGTTTTTTAACTCATCATTTTCTTTTATCTGGAACTGATGCACCAGTGTGTAGTTTGTGTAACACTCAGATCACAATAAGCCACATTTTACTTTCTTGTCATCATTACGACTCTCAACAATGGCACCATTTCAAACATCTTCTGTCCCAAGGTTTGTCCATAACGTTAGACAGTGTTATTGGTAATGGTGACACTGTCCACCTTGGTAATGTTTTTAGTTTTTTAAAGGCCATTAATCTTTTTAATGCCATTTAAGTTTTTAATTTATACATTACACCTTTTTAATGTGATTCCCTTTTAAAAATCACAGTTCATCTAGTTCAATTTGAAATTAGAAACTGGCTGTAACATTAAATAACTCGAAACCAGGACTGGAAACACCAATTTCAGGTGACTAACACTGCTGTGTGAACTACCCATTAGTTATCCTGGCAAAGTATTATAATTTTGCTACATGTCTTTTAAAACCTTTTTATTACTTTCCTTTTTGAAAATGGCCATAATGTCAAATACCTCGAAACCAGGACTAGAAAAGCCAACTTCAGGTGACTGACGGTGGTTTCTGTACCTACCTGTTAGTCTTCTTGGCGAGTTATGGTAATTACAGTTACTCTACAGAAAGCCCTTTACAACTTGAATTACTGTAGTTTTTCTCTTCACGTTGTAGACTAGATGTAAACATTGGGTTTATGATATTTATGTTTTGTTTTTTTTAAACTCTGTTTTGTTTTACCTTAATTTCCTTTTATGAATTTTACTAAATTTACTTTTAACATTTTACTGGATGTTTGGTGCAGATTGTCTAGCTGCTTTGTGCCATAAAACACTATATCAACTAACCAACCAACCATCTCTATTCATGGTAGTCTATTGTTTAGTCTCTTCATGTGGAATCTTATGCAAATTGTAAATAATTTATGTTCAGTCAACTTATCTTTTTAGTGTTCACCCCTACACATTATCCCTCAATTTTCTTCTATTGGAGTGAGGGAACTTCTGTTTTCCCATTACTAATCAACTTTGGAAGTCAATAAAGAGAGTTCCTTTTCACATTGGTGTAGTTCTACTGGTACGAGACCAAGTGGATGCACCTTCTCATCAGAAATAGGAGAAGTGTGTCAACCAGGCAGTGTAGTGCATCCCCATCTCTCCAGTAGCAACTGAACTAATTCAGCTAGTTGTAATCACTTCAGTAGGATTTGCAGTTCCCTTAGAATGCAGGTCTTGGATGATTCATTCCTGAATCTGCTTATCCTGGCACGTATATTTCATATATACTACCACTTAATTTATTGTCCTAGCCACACTACACACATGATGGTCTGCCAACTTCATGAGACATATGTGTTGGTTGATCAGCCTTTATGATCTGCCTACTTTTGTAATACGCTGAAGGTCTTCTGATGATACCTTTATTGTATTGAACAAAGAGTTTTTCCCAGCTTGAGATGGATTGGTGGTTTGTCACATAGCAGTGTTCCAAAGAGATCTCTCAGTGGGTGTCACAGTAAATTTTCCCTTTGGATGAACCTCATTCTTTTAATCTTCACCATGTTTTCAATATGGAATTTAACTATGGAGAGGTAAGTGACATTTCTGAAGTTAAAAATTTTCTTTTCTAGAAATATATTTCACATAGATACTTCTTCACAAAAACCACCCACCCCTGCTGCCAGTGTTAGAAAGATAACACTTTGAATGTTAACAAAAACTGAGCACAATAAGCACACAAGTCCTATAATTTGTGATAATAAAGAAAAAACACAAACGAGTGCTTGCAGATACACTAAGTGTTCAAGGGAAGTGCTGAACATGGAGATGTTGCTTTTCTATTGGTGGAGAAACATAGTCTAGTGCTGATTACATCACAGAATTACAGAGTATATATTATTATTATGTGTAGAGGTAGGAGTTTCATTCTGATGCTTGGTGCGCACCCAAAATTTCTCTGTGATGTCGTGAAGTGTTAGCTATCTTTTTTATACAACGGTTAGTGTCTATCTGTTAATACATTTTCATGAAAGGAAACGTTTAACACTTCAGTGTTGTTTTTCTTTTAATAAAATATATTTTAAAGACTAGGGAAGTATTACTTATTTGAACCATTATGTGAAATATCTTGGAATTTTTATTTGTGGTTTGTTTCACCCATTTAGGTCACTCACCATTATATCTGTTAACACTAAATATTTTTCATTTACTTCAATAAATTTTCCTTCTTGGACTTAACATAACTTTATACATTTGAGTTACTTGAAAAGAACTTTTTACCTCTGTTGAAAACATCCACTATATTTCTGTAGCAAGAGCCACCTATTAGAAGCCCTGCAGGAGTGCAAAAGACATCAGAGAGAAGGTTATCTGGTTCTTCCACTGGACAGGGTTCACCAAAAATGGCAAGTTGCTTATTTTTGACTAAACTAAGAAACAATAATATTTAAACAGAAACAGCATGGATGGTGAGTTCTGCTACATTATAACAAAATCAAGTCTTTGTTTATATTTTATTATCACTTTAGCTTGATGGAGCCAAAGTAGCTGCTGGAAGTGAAGGAGTTTTGCAAAGCTTTTTTAACAGCCTACTGAATAGAAAGACAGGGCCTGGAATGGGACCATCTGTGTCACCTCGAACCTCAGGTAATTCATAAAATAGGGCTTTGTAACTAATACATCTGTAACACTTGTGATAAATGTGTGTTGTTTGTGTGTGTGTTTGTTTGTGTATATATATTGTTTTAATTTTAAAAATGAAGCATGGTGTCATTGATGTTAATGGGGAACCTTAAAATATTGGTGATCGGAAATAGTCACATTTTGATCACTACAAAATAGTAAGTCATTTGACCAAAACATTTAACTTCTTTTTTTCTTGAGGAGTGTTTAAACCTTGTTTTATTTGTAAGTGTTATACATAAATACAAAGTTCAACATTGGACTAATCTATCAGAGAATACTTACTGTTGTAGAGTGGGCATTTGTTACTCTTTATTTTAGTATAAGATATTCTACAAATCATAGTTTCTAGAATAACTTTGTAAATAAAATTAAAAAAAAACATATATAAGTAGCATACATGTGACATGGGGACAGTTCAGAAATACACAAACTTATCTGAAAGTCAATATATTTAGACTTGTCACAGCAGTTGTATGGAGACTCAAAAATGCGTTTTTGTAACTTGGATAATGGTTTATCATTACACTGAATGTATAATTTTGGACAAATATTTGTTTTACAAAATAACTGCAAAAGTAGCTACTTATTTGTATACAAGAAAAAGATAATTGTAAAACAAACTAGGGTTAGCTGTTATGTTTATTATTATAATTTAACTTACTTGGATCCACTTTATGTGAACTAATATCTTCCAAGGTTGTTATTTTTACAAGCTGTGTTTTGGTATGTCTTGGATGAGAATGATATTGTTTGTAGAATTTGGTTAGAGCTAACCGTTTCGTGTTTATAATGGCAAATAATACATTGTTAAAAAAAACTGAATTTCAAATTTATATTTAAGATTAAGTACCAGTCAAAATTTGAAAACTGTGAAATATTTTAAGTTCTAAAGAAAAGATTTTACCATGAATAAATATTTTACAGAAACTTATGTGATGGTGTTATGAGAAAGACAAAAACCATGTTTTAGCCATAGAATTCTCATCAGTGAAAACTGTTATCAAAATGTTGACCATGTCTTTCTTTTCTTACAGAAATGTTTTAATGAAATCGATATTTTCCTCTATCATAATTCTGAAGCTCTGTTGTTTTTTTAATTGTGTAATGTGGTACTGGAATGTTGATAGTTACAAGGAAAAATTAACATGACATTATTGTAAGCTGTTTTATTTTATTTTTATCATAACTACCACAACTTCATTTTACAGATAAATCTGTAGTTAGGAATGATGATGATGCAGAAGAATTATATTGCATGACAAGAACCAAAATGTCCTTGGCTCCAACCCAACCAGATCATAAGGATAGCTCTTCAACACCTAATTCAACTGAGACTGGGTCTTCTTCAGGGTCACAGTAATAATTTAAAATCTACTGTCAGATGAAAAGACAATCATTACATGAAATATTATAACAGTGGAATTCATTTCCTTGGAGTACATGGCAGCTTTTGAGTCATTGTGGAAGTGTTTATTTCTACCAAAATCATATTTTATGGAACATGGGTATTAAAAAAAGAAAAACATGAGGGCAGCTGGTGTTGTTTTATGGAAAACAGTGCTTTTACTATGTACTGAAACATATTAGTACTCTTTTTGTCATGAGAGTAAAGCAAAGAAAAAAAATTAAAGTGATGAAATTTGTAAGCAGAAACATAGACAACCATTATGGACTTTTATACTTATTTGTTATAAATCATGGACTTCCAAGTGTATTCAAAATGAAAATTAAAATGAAACCTAAACCTAACAATTTAATACCTTTTACATCATAGTTTAGAAAACAAGGTATATAAATAATTATATATATAAATATAGAAAGAAAGAGAGTCGTGGCTGTTATTCTGTGGTCATTTTCAGTTAATTTAAACTGATAATTTGTATAATTGAGACTTGTATGACAAATACTTTCTTTTAATGTATAATCAGTTATTTTGATGTGTATTCAGTGGTAATTTATTCCAGTTTATAGTACTTAATAAGAGTGATTTATGTTATGATCTAGCACATACAGCATATTCAATTACAGGCATAAAATTAGATAAACCAATTTATTATGAAGATTTAATCTGGCCATATTAGTGCCTCTAATTACAGTTTGTTTTGTAAAATAATGTTTGAATTTTTATTAAATAAAATTGGTTTTCTATTGAGAAAAAATTTTGAAAGACACTTAAATTTGAATTATTGGTGATTTCTGTTCTGGCTCTTTCTATCTAAAGAGTTGTTTAAAATCAAAGTATAATTTGTATATTTTAGTATGAAACAATAAAGTGTTTAATGATTTAACTGTAAGGTTTATATGAATAGTTGAGGAAAATTTAGGTTAAATACTATTTAGTTCTTTTCATGGTGCTGTAGGTCATTGTTAGTGTACTGTTTGATTCTTAGGGTTCTGTTGAAATATGTATTTATTGCAGGATATTTGAAAGTCTTATCATTTTATTTCACTGTGATATCTTTAATTCACAATGTTATGAGTTCAAACAGTCAATATGGCTTCAAATTATGTTGTAAAGTTGGCAGCCCTGTTTACTTTTACAGTGACTATCAACTAAGCTGTATGTTTTTGTGGTATTCAGCCAACCTTAACACCAGAGGCCTGAAAGTTAATCTATTTCAAACGTTAGTTAACCGGTCTGACAAATGTGAAAGTTAAGCTCCCTGTATTTTCTTAATCAAAAACAAAAGGTTAATATGAATCAAACTATTAATCAATATCAGCCTCATTTGTTTATAAAATCTTTAAAACGTATGATAAAGCAACATCAGGAATTTTTATGTACTAGTTCATGTGCCTTGTTTAAAAGAAAATGTAATAATTTTCATTCCTCTTAACTGTAGTAATATAGGGTGTTTGGAAAGTCACTGTGCACTTATATATTTATTAACAGACATGTTTTAATATAGAATACAGGAGGTAAATATGAGTGACAATTGTAAACAATGTTGAAAGTGACCCCCATTGGCATCCTTCTTATTTTGTTTCTAAACACTGCTATCAGTTGCTGGCTTGAAATAGACTGAATGAATGCTGATTACAAAACTGCACAGTGACTTTCTGAACACCCTGTAGTACTGTTATATGCTAGGATGTCATGTTGACTCAATGAGTTTTGATTTAATAAATAGTCTTTGAGGTCCTTTAAAGTATCTAAATGCTGGAGCCGATATTTTTGTCAAGTTTTTCTAAAAGCTGGTTTTTAAGACTTGAAGGTTTGACGTTTCCTGTATTTAATTACAGTCTTCAAACTTCTAGAAGTGTTTCCAGTGTTCTTTAGTGTTGTTATTGGTTTCATATTTAAGTAATTTATTTCCTTTTGTGAGTAGAAAAAACTGTTCTACAAAAGTAACTTTTCTGTATGTATATATGTTTTACTAATTAAACCTGATGTTGTATTTTGTCAATAGGCTACCTATTTAACACATGTACATCAAATTGCCCTGATATAAGATTAAAAGTCATTATTATGAACTATTATTATTAATTGAGAATTAGTATATTAAGAATAATTATCTATAAAGGTGGACTACTGGACAGTTAGGTTTACAATTTATTTTTATTATCTCCATACATAAACATGAAGCCACATTAGTAAAGTCTGTTTCATATTAGTTAAACATTAAAACAAGAAAAATAACAATATTTTTCCAAAATTTTGGCTTGTTTAGCATGAACTCTCTGCACTTGATGAGACCTCATTAAACTGTCTAGTTCCATCAAGTTCCATTGAGTAGAAAATGAATTAAGTTGCCAATACCTAACTAGACTGAGTAGTAACCACAGAGGTTTTGGTTTTGTTTTCTGTGCATTATTTATGTTGATTATTTAGCTATCAATGAAAGCAGTTATCAGGTGAAGGAGTATCATTTTGTTGTTTGTGAGGTTTTAAGTGGATGGTTTATTACTGTATTCTAAAACTATATATATATGTAAACTAGTTTTAACAATCAAGTCAAAACTAGGATCGATACGTGTTTAAATAAACAAATGTAATGGAGGGAATGAGTGGGAACTCTCAACTGTTCCTTCTTGGAAACAGTTTTATATACATGTAACCAGTTTATTTAAGCGATTTTATTTGTTTTGATCAGTTAAAAAAACCTGAACGTGCTTGAAATCTCAAAACTTTAGACAAACTTATGTTGATCCTTTACTTTTTAAATTCACTGAATATCCATAACTTCGTTTCTTATTAACGCTGGTGTTATTGTTTTCACACTAATTTTTTTTTCTCAGTGTGAAAGCTCTTGGCTTTCTGCATTTGTTAGTGTTCAAACTTCAGTTGTTGTCCACCATGACACAAATGTTAAAGTATTGGATCAACTTGGATAGCAAATCGTTTTGTTTTAATTCTCTAGTGCAAAAGAAGGTAATAGGAATAAATTTTTATGATAAGTAATTTTAAGTTGAACCTTGCTGTTATTAAGATAAAGGAGTTTACGTGAAGTCGATTTTTATTATTAACTTCCTTTTCCAACGTGTAGTTGGTTGGCGTTTGAGATTTTTCAGGGTGGTAAAAATTGTATTTACATTTGTTGTTGTTTTTTTGTCGTAATAAAAAAGACTTCTTTACAAAAGAATTAGATTAGAAAGTCGTTTTCAACACTAACCATTAGCAAGGTAAGTCACAGACTTCTTGATATACCTGAACAACCTTAATGTTTCTAATTAACATTAGGCATGTTTTAGTTGTTCTTTTAATGACCTGATTTTCTATTCAGTTTATTTATCTGAAAGTGTATTGAAACCTATTAAACTTGTTCGTGCCTAACCCTTTCGCGACGGGTCAGACCGTGTCATCACGTATATTGGCTTTCATTCAAAATTGTATTGAACTATTATTTTATAAATTTATGTCAATAAGTTTGGAATCAACTTATAGATTGTAATTCAAACATTAATGTCATATATAAGTTAATTTCTTAGTTTGCAAGTAAATATTAAAAGAACACAAATATAGGTTTTAGTAAGTCACGTGGTATGTTGAATGCAGCACTGTTTAAACTGAGATGTTTATGATGTCAAAATATTAAGTCTATAGTTTTGCACAAATTAGGAATTTCAAATAACCAATATTAAGAAGCTAGTATATAAAATAAGAACCTCATATATTTTTACTTTGCTGAGATATGGTTTAGGCCCGGCATGGTCAGGTGGGTTAAGGCGTTCGACTCGTAATTTGAGGTTCGCGGGTTCGAATCCCCGTTGCACCAAACATGCTCGCCTTTCAGCTGTGGGGGTGTTATAATGTGACGGTCAATCCCACTATTAGTTGGTAAAAGAGCTGGCGGTGGGTAATGACTAGGCCTTATCTAGTTTTGCGCGAAATTCAAACAAACCAAAAATAAAAGATATGATTTATGTGCTGAATTAAACACAGTGGACCTGTTGACCTCTTTCTATTTTTGGACAAAATCCTTAATATACACTTACCTCTACTTTGGCCTTTACTACCTGGCCAGACCGAGTGGTCGAGGACTTTGTGCATTACGAATCGCGACGGTCAACTCTACAACAATCCATAGGAATGTTTGTGTGTGTGTGCGTGCGCGCGCGCTGAAAGAGTTATAGTGTGAACAGCGAGGATACCTATGAGGTACCCTTTATACAGTAGCGAACTAGTCAACCTACCCTTTGTATGGCGGTGTTTGCTACTGAAGTGTTATACTTTCTGAAGTCTACTCCTCTCGTTCGCTACTATTTTTACAACCCTAATATTGTTTTGTGTAAAATTATACGTTTATCACTTAAGCCCTAAATAATTTTACTACTGATAATCGAATCTGTATATAATTTAATAAAGGGAACGGAATTTAACAAAAAACATTAGTTACTATACTTTTAACACCTGCCACACAAGCCAGACTAGCATCTTTTAGTCCTGAGCATAAAATGGTCAACAGGAAAAGGTTATTCTGGAAATCAGTGATTTAGGGTAGTTTCCCCAGGTTTCGATAAAAGAAGCTCGGCACAACTTCTGAAACGAGAAAAACCAACAAAAACATACTAAATATTAATGACAATATGGCGTGGTGACATCTTCATGAATTATACTACGTTGGTACTCTAGTGGTCATTATACAATTTTTTTTTTTTTATTCTTGCATGCCGAAAAAGCATTTTAATTTGTGTTTGTTCGAAGTTAAGCACAAAGTTACACAATGAGCTGTCTATTTTATGCTCACCATGGGTATCGAAGCCTGATGTTTAGCTACTTTATATATTGTAATGGTGATAAACATAGTAGCAAGCTGATACGGTTCATGATGATTTACTGTAGTTATTGATTATTTGATCACATTAGTTTGAGATATAAAATGTTAAGTTGCAGCTGGAATCGTCATGGAGATTTGTTTGAGAATGCAGTGAGTATTTATAGTTTTTGTGTAAGTAAATTCGCTATATGTAATGCACGGTAATGGGCAAATAAATGGCTAGTCTAGAATACAACCCCCACTAAGTATGTATAATATTTTAGCAGTAAAAAAGTAGCCTTTTGAAAAGAAGCATGTACATCTAAAACATCACTTTAAATAAACGTTCGTGTCTTTTAAAGTAATTATTCTATGAATATGTGAAATTATGTGTATTGATTTACTTATTTATTTTTACTTCTTCGTTTTATTTGTATTATAGGGGTTGGCTTCCTAAATACGTCGATTGTATAGTGCAGTGCTGGTAACTCCTGTTTCACGTTGAACATGCTCGCCCTTTCAGCCGTGGAGACGTTATTAAGTCATGGTCAATCTCACTATTCGTGAGTTGGTGATGACTAACTACCTTCCCTATAGTATTACGCTGCTAAATTAGGGACGGCTAGCGCAGATTGCCCTCGTGTAGCTTTGCGCGAAATTCAAAAACAAACAAACACCATATACTTCTATAATGAAGTGATTAAATTCATTAAAAAGAACAAAACCATGTAAATACCAAAATTCCCAGTAAACACATCAATAAAACCAGATAAAACGATAGACTGGAGCACTCAGCAACTGTTAAAAGAAATAACACGAAATGAAATATCAATAGCCATCAAAAACACAAAAACAAAGCACCTGGAGAAGATGGTATACAAGCCATCTTCCTAAAAAATGGTACTCAGAAATTATATGAACACCTAACAGTTCTATTTGACATATCATTTACAGATGGATGTACCCCTGTTTCTTGGAAACAAGCCGTAATTTTAACGTTCCAGAAATAAGGAAAGCCAACAAATAAACCAAACAATTACCCTCCGATTAGTCTAACCAGCTGCATAGGAAAAATATGAGAAAGAATAATTAGTAACCGACTATATACTTAGAAGCAAATTCAAAATTACCCGACATTCAAAACGGATTTAGAAAATATAGATAGACAAACTACAGACCACCTAATCAGATTAACCGAAACAATTACCGATAGTTTTAACAAGAACGAATGCACTGTAGCTTGCTTTCTATGAATATATATTTAAAAAATATAAATCTAGCTGGCCATCATGCACTAGACGTTTAGAACTAGTACAATATTCATAGCTTATAAATATCTTTATATAAATAGATTAAAATAATAATAATAAATAAATAAAGAATTGTAGACAATATATGGACATTGCCCTGAAAAGGACTGGAGTAGTGGGGGTTACTCTGGCCTTTAAGCACTACAACAACAACATAGTAGTGGCTGAGAATGAAAGCTAGGGATCGAGGAAAAGGTCTTTCTGCACTTGATCCTCCTGAGTATAAAAATTTCCATCATACCCATAAAGAAGAAACGAACTATGAACTTAAGTTTTTCAAAGAAAGCGAAATATTTGTTAAAAAGCTAACTTCAAGGGTAATGATAACATCGTTTACAAACAAACGATCTACTTGAGTTAGCTGATAATCTGGTTGGTTTTTGGAATTTCGCACAAAGCTACTCGACGGCTATCTGTGTTAGCCGTCCCTAATTTAGCAGTGTAAGACTAGAGGGAAGGCAGCTAGTCATCACCACCCACCGCCAACTCTTGGGCTACTCTTTTACCAACGAATAGTGGGATTGACCGTCACATTATAACGCCCCCACGGCTGGGAGGGCGAGCATGTTTGGCGCGAACCCGCGACCCTCAGATTAGAAGCGCACGCCTTAACGCGCTAGGCCATGCCAGGCCCTGCTGATAATCTGAGAAATTATAAACGATCTGTATATTATCTTCTAAAAACGTAGTCACGCTAAGCTTTTCAAGTTTACCTGAGTGATTGGATTTTATTCTACTTTAAGTAAATCGTATATATGGTTCAGGCATATATATATTGAATACATTAGATTTAAAAAAAAAACCTCTAAGTATTTGTACGATAATTTAGTTCGTGCCCCCAGTACATCTGCTGACTCCAACCGCTAGAAACCGGGTTAGATACCCCTGATGAGCAGAGCACAGATATCTCTTTGTGTAGCTTTAGCCTGTGCTTAACTCGAAACAAACAAACGATCTAGTTCGTGTGTGTGTGCAAATCATAAAGTGAACTGTAATACATTATACTTAATATACTATAACATTTATGTAGAGTTTGAACATTTTACGCTGTCTGTGTAAATTAAGTCAGTGTACGATGGATATATAGGGTTTGTAAGTATGTGGCAGTTCAGGCACAGTTCCAGTCTAGACCTCTAGTTACAGGACTTGAATACAAATAACAATCAGCCTCTATTTTTATTATAAGAACAGAAAACTTGTTTGTGTATCTCCTTACACTGTTCCAACATTTTTGTTTATATTCTTGAACAATAAACTGTTTACTGAATGGTTCGGGAAACTTCAGGATAGGTTTATAGCATAAACATTAACAAACCAACTAACTTTCCTTTCATTAAAATACAAATACTAAAAAATATATAATATTTCATCATTTTGACAAAACATCAATTACTTGGACGGGTGGCCTTGGAGTTCCCCAAGGTCAGTTGACTGTTTCTGTTGAACTAGGGTCATCTGAGTACCAATGTTGGACGTTCTCAACGGGTGTTGTGGACAATGTGTCCGATGCTGGTATTTTGGTGTGGTGCTCGCGAAATCCTGGTATTGCTGCAATCTCCTTACTCGGTATTGTAGTGCGTTCCCTAGTAGGACTTCTTAGTGAGTGAGGCCAGTGAGCACTGAATCTTTCTCCTTTCGTTATGGATCCATCACTTCAAATAAAAATAAAATCATAAAAATCAGTTCATCGGTAAGCGACCAACAATTGCCATCTCATTCTACACTCGTACCTTGCTTTCTCAACCTGCATATCTTTATCAGACAAAGGTTTAGGACAAATACTTCCCTTTTTTATTCAGAAGGGATTAGAGGGGCTTTCTGTCTCTTCTAAGTCAGTTAAGAAGCTATATTTTGGAGACGTCTTGTTCGAAACATCTACTCCAAAAGACAGTGAACTCCTCTTGAATTCGAGGATCACTGAGAATACTCCTCATGTTACTTTGAATTTCTGACAAGGAGTATTTGTTGAGAGGTGTTTGAAGAATATCCTCGAGTTGGAGATCCTCGCAAGTTTCTCAAACCAAGGAGTTTCTGCAATGAGGCGTATCACTCCTCGTAAGGATGGAATTATGCTGCCTACCAATGTTCTAATTTTGATGTTTACATCACCACATCCGATCGTCATTACTAAGGTAGGTTATTTGAGCTGTATGTTATAGTCATATATTCCCAACTCTCTCAGATATTTCCAATGTCAGTGGTGCAGTCATTCAAAGGCATCTTCCTGTGGTCCTGTGACATGTGTTCGTCAAACATTACTTCGCCTACGAGTGTGAAATGAACCCTCACTGTGTTAACTGTAGTGGTTCTCAACACTTTTGCTTTCATTCTTGTTCTATGTGGATGAAGGTACAGCGTTTAAAAACTGTTAATAACACTTCCTATTCGGAGGATCGAAAGATGTTGTCCTCTACTCCATCTTGGACATATGCTACTGCACCACATTCCACTACTATTGTGGGAATGCAGACAGTTCTTTATGTACCTCCGTTGGAGTCTTTTTCACATTACGTGAAAAATTTGTCCTCATTAAGGATATACCCATTACTCTCCATGGCACTTTAAATTCCTCACAATGAGTTATTGTTGAGAGGGATTTGAGGAACATTCCTGAGTTACAGATCCTCGCTGGTTTCTCCAACCAAGGATAATCGAGTTACAAGTCAACGTCTGTTCCTCTCTCTGTACCCACCATTCCTTCCAGTGACTGTCTGGAGCCACTTTCTTCAGCTCCTGGTTCTGGCGTCTGGTCGAGTCCACCTTCTTTGGCCTCGAAATGTAGAACGATTATTCATTCACGCCTTGAGTTTCTTAAACCTACGTCTACTGACAGAAATCTGCTCACTATCAAGAGTAGGGTCCATGGGGTCGAAAGACTTCCTTCTAATAAAGACAAATGGCGTGGTTGTAAACCAAAGAATTCTTCACCTAAGTAAAAATGGTCACTCCAAAATAGTGAAGCTTTCGAGGATTCCATTCTAATCTTATAACATTAAAGCCTTGATTGATTCTTCCTGTGTGTCTTTCCTTATAGAAAACATTGCTGAAACTTGTTGATACAGTCACATTTCAGCAGTTTCCTTAATATCGGAATAATAAGTTGTGTAATGGACGATCACATGGAGAGATAGCACTTCTGGCCAACAAACACAGGCTCATCTTATCTTTGTCACTTGATACATCCTTGGAGGCTGTAGCCACCTGTGTTTGCTTAGGTCATACCATCACTGTTTCGTTCTCTCTACCTGTCTCCTGGAGAGACTTATGATTAATCAGGCCATAATGTTCTCACTGACCCGTCGTAGTCTCCCTTTTCATTCTGGGAGACTTCAGTGGAGACAATCTCCTCTGAGGTGATGCTGATATTTGTGGGAGGTTCTCTTAGAGCTTATGCTTTTGGATTACAATTTATGTCTCTTCAATACTAGTTCTCATATTTATTTCCATGCACCTAGTCAGTATTTTACTTACACTGTTCTCTCGATTTGCTTCCCTTAACTTTTTTCAAACTTTTCCTGGAGGATTGACAATGGCTCACGGAGCAGTGATCATTTTCGTATCGGTTTGTGGGAGATAGATTGGCTGTGGTCGATGCCACCCTACCCGTGTGCCTTGGTAAAAGTTGGATCGAGCCAAATGGCTCTTTTTTACAATTGTTTTGCAACTTTCCCTTATCGTCGCTTGTCTGCCATCAATGAACTGTTGCGTGGTAACAGAGATAAACTGTATTGTCCAGGCAGCTGCTCAATCTAGTCATAAAACCTCGTCACGTTTTTCATTTTTTTTGATGTATTCATTCGTGTTTATTATGACTATAGAGTTTCCTTTATCTGCTTTTAGAATTTTTATGTCTTGTTTTAGGTTGTTAATGGAATTAATGTCTCTTTTTGTAAAATTGTTTTTTAGTTTTCTGTTTTGTGAAATTATGTTGATGGTTTTGTGAGAAAATTCTTTGAAAAAATCTAAAAAGATGTTGCTTTTAGGTGTTTCTGGAAAATATAAATTTTTAATTTTTTCTGGGAAGTTTTGCTGTTGGATTGTTTGTTTGTTTTGAATTTCGCACAAAGCTACTCGAGGGCTATTTGTGCTAGCCGTCCTTAATTTTGCAGTGTAGGAGTAGAGGTAAGGCAGCTAGTCATCACCACCCACTGCCAAATCTTGGGCTACTCTTTTACCAACGAATAGTGGGATTGACCGTCACATTATAACGTTCCCACCACTGAAAGGGTGAGCATGTTTGGTGCGACGGGGATGCGAACCAGCGACCCTCAGATTACGAGTCGCACGCCTTAACCCACCTGGCCATGCCGGGCCGGCTGTTGGATGTCAATAAAATCGTCGAAGTTGTCTTTTTTCTATTGATTGTTTTCTTGTTTTTGTTTTCTGTGGAAAGTGTCACAAGTCTCTTGGCTAGGTCTTCTAAACATGTTTTAATTTCTAAGGTTGTAATATACCAAGGTGCTACTGCGAAGTTGAGTCCTTTGTTAACCCATACCAGCCGTTTTTACATATGTATTTTTCTCTACAAGTGGGTTTTCTCGTCATCACGGATTGTTACTGGCGATTTCAAGTCTGTGTGGGCTTGATACTTTGTTATTCATTTCCACAGGAACTTGAAGTTCACGAAAGCTATGTCTTGAGTGTCACATTTTTCAATATCAAAATTAATGCTCTCGCTACACAACTTCCTCTACTGTTGTAAACAGGCTCTATGTCGACGATCCCTCATTTTGTGTCCGTCATTGAACATAAGTTTCATTGAGCAGCAGCTTCAGACTGCCCTCAGTTATTTGTTGAAGTGGACCACAGCAAATGGTTTTACCTCTTCTTTTTCCAAAACCATTTACATACACTTTTGCTACCAATGGTGTATGCACCAAGATCCCGAGCTCAGTCTTGGTAATGTTGATCTTACTGTGGTTCTTGAAGCAAAGTTATTGGGGTTTATATTTGGTCATAAGCTTACTTTCATTCCTTGCATCAAGTGTACGAAGGCACTGAACATCTGTGTCCTCTTTTCCACTTCTTGAGGACCAGATTGATGTTCTGTGCTCAAGATCTATCACACCCTCAATAAATCTAAAATGAACTCTGAGTCTGCCAGGACTTCTGTCTTGAAGATGCTGGATCTCATTCACTATTTGGGATTTGGCTCTGCACAGGGGCTCTTTTGCACCTCTTCATTTCCGAGCTTGTATAATCAGCTCCATGTACCTCCTCTGAACCTCAGCCGCTTGCAACTTTCTTTGTAGAATGCTTCCAAACATTGAACCTTACCACAGCATCCCACCTGGAGTTGTATCTTTCTTCCTTAGTTGGCTATGCTCTTTCGGAATAGATAATCTGCCGTTCTTCCTTTTTGCTTTGGTATCCTAGTGCAGCTGGCTGAATTGGGTTTGTCCTTGGATGACGTTATTGTCTCCACTGATCAATTTGTCCAACCATAGCTTATTATTATTCTCACCTGTGACCTTTCTTTGAGTCGTCTGATATTCCATATTGGAAGTATTGTCTTTTTTTTTCGAACCATTCTTCTATACCCGTTTATACGGAAGTTTCAAAATCTGGTAACTTTGTGGGCTCTATCATGTTTTTTTTTTGTGATTCGGTAGTTGCTCACAGGATTCCCTCTGCAGTTTCTGTGTTCACTGCCAAGATGTACACAATTTCTCTTGTCCTGGATCATGCGGAAATTATGAAGTGCACTGAGTGTACTATCCACACTGACTCTCATAGTCTTCTATAGGACCAGGAATCGCTTAACGTTAGTTCTAACCTTGTTTTCATCGATATACAACAACAACTGACCCATTTTTCCTCTATCTTCTATTCGTATCTGTTATTCACGGGAACGAGCTCTGTGATACTGCAGCTATGTCCTTCTGCTCAGATGGTTTCACAGCTGTGCCTTTCTCGTATATGGACTATGGACCTGTATTGAAGTCCAGGCTTCGCGCTAGTTGGCAGTCGACTTGGAATGAGTAACATCGGTACAGGGTTTTCCAGATAAAACCTTCTATTGTTCTTTGTTTGTTTGTTTTGGATTTTGCACAAAGTTACTCAAGGGCTATCTGCGCTAGCCGTCCCTAATTTAGCAGTGTAAGACCAGAGGGAAGGCAGCTAGTCGCCACCACCCACCGTCAACTAATGGGCTACTCTTTTACCAACGAATAATGGGATTAACCATCACATTATAATGCCTCCACGGCTGAAAGGGCGGGAATGTTTGGTGCGACGGGGATTCGAACCCGCGACCCTCATATTACGACTATTGTCCATTGACCATCTTGTTTCTGTAACGATTGTAGGAAACTTGTCTAATTAGTCTTCGCACTAGTCACAGTTTATTTCCGCATTATTTTCTATTGTCTGGGACTTATCCATCAATGTCTGGCCTTTGTGACACTTAGGTCACAATAGGCCACCTTCTACTCTAGTGACGTCGTCATACCAGTGAGCGACGGCACCATTTTAGTCGTCTTTTCTTAGGGTTTACTCCTGATGTTGGACAGTGTCATTGGCGATGGAGACACTGTCCAACTATCTTGTGTTTTTAACTTTTTACGAGCCATTAACCTTTATAATTCCATGTACTTTTGTTATCTGAATTGTTTACATAGTTACGTTTTAACTCAATTTATTTTTCTAATTCATAATAACTTTACGTTTCTTACTGGTTGTTTGGCGCAGATAGCCTAGCTGTTTGGCGCCAAAGAACAAACCAAGTAAGAATTATTAGAGTAAGAACTATGTTAATAGTAGACCTAAATGAAATTGCCTATAATATTATTTTTATTTGTACATAACTGTTTTCATATTTGATTTATCACGAAAGTGCATAATTGTTATCACTTTCCCTCTACTTTCCTCACTGCTTTACTAGCTTAAGGTTTCCATGGCGACAACATGTTCTTATCTGTAATAATCCTGCACTATCAACCGATGAAACATTTTAAGGTCTGATGTATCATTGGCTGGACCACTCGTATCGTCGACCATATAACTATAGTTAAGAAGATACTCTTAGCTCATTTAAATGTGTTTCCGTTATACCCTCTTTTCTTTCTTTTTAGCTCCGTATCAATGTTGTGTTGTCTTCTCGGTTCATCTAGATTTTTTTTTGCTTCTTTTTGGATAATTCTCCATAACACGAATTACCCATTAACAATACGAGTTAAGACGTCCTATATTTTTCTCATCATTGTATGTTTACCCCTGTATAAAAAAACTAAACATTTAGCAGTTCCATAGACAGGGGCCCGGCATGACCAGGTGGGTAAAGGCGTTCGACTCGTAATCCGAAGGTCGCGGGTTCGAATCCCCGTCGCACCAAACATGTTCGCCCTTTCAGCCGTGGGGGTGTTATAATGTTATGGTAAATCCCACTAGTCCTTGGGAAAAAAGAGTAGCCCAAGAGTTGGCGGATTACGAGTCGAACGCCTTAACACACTTGGCCAGCTGTTACTTATAGTGAAACAATAC
Source organism: Tachypleus tridentatus (assembly GCF_004210375.1). Classification (NCBI taxonomy): domain Eukaryota; kingdom Metazoa; phylum Arthropoda; class Merostomata; order Xiphosura; family Limulidae; genus Tachypleus; species Tachypleus tridentatus. Next base: position 213,008,578 of record NC_134837.1, read on the forward strand.
TTAACAAGTAGGTAAACTCAAAATAAAACTACTAAAGTAAGTTTGTTTCTGAAGTATTATGATAAATGCTCGTAAAATGTTAATTCAGCTAATACAATGTTGTATCTTTCAATAAGTGCATCAGAAGTAGACAGATATATTAATTATCTTGTCCCAGCAGCCTACATTAATTCTTTCATTTGTAAGAAATATTTAAAACTATTTGGAGTTTGTCATTTTCAATCTGTTCGATACTTTGAACGATACATTAGTTAATGGACTATATCAGAAATCTCAAGGTTCAGAAGCAACTGTTCCTAATTTACAAGTGGTAACCAGATGGAACTGGAGATGATCATTCAGCTACGCCCACTGCGTCCTTTTACTCGAATATATCGGTATTTAACTATTGATTTTACAAAATTTTCACTGCTGAAAGTAAGAATCGTGTTCCACAACAATGTGTGTCCTCGAACGTTGGACCTTTCGATATGCAACCTGACATATTAAACACTAAGTCTCACCTAGAATGGAAAATAATTTGCATTTTTAAGTACAACAAGTTAAAGCTGGCTTTATTTTTGTTCCCTCTCTTTCAAGTCAAAAATACTTTTTCTGGTATATTGAACGAAAGGCTTTTTGGGAAATTACTTGTGTGAGACAAAAGATAGGTCAGAAATGTTATTTTTCACACTTTTTTTATTTGAAATCATTACTTAAAACGAATGTGGAAAAATGAAAGTAAGTTTAATGTCACTTTTTTTACCAACACTTCCAACCTTCCTTAAACGCCACTTTAAGAACATTTACATTATTGTGGATTTGATTGTCATGAATGAAGTAATTTATTGTTGTCTATTAATTGTGTGGTATTTTCTGTTACTCTGATTTTCTTTAGAATGAAAGGTTCGCTGAACAGCGAATTTCATGCTACAAAGTCTTTCTGGAGTCAACAATCAAAATTTACACAGTAGCAACCTTTAGAAAAGTGCAAGAGTTTGCGGTGGGTGTCATTGACTACCTGTCTTCCCTCTACTCTGTCAACTCTATATTAGGGACGGCTTGTATATATAGATCTCGACTAAACTTGTATGAAATTCGACAGGCAAAACAAACAAAACTTTATCGAGTGTCTTGTAAAATTCGTGATTGTTTAGTTGTCTATTAGCTTCTTAGAATAACAAAATCACATAGGCCCCTTACTTGCACGGCAATATGTCTGCTGACTTACAATGTTTGAAACCGGGTTTCGATATCCGTGGCTGGCAGAGCACAGATGGCTTATTGTGTTGGTTTGTGCTTAACCACATAAATATATATATCTATACGTCACCGCTAGGGGAAACTCGTGTTGGTTTTAGATTAGTTTGATTTCGCGCAAAACTACACGAAGGCTATATACTAAACAATAAAGAGCAATTTGAATAAATTTTCCCAACAAATATATCTAAGACGAACACAAGACACATCACAAACTACGAAGACACGATCCTAACGAAAAAAATATCCATACATGAACTTCTTGAGGCAATAAAAAAACACAAAATATAAATCTCCTGCTGAAGATGAAATACAAGCCATCCTTCTAAAAAGGGAACTCTGAAATTGTTTGACCACCTAAAAGCATTTTTTAACTTATCTCTGTCCTCACGATACATACCAGTTTCTTGGAAGCATGCTAATATATTAATGTTCCATAAAGAAGGAAACCCAGTAAATAAACCTAATAGCTACCGACCAATCAGCCTGACCAGCTGTGTAGGAAAATTTCTTGAAAGAATAATCAATAATACACTCTCCACATTCTTGGAGATAACATCAAAATTAACAGAAAAACAAAATGAATTTAGAAAATTTAGTCAAACTAACTGAAGAGATAACAGATAGCTTTAACAAAAAACAATGCACCGTCGCTTGCTTTCTTGACGTTGAGAAAGAATTAGACACTGTATGGCACAATGGTCTACAGTTCCGTATGTATGAAATGGGACTAACACATGAAGTTATTCACTGGTTATCTAACTTTTTGTAAAACAGAAAATGTCGAGGGAACCTTTTCTGAGTATTTTACTCCAGAAGCTGATGTCCCTCAGGGAGGGGTGGTTAGCCCTATACTCTTCATCATGTATGTAAACAATATGCCATTGAAGGATCCGAATCATGGATTCTCCTCACAGTTTGCTGATGATGTGGCAGTCTGGAAAAGTGCCACAACAGCCACAAACATACAACCATAACTAAATATAATAAGCGAATACTGTCAAAAATACGGAATAAAAAGAAATACAGCAAAAACACAACTTGTCATTTTCAGAAAATTGACAAAATGCAGAAAATTACAGCCTGAAATATATATGAATGGGACACTACTTCAAACTGCCACATCGGCAAAATTTCTTGGTCTAACCTATGATTCAAAATTAACATGGATTAACCATGTAAAGGAAATTAAAAGTAAAGTCTGGCGAAGAACCAACTATGCTAAGAGTCTAACTGGCAAGAATAGTGGAACATCAACAGATAATATACTAAACATTTACAAAATATACATTAGACCAATAATTGACTACGCAGCTCCAGCTTGGATAACTGTAAGTGATAAAACAATTAAAACCAAGCTACAAACAATCCAAAACACACTCCTCACAACAGTATATAGAGTTCCCAGAGCATCATTATCTCAATTTATACATAAATATTCAAACATACCAACCATACCAGATAAACTTCTACATAGCACATAACGTATATCGATAAAAATTGGATGAAATATGAATTACTATGCGAACTAGAAAGGTACCTCATACATGATGAAGATAATCCTAAACACCTCTACCCTATCAACATATATTTTAAACATAAAAATAAATAAATGAAAAAATATATACATATATATATATAATAAAAATATAAATAAAAAGGTCTATCAACAAACTAGACATCTAACTGATAGGGTAAAAGAGTATCTATATATGTATTCCAGTATATGGACATTGCCCTGAAAAGGGTCGGAATAAATTCAGCACACTCTGACCCAAAGAGCAGTAATTAACACCGTCAAACGCTGCATGACTTCACAAGTAAAGGAAGGAGGAAAAGGTCAAAGAGCACCTGACCCTTCAGGGTACATATGATACTCAATCATCGAGAGAGAAAGAGGGCTAGCTGTCCCTAATTTAGCAGTGTAAGACTACAGGGAAGGCAGCTAGTCATCACCACCCACCGCCAATTCTTGGGTTACTATTTTACCAACAGATAGTACGATTGATCGTAACATTATAATGCCCCTACTGCTGAAAGGGCGGGCATGTTTGGTGTGACGAGGATTCGAACCCGAGTCTCTCAGATTACGAGTCGAGTGCCTTAACCACCTGGCCATGCCGAGCTTCACAGCAGTAAGTCTGTGGGTATGTAATAGTAAACACTGGATTTTGACACTCGAGGTGGACATACCACAGACAGTCCCTTTGTTGAGCTTTGTGTTTAATAACAGGCAAATTATTTCAAACTAGCCGCGATCAGCTAAACATTTGCTATAATTTTGATGCCTTTCGCTTGTATCTTCCTTATATTACTTTCAGCATAGCATTTAGGATATACTTTCTTGCAAGCAGTATGTGCTAGATGATAAATCCTGGTGTATTTCAAAAATAAATAAAAAGTACACGGTCAGACAAACTCAAGTAGATGTAACTTTGCTCAATAAAACTATACGTAAACAATAAAGTAAAGTTACGAGTCGAAATAAAGAGAAACTCACAAAAACGAAGGTCTAAGCCCGTAGTAAAGAAAAACGTAGTTAGAAAGGTGTTTGTGGTAATCTATGAAACGAACTAAAGCTAAATTGTTGCAAAATAGAGAAAATATAAAATTGCAATAAAGGCAAACCTAGCTGAATATGCAGAAATGTCTCAATGCGTGTTCACAAGATGATAAGCATATGGATTTGAAACTGCATATGCGTATTATAGACCTAGGTAATTAAAAAGAACCCATAGAAATTATATTTATTGTATCGTTCATTTCTTAAGACATTACACGCGGTTAAGCTGTTTATACCAAATACTTTGCAAATAAAAACTAAAGCGAGCCCGGCATGGCCAAGCGTGTTAAGGCGTTCGACTCGTAATTCGAGGGTCGCGGGTTCGAATCCCGGTCGCACCAAACATGCTCGCCCTCCCAGCCATGGAGGCGTTATAATGTGACGGTCAGTCCCACTATTCGTTGGTAAAAGAGTATCCCAAGAGTTGGCGGTGGGTGGTGATGACTAGCTGCCTTCCCTCTAGTCTTACACTGCTAAATTAGGGACGACTAGCGCAGATAGCCCTCGAGTAGCGTTGTGCGAAATTCAAAAAATAAGTAAAAACAAAATAAAAAACTAAAGTTGAAATCAAGCCATTCTTCACGTGATGACACTAAAAGTTTGGCTGAGCATAAAATGTAAGGTGGTTCTGAATTGAAAAACCAGTACTCAATCTGGATTCTAACGATATGAGATTTGTTGCGCTTGCTCGAGAAACTTGTGAGGAAAGTTTCAGACAGACAAACTTATACCTATTACCTATATGGTCGTAACTATTCATTTTTTATGGAAAACATTATTATAAAAGTATATACAACGTTAGTGATACTTTTATAGAATCAAAAACGCATTACCACCAATAGCTAAACAGTATGTATGTGGACTTATAATGGCAATAATTAGGTTACAAATACCCGTGGTGGGTACAACACACATATTCCATTGTGTAGCTTTGTACTAAACTGTATACAAACAAAATCACGTTTTCCATCGATATATTTTGTCTTATTTGTGGTTCTGTTACATTTCCTCCGCGATTTTTTGTTGTTGTTTATTTGTTAACTTTTGTTCAAAGCGACTCAAATGTTAAATCCACTAGCCATCTCTAATTTTGAAGTAATAAGCTAGAAGGAAGTTGGTTAGTCAACATCGTCTACCGTCAGCTCTTGGACTAGTCTTTGACAACAAATAATGGGATTGACTGTAAACTTACAACGCCCCATGACTGAAAACGCGAACATGTTCGGCCACAGGTTTTGATACCGCGATCCATAGATTGCGAATAGAGAAGTTGGATAAATATGAAATACATATAGTTCTAAACGAAAATGCTCAATTTTATCTCTCCCGTCCTCCTCCAGTGGCATAGCGGTATGAAACCGTGGTGGATAGAGCACAGGCAACTCTTTGTGTAGTTTTGTACTAAACAAAGAACAATTTTATCTCTGTAACTCGATAATTATGTATGTTACCACAAGAGGGTGCAACAGGTATAGAAAACCAGAGCTTTCAACACGCGTTTACGCACATTAAAAATGGGGGAAGTGGTAAAGAGTTGTAAGAGCAATGGTTAATGAGGGGACAAAAAAATTTTGATATAGGAATGCTATGTGTTTCCGTAAAGTGCAGATGAAGAAATTATGGTGTGTAACTAACACACGTAAACATAAATTTCGCGTGTTGATGATATAATGAACGATCAGTGATTTATTACGTAAGATATGGCGATCGCCTTTCTTTTGACGTCATGCTCACCGTCATAGAAACAGAGTAGGTTGTAAGAGTAAGGAAGTAATATATTGCCAAAAATATCTTTTAAGCAGTTTTGATATGTCACGCTGCTTACGATTACGATTATTTTATTATCTTTGGATTCTGTTTTTATAGATGTTTTTGTGGCAAACAGTGCTGGTAATATTACAAAAATACAGTTTGTTAGTAGGCCTGATGCCAGTATTGCTAGTAATAGTAGTGGCATTGTGCCAACTTGAGTTACACTTGGTAGTGCACTTTGGAAAACAGAATACTATAAATTAAAGCATACGTTGCTATACTGTTCCTATCTACTATATTTGACAGCGTCACTATTACAGTACCAGGTACCCTAGATTTACAGAAGTTATAAAGATTTAACAAAATGTGTTTTTCCAAATGTTAGCTTGAGCAGTTCTTGTTTTTATATACCTTTACCTTTTTTCATAGAGCTGACCTCAATATCACTTTAATTTTTCTTTCCCATATTTTTCTTGTTTAAGCTACATAATTTTTGTGGGAATAGCAATATTTACGTTATTTTACAATAGGACCTAAGTAAACATATTTTTAAAAATATAGCATAAGTGCAAGAAAAATATGGTTTGTGCATTTCACTTGTTACAATATGTTGAAATTTCCATTCAGAATAAAATTTTAGCATTGAGTTCTTGGTTGGTGATGGGATGGATATGTTATTTCTAGACTTCATTTTTGTTGTTTTCCTCAGATAAAAATTATAAATGAATCGCAAATATTTTGCCTGCTCAATTATTTAAGAAATCTGGGAGAGTTAATAACCATAAAGAATATTAAATAATTTTATTTTATGACTTTTAAACAGATATTTGTCTAAAAAGGAAGAATGTTTTATTATTTTAAATGAAGTTTCAAATGGCTACTGCCTTTCCCAATACTCAGGTTGAAAGAACATGCCAAACATTAATTTGTCCACTATGTCTAGCTCAAAGTCTAGAACCTAAAGTTTTACCATGCTTGCACACATTTTGCAAATATTGCCTGGAGCAGTTCAATGAACTTAGCCAAGATTCATTATCTGGGTATTTAAAATGCCCAACTTGTCAACAAAAAATTTCTGCTATTTCAGAGAATTTGGGGTTAGACACTATAGTGTCAAATTTACTTATTGGGAATATATTAGAAGTAGTGAAAGATGATTTTGAGTATGAAAATGGTTTGAATGGACTAGAGATATCTCTGATTCTGTGCAGCTGTTGTGAAGAAGGAAATAATGCTGTAGGTCGCTGCCAAGATTGCAATGAATTGTTGTGTGAGAACTGCATTCAAGCTCATCAGCGTGTTCGTTTGACAAAAGAACACTACATTATACGATTTACAAATGATTTATCTCAGCATTGTACATCTTCTACCCAACCTGTTGGTAGTCATTCAGACTATTATTGTGATGTGCACAAAAGCGAAGTGCTCAGACTGTTTTGTGATACCTGTAATGAACCACTATGTAGAGAATGTGCACTGAAGTTACACAGAAATCACAGTTTTATCTATTTAAAAGATGCAATACAGAATTCCAAAGTTCTCATATTCAAGTTGCTGTGTGATGCAAAAGCAAGACTGCAAGCAATTGAGGAAAGCATTGAAATAACCCAACAGATGACAGACAGAGTAGAAGTCAGAGCCCAGAATGTTTCTGCTGATGTTCATGAAACAATACAAAGACACATGAATGTTCTTGAAGAGAGGGAAAGAGAGTTATTGCAACGTGTAGAAACCATTCGTCAAGTGAAAGGGAGATCGTTACATTTGCAAATGGAAGACTTGAAAGTAGCATTAGGAAAAATGACTCGGATAGTGGAGTTTATTCAACGTGTGCTTGATTCAGGATCAGATATTGATATTTTAAAGGCTAAAGACAAAGCATATACAGAGTTACATGAGTTAAGACATTATCAGAATCACTTACAGCCTCAGGAAGATGATAATATTCTCTTTACCCCACCAGACAATGCTCTGTTAAGTGCAGTTAGTGCTCTAGGTTTCATCAGTAGTGGTGGTTTTGCTCCAAATTGTATTGCCGTGGGCGAGGGATTGAAGTGTGCTCTTCGAGGTCGAATTTCTACTTTTACTGTCCAGACTAAGGATCACTTAGGTGATGTTCGACTCGTGGGTGGTGATCCAGTCCATGCTGTTGTTCAGGGTCCTGATGGAATGTTATTCCGTGCTGATATTGTAGATTATCAGAATGGTACCTACGTAGCGAGTTATCGACCACATACTGAAGGTCACCACATTGTGTCTGTAACTTTGCATGGAATGCATATTCAGCGCAGTCCATTTAACGTTCTGGTGCGATCAGGAAGGAATTACAATACTATAGGACAAGTATTGTTTTCCTTTGGTAGTGAAGGAGATGGAGAAAGTCAGCTCTGTAGGCCGTGGGGTGTTTGCATTAATAGAGAAGGCTATATTATTGTGGCTGATCGAAGCAACAATCGCATTCAAATTTTTAACAGCGATGGGTCCTTCAGGTACAAGTTTGGATTTCCTGGATCTCGTCCTGGGCAGTTTGACCGACCTGCAGGAATAGCTACTGATGCTCAAAACAGAATTATTGTTGCAGATAAAGATAACCATAGAATTCAAGTTTTTACCTTTGATGGTACGTTCCTATTAAAATTTGGTGAAAAGGGAATTAAAAATGGCCAATTCAACTATCCTTGGGATGTTGCAGTAAACTCTGAAGGACAGATTTTGGTATCAGATACTCGTAATCATCGTGTTCAACTCTTTCAGGCAGATGGAACGTTCGTTAACAAGTATGGATTTGAAGGTGCTTTATGTAAGCACTTTGACTCTCCTCGTGGTGTTTCTTTCAATCCAGAAGGATATATGGTTGTGACAGATTTTAACAACCATCGTATTCTTGTGATCCATCCAGATTTTCAGTCGGCTCGTTTCCTAGGCACAGAAGGATCAAGCAACGGACAGTTCTTGCGGCCACAAGGTGTTGCTGTGGATCCCGAAGGGAACATCATTGTTGCTGATTCCAGAAATCACCGAATCCAGATATTCCAACCAAATGGAACTTTTCTTTGCAAGTTTGGAACACTAGGAAGTGGTCCAGGTGAAATGGATCGTCCTTCAGGTGTTTGTATCAGTTCAGATGGCCTAATTGTTGTGGTAGATTTTGGTAACAATCGAATCCAGGTATACTAGATAGAATCCTAAGACGTGCGACTGAGGTTTAATTGATGTTACAGTTTTTTAAGATGCTAGTTCTTACTATATACATTTTTATAACTATGTATCCTGAAGACCATTAGCTAGAGTTAGACAAAGATGAGGTTTATTTGTAATAATAACAATATGAGGTATATATAGGCTTATAAATATTTATTGCAGAAGATGTTTTTATGTACAAATATACAAATTTGTTTCTTAATTTACAGATATGTATACAAACATTTATATTCTGGTCAAATAAAAACCAATAATTTTGCTTATGTTATGTTTAAAAGATGTTTTGAAAAGCTTAACTGAATGTAACTTGAGGTAAAAAAAATAGTTGTAATTTATTGATATACAGTGTATTAGTAATTTAAAGAGTGTCTAATATTTTCAATTTGTAGATTTTACCCATTGTTGGAATAGAATTTCAGTAAAGTTTTAATAAATATATTTGTTTAGAATTGCATTATTTTAGAATGATAGTCTTAAAACAATGCAATTCCCCACAAAATGGGAGTCAAACTCACAGAAATTTCAATGTGTTTGTTAGGTAGCTTCATTAATTAGTTGGTTGTTATTTACAAGCAACATCAGGTGTTAAAAATCTTTGTAATTTCTTATACATGGTGTTTTTAAGTTGTGTACTGTAATATACACAAGTTAGTTGTTAGATCTTTGAACTTGCTTTATTAAGTTTGACAACAATCATATTAGAATCACATTTCCATGGTTTGGATGTTTTTAGTAAAGAACCCAAAAGTTCCTGTTCTTTATAGGAGACAAAGACTGTATTTTAACACACACACAAGTTCTCCAAATTCTGAAGATATAGTTCTGATATTCATTCTGTTGAATGTAACTGCATATCAGAATGAATGTAGATATGGGTTTCTGGTGAACATTCTGCATATCCTATACTAGTATCTCACATGTGTTCCTCTCAGGGATTTCTTGGAGTACATTGTTCATGACTTGTGAAACTTGTGCATTTTGTGTTATTTGTTAAATCATGTGATAGTGACTTGTCCATATTTATTTGATCTTTAATTGGATTGTTTCTTCAGATGTTACTTTTAACACCTGAAAACCAGTTTAATCCATAAATACATATATAATATATATATGTCAACTTAACCAGTGTGATATATATGCATAAGAACTCCGTATGGAAGTGTCCCTTTCATGATGATAGAAACATAGTAAAGTATCTTGTATCCTGAAATCCTAAAAGTAAAGTAACATTGTCATCTTCACTACTTCCTGCTGTAACAGTCAAAAGAGGGATTTCTTTCCAAGACCACAAATTCAGCCAATCCAAGATGCATTCAGAGAAACACAGACACGTATCCAACCCACTGCTGATCAGAACAGAGCATATGCATTCCATTATATGAGGGTACAAGCCCAAGGTTCCTTGCTTTTTTCTTCCAAGTTAAAAATGACGTAATATCATGGGATGATCATTTCTGTGTGGAATTCTTACGTACATATATAGAAAATATCAGTCAGTTTCTGTAATTCCATGTTTGTTAAAATACAAAAGAAATTGTTCTAAACAAAACTGAACATTTTTGTATTAGATATTATACTTCCTTATTTATATTGCTTTTTACAAAATTAAATTCATCTCCATTTGATATAAAAAATAAAAATCTTCCCACTTAAACACTTCTCTATGAGAAGAAATTGTTCAAAGCTTAGCTACTGAATTATTTCAGAACAAGTTATCAGAGTGAAGTTTCTCCTTCTGAGTCATTATATTTTCTTATACTAAATGTTTATTATTTGTATTCATATGCATAAATCTGAAAATTCCAAGAACGCTTATGTTCATTACTCCTTTTGTGCACAGATAGCCCTCGTGTAGCTTTGCATGAAATTCAAAAATGATACTCCTTTTGTAGGTAAATAGCATATTAGAAAATTTATCCTGTACAGTGAGATAGATTCATGCCGATTGTATGGCCTAAAATATTACTTCAGATGATGCTTTGGTACTATGGGAAGATAAAGTTGATTTAAATAAGGCCTATGTTTTTTTGACCATGACAAATATTGTAAATTTTGTTTATAATACATTTTTTGTCACTGGAATAATTTTAATTATGTGTTTAGATTATATGGCTTCAAACACCTCTGAAACATTCATCTAGAATAGTTGAGTCTGTTTATTACTAACTGAATAATTCTTTTAAATTAATATTTATATATTTAATAGAACTAATTCAAGTAGGAAATTTTTTGGATCGAAATGGACTAATTTTAAGATGAATTACAAGTGCTTATAAGCCAGTCACAGACATTAATCACTGAAATTTCTTCAAAGTGTAACCTGCATCATCTGGATGGAACTTGATATAGTTCAGTGTAATTCTTCTAATAAAAGTGAAGTTAGTATGCAGTTTTGCTTAATTTATGTAAATTAAATAAATACATTTGTATATAATTCTGCTTAACTTTTATTAAAACAATTGTAGCTTTGATAATATATCTTATAGAATAAAACTAAAAAATTCTTCATCTGAAAACATCAACAAATTATACTATAAGCTGATTTTCTTTAAAACTCTTTACTTGCATGCAAAAGTAAATAAATAGTAAGTAAATAGATATTTTAAGATGCTGTAATTCAACCACGTTGTATTGTTCTAATCACGTTAATCTTGACATAGTTCATTTGTTTTGTTAGAGTTTTATTGTAATTAAAATGTTATGTAGTTTTAATTTTCTCCCTTGTTTGTATTAAAAACTAAAATTGTTCTGTTAAGTTTCAAGTTAAAACAGCTGAAGATTAAATCATATACAATGCATTGCTATCTGGGCTATGCATTTGCACCTTATTTCATTGTATGTTGATTGTGTAAGGCTTAGGACCATAAGTACTTCAATAAGTAATTGGACCAACGTTATTTATTTTGATTATTTTGTTATTCATTTTTAAAACATGTTTACCATTTTTATAAAGAAAAGTATCTTTCAGATGGAGTAATACTAACATGAACTGCTCTCTGGGCTATTACACCTTACTTCATAGTGTGTTGCTTGTGTAAGGCTTAGAACAAAAAGTAATTAGACCAACATTATTTATTTTGATTATTATGTTATTCATTTTTAAACGTGTTTACCATTTATTTTAAGAACAATATTTTTCAGATGGAGTAATACTAACATGCACTGCTCTCTGGGCTATTACACCTTACTTCATTGTGTGTTGATTGTGTAAGGCTTATGACCAAAGTGCTTCTATAAGTAATGAGAGACAGCAAATGAAAACAAGCAGTATTTATTGGTTTGAAGAAACATTTTATTTTTAAAAATTATTTATAAATATTGTAAATTGTGTGCCATGTGAGGAAAAAATCTAAATTATTTCTATTTTACATTGTTTATGTGGTTGGTTTTGTTTATGACAGCAAGACTGTCAAACATCTAAAACAGTTTCATTAATTGATTTTCACATTATACATTTTTCAGAAGACTGGTTGTAAGTGATCCAGTTTTAGTTTTCAAATTTATTAATACAAAGTTTGAAATTCTTTTTAACTAATTGTATCTCCTAAGCAGTTTTACTGTCTTTTCAAAAAATTAGCTCAATCTTTGTACTAACTTGTATTAGAGGTTACAACTTTTCTAATCCTGTGTTGTAGAATTCTGAATATACTCAGTTAGTGTAATGTATAATTAGGTGTTTCGAACATTTGTGAAAAAAATTGTTTTCAGAGGATTTTAATTGTAGATCAGAAATGAAGTTTTTAGATTTGGTTGATTTCAGGCATTTTGGTTTTAACCCTTAACTGTGGTTTAAAGGAGAAAAAGCCTTGAAATACTTGAAGAAATATTCTTACAAATTAGTTTATACATTTATAGATGTGGTTAATTAAGTTTTTAATAAGTGTCCATGTAGATAAACTATATACACTGCTGAAAGAATTAACTTTGATGTCAATAACAAATTAATTTTCATGTCAATTTAATCATGGAAAATGTATGAAAAATGTTTAACATAAGTGGAGAGCCTATAAGAAACACTTAGCTGTATTTCTGGCCTGATTATGATACATTTTCAAAAATAATACATGTTTTGATAAGCTTACCACATTTGTTATGAGTTTCTGTGCTTTGAAAGGTAAAATATATGTTATTTTTGGACAGTAGTTGTCTTTGTCACTTCATATTTTGGTAGATTCACAGAATGAATTTTCTACTTTGTGTGTCTTGTTTTATTCTGTGAAACACTAGTTTAAAGCTGATTGTTAAGTTATAAGAAGGCAGACAAAGGATTTATTTGTTGTTTGAAAAAATACTATTTGTATATTTTTAGGACCAATTAATCTGTGAAGTCTGTTGGATATGTATTAATTTTGTCACGGCAATTAAATGTAAGTAAGTGAAGAAGAGAAACCAAAAAGTTTAAAAATGTTGCTTTCTTGTAGTTAAAGTTAAAAAAAGAAAATGCCATAAAGTACATGTATCTATGAGAAACAGTCATTAAAAAAAATGAAAGTTATGTGTACCTAGGTTCATATTTCTTAAAATACTGGAACATATGTGTAAGTAATGTAAAATATAAATACATTTAGATGGTTAAAAAATAGTAACATTTACTTTTAAGTCATACTGTATGTGTTATTGATGGTATTTAGTTTGTGAATGAGTTTCATCATCTATGGCCCTTTCATAGGTTCCTTGAGTCCATGCTGTTCATCCAGAAAAGTCATTTACATGGTAGTGCACTTTATATCTAAAGTTGGGGACCATCAGTGTCTCTACCTCGCAAGTTTTCTCTGAGACATTGTTCTCGTTATTTACATTTGTGATGGTTGTTTGCTGTTCTTTTATTTTACTAAGTCGTTCAGTTAAGTTTGTTCTTGTGATAAACATTGTGTAGACTACCTCTAGCTATAATATAGAGGGAAGGATTTTTTTTGTCTTAAAGGGATAGATGAAAGACTGTGAAAATATTCATCTGAGGCATTATGGGAAATCTCTTGATGTTCCTTTACATTTTTATCCATGTATTCGAGGTTGGCAAGTTTCAAATGATGGAGAAAGAGGGAGCATTGGAAATATTAAACTGCTCAGTGACTTTAGTCAACTCATGCTTGTAGCTTTAAATAGGTCAGTGTTTAATGACCATGCTCAGATGGCTCAGTTGATGTTTTTGAAATTCCAGTTGTTTTGTAGGCACCTTCAAGTTTATGGTAGGGGGAATTTGACATATGGTACTTTATGTGTGTATAATTAATTGAAAGCTCAACTTTGAAAAAAAAAATGGTAAAGGAAAATAAGCTGTTTGCCGGCTTAGGAACTGTCCTTCTATCCACAAATCCCATTCCAGTGTTTTTAATGGGAAGTGTAAAAGATTTGTAGTAATTGTGAGGTGTATATTATGGCTGGTTAACCTTGAAGTTCTAATGTAAATTGTTTGTTGCTATTGTTATAAAACAATCCATTTCTCACAATTTCAACAACATAATTATGTAGTAATTTTATTATTATAGTTTGAATGTAAATAGTATGAGTAGTGTTAATTGTATATTTCATTTGTGTGTGTATGTATGAAACAGTTTTACAGTTTATATTGTGTTATTTTTGTGGTGATTAATTAGTAAGATTCCTGTAATGTGGCTTGATCATCATACACTTGTTGTGCCACAATTCTTGTTTGTGGTAGGTTTTATGTTCCATAACTGAAAAAAAGACCATAAGGTCAGTGAAATCCTACACTATACCTACAGTGTTTATGGGTTTTCAAATGTTTTGAACCCTATTTTATCTGGGTGCAACCCTAGCATTCAAATGGTCTATGTTCCTGACTGGTTTACCATTGATAGTTATATTTGGTACAAGTCTGATCATTAAGCTCAAGGTTGCCTGCTCCATTAAAAGGCATGTTAACTTCCAGTGCTTTTGAAGCTATCATGTATATTCAAGTTCCAGGCCATAGGCCTATTTTCAGTGTCCTACACTTTCTTAAGGGACAGTGTAACTGTATCTTAAAAGCCCTTGGAATTGTGGGATATAGATGGCAGCCGTCAAACGGTTTCACTGATTTGGTTAAGTCAGTATACAGTATTTTGTATCAGTTTCAGGCACATCTCTACCAGTCCATAAAGCGAGACACTAGTTTCATGCATCAATGGTTTAGAAAGTGGAAGTTGGTTGAGCTCCCCATATTTCATTCTGTCCTGGTAAACATTCATCAAATTATGAAAATTACTCTCAAGAGAATGCATAAAATTTGATCAAAAATCCAAGAGCTTTCAGGGCCCTAAGGCAAGCCATGAAAAATTTTCAAATGACTACTTTCTTATGAGCTTTAACTCTGTATTATATTCAAATGGTGAAAAACAACAACAAAAACTATAAAATGCAGATTGTTTTCCAAATTATCGTGTATATATATACACACACTTTGTCTATTACCATAAACTGCACTAGAGTCTCATTGGTGCATTATACTTAGTAATATAACACCATGTTTCATTGCTGCATATTATGGGAGGTTCAAATATAATGCTTTAAAGTGTGCAAGTGTAACAAAGATTAACATGTTGGTCTCTCCAAATAAAAATAACCCATCAACAGTGAAAAATCAGTCTTTGTTGTAACTTCTCATTTTTACTTATCTGTTGTGGCTGTTTAGTAGTTCCAATTGTATAATCTTGGGTGGTATTATAAGTTGTTCCTTTTGGAAATTGTTTTTTGATATTTTTAAAAATCATTGATAATTTGAAATAACTGCCTCTTACATAGACAGATTTCAGTTAAATGTGTTATCCACCAAACAATTTTATTGGATCATTAGAGATTACAGTGAACAAAATGCTTCTGTCTTTGTATTATGTCTGTGAAGTTCATATTTCACTTGGGGATGTTTGGTAATAATATTGTGCTTACACTTTCCACAGCTTGGTGATTTTGATATTTGTTGTAATCTTTCTCTGTGTTGACAGAAATGAGTGCTTTTGGTAAATATTATCTTTGACAGAGATAGGTACTTTTGGTAAGTGTATCATTATCTTTCATGCCAGAGATAGTTACCTTTAATAAGTGTATTATCTTTGATGGCAGAGATAAGTACCATATTCTCTATAATCACAATAGCAAGTGATTATGGTAAACGCCTTATTTCTGATGACAGAGCTGAGTGGTATGATTCTGTATGATGACAGAGCCCAGATATTTAAGTAAATATTATGTACAGGGCTGTGTGGTATGGTAAAGTTTTGGGTTTCTAAGTTAATCTTATGTCAAATGAATAAAGGTTATGAACAAATTTTGATATTAATTTCTTTCAAAAGAAAATATGTTTATAGAATTAGCCATTTTAGAATAAAATATGATTGGTTTACATAAGAGCATTTACTGAACTAACAAGACAAACATTATTCAGATAATTCTCAGGGATTTCGGGAGCGCGAGTTCAAAACTCACGAGTGTTTTTCTCCTAATCGATGCCAATTAGTGGAATTGGCAAAGGTGTTGTATGTTCTGTCATTTGATGTATAATGGCCTTTAATCAGACTAACCAGCCAAAAGTAGGTTGGAAACTTCATTGCTCCTTACTGTAGTTTGAGATTTACAGTCCCTAATATGGTTGATTCGTTAACAGACTTCTCCATTGTTAGGTCTAGGGTGTTTCTGAATTCCAGCCGAAAGAGGGGAAGGCGGTGTTGTCTTGGGCTAATACAGTCTACTCTATGGTGGTGCAGTCACTGTTCAGAGATCAATGGAGTTATATTTCACTTATTTCCTACTTCGTGTGTCATTATTTGATATGTGTTGTGCAGTTGTTGTTATTGATGGTGGTGGTGGATTTGTATTTTGAAAATGAACTAGAATACTATTTGTAGAATGGTCAGATGGGATGTAATGTAATACTACTTGTGGAATGGTAAGGTGGAATGTAATGTAAATACTCCTCTTGTTGTTTCTTCCTTCCGTAATAGTAAAGTCGTTAAAATTTCCAATGTACACGACAGTTAAAATAGTTCTTCAATGTTATTGTCTTGAAATTGGATTTTTTCGAAGATATATATATTTCATGTGTGTGCGTTTGCTTTAAAATACTCAAATTAAAACCTTTGTTGTTGTTGTTTCCTTAGTGTCTTTAAAAATACAGATTGTGTACGAAAAATACCCTTCAAAGGTATTTCACGGTGTCCATCTTGTTTACAAATGTCGAATCTCTGCACGATCCTTTAATTATTGAGATTTCTGGTCGTCAGTCAGAATTATGAAGCATGTTATAAAGAGCTTTCTTGCATATTGCCTAGACCAGTGTTTCTCAACCACGTGAATGTCAACACCCAGTGGTTAATGTGATCAGTATCATGGTGAATGAGTGTTACCAATTATACAACAAATTCACTATTAAAAAAAAAAAGTCATTATTGTAGCTGTAGTTAGATAAATGCATTTATTATTTATTCTAATT
This sequence comes from Tachypleus tridentatus, assembly GCF_004210375.1. Lineage (NCBI taxonomy): Eukaryota > Metazoa > Arthropoda > Merostomata > Xiphosura > Limulidae > Tachypleus > Tachypleus tridentatus. The sequence goes on from NC_134837.1 coordinate 213,025,761, forward strand.
GTGGTCTGATGTGTACTTAAGTCATAATGAAGAATTTTCCATTTTAATTTTGTAATTTTTTTTTTGGTCTTTCTGCCGAACTGGGGTTGGTGAATGAGTTATCGTGAAAAACTTACAGGATCGAATGATACTGGAAAAAGTTGAGAAACACTGGTCTGCACCTTATAGCCAGGTTGTATTACATGGTCTTTTAAAGGTATATTTTATTGAATGGTGCTGTGTTCATTTCTTAAAGTTTACAGAGCACGGATGAATTTTGTCAACCAATTTCAGCCTGCTATTGATTCTTGTCGAGCGTTTCGTTTACGAACACGTAATTTCCGACTTACCTTGTTGATGAGTAGGCCAAGGAAAGAATTATCATTAACGTGTATCGATCAGAATGGCACTTCCTAGCTCAGTGTACATGATATGACGTGTTAGTTTTATGAAACGAGTTTTAACGTGTTGTGTAGCATGTCTTGTAATATATATTAAACATTGTTTCAAATATTAGCGTAACAAGTTAATACTGCTTTTAATACTGAGTATATTATGGAGTGTAATCTTGTTTATTATGTTGGTAACACGTTTTGCTAGAAATTGGAAGCTAACGTATGTTTAGTAATTGAGTAACAGTGAATGTAACAGATTTGAGACCTGATTGTGTAACGTGCTTTACTAAACATTAGCAGATGTGTTTAATATGTAACATGCTTTTTAGTAAGGGATCATTTTTGTGGTGTAATACATTGTTATTGTCATTAAATGGTCGTATTATCTGAATATTGTGTATGTAGTACAGTTTGTAGTGGATAATAAAATTTATCTCAAATGTGTCTGTGTTCTTGATATTTTTAGTCATACAAAGCCACTATAAAGTTTATTAATATTTCTTTTCAGGTGAGAGGGAAACAACAGCCAAACACTGTGGTTATTACTGTAACACTTTCCAGTATCAACTTGTTAGTAACGTGGGGCAGTTAGGGTATTCAACTCGCAATCAGAAGGTGGCGAGATCTAACCCCATCACCGAGCATGTTCTCCCTTTCATCTGTGTGGGCGTTATAATTATAATGTTACGGCCATTTTCAGTGGTTGTTACCCCAGGAGGTGGTGATGGATGGTGCCTTTCCTCTAGTGCAGTGGTTCTTAACCTTTTTTATCGCCTTACCCCCTGAAACTCCAGGGTATTACCGTGACCCCTATAATAATTTTTGTAATGGTGAGCTTTATGTAAAGGTAGAATAAAACAAAACTATATAAAGATCCTAATTTATTGAAAATGTTACAAATAAATGACCTTGAAAAATGCTACAAGTGTTAAACAAATGTAAAATCCATGGAATTACCGAACATCATACAAAACCTACTTATCCACTCAGTGTGAGGGTTGATATATTATATATATATAATGAGAAAATATACTAAATACGATGGAAACTTTGATATTTAAGTTTTAAGTTCGATGTATTAATATATAGTTAAAAATTTAGACAATTCGAAACATTGTAATATATGAAAATTTTGAGTAAAATTGAACCGCACTTCAGCGTGTTTCTCATTGGTGGGCAGTTACAGGCACTTGCCACAAAACTACAAACTGCTCTGTGATTTCCTCAATAATTCCCAAACTATCCGTGACCCCGAGAAACTTTAAACAACCCCCAGGTTAAGAACCACTGCTCTAGTGTATAACTTCAAATTTAAGATCGGGTCTCGAACATTTTTGCCCGAAGTTGTAAATAAACAAACAAACCTTGTTTGTCTTCTGGTGATGCGTCAGCTGTAGGGTTAAGGGGTTACTTCTCCGCGGTAGACAGAATGCACATAACTCACTGTATGAAGCTTTGTCAAAAACAACCAGTCCTGTCGTTACATATGCTAAATGAACAAATACAGAAGCGAATTTAGTTTGTAATTTAAAAGAGTCTTGTTTCTGACAGAAAATTACTTAATACTGCTAATTCTAAGCCTAAATATAAGGATTATACTTGTTAGTTTTGTTAGGCAACCTCGTCGAATTTGTTTTTCTTACCTTATGACAAACTGTCGTACACACCTATCACTGCCAGGGTACCTAAGAGATAAAGCAATGCGCTGGTATCTTTATAACTAAGAGTGTTTTCAAGATAGCATTTTTAATTGTTTGATAGATTGTTTAAGCAGAGTATTCATGATGAAACGTTGTAGAATGGACGGCAACTGTCTTCAAGTCAGTGTGTGAAACGAAACGAAACCTTGGCAGGGGCCTAGTTTAGAGAGAGAGAAGTCTATCGTTTCTTGACATACTCATCAGCAAACAAGCAAGACAAATAATCACAACTGTGTACAGAAGATCTACCCACGGACAGATACCTACACTTCCAGTCCTGTTATCCAACCTCGATAAAATGTGGTATAATCCAATGTCTAAACAAAAGAGCAGAAAGCATTTGCGATAAGACATCCATCGAAGTTGAACGCTAAAAGATCGTAGAGAGTTTTAAACAGAATAGTTAAACCTCCTATTTAAAAACTCCTTGAAGAAGACCACGACAGAAAGAAAAAATCAGAAAGTCACCACCACTATCACCATTTACCTACCATACCTACAACATTTCAGTGAAAAACTCAAATGCATAGCCAAGAAATTCAAGATAGAAGTCCAGAAGAAATCCTACAGTGACTTAAGGTCCATTCTGTAAAAAACAAACAGCTACCTCGCAAAGAGAATATTAAAAACGTCATCTATGAAATTCCGTGTTCCTGCAACGATACATACAGGGTGGCCTGTAAGTCCCTACCCATCCATATATTTTATGTATCATGTGTGCTGTCCCTCATTCTCGCTGCATAATATTATGCGACGCTATGTTCTGTGAGAAAATTTCCTCAACATAGCAAGGGTTATTGTTCCAAATGCCGCGGTAACAGCTGCCTTCAACTCATCAATAGTATTATTGAATATAACATAATAACATATGGATGGGTAAGGAATTGCGGGCCACCCTGTACATTGGAGAAACAGGAAGAAAACTCGCGACAAAAATAAAAGAACATAACGATAGTACAAGACATGAAAACACAAAATTCAGCTATTGTAGAGCACACCACGTCAACTGGACACAGAATAAATTGGGGGAAAACTAGAATCATCAACACAGACAAATTCTGGAAGAAAAAAAATCATTTTATATTAACACTATTAAACCTTCACAAAACAGAGATTCCGGATTAGAGGTGAGTAATCTGTGGCTGCCATTGGTTGAATCTACAGGAAGTATCTCATCCAATCAGAAACAGTGATAATCCAACCATTCATAACACGCTCTTTACAATCCACCAGGACGCTATAAAAGACCGACAACACCTACACACAAAAAAAAAACTTATCATCTGCCAAATTCAAACCTCATCGAGTCCTATTACATTAATTGCTATGTATGTCTCACCTCGAACGAAACCCGATATAAACACTCTACAACAGATCTACAATTCATTTCCAAACTCGATTACCATTGGCGACCTCAACAGTAAACACGCCGACTTTAACTACCGAACATCTAACCGTAACGGAACCATACTACATAAATTCATAGAGCAGAATAATCTTGTCACTTTAAACAATAATCAAGCTACCCACACGCAGAATAATGGCAACGAAGATATTCTTGACTTAGTAATAGTCCCTAGTAGACAGTCTCGACACGTAACCAACTTCCAAGTTCTTGACGACATCGGTAATGATCACTACCCTATTTACATTCAAATCTTCCCGAATCTCTCACCTAAATCAAACACACGTCCACCACTGCCCGATTACTCTCACGTTGATTGGATTCAATAACCATATCGAAAAACAGATACCTCTAGTTAAAACAGTCGCCTCGTGCGAAGCTGATATAGATGATTATGCAACCCAAATCACCAATGCCATTAATCAAGCCACTCTAAATACCATACCTACTACGCAATACAATACTAACCCCAATTCTTGGAAAATTAACCCTGACTTACATCAAGCAATCATTCAAAGATAGCGACAGTTCATATCCTCTCGTAATCCAGCCATAAAAACCCAGATCAATAATAACAAGATCAAGCCCTGATTAAAACCCTTCAAACCCAGAATTGGAACAACTTTTGTAATTCCATCGAAAAATCATACCCAAACCCAACCCTATTCTGGAGAAAAATTAGATCCATTGCTAATACACAACCTACCAACAGTTACCCTGACATCATATATAACAATGTTTCAGCAACCTCCGACCTCAATAAAGCTAATCTATTTACTCAATATTTTACAAACACCTTTGTCACCCCTGATATCTCATCCTTCGAACAATCTCACTATCACCGAACTACCCAAACTGTGAAGTCAAACCCTGCTATGTTCTTCCCCCGATTTCCCATTAATCTTAAGCTAGATAAACATCCCCACTCTTACTACACTCGACCAATAACTAGGACTGAAATCAAACTTATACTTAAAAAAATTAAAAACAAATCCCCTGGACCTGACAGCATTAGTAACCAAGTTCTTAAAAACCTGTCCGATACTAACCTTAATCACCTAGTCTCAATCTTCAATCTATGTCTGTTCTCAGGACACTATAGAAAACCTATAGAAATCCCCTTTAATTAAAGTCATACCCAAAAAAGATAAAGATCTTTCTAATCCGAATAAGTACAGACCGATTAGCCTTCTAAACACCCTAGGAAAACTTATGGAAAAATCCATCACCAATAGAATTACTTGCTACCTCGAGACTAACAACCTAATTAGCGAAAACCAAAACTCGGGTAGGAAAAACAGAGAAACCACTGACCACCTCGCTCGTCTCACAGAATCAATATTTAAAGGATTTAACAGGAAACAAACAACCGTCGCTACCTTCCTAGGTGTTCAAAAAGCGTTTGACTCTGTCTGGCATGATAGCCTACGCCATAAGATTTTAACCATCGGCATCCCACATATTTTAGTCCGCTGGATATCCAGCTTCCTCACCAATCGTAATGCAAGTATTAGGATAAACAACTCGATCACACACCCTTTCAGCTTTAACGCAGGCGTGCCCCAAGGTTCTGTACTCAGTCCAATACTCTACAATATATATGTTAATGACATACCTTTTCCCTCACTAAACTCAACCCTCATCTCTCAATATGCAGACGATATCGCTATTTGGAGCACCTCATGTAGCCCCCACACTGCAGCCTCACGAGTTCAAGCAACCCTTGATGCAGTATCTCAATGGTGTAATAAATGGCGTGTCATCTTAAATTCCTCGAAATCGCAAGCCATTGGCTTCCACAGAAAAGTTAACAAGTATAGGAAAAAATTCAAAAACATTAAACTCAACCTCAATAAAACTGACATTGTTTTCACAAAATCTATAACCTTTCTAGGCCTTACCCTAACTCATAACCTTTCCTGGACCCCACACTTCCAGAAAACCGCTAACCGAGCAAGTAAAAGAATCTTCGTTTTGAAACGTATCAGTGGCCCCAACAAAGGATGTTCTCCCAAAACCATTATCACTATATATAAAGCATTCATTAGACCCTTGTTCGAATATGGTAATGCAACCACATGTAACATGACTGAAAGACAATGTTCATTATTACAAAACCGCGTCATTAAAATTGCTTACCGTCTCCCCCACTACACTCCCGCAAGCTTCCTAAACTCCCTAACTCAACTATTACCAATTAAGGACCGATTCATCAAACTCACCAAACGCTATTATACCAAAACTTCTGATAGAAACCTTAAAACTCGTCAATTATTCCAAATAGCAGATACCCCTCATACCTGGACTAAGTATACTTCACCATTAAATTGGACCATTCACCACAGTAATGTTAGAACAGACAATAGAGTGTTTACATGTCATTAATATTTCTTTTTAATGTTCCAGGTTGGGCACTGGGTGGGTATTTTTTTCGGCGCCCATCCAGTAAAAGTGGTTTTCTCCGGGTACTCCAGTTTCCCCCACATCTAATTTCTCGCCATTGGATTTATAGATCCCAGGCACCCTGGCCCTGAAAGGACCGTTTGCCTCTACTCCCACCTCTATCCACCCCTCCCTTTCCTTTCTCTTCACGTATTATTCTCTCTCTATCTCGCTCTTTTTTAAATCTCTCTCTCTCTCTCTCTCTCCAACTACTCATGTCTCCTTCTATGTCACTGGTCCCCGGAAGAATGTGCGACCTGCTGCAGCCTTGGTCTCCCTGCCCATGATCAAGAAGATTTCCGACCAAAGCCGACCAGTCCAGCTCTCCCGCTCTTCAACTCTCAACTTTCATATTTTATTGTTACATTCTGTCGTACAACAGTCAATTCGTTCTTCATGACACGTCCAAGAGAAACAAAAGTTTCTGAGCGCTCCTGGTTTGCCTTAGGGGTCTCCCTAAGGTCTTTAAAACCAAAATTACTGCTAAGTCTAAATAAATAACACACACAAGAAAAACCAGCTAAATTCAATAACCTTCCACGAAAGGGGACAAAGAGGAACCACAACATTCCTGAACACCCCAGTTGGAGAGTGAATTCTTCTGATTTCTCTCTATCTAAACTAAACCCCTGCCAATTTAGTTTGCGTTTGCACACGCAGTGTCTCCTTTTACCACACCGGACACTAACTTACTTTTTCAGGTAGTCAACAACTTCCCACACACAATTATCCTAGGCGACCTTAACTCTAAACACCGCAATTTCAACTGTAGAAAAACAACCGAAATGGCCGCATTCTTAATAACTTTATTTTCCAGCATAATCTCATATTAGGCAACAACAATACCCCAACTCACACTCACCATGATGGTACCCAAGACATCCTCAACCTTGTTCTATACACGACAAACATTTCCCCCTATATACAAGACTTCAAAGTGCACAATGATATCGGCAGTGACCATTACCCCATATCTATAACTATAAATAGTGCCTGCCCTCAAACCACAGCTACCCAACCAAGCATTTTTGATTACTCTGCCACTAACTGGGACTCTTTTTGGGAATATATCGATAGAACTTTATCACAAGTTATTACTCAGGCCAACAACACTAAATCTATTGATGATTATCTATTACTCATCACCAGCGCGATAACTAATGCAATGAACACAATAGTTCCCAAGCGCCGTATCAACAATCAACCAAATTCATGGAAACTCATTAGAGCAGTGCATTCACTTATCACCAAAGACGTAAACTCAGACGACAATTTATAATCTCCCGAGACCCCGCGATTAAAACCCAAATCAACCGAGTAACCAACCTTATCAGGCGTCGAATTAAAGAACAAAAAGATCAAAATTGGTCCGAGTTTTGTGCGCCATTAGATAATTCATATAAAGATCCGGCTACATTCTGGAAAAGTTCAAGAGCATATGTAATGATAACTCAATCAACAACATTCCCAATTTAAAACTCAATAGCAGCTCAGCAACTAGCGACGTCGAAAAAGCCAACTTATTAGCCGATTACTACAAACAGGTTTTTCACTACTCCAAACTCGCCGCACTTTGATCACAAACATTTTTGCACAATTCAGAATTTTATTAAAAATAATATAACGCTATTCAGTATTCATTTCCCGTGCTATTTATCCCACAATAGTAGTGTCCACATTACCGACCTTCAAAAACTCACCAGACCAATAACTAATGTAGAAATAAAACTAGCAACCAAAACACTAAAAAATAGTGCCCCAGGTGAGGATAGCATACGTAATATTATTCTTTAAAAAGCCTGTACCTCATTTATAAGCTTTATTCAACCTTTCTTTTTATTCAGGGTACTACCCGCCTCAGTGCAAGTCAGCCATAATCAAAGTCATACCTAAAACGAACCCTGAACCCAATAATCCAAAAGACTATAGACCCATCAGCTAAATTAGTAGCATTGGTAAATTGTTAGAAAAAATATTAGCCACTCGCATTACATGGTACTTAGAAAGTAATATGCTACTTTCTGAAATACAAAATGCCTCCCGAAGAAAAAGACAGACTGCCCATCATTTAGTTCGATTAACCAAATCCGTTATTCAAGGTTTTAATAGAAATCATACCACTGTTGGCTTATTTTTGGACATTAAACAAGCCTTTGATTCTGTCTGGCACCGGGGGCTCAAATTTAAACTCCTTCAGTTTAACCTCCCGTCCACTCTAACAAGATAGATAGCCAGCTTTCTTGATAACAGGACAGCTAAAGTAAGAATTAACAACGCTACATCCCACACTGTTCACCTCTCAGCAGGCGTTTCACATATGCGTCGCAATATGCTGACGACATAGCAGTATGGAGCATGTCACATAAACCCCTTCTGGGCACCGCTAAAGTCCAATCCACACTAAATAGTATTACCACCTGGCGGGTAGCGCTTAATGCCACTTAAACACAGGTTATAATATTCAAACGTAAAATCACGAGGAAAAACAAATCTATCTCTAAAGTTAAACTTAATATGATGGACACTGAACTTAAATTTTCTTCGACTATAAAATTCCTTGGCATTACGTTTAACAAGAAGCTAACTTGGACCGATCACTTTAAAGCCATTCTCTCGAAAGCCTATAAACGAATCTACTACCTCAGAAGAATTAGTAGTATCGTCAGAGGATGTAGAACAAAAACGATTCTCATCATATACAGAATTTACATTCGACCGATCATTGAATACGGCAAACGCACCTCTCTTCCATCTTAAAAAATTATAACAGGCCCAAAATCTTGCCATTCGACCAGCACTTCGACTCCCCAGGTACACACCGATAGCTTACCTCGATAAAGCAAGCACCATCCCACCCATCAAAGAAAAGACTTACCTATCTAGCAGCTAAATACTACAGAAAAGCAAACAACCGTACGCAATTAACAAGACAATTTCCACAACTAGCAGCCACCCACGATCTTGGCAGCGATACCTCTCGCCATATAATTACATACAAGCCCTGAATGTAAACTCAAATGACTAACCATTAATGTGTTTTGTTTTGTTTTTTTACTTCCAGCGTTGGGCACTGGTGGGGCTGGTTTCTTTCGGCGCCCCACCAGTGAAAGTGGGTTTTCTCGGGGTACTCCCGTTTCCCCACACATCAAAATTCTTTTCGCTTAGGATTTATAGATCCCAGCCCTGAAAAGAGGCCAGTTAGAACGCATCTTAATCATCTCCAAATTCTAATATCAAAATTTAGGTTAATTAAGATCATGAGTTTTAACCAAGCTGACGTACTGTTTGCATCTCTCTGCTCGTCTCACATATCATCTTTCTTCGACTATACGCACGTTTAAGGAACCTTCAAGTGGATGAATGGATTGCTGAGTCTCTCATCGTAGTCTTCGATCTCTCTCCGATTCGGGGGCCTCCTCCGCAGCTTTTGCCGATGCTCCTTATGTAGTCACACAAGAATGTTAATCTCAGGGCCATCTGTGATCACCATTCCAGATTAACAAATATCTTGCTACTCAAGTTCACTTCACCAATCTCGTACTCCGTCAAATTTTATCTAGTCGCGTGTGGGGTGAAGAGAAACTGTAATTTCTGACCACTCCTGGCTATTTTTCGTTCAACATTGATGAACGGAATCATAAATTAACCTAAATACCTAACCAGTATCTGCACACAGTGTCCATTCCCAGCCTTGACACCGAGCTAGTCAGATGTGTTTTTCTCCTCTTGCTACACCAGAATGACGTTCTCATTACCTGGTCCTGCTTTGCCGATCTCGCCAACGGGCCTGCCGGTAATCGTCGACGGCCTGCCACCCCACCTCTCGCCTCTTCAAATCGCCACGTTTATTGCGCAGGCTAAACCTGGCGCCTCCTTAGACCCTTCCAGAACGCGAATTCTTCGCCGAGGGGGAATTCTCCTCCAACCGTCAACGCCTGAAGACTTATCCTATTTTTGTGAGCCATGGAATACCCCAATTAAAGTGAGATGTTCACCCACCAAGAGCCCCACTAACCTTTTCACTGTTTTCCTGCGAGGAGTTCACCACTCCATTCAACCAAGTGAAATCAAACACGCTATTGAGAGCCAACCAAAGTCCGTGATTTACGCAGTCCACCGGATGTTCTCGAAATCCACCAATCAAGCTACCAGCTACATGAAAATGGTAACGACCACCAAACATTATGCCGATACCATTCTACGTAATGGTTGCTATTACCATATCTTCCATTTTAGTGCTGAAAGTCCTCGCCTTCGCTCAACTAATCCTAGGACACCCAAGCAATCAGAACTTTTTTCGTCATCTTTCACATCATTTCACCCAATCAATCGCACCCCACAGTCTACAGAGAAATCGTATCCTGGAGAACCGTTATCCAACTCGACACAAACCTCCATCAAGGTGAACGACAGTCATTCCCAGACTGACGACAATTCGACATCCGTACATGAACAGAACAAGCCCAATATCTCAACAAATTCACTCAGACGTTGTCTATTACTCTGTGATCTACAGCATCTTCCAAATTGCAAACTACACAGGCTACCAATTCTGATAAATCAACTATGACAGACAAGTGCCCAACTATCTCTCGGGTCATTCAAGCTAGAATACCTATAAAACATAAACTATCCCAGACAACTGAGGAATACCCGGATAACGTACCTATACAAGTACTGACACCACATCCACCAAATCCAAGATCACCACCAGCCTGTGATACTGACCACGACTACTATTTAATACGAGAAGCTTTATGGCAAACCCCTGTGGCAAAAATGTTTAATTCGAGACTTGAAGAGATGGAACGAGAAGCGAAACCAAAAACATCGATGGCACTTAGAAATTCATTTTTTTAGCTCCAACAAGCACAACGATTCTCTCCAACGATGACTTGTCATGCCTAACCCCTCCATAATTATTTGATGTACATTTCCCAGCTACCCAGGGCACGGTCAGGGTAGATTATTCGTCACCCTGACCGTGAAAGTGGGTTTTCTCGGGGCACTCCCGTTTCCCCCCACAGCAAAATTATTGGGTATTTCTATACCCAGGTCCTGAAAAGAGGTACGTTATCCTGTCTTGTATTATTCTTGCACCTTTCTACACTCCTTTACTTCAAGCAATACCCACGTCAATATGTTTCCCTGCCCTCTTTGCCTCCCCCCGCCCATGACACCCGTTTTCCCACTCTACACATAGCTTGTCCCTTCTTTTCTCCTCCGACTTCATTTGTCTCCTCCACGGCTACAACCAACCAACCTCAAGTCATTCTTCAGAAACTATCCAAATATCCACTTTGCTCATCGAGAGGTCTTTAACTCTCAGCCATGTGTGGGGCTGAAGAGAAACAAAAGTTTCTGAGCGCCCCTGGTTTGCCTTAGGGGTCTCCCTAAGGTCTTTAAAACCAAAATTACTGCAAAGTCTAAAATACAAATAAAAACACACAGTGTTGGATATCAATACGTGTGACGCCTCAATTTCCACTGAATATTTCTGTACGATAAGTGAAGAAACACAAACCAATATCATCAGTAACCACCAAGCTATCCAGTCTGAAAAAGACAACAAACGACTCACCAAAGCCTCTAGTAGACTTCCACAAGAAACCCAGCCAACTCTACCAGCCCCATCATCGATACATTCTCCTAGATACCCGAGGCCATTATCCAATAAAAGGTTGATAATGATGTCACCAAGCAAGTTTACCAATGACAGTCTTTTAATCTAACCTCATTGCCTCTCTACCCGAGCCAAGCCTCTTCTAACACTAATCTGTGTTGTTTGATATGCATCCAAGCTATTTTATGTTGACATTTGTTAATCCTTGTATCTCTTTTCTTACAGATTGCTTCCGGGCACGGTCAGAGCATTTTATTTGACGCCCTGGCTGTAAAAGTGGGTTTTCTCGGGGTACTTCCGTTCTCCCCACAGCAAAATTTCAGTTTCATTGGATCTATAGATTCCAGCCCTGAAAAGAGGCACGTCTTTAAGTATATAAATGCTCATAAACTGTAGTCACGTGTATTAACAGTACCGACGTGCTGGCTTTGCATTGCTCTGCTCTTTCCGCTATGACCACAACTACACCAATAGATATTTTTGAGAGAATGTTAGCTGCAGCTTCTCGTCTGATTCTTCACACGCTTTTCGGCCGAGCCCATTTTCGCAGCTTCGACCGACGCACTTCAAAGAGATAATAAACCTGTCTGTAATAACCAAGGTAATTTACTACCACCACTCTAGTTTAGTAAATAAGTGTTAGTCCAATTCAGTTAATAAGTTCCAAATTATGTGCTAAATTAACTCCAGCCGCGTGTGAGATGAAGAGAAACAAGAGTTTCTGACCGCCCCGGGTTATTTTTCGCACCCCTACGGGGAACGAAATAATAACTTAATCCAAGCACCTATCAAGAAAAAATAAAATAACACACTATTCGCCTATCTTGTGAAAGTGGGTTTCCTTGGGGCACTCCCGTTTCCCCCACATCCAAATCTTAAGCATTGGATTTTTTAAATCCCAGCCAAGGCAATATTCTTGCCCGGCCCCGAATCATGCCGTTTGAGTTGATGTTAATCGGCTTTTTGAACTACGGGCTCTTGCCTGGCCTACTTCCCTTGTACTGCCTTTGTCTCGCTCTCCTTTCTCACCCGTCATTTAAATGCTGCTCCACCTCACTTCATCACCTTAAAACAAGTCAAATTAAAATACAGGAAAACTAGAATGTAAAGGTAAACAATCTTCCATGAGCGGGGTCGAAGAGGAACTACAACGTTCCTGAACACCCCTCTTGGGGAGAGAATCCATCAGACATCTATCTCTCTTTACACTAAACCCCTGCTAAGGTTTCGTTCGTTCGTGCACACACGCTGACTTAAAGACGAAAGGTGGAAGACTTTCGAAATGTCGTCCCCTACACTTGTGTCTCCGCAACAGACAGTTTTCGTCCATTTTACAAAGTTTCATCAGCGTGTTTAATTACCTACAGTTGTTACTTAGCACTTAGGACAAAGAACTCCAAAATGGTGTAAGCTTGCTGAAGACATTGTTTGACAAAGAAAACGACAAAATACCAGAAAAATAAAATAAGTTCTATACATCAGAATAAAAACTCCTTCAACATGGATTCGAGAACAAAGATCAGCAATCTGTGGATTATATTCCTTAATAATCAGCCAATCACAAGCCTTATTCATAAAAACCAACCAGTCAGGAACCACAATGACTCAATCAAGACTGTCCACGATGGACGCCCTGTAAGATAAAAACACAAATCAGGGTATTAGAGAAGTCTTGGAAGATGATATATCAATTCACATCCGTGATGTACACAGAATCATCTTTCGTTTGTTAAAGCAGTAATAAAATATCATGAGCTATCAGATCGACCACTTCAATGGCTGTTTCTTCGAACACTTTCATTTAAAGATCAAGTAACCCTCAGAAGAAGACTAGGCTTCCAAAAAGCGCATGCTCATCCTTATTCCCCCACCAAGACTCTAGCCTAAGTACTGGTGACGTAAATTGCAAAAGTTTGATGTAAAATCCAAAATGATAACATCTTCACCTGACCATGAAACCCGGATAACTGCTGAAGCCATAACTCAAGAAACCCAAGCTTATCCCAACCAGAGTCCTGCCTTTCAAATATCGAGTCCGAGAACGAAAATAAAAACAACGTCTTCGACCACTTTTGCAAGTGGTTAGAAACGAATAACGACACCTAAAGTAGTTTATGAAACGCTCGAAGAACTTTTTGATAGTCATCAAAAATGGTACGAAGGTGTTTACCAGTCTATCAAGAGCTTTTAAACTTCCAAGTTGGTTTGAACATCTTTCCTTTAATTGTTTGGGCATTAGCCCACCAGTGAAACAATATCGATATTTAAATAAAAAAATTTATTTTCAACATTTTTAACGTGAGGGAAAAGTAGCAGAGAGTGTCTCTAATAAAATTATGATCCCTTTGGATCCCACCCAAAATTTCTACTTAAATATAATCATTAAGATTACAGACTTGAAGATCCATAAAATTATATATAAAAAGGAAACATTCCAGCAAGTTGTCCTTAATAATCAGTCTGATTAACAGATCCACGTGTTAACCGCGACTTTTTAAGACACTGATGTGAAGATTTTCAGTTCTGATCTATGTAGCTAGCTATCTTGTTATTGGTTACAAGTGACTGTATCTTTGTAACCTTACATCAACACGAACAACATGAACTTCTTGGAACCTGAAGGAGAATTTATATTGGCTTTGAATCAAACTTTTTTGTCAGTATTCGAATATACATGTTCTAAATTCTAAATGAGATTTTTTCTGTCTTTATTCATGATTTATTTTCCTTATATATAAATATATAGATGGCTACATAGTTTATCTAGTGTTAACACAGAACGAACATACTATTGAATCTTCTCCGAATCAAATCTTTCTTCAATGACAACCTCTTTCTTTTGAAAGGTTTTATTCCAGAAAAATTAAAAATACCCGTCAAGTGTACGTTAATTATAGAATATCAAATAAAAATAAATAAATTAAACAAAAATCATGATCGCGAAGAGCAAGGTTTGTATGGTTACCTATACATCAAGGGAGGGATTTTGGGGTCTTTTAGAAAAAAAATCCAGAATGTGTAACTGTTCTAATGACTTGTTTGTTTTAAAATCGTATTTTTAAACTGACAATGAGTTGAAACCTGCAAAACGTTCTTATAATTGTATGTTCAGGGTGGGCAAAAGTTATTGTTTGGTTGGTATAATTGGCACTAAATAATATTATAAAGACAACTGATTTGAAGTGAAACAGGTGTTGCATTCATCTTTACCCCATCCTGTATAAGTGTTATGTCATAAGTTTACCAGCCATCTCTAATGTTTATTAAAGTGGGTTCCGCAACATAACGTTTATATTTAACTCGTTTATATATTTTTATGTTTTAAAAAGACTATAATACTGGAAATATGTTAATTTAAAAGGTGACAGATGAATATTCTAAAACCACAATAAAACGTTTAGACTGGTGTTTTTGATTAGCTTACGTCCAGAGTTTACGTAAGAAGGGTAAAATTCCCTAATATTTGTAAAACTCAACGACAAGTAGTATATCAAATAATAGATTGTGCTTCACGGTTATTCTTTAAAATTTATAATGAAAAATGTTGCATTGTTTCATCGGTGTGGTAAACTCTTTGTTATCGACGTTTTCGGCCGTTATTCGATCATGTCTTATGAAATTCGGCCAGTTTGGGTAATTTAGGGTAGGCCAAAATTCAATCAACTAATATTGCAAAATAATCTTCATAAAGCAATTCCGAATTAAGAAATTAAAATACAATATTTCTACATGTTTCATTCAATAGTGTTAATGTAACTAATATTAAAGAAAAATAAAGCGTGATATATATACTTATAAGACAAAACTAATGGTTCGCTTCATGTATATCAGTTGTTATTCTTCTCTAGAAACGTTACTTGTAAATTTCACTAGCTAAAGAATTTTAATTCATTGAATCTGATAGAATTTTAAGATAAGTAAAATTGATACACACAAAAAGAATAATTATGAGTTTTATATAGAGCAAGTTGGAGCAAATGAAACTCAAGATAATCCATTAATAGCAACATGTCATGCTAGCATTTGCTTGACACTGTGTATAGAATTAAAATAACAAACAACGAAGACACAGCGTTAAAATCGATGTACAATAAAAACATTTAAAAATAAGAATTTGATTTTACATGCTTTTTGAAGACTTTGAAACATGTAGAGTCCACATGTTAGAAATGTTTTTAATTGGTTTTAACGTTGTTTATTTATTATTTTAACATGTCATGCTGTTTCATTTAGAATTTATTACTGCACGTGCTAGATTGAAATATACTTGTTGAACGAACCTTTCTACCAGTAAAAACAAATTGCTTAATGCTGGAAATTATAATATATCAAACTGTATCAGTGTATCTAGTATAATTTGTCTAATATTTTCGTAATCCATTACAGCAAACATGATCGCAATTCTGTTTTTATATCAATTAAATAACTAATGTTGTTAGTAAGAGAGTAGAAGCATAATGAATATATTGCACACAAGTTTCGATTTCTCTTTGCGTGAATTTTTAAAAACTAAATATATTTTGTATGGAATTTCCAAATACATATACCAAAACGTGAATAAACATTATAAATGAATTTTTATCACTTTTTATGGGAACAGAGGTCGCTACTATCACATCAACACTGTACAAAACGTATTGTTTTATTTAAATTCGTTTGTTTTGATGCAAAGCTACAATTAGGGTATTTGCACTTTTTCCGCCACGGAGAATCTAATCCCATATTTAACGTTGTAAAATAGTGAACACTGATTAAAGTTCAGAAATGTTTGAATAATGCAACTTTTTTGTGTGTTTTAACTTTGAAATTTTTATCATTATACGTATTATTCAGCCTACTTCTAAATATCTCCTTAAGAAAAAGTATAAACTAATTATAAGAAAACCCATGAGTGAAAGGAAAGGAAAATATGTTAATCATACTACGTCTGCCATATCTAATGCCAAAGAAGCTGTCCGCAAAATAACGGAGCTAGCTCATCAGATGTTATAATATCTTTATGTAGAAGGTTATTTGAAATCTGAGAGATTTATATCCTGGAGTTACCGATAATGAGACTCGCTTAATAAACTTATACTAATTATCTATGAGATTTATTAAAACCCACTTTAAAAGTTTCTTCATTTTTTCAGTTTTAAAAACCTTAAAACACAAGGTTGTTGTGGTTGTTTACATAGTGCCATATAAATAACATTATAGTGTGGATTACGTAGTGACTTGTTTATATAGTGCCATATAAATAACATTATAGTGTGGATTACGTAGGGACTTGTTTATATAGTACCATATAAATAATATTATAGCATGGATTACATAGTGACTTGGATGAAATCGAGACATGACGTATGTTTCTTATCTTGGGGGCTTCCTTTAAACAAGTAACATTTGTAAGAACTCAACATAATACGACGTACGTATATATGTATGTAAATATGTTTGTTTAAATTGAGCTAAATATATTTATTGAACTAATTCCCACTAGCTTATAAAATTATAATAACATTGTGCCTCAGAAATGTAGTAACGAGCATAATAAGTTTATCGTGGCTCATCTATACATAATGCATTCAGTAGTTTATCCATAGGACCTACTTTTTGTAGTTTATCGATATGGCCAACTTTTTGTAGCTCATCTACATTGTGTTTACCTGCATTTGATCCATAAAACTACTTTTTGTAGCTCATCCATACGGTCCTTTACCTGTAGTTGATCTATATGAACCACTTTTTATTGTTCACCCATGCGGTCTTAACCTGTAATTGACCTATATGAACCACTTCCGAGAATTCACTCATGCGGCCTTTACCTGTAGTTGATCTATATGAACCACTTTCTATAGTTCACCCATGCGGTCTTTATCTGAAGTTGATCTATATAAACCACTTTCTGTAGTTCACCCATGTAGTATTTACCTGTAGTTGATCTATATGAACCACTTTCTATAGTTCAGTCATGCGGTCTTTACCTGTAGTTGATCTATATGAACCACTTTTTATAGCTCATCCATGCGGTATTTACCTGTAGTTGATCTATATGAACCACTTTCTATAGTTCAGTCATGCGGTCTTTACCTGTAGTTGATCTATATGAACCACTTTTTATAGTTCACACATTCGGTCTTTACCTGTAATTGATCTATATGAACCACTTTTTATAGCTCATCCATGCGGTATTTACCTGTAGTTGATCTATATGAACCATTTTCATACCTTATTCATACGGTTCTGTATCTGTAGTTTATTCACACAAACCAATTTATGTAATTCATCCACACGAATCACTTCACACAGTTCATATGGTCCTCCTTCTGTCGCTTATCCATATGATCCTCTTTCTGGCTCATCCATAAGAAGTTTTTCTTGCCAATAGCTAGACAATAAGCCAGATGATTGCCCTAATTCACATAAATCTCAAATACATGTTTAAAGTAAAATACCCTTCCCAAATCAATAAAATCATTATTGATTGGTATCTGTAACGTAACTTATGATACGTATTGACGGTAAAACCAAGACAACGCATTCCGCATGGTTTTCGGACATTTATCTCAACCGATGATTTTATAATTTATGGAAACAAAGAATACTTAAACAGTAATTCTCCTAAAGTCGTTTCTTTGTATTTCTTTTTTGCTAGAAAGCGAATGAAAAGGTAGAACAAACAACGCCCGACATGGCCAGGTGGTTAGGGCGCTCGACTCGTGATGTGAGGGTAACGGGTTCGAATCCCTGTCGCACCAAACGTGCTTACCATTTTAGCCGTTGGGACGCTATAATGTTCGGTCAATCCAACTATTCGTTGGTAAAAGAGTATCCCAAGAGTTGGCGGTGGGTGATGATGACTAGCTGCCTTCCCTTTAGTCCCTTGCGCAGCTCCAAATGAAAAGCAAGAACAATCATAAAATGCAACAAGAAAACGAACAATTTAAGCACAGACAGAAGTAGAAGTGGTTAGCTGGTTTTGTTCCGCTAAAGAATGTGTCATAAATACGTGAGCTTGAAAAGAAGCCAATTCTGTAGTAATAACCATGTTTAGTGCCTCCTATTTGCGAACAAGTAAAATTTGACTTGACATTCGTAAAAGTAGCGAAAGTGTAAAGGTAAATTTCTTATTCTTTAACATAAGTAAAAACAATATGTATAGGCAGTAAATATTTATGTTTTCACATCTATAGTGGTAGCACTGACTACGTCAACACGCAGTGCTGTAACGTTTCTTTTTCTAATGGTTGTTTTTCTTTGCACATGACTGCATCTTGTGACGTCATGGAGATTCTCGAGAATTGTTCTTCAAATGTTTATATACTGTGGATAACTTTGAAGAAAAACTGAGGTTGTTCAGAACAATTGCTTATTCCGAAGTATGGCCTGTGAAGCTAGGCTTAATAAATAACGTTTTGAGGTAAATAGAAAACATTAACATTACCGTTATGTTATGAGACTCCTTCTTAGAGTGAAACCTTGAACTGTATAAAGTTGCATGGTCCCAAAATATATATATAGTATATTATCCAACTGGAAACAATGTTTAAGGAATTTTTTTAGACGTGATGTTGTTACTACACAAAATAAATAAATAAACACAACTACGGAGTGTTTGGAGCTGTTAAAAATACTTAATGCGATTCTGGGAGAATATTTTAACTTCTGAAACAAACGTGACACATTCTCTTTGAAGAAATAACAACTAAAAATATTTGTATCAACCAGTCATTTATTTAATAAGCTACACGACACTTTTTTCAATATTCTAAACCATTATTTGACAAAAGTGTATGTGTTTTGCACCTGCTTATGACTGACGAACTCATGGACCGATTGCTACCATACCTGATGGGTATTCTTAAGTGTTCCCCCTTTCCCGGAGAGTAACATATGAATGTCGGAGTTCGAACCTGACCCCTGCGTCACTACTAGGGTCCTGCGTTTTTACTTCATGCGTTGAAATTATATTTCAATAATCAGTTTGTCGTCTATGCTTGTTCATATCAGGTATGCTGAAGACAGTACGGGTTCTTTCAGACGAAGCTCAGTCTGTGTCACAAATAAAGAGAACAGGCCACCTGGATTTAAGTTCACAGATGAAAATAACAGGTTACATGGTATTAATTCATTGATAAAAACAACAGGTCTTGTGAGATTAAGTTCACATTTCAAGACAACAGTCTGTGTGTAATTAAGTTCATATTTCAAGACAACAGTCTGTGTGAGATTAAGTTCACATTTCAAGACAACAGTCTGTGTGAGATTAAGTTCACATTTCAAGACAACAGTCTGTGTGAGATTAAGTTCACATTTCAAGACAACAGTCTGTGTGAGATTAAGTTCACATTTCAAGACGACAGTCTGTGTGAAATTAAGTTCACATTTCAAGACAACAGTCTGTGTGAGATTAAGTTCACATTTCAAGACAACAGTCTGTGTGAGATTAAGTTCACATTTCAAGACAACAGTCTGTGTGAGATTAAGTTCACATTTCAAGACAACAGTCTGTGTCACACTAGCCTACTTACATTTCATACACCAAATTTTTCCATTAATTCCATCCACCCCAACTTCATGAACGAAAGAAGATGATCGTCATAATATCTCTTGTTGACGTCGTTGACCAACAATGACCATCATAACAGTTGAAGAATATAATTGTGAACATTGCTATATGTCGTACTTTTAATTATATTGGTTAAAAACCAAAATTTCATTGACATGTTAAAGAAGCCATTCTAAAAAAAAAAAAAAATTATGTGTGAGTCTTCTCCTCCTTCTGTGTAGACAGATTTATTATTATTATTATTCAGCTAGATATTACCACAGTTACTATAGCGTCTGTGTCAGCTAGATATTACCACAGTTACTATAGCGTCTGTGTCAGCTAGATATTACCACAGTTACTATAGCGTCTGTGTCAGCTAGATATTACCACAGTTAGTATAGTGTCTGTGTCAGTTAGATATTACTACAGTTACTATAGTGTCTGTGTCACCTAGACATTACCACAGTTACTATAGCGTCTGTGTCACCTAAACATTATCACAGTTAATATAGCGTCTGTGTCAGCTAGATATTACCACAGTTACTATAGCGTCTGTATTGAAGAAATTGATATCGTTTGTTTGATTTCGTTTCATCTTGACCACTTATAAAGTTGGACTTTTCCTAGTTAAGACCCGGCATGGTCAGATGGTTAAGGCACTCGATTCGCAATCTGAGGGTCACGAATTCGAATCCACGTCACACCAAACGTGCTCCCTCTTTCGGCAGTAGCAGTCAGTCCCACTATTTGTTGGTAAAACAGTAGCTCAAGAGTCGAATGAGGGTGGTAATGATTAGCTGCCTTCCCTCTATTCTTACACTGCTAAATTAGGGACGGCTAGCGCAGGTAGCCTTCGTGTAGCTTTACGCGAAATTCAAAACAAATCAAACCAAATCTCATTACGGTTGAATAATTCTCAAAGATTAAGAGCTCTGAAAGATTTTTAAGGTTTTCAATAAGAACTACTAGTCATCAGAAATGCAGTTTTTTGTTGTTTTTAAAACAAAATGGTTTCAGTGTTTAAAAGGAGAATGTTCTGTCGGAACTTTTGTTTTCATTATTCTTCGGATTTTGACAGTTAATGAACAAGAAGTTTTATACAAATGAAGATCTGTCCTCAACGGCTTCCTTCTCTTCTAAACGTTGAATTCTATTTAATCGCAAACGTTCCAGTTTTTCTGGATCTGGTGGAGAGCTCGAGAACATATGCTGATATATTATACCCGCAACTATCCCTCCAAGGATTGGACCTAGCCAGTAAATCTGGAATAAAGTTTGGAAAAGGTTCAAGTTGCTGCAAAAAAAAATGTTTATTTTGAGAAAATAAAGACTGGACTAAATGCGTCAGAAATAAAGTTGTTGTCTCTTGAAAACAGAAGTTGAAACACATTAACAAGAAACTGAAATCCTGAAAATAAATGAAGTCAAGAAATTTTCTAAAGAGTCAATCATTTTAAAACATTGTTACATCCAGTTACTCTAGAAGGTTTGAAACAATGGTTATTGTGTTGACGTAGTTTTAAAATAAAGTTGAAAATTATTGTACTCATATAGTATTTAAATAATGTTGAAAATAATGGTGTTAAAGTAGTATTGAAATAAAGTTGACGATTTAAACGTTAACGAAGTGCAGCTGTAAGGCAATCAATATAACATCAAATATCTCCTGAAGTAATATATTACAAGTGATAATCCAACAGTAGCAGTGGGAAGCGAGGATGTGTTTCACTTGTGAATAAAAACAAAAAAATGTGATCATTTATGAAAGATTAAAACAAGAGTTTTTATTTTGATCTTTCTTTCCTATCCTGAACTACCAACTTCGACGTAAAGCACTTTAAGCTATAAAAATTAGATTTCCATAGAGTGAGGTTCCTTATACATAAATGGCAGTATACTTAATAAGATAGCTGACACTCACCCAGTGATATTCCCAAACCCCTGAAATAACAGCGGGTCCGAACGACCTTGCCGTGTTCATACTGGCACCCGTATACTTGATCTATAAAAAATAGTAATAAGTGTTTTATCAAACACAAGACAGACAGGTAGATTGATGGTTTTTATGACAACAGAATGTGTAGATCGAAATAGCTGGTTCGAGAATATTCGTCCTTATGTTCAATGCACATAAACAGGCAAAACGAAGAGTTTAGCACGAGCTGATGCTCAGAGCACTCGACTGGCAATTCGCAGGTAATAAGATTGAAACCTGTCGCCTAACATACTCAACTTTTCAACCGAAAAAGCATAATAATGCGTCGGTCAATCCCATAATTTATTGATAAAAGTAACTGAAACTAGGCGCTTGGTTGTGTTGACTACCTGCCCTCTCTCTAACCTATCAAATCAAAGTTAGGGACTGTTATAGCAGATAGCCCTTCAGTTGTTTTGACGCAATTCAACAAACAAGGCGATATAAAAAAAACTTACCACGTAACGCCAAAAATCCTATCCAACTTTATAACAATCCATTTTAGTCCAAGGGAACCGGACTTTTTATTATAGCAATCTCGTTTCTAGTCCAAAGAAATCGCACTTATTATTATAACAATCCATTTTCTAGTCCAAGGAAAGCTAATTTCTTATTATAATAATCCATTTCTTAACCCAAGGGAACTGAACGTTTTAAATTTCCCAATGTTAAAATATTAAAATTTATGAAACCTGTATATATATATATTCAAAATATTAAACATCCGCGAACGAACAAAGTTTTATAACACAATTAAATCTATATTCGAACCGTTGTGAAAATCACTTTACATCTTCTAACGTGGTTAAGGCAGTAGACTCCTAATTCGAGAGTCCCGGGTGCAAATCCCCGTCACACCAAACATGTTCGCCCTTTCAGCTATGGGAGGTGTTATAATGTGACGGTCAATCCCACTATTCGTTGGTAAAAGAGTAGCCCAAGAGTTGGTTGTGGGTGGTGATGACTAGCTGCCTTCCCTCTAGTCCAGTAGTTCTTAACTTGGGGGTCGTTTGAAGTTTCTCGGGGATTCACGGAAGGTTTAGGAGTTATTGGGGAAATCACGGAGCAGTTTGTAGTTTTTGTGGCAAGTGCCTGTAACTGCCCATCAATGAGAAATACGTTGAAGTGCGGCAGCTGAACTGCGTCAAGATGCTTGTTGCGCAACCACCTGTCTAATTTTGAGTAAAAATTTACATATATTACAACGTTTTGAATTGCCTAAATTTTTAAACTATATAATATTAATACATCGAATTTAAAATTTAGATGTCAAAGTTTCCATCGTATGTAGTATATTTTCTCATTATATATATATAATATATCAACCCTCACACTCAGTGAATATGTAGGTTTTGTATGATGTTCAGTAATTCCATGGATTTTACATTTGTTTAACACTTGTAGCATTTATCAAGGTCATTTATTTGTAACATTTTTCAATAAATTAGGATCTTTATATAGTTTTGTTTTATTCTACCTTTACGCAAAGTTCACCATTACAAAAATTATTATAGGGGTCACGGTAATACCCTGGAGAGTCTCAGGGGGTAAGACGATGAAAAAGGTTAAGAACCACTGTGAGTCTAGTCTTACACTGCTAAATTAGGGACGGCTAGTGCAAATAGCCCTTGAGTAGCTTTGCGTAAAATTCAAACCAAACCAACGTGATTTGTCATGTCACCTGCTTTAATCTAATATATTTGGTACAGTCATTCAAATATTTTAATTTCACATCTTATTTCGTTACAAACACCCTACTGCTTTACAATGTTTGTACTTAGATTTGTTAAGTTACAGAATTAAGCACTCGACAATCATATAGCAAAATAATCCTAAAGCGAATATTTCAAACGGTGTTAATAATTTCTTTTGCCCCACATCTCTTGTTCACTTTTCTCTGTTTCTCTTTCTCTGTATATACATATATATATGTATAATTTCTAAAATTATAAACCGGGTTTCGATACCCATGGTGAGCAGAGCACAGATAGCCCTTTGTGTAACTTTGTGCTTAATAGCACGTTGACGTATATATGGAATAATATATTTTTTTTCCTGATAGCAGCCCTTATCCAGGTAAAAATGTAAGCAAACGTAAATAAGATTAGAATATATAACCTCTATCTAACTTTTGAACCACCCTCTATGTGTGGTATGTAATTTGAATATAATGTCATGCCTTTTGTAAGGTCCATACAGGTATCAGAAATTGTTTCCGAAACTGATAAGCCTAGTAATTGATAATGACGGTGTATATGCTGACAAGTTAAGCTGAAAGGTACGTTATGGATATTAGGTAACGCAAACAAGCGTATATATTCAGCAGTAGACAACTTTATCTAAACAACAGCAAAAGGTAACCTGTAACGACATGAAGCTGAAGTAAAACAAACATTGATAAAATGGTTGGTTGTTTACTTCATTTTCGTGTTCTCGTTATTACATTAGAACGATTGAAGGTGTTATGATAACACACTCAGGTACATTTCAAATTGTAGTGATTATTTCGAGCTGTTTTTGGTCTTTATAACGTTTCCGATAAGCATAGCAATTCATTTTGATATTATTTTAGACAGGCGTGATTGATTTGTTTGCAATTAAGCACAAAGCTACACAATAGGCTATCTGTGCTCTGCTCACGAGGGGTATCGAAATGTGGTTTCTAGCGTTGTTACTCCGCAGACATACTGCTATGCCACTTGAGGGCGCTGATAGAAACAATTTACAAATGTTTGGAAAATTAAGAAGAGTTTTTCAAAGTACCTAAAAAGTTATTCCATGAAAATGTTCTCCTGAGTTTCAGAAACAAAGATCTTGTCCCATATTTCTTCAGTTTAAGGTTGTCAGAAATGGTGTCCCCTAAATAAAACAAACAATTAAGCACTAGATGTACTTCCGCAGGGTCCAGGAAAGTGTCCTGTTTCAAAAATAAATAAACCCAGAATTAAGAGTAACATATATTTTTATTTCTGATCCTGAAGTTCATATATCATGCTGTGTTGTAGCCTACAGAGTATGTAATTCTTCTAGTAATTCGTGAGATGTACCCGCTTCAATAACATCACGACAGTACAAATTGTAACGTTAAGTGTCCCTTGTGTAACGTAATTTTAGTGTCTAATGTTTGACAAACAACACACTATTGTATAATAGTGCGAGTGCTTAAAACAGGTGATCCCTCCACTAGGTCTTCGGCCCCTTTCAGAAAAATCAACGGAAGAAATGTACCAAAAAGATCTGACCAATGGGCTCGCACTATGGGTTTTTACCTGCACTCCCAAGGGTTCACCAACTGGTTCTAGTATATTCACTTACGATCAACCATTACCAAGATAGTTTGTTTTTTATCCTGGTTTTGAAAGTGACTCTACAGACTGCTTTTGATAGCTTAAATGCCACTAAACGATAAAATCTTGGGTTCTATTTCTCGCAGTAATAGCTTAAAACAGACACGGTTCACAATGGCAAACTCCCTCGTTCTCATACGTTCGTACTTAACATAACCAGGGTATAGTTACCACCAAAGTTTAGAATAAACGAACTTTCACTTTATTCCTATTTTAAAAGTTTCACTCCTCTAATAAAAAAAAATCTAATTAAAAATTCTCTTATACAGAACCTTTAAGATATCGGGAAATTAAAAAAATTTGAAGCCTCTGCGAACATTAAACAAATGCTTAGAAGAAATTATTTTCTGTTGTCGCTTCTAAATAGAACAGTCTGGTATGGCCAGGTTAAGGCGCTCGACTCATAATTCGAGAGTCGCGGGTTCGAATCTCTGTCACACCAAACAGACCCACCTTTTCAGCCGTGGGGGCCTTATAAAGTGATGGTGAAAGAGTATCCCAAAACTTGGCGATGGGTGGTGATAACTAGCTGCCTTCCCTCTAGTCTTACACTGCTAAATTAGGGACAGCTAGCGAAGATAGCTCTTGTGTAGCTTTGCGCAAAATTCAAAACAAATTAATAGAATAATCCATAAAAAACAACTAAACACTCCATCCGCTGTCGTGTTTGATAAACAAAAAAACTGTTACTTTAGTCATACCCTACTTAGGTATCATTTCATACTTGGTTAACAAGATAATTGTGAAATATCCACAAATTCATTTAAATGTGACTTTGAAAACATGGTTCAGGTAAATAAGATTCTTTAACTTTGAAGGAAAACAACATTCGTTGAATTCTCTCGCCAGTGGTATACGAGTTCGTATACAACCAGGCACAACAGGAATATATCGAATCAACCAAACCAGTCTCTGCAGATGAATAAAAGAATAACATAATGTTAAGCCTTACAACACCAGTACTATTACCAACTACTTTCTAAGCCTATTTCCAGTTACTTCAACGTTACCTCTGTTCCCGGGACGAATTCCACCTTAGAGTATCAGAATGTATTTTTATTGAGCTAAAAAAAACCCAGCTCTTAAACAAAAGATTAGCGCGTTACCACTGTATCTTCAAATGTGAACATATATAGAAGAGGACACGAACTTCGATCATTGTTAGAAATGAGGACTAATAAAAGGTTTTTTTCTTTATAATGCATTAACTTAAACTGTTCCGTTTTCAAACAACCAAACGTTTTAAGAATTAGATTTAGAAACATATATATTACTGAGATACTCGTTGACAATAGGATGGTAACAAAAAAATAAACATATCAAGAGTCAACAGCAACATTACAAGTGTTGTACGAGGTAACAGAAACAATACGAAGACCTGTGTAAGATGTCATTACCACAGAAACCTGATGAAGTGTTGTTGTCCAGAATATTGTTTTCGTGTTGTCAATAAATATATTTTAATTTCGCGAGTTTTTCACCATTAATTTATATTCTATTTTATTTTGCTTTCGGTTATTTCTTCGCCTTAGCAATTATTTTATTAGTAGAACTAAGGTTTGTTTGTTTTTTTCATTTCGCGCAAAGCTACTGGAAGGCTATATGCACTAGCCGTCCCTAATTTTGCAGTGTAGGACTAGAGGGAAGGTAGCTAGTCATCACCACCCACCGCCAACTCTTGGGCTACTCTTTTACCAACGAATAGTGGAATTGACCGTCACATAATAACGCCTCCACGGTTGAAAAGGCGAGCATGTTTGGTGCGACGGGAACTCGAACCCGCGACCTTCGGATTACGAGTTGAACGCCTTAACCTACCTGGCCATGCTGGGCCAAAGAACTAAAGGGACAACGGTAAATCTACGGACTTACGCTTCTAAAATCTAGGGTTCGATTTCTCGTGGTATATCCTACAGGTAAACCAATGCAGCTTTACTCTCAAATACATACACACCCATTCATTATCTGTAAAAAGGCTGAAAATATACAAAAACTTTGTAAGCTACGTTTATCAAAATTAAATATTTTCACTATTTCAACTTTCAACTTATCAACACTATGAAAGAATTATAAACAAGTTTTAAAACCGGTTGATTCTAGTTACATCTTAACCACTTAAGTCAGATAGTTTTATCAGTTACCATATAAATTCTCCGAATTGCACGTTTTTTTAACCAATTTTCGCCACACCCACACAAGGTAATCCTGAGATAACCGGAATAACCCGCAATGATCTGGATGTATTCATTTCCGTCTTGAAAGATAATTCTCCTGGCGCATGTTTGCTGAATATTTCAGTGCAGGTTTGGTTGTTAGTTGACTTAATGTCCCATAGATAACAACCATGGAAGCATGCGATTGTTCTCAAAGACAAGAAATTCAACAAAAACTCAAACACTACTTCGCTTGACCAATAGCAACTGAAGCCTAATTGGCACAGTAAAGTGTAATTTGGAGCTCCTAATCGTGTGATGTTTATCACACTGGTGTTGATAAAAAGAGTTAAGCGAGTTCAAAGCCTTTTTTTTTAATTTCGCGCAAAGCTACACGAGGGCTATCTGCGCTAGCCGTCACTAATTTAGCAGTGTAAGTCTAGAGGGAAAGCAGCAAGTCATCATCACCCACCTCCAACTCTTGGGCTATTCTTTTTTAAGGAATAGTGGGATTGACTGTCACATTATAACGCCCCACGGCTGAAAAGGTAAGCATGTTTGGTGTGGCGGGGATTTGAACCCACAACCCTCAGATTACGAGTCGAGCTCCCTAACCACCTGTTAATGCCAGGCCTCAGTCTCTCTTTTTTCTTATGTTTAGATGCCATTTTATAACAAAACGAGAATAAAACATTGTGCACAGTTATCCTTTAACCAGTTAACTAATATTTAATGAAATTTCACAAGTAATCTTTATAATCGTATAATAGGCCTTTTTGTCAACAGACAGCAGAAAATCATTTCAGTTAAGTCGTTGCTGTTCAATTGGCGGGGTTTGTTTTTTTCAATGACACTGTAGGATCATAACAGTATACATAACTTTAAAATAAAATATATCTTATGTTTTGCTATTGGGTCGAACTTGGCTAAGAGGTTAACGTACTGAAACTTTGAATATGAGAATTGAGGGTTCGCAGCTCCTTTGCCGCAAAAATAATGAATAAAAAGGTGCGCACTTAAAGGCGCTGGATACATAATAGGAGTGACTGTCAAATCAAATTATTTGGTCAAATAAGAGTTTTTGTTGTTAGTAGTTAAGTACAAAGCTACACAAAGAGTTATCTGTGCTCTGTTCATCAAGGGGAATTAAAACCTGGTTTCTAGAGTTGTCTAAAGTTTGATTAGATGCTGTTGACTAACTAGTTGACTTCATCCTAGATTGTTAATTCCAAATTAGGAATGGTATGTCTTGTTCTGCAATACTTCCTGGTACCACTTTCAACCTATAATTGGGTATTTTATTCTTTTAAGTTTATAATGTTACGGTTCACCACATGTACGATCTTCATTATTATTTTACATGTTAAAGTTCAAGACGTTATAGGTTGCACATGATTTTATAAAACCATAATTTCACCTTATTCTTAATCAGTCTGCTCCATTTAATGCGAGGCTCCGGCATGGCCAGGTGGTTAAGGCACTCGACTCATAATCTGGGGGTCGCGAGTTCCAATTCCTGTTGCACCAAACTTGCTCGCCCTTTCAGCTGTGGGGGCGTTATAATGTGACAGTCAATCACACTATTCTTTGGTAAAAGAGTAGCCCAAGAGTTGGCGGTGAGTGATGATAACTAGCTGTCTTCCCTCTAATCTTACACTGCTAAATTAAGGACGGCTAGAGTAGATAGCCCTCGTGTAGCTTTGCGCGAAATTCAAAACAAACCAAACCAATTGATGCAACCGTGCCAATTCTTAGGCGTTCATATAGAGAATTAAATACATCATATTAAAACGATTCGGAAAATGCAAATTAGTAAGTCAAGTGAAAATCACAGTCATTATAAAATCCTTTACAAAACCGTGTATGAGAATGCATTTTGATATTATTTCGTGTTTCGCAAGTAGTGAGATGCAATATCAAAAATTAAGCACTTTGGGGACAAAACTGGAACTTTCCGACACACACTATTCATACATTCAGATCTTAGAATTTCTAAGACGTAAATACCTTTTTTCACTTATTAAAATTTGAAAACAAAATAACATGGGTCAGCTTGGGACGCCAAGGATCAACCAGAAAGAGACCTGTAATAATTAAGTCTCATGCGCACAAGTCGCTTCAACTGCATATATGCTCAACTGTCGGATACCTCGAACAACGGAAGAATGATTAATCAAGAGTTCAGGCTATTCCATAAAAAGACGTAGTGGTTAAGCTCCTGAATGCAGCATCTATGGATTTTTGTGCTATCACACTGTTGAAACGGACATTTGAAAGTCTTAGAATAGTTATGCAGTGAAAAGCTAAAAGGACATGCTTTGCATATGACAACTTTGAGAAAAGGTCTCTTATAATAAAAAGTGCGCTACAGAACTATTTTAAAATGTATGTTCGTCAGATAGAGCATGAATGGACGTGACGACATGGACTGTAACGACGTGACTAGGACAGAAAATCGTTTTACACGCTTAATATTTCTCAATTTTCAATTCTGAGCCAAACTACCAAAAGTGAATATATGAGCTTTAAATAATTTACAAAATTAAAAGTGGGTGATAAAAATTTTAAAAAAATAATTCAGGAACATCAAGCTAAGTCTATCTTAAAATCAATCATAACTTACGACTCCATCTTATTGTGCCACATATGTTTATTTTCTTCTTTTATTTCTATAACCAAGCACTTGAGGAATATTTTAAAGTCACAAAAAGGTTACGCTCCTTTACTAAGAGTTTAACGGAGATAAGCATTTTGCCAACAGAGGACCAGGATTTAGAAGAATATCGCACTTTAAAATTAGAGGAAAGACATAATCCATCCTACTACCCTTTACAGGATATTGTTCATTTGCAAAATTACAAAAGAAAATATCCTCTTTAACTAGTAATCAGCCACTTCTGATTCCAATATTCTGGAGAATGGAGGTTGGCTGTTTTCCTGAAAAACACTAGAAACCTTTCACTGAAAGCTATCGTCTTTTACAGCGGGTTATCTGCTGTGTCCACTGAGGGGAATCAAACCCCTGATTTTAGCGTTGTAAATCCGGAGACTTATCGCTCTCCCAGCATGGGATTGTACAGTTTATTTGTCTCACAGTTTTGCACAAAGCTAAAGATGATTCCTATCAGTCTGATAGTCTGTGGTTCACGTCCCGTTGCCGCGAAATCGCCTTTCGTACTTTGGGGCCACTATTCGATTAGGGAAGCCTAAGAGTTTGCGGAGGTTGCTGTTAACTAGTTGCCTTCCC
Organism: Tachypleus tridentatus; assembly: GCF_004210375.1. Taxonomy (NCBI): domain Eukaryota; kingdom Metazoa; phylum Arthropoda; class Merostomata; order Xiphosura; family Limulidae; genus Tachypleus; species Tachypleus tridentatus. The sequence continues at coordinate 213,056,560 of NC_134837.1, forward strand.
TCTAGTCTATCACTTTCAAATTATGGACGGGTAACTTTTTTCACCTATTCAAATTAATGAACGAACAAAGTTTTGTTGCGCGAAAGGCATTTTCTTACACCACCAAAAAAATTAAATTTATATATTAATAAAACAACCACTGATCAAATGAAGATCTGAATTTCATTATAACTTCACAACATTTTGATCATTTTTCAGAGAGACACTTTCACTGCCATAATAAAATAAAAGATTAACTGCTAAGACAAATTATTATTTTTCTTTGCCCCGTTGTATTACTAAAAATAAACGCAAGTTTTGTTTAGTTTAACTACAACAGACAGTTTATAAAATGACTAAAAATATAACGGTAAAAAACAAAGCTGAAATAAGAACTAGACGAGAAATCATTTTATTTATCTGAGTGTGTAACTCGTTACTAAACTTATGTAATATGTCTGTTACGACTTGGGTCATATTAACCCGTTACAATTTCAAATGAATTTAAATAGCGTTGAGTTGATAAAATATCTTTTCTTTGCACATATTTTAATATTTTGTTTTAGATCTTAGAAATTATTGCATATTATCATTGTAATAAACTGGAAGATATATTTGCATCATGAAATTATAGAAACCAATGCATGGTCATTTAGACTAGAGAAAACTTAAACGTTACTCCAAATGTACCCTCCATCCTCGTTTAAAACAGTATATTTTGGTTATAAAGGTTATATCTGAATCAGTCAGTATACTCACAGCAAACAAATGGCAAGTTGTCACGGAAAGCCCAATAGCCAAAGGAGCAGATCCGGTGACGTCTAATCTGTTGTCGTCACAAACAGAGAACACTGTAAAAACCAGGATGAAAGTTATAGAGATCTCTACAATACATCCTTGATAGGATTTAAATGCGCGTGAATTGTGGTGGCCCCTAATGACCCCTGCTGCTTCGTAGGGGTCAGTGCCTTTAAGACCGCTGCTCCTGTAATGGCGCCCAAGCACTGAGCACTAACGTAAAAAACAGCTCGAATAAAAGAACATTTTTTGGTAACTAAAAAAGCCAACGTGACAGCAGGATTGATGTGTCCACCACTGACGTGGCATATGGCCTGAACCACAGTACCTACAGTTAATCCGAAAGCTAAAGCTATCTGGACTATAGTTGGCTTATAGTTTTCGTCCCAGCCGGAGATACAGGAACCGCAGCCCACAAGCACCAAAAGCGCTGTTCCGATGAACTCAGCTAAGAATGATTTCCATAACGTGCTTCTGACGGTAAGTTCGTCAATTCCACAAACCGCTCGAAACTTTCGAACGTGCCCCATTCTGCAAGATTTGCTCAAAATTGATCAGTGGCGTTAAGAATGCAATCGCAAAGACGTTCCACCAGTTACAACTTTTTTCTTATAGGGTAGTATTATTAGCTTTTTTTCTTTTTTTTTACTGTGAGCTAAAAACAGACCAATCAGGGAGCGACAGTCGTTTCAGCCGTAGGTAAACGGTCCGATATCTGACGTCATATGTACTCCTAGAAACGCTCATTCCCTGTAAATTCCGGAGATGCCACAAATGATATATCAAATATAATAAGATTTTAATAAGTGAACGAATTTTCAGACGAAACTACATACAGTAAGACGTAGCTTATTAGTCAGATTCACTCAACCTACATTACAAACCGAGTAAGGCTTCCAAATATCTGTATTTCTAAAAAGAAAGTCAACTGGCGAGGGAAGTTTGCCAACAAAAAAAAAACGCCTCCGCTCGCATGTGCAAAGAGCTTTCTAAAACGCGAATGACGACAAATCACGTTATAAAACACACTAAAAGATTTGGTATTAGCGATAAGCAATCAGATCTTTTGAGTGAGTCGTCATCCCCCCCACGTGGCAGTGAGTTGTTTATAATGTTTACAATAAACCTGGTCTAAGTCGGACACAGACAGAAATATCTAAAGATGGATGCTGCTTTAATAGGAGGAATAATAATAGTATATGACTGAACTACAATGCTGGGTCGGGGAGCATGTCCCCATAAGAAAATATTACTATCTTCATTGAAATTGTACGTTTTAATAATATTGTTTTGTTTCTTTGTTTATTAATAAGCACAAAGCTACACAGTCAGCTCTGACTTACTGCTATCTAAGACTTTTTTTACTAGTCTCAAGTATGGTTTGAATATATATATATATGCAACTTAAGAGATGCGATACAATCATCCCCTCAACCTACACGTATAGCTGTGAAAGATTAAAACAATCACAATAGGAGTGACATCTCAAAAACCAAAACAATACAAGTGCCATTCCTACAATCTTGTTTGTACTGTTTTTGAAGAAGATATATTACCCATCGTTACACTTATTTTCTTTGTTGAAAAGTTTTATTTACTTGTAGAATAACGTGTCTTGATTGAATTGTATGTCTTGATAAAATGTCGTATCTTAATAGAATGAGGTACCATGAGCGAATGACATACTTTGACAGAATAGCGTATTTTAATAAATTGAGATAAAATGACGTATCTTTAATAATAATTACTTCACAAATCGGTCAGTATTAGTAGGTTTAGCATGATCTGGTGATTAGAACATTCGACTTGCAATCCACGGGCTGCAATTTCAAATTCCGTCATTGACCATGTTTACCATTTCATCCGTGGGAGCATTATAATGTGACAGCTTATCCTACTTTTAGTTCGAAAAAAAATAGCGCAAGAGTTGATGGTGGGTGATTCTCCATTAGGGACAAGTAGCTTTTCGCGAAATTCCAGAAACAAACATTATAAGTAATTTTTTGTAAACTAGCTGGAGTTCCCGCTCCCCGAATGGAAGTTACATACATTCATAGTTAAAGAAATACTGTCTTAAGACATGAGAAAAAACTGCTTCCCTTACATTTTATTGTGAAAAACTGCAAAACACAAAATATGAAACGGCAAATTCGCTTGTATTTCCGCATACCCCCAACAAACCTTCAAGTCAAATTTGATGAAATTCATCAACAGTGGACAAAGTAGTAGTCAAAGACACAAAAACGCCCTTACAAACCAAAAATGCAAAACTGAAAATTTGTATGTACCCCTGTATGGACATAATGAGCATCCATACCAATTTCAGTGAAGATCCATATACAGCCTGCTAATTAATTAACAATTAATAATGGGCATACCACAAACAATAGGCAGTACTACTGTATTTATATAGATTGCATCAAAAACACAAGTACATCATCTTTTGATAAAACGGTAAAAAATGCAAAAACACTATTGTTGCCTGAACAAACACCAATATTCTTGTTTTCATATTTAATTTCATTAACAGTTTTAATGAAACAATGAATAAAATAGATCCGGAACGTGTTACTAGATTTATTTTCGACCAATGGCAGTACACTATCGAAATTACCTGAATAGTTACTTTGGTCAAAATTGTTTTCTCAAGACAGCTGGTATGGGTATTAATACTTTAATTAAAATAAAGTACAGAACAACGTCACGATCTCCTCCAACTTTGCTGATCTTATTGTCAATAGTAATTTGTAAAGCTAGTATGTATCATAATGTTCTGTAAGTAACATTCACAACCGTACATACAAGATCTCTACTGGACTATCACATAGAAAGCCACTTAACACCACTTTTGAAGAGTTTGGGATTCATAACTCAACTGTTTCTATTATCAGTAGTATTGACAACAAATCTTTTCTTAAGAATTTCAATACAACTCATATTGAAACATTATATTTTGTTTTTATCTGTCGTATGGAAAAACCTATGCCAACAGAATATTTAAATTTTACACGTTTGTTATGTGACATTTATTTCCTGGAAGTCATGGTTGCTGGGAATTGTTTAGATGCAATAAAATGTTCCCCCTAGTAGTACCGATACTTGTGTAGCCTTGCGCTTAAACTACAAACAAACATAGTTGTGTGTCGCTACACCAGGCACGTTTATTTCTACAGAAAAAAAAGGTTAATCTATCAATATTTACACTTGACGCCTACTTTACGCGTTCTTACTATAATTATTTTTATTTAATTCTGCGAAGAGAGAAAAACATACTTCTTGATGAATAAGTTACAGCTAATGAAAGTATTTATCGCCATCTAGTGGCTGAAACAAAATCCACTAAAAGTGGAATAGTGCTACTGGAATCTTTCAGAGTTTGTTTCCCACACTTGCAAGCTGTCACTGTTTTTTCGAAACTTTTATTCAGTGTTTCCAAGCATGTTTTTAACCGTAACGTAATATAGCAATCACTAACTTATAAGGTAAACCTTGTATATTAAAACGATAGAAATAAATCTCCAAATTAATTTCCAGATTTTTTTTCACATTCAAATAGCTCATCAATAAGAAACAAAATATGACGAAAGAAGGTTTATTACGAACTATAGTAGCTTTGGAAACACTTGATCCTTTGGACGAGAGAGTATGTAGGTGACGACGTCGCAGGTATCTTCAAATATCCATTTTCAGGTGTGATGATGATGAAACTTGGAAATATTTCGTCTACTATTAGGCACGGACGTCCGAAACGGGAACCAAGATGGCACTTCCTCCACCTGAGAAATAAGTAAAATATTCCTATCTATACTCATTCACAATATGTGCATGATTTTTAGTCACTTCACAGTCTCATACTATTCTGCCCCACTTGAAAAACTTTAATCCACGAAAGAAATTATGCGGACGCCTTTGCTGCTGTAGATGTTAAACATACAACATCTGGTTTTCTTCTTACTTTTTGGTTGGGAAGCTAATTATGAGTTGATTGTGAAACAGACAACATCTGGTTCTTCTTCTTACTATTGGGGAGGGAAGTTAATTATGAGTTGGTTGGTTTTAGAAGGTGAGAAAATAGAATACCAAACAAGCTGCATAGCTGTCAAGGATAACGGCAGATACTGTTTAACGAATTATCCGTCTTCATGTCTATTAGCTGAGGAACCGCATACGAGGTCGAGCCCACCCCCGCTCCACCCTCATGGCTTAATGAAAAGCTAAAAAAAACTGTCTTCGATACCTACCATGTGCACGGTACAGTTAGCCCATTCTGTTCTTTTGTGCTTAACGACAAACAAATAAATTACTTGGGGTCACGGTTAAATTACTAAATAACCTGCCGACCTAGCTGCAGCAAGAGAAAAAGCTGGAGAAGGTGGAGAGATTATACATAGCCAGCCTGCGCAAGCAAAAGCTTTAGTGTTTCTGACTTTCTTAAACAAATATTTTTCTAATTTTTAAAAACGGTTTTGATTGATAGCATGTGAGAATTCGTATAAAAAATGTTATCAAACATTTAGCAGGAAGGCAAAGTGAAATTAGTATAGTTTGGTTTTGGGATATTTGAATTTTTTTAGATGTTATGCAAAGAAACAATGTGGGCATGCATCTGTATTTCATTAGAGAACGTAACTAGTGAGTATGGTTTTCTGGAAATATTCGTTTGCGGATCCAAGTGTTTTATTTAGCGTGTGTTTCGACCACAATCACCATATGAGGTAGGGTTAAATAGTAGTCCAAACAATTTAGATGTTATTAGTAGAAGAAATACTTGCATCGTGTAAGATGAAGGAAATGTTTTCTTTCAAAAAAAAATTAGTTAATTTGTGTTTTAAAATGATATATTGGAACTTGAGGGTTTATGAAATCTTCCCACTTTAAACACCAGGCAGAATATTCTAATAAAGACCATGTACGGGTTTCGTAATCTACACCATACCCGTATGATTTAATCTATAAAAAAAGTTATCAAAGTCGAGGAAGTGGACGTCATTGACGTGTGTGAAGTAGAGAGACTGATGACTTTGATTTGTTTGTTTGTTTTGAATTCCGTGCAAAGCTACGCAAGGGGCTTTATGCTCTAGTTGTTCCTGTAACGGATGTACTGTTATACATTTATTTTAATACCTACATTTATTTCAATTTGATGAATGTGACATGTATTGCTGGATGTTTATTGCGTAAGTCCCGTCTGTTCCCTAATTTGTAGAAGATTCTCGAGAGCAATGATCAACAATATATGGTTTACCAAAACACTAGCGTGTCTTTGAACGTTGTTGAACATTCGAGAATCTCGCCTTAAGGTATATAAACCGACGCGCTGAGAGACATTTATTATTATTGATTAGCTACAGTCAGTATAATATGAGCCTCGAAAAGTATAATTGTCGTTAACTACAGATATGTGACCAGGAACGTTTCTAGATTTCGAACGTTACAGTGAACTAACTTCGGGCGTTAGCATTTCTACGAACACATTATATATCTTCGTCAGTAAAAAGTTAGCTTCTAAGAGGCGTGAAGCCAACCAAGCTAGCTAATTTAAGCGAAATGTAACAGTATTAAGTCAGAATCAATTTGATCGTCGTGTACCTTTATCATCAATAAAATATTTAGTTCCAGACAACAGAAGAAGACCCAGTATAGTTTGTAAATTTGTAAAACTCATGTATAAAAACTATTATTTGTGATAACTGTTATTATAATTGTTTTGTTATTTGTATATTAAAATATACTCTTGTTAAACAGAAAATTGTGTATATCAGTCTTGTCGGTAAATATCATAAATTTTATACATATTAAGATCTAACTTTAAAATTAAAATATCCGGCTATTTGAAATCGTAATACTTAACGTACATAGCACAATAAATCGAAGACTTGTCCTAGGTAAATCGTAATACGTAACATTCGTAATTTAGTTGTGAGAGACTGGACGAAAGGCAGCTACCGCCTACCACGTATTATTTGATTTCTCTTAAGCCAGCAATTAATGGGATTGCCAGAAACATTATAACGCCTCTACGGCTGAAAGGACAAGCATGTTCACTGACAGGGAATTGAGTTCGCGACCTGCAGGTTAAAAGCCGAGCGCCGTAATCGCCAGACCATGACAGATCTTAACTGGTTACTGATCCTCACTGAATACCAGCAAGCGATTTAAAAAACTATGATTTGTTTTGAGCGTAGCTAATCGTTTATTAAGGAACTTCGATAATCAGCGATTTGAAAATGAAGTGTTTTCCAGTTGCTGTTGTTTTTGGGTTTCTTTTTTTTTGTAATTTTCGTCGAGTAATGAGCAATTACTCTCATTACAATTACTTCATAACATGAAGATCTTCTGTGTGAGAATCTATTTTAAATTCTTTATCTGGATTTTTAAAGCAAGTTAGTATATAAAAATCAACCAATACGACATTTCTGAATAATGAAACTGATCCTACAAGTTGCTGGTTGTTTTCTGTTGTTGTTTGTTTGTTTTTTGTAGTTTCACAATGACTTATTAAAATAAACGCCCTCAAAATACGTATTTTCTCGAAATTGTTTCATTTTCTGTTAATTATGTGGTAAAACTAAGGCATTAAAACTCAAAACTGCTTTTCATGCCAAGTTTTACTTTTATCTTATTAATAGTTTACTAAGATTTAGATTTACCTATAGTTTATCGAAATATGATTCTTAATGTAACTTATCCATTTTACTGTGCGAGTGTTGTTGTTTTTTTCTCACGACCTTATGGTTAGGACGCTTGCCTCGCAATTTGTGTGCGCGGGTTCGAATCCCCCTTCACCGAACACGCTCTCCCTTTCAGCCATGGAACTATAAAAAACTCATTATTCGTTAGTAAAGAATAGCGAAAGAGTTGTGGTTGTTAATGGTGATTGGCTTCCTTTCTGTTAGTCTACCAGTTCAGAACTAGAGACGGGTATTGAAAATAGCTTTAGAGTAATTGTGCGCGAAATTCAATAAACAAACACGTTTTTCTGTAACCTGTACAGAATATTATTTCGAAGTTCTGTGAAGCTTACAATCCTGAATAATTAATCTCTAACATAAAAAAAATTTCAGTGACACTGTCAACACTTTTATTTTAAACATGGAACTTAAAGAAGTAAACTTATTACTACATTGTATAATGGTAAATTAGTTTTAGTTATTGGCATAAGATGGCGCTACATAAATAAAATCTGAGTTTCAAGATTTTTAAATTCTGAGTTGTTTTATAGTTGCACATGGCAGAGCAATCGATCATCACTGTACCTCAATTGTGAAATTATACCATAGATAAATGTTATTCACACAAGTTCCCTGGTGAGTCAGCCGTATGTTTACGGCCTTAACAACGTCGCACTGGCAAAAATAAAAGTTTATGTTTCTCAGTAGCTCGGCAGTAAATCTGAAGGGTATTAACAAACTTATCTGTATACTGCACTTGCACATATTTTTCATTATTCTATGCTCATAGAATGTTGTGCCTGATTCTGGTTTTACGCTTTTAGAACTTGAGCAATTTTGTCAAAGGCGTAAACTTTTTTTTGAGAAAATTGTAATTTGGAGAGTGCAATTCATACAGGAACGAATCTAGGCCCTTTACAGCCCCCGTGCAATACTGCGATGCTGGTGGTGGTTCTTCCCAACTGGAAAATACTTGACATTGGTAATGGTTAGTCTCTTGTTGTTGACGGTGTTTAGTCTTGGAGGAGTTACAAGTACCAATATACTGACTACTAAGTCTGGATCTGTTGTAGTTATTGGACAACACACATGCAAATTTCTTTTCCTTTGGGTGAGAATAAATATTGTAATTCGCGTGTATGTTCTAAGCAATCATCTTCAAAATAAAATTCCTCACACCTGTTAGAAAAACTGGAAGGACCCATTAGCAACGGGAACAGGTGACGTACTTGAGGAATTCAGGCTTAATAAGAAAGACCTGATATCCAAAATTTTCATTGCAGGTGGCAATTAAAACGCTTATAAAACTATCATAGAAAAGCTTCATTACGGACAAGGAGTACCAAAATAGAATGTTTCAATCGTATTGTTAGATGTTACGCTAAAACTCCTTTCGACATAGCGATATAAAATATACTATTTGCTACCAACCAGGAATTTATCTGGTTGAAAATATATGTACCCCATAATCGATAACCAGCAGACACAAGAAAAAACGTTTTACTAGCCGTTAAAAAAACACTTCAAAAATGGTCCTTTAAAGAGTATAAAAAATCGACCATTAAAGACACTCTTAATTTATTCACACACTGCTTTAACGAGACAGTTTCCATGGCATTCGTGATGACGAGAAATCCACTTGAAGTAAAAATGTATCTCAGGATGGCTGGTATGGGTATTTACACTTTTACTAATAAAGCAGAGAACAATGTTTCGACCTTATTCAGGTTAACATTTACTTAGTTATTTTGATATCTAATTTTTTTAAAATATCTGATAGTATAATCTGTTAGTGATATAAAATATATATTATATACTGTAACATTTTTGTGTATTTCCATATATGGTTTTTTCTTATTGATTAATGATACTTTTGTTCTATTGCAGTTGATGCATTTTGTACAAGCATTCCATTTTTTTTTGTCTTCCTTTCAAGTACCACATTTTTTGTTGTTAAAATCATTACATATTTAAAACATTTAGTTCGTGATTAAAATTAAGTTGAATTGTAATTCCTCAACACCAGGTAGTTTGTCTTAATTTCCGACAAGATAAATACAATGTATAAATTAGCTATTCGTTTACTTTACTTTAATAAGTGATATCTAGCACAGACTTTTCAAATAATATTGCTTTTACCATTTATTGTATCTATAAGAGTGTTGCCTTTATCACTCATTATAGCTACAACAATACTGCCTTTCCCATTCATTGTTTATGTAACAATATTGCATTTACCATCCATTGTTACTATAACAATATTGTCTTTTCCACTAATGGTAATTATAGCAATATTGCCTTTATTCTACATTGTTACTATAGTAATATTTACTTAACTACTCATTGTAACTAATACAATATTACCTTTACCAACACTTTCTGATTATAATAGTATTGTCTTTGCTGCTCATTGTATCTTTAACAACATATTTTATTATTTACTTTCATAGGGAAAATCCTGATTAAACACAACAGTAAAATAGAAGGTGGGCCAAAAATGACGAAATATTCTCTTGAAACAAGGAAATATTTTTAAAGTAGGTAAAAGTGTTACTACCTCCGTCATTATGCAAAAAAGGTAAAAGTTTCAAGAAAACAAACTATATGAAGGTATTTTCCACGAAGTTAAAAATTCACTTAATTCGCAAACTTTCTAAAGTTTGGGAGAAAAATCTGTGTATTTATGTTTGTTTCAATTATTTTAATGACAGACTAAAGGAAAAGCTAGTCAATAGCACCCACCGCCAATGCTGGAGCTACTCTAACTGCTTCTCTTATAACCCTTCCAAGGCTTTAAAATGCGAATTTCATGTCTCTTCTGATAATGTCTTTATATGTATCTCCAAATTCGTGTCCATTCTGATCTTTGTCGGTATTCTGAGGTGAATCGAGCCCCTGATTTTAGCGTTGTAAATCCATAGACTTACCGCTGTACTAGCGGGTGGCTAGAAAAAGAGATATATTCTTTCGTCTAAATCTTTTTTTACGTACATTAAATAAGCTCTTTTGAAATAGCTTTGTTGGGCTTACGGGGGGTGGTAATTTCTTACAAATTAATATACTTCTGAGGATACTACTCTATATAAATAATTGGGTATAAATGCATAAGTAATCATGGTAAATAACAATCAATAAAAAATAATAATAATTATTAAGCCTAAATTATAGAAAGAGTGCGATCTAAGATTTTATAATAATTTAGTAAAGTTATGTTGTTATCATTTCACTTTAAATTGTACCTATTTTTAAGTATTTATTTAAAACACAAGCCAAACTACATTAAATAGCTACGTTCGTGTGTAATTATTTTGAGACCTTCCTCAGCACACCGGACTAAGCCATAGCGTGCGAGATAATTTCCAATAAATTTTATTATTGTATTAATTATGTAAAATAACTCAATAAAGTATTTATTAATTTTAAAAAATGTCTGATTTAAGCAAAAAGCTAAACAATAGGTTATCGGTGTTCTGTTTCTCTCGAGTATCGAAACCCGATTTTGAGTGGTATGAGCCCTCAGACTTACAACAACTCATCAGGTAGCTTCAACAACTTTGTTGTTACAACACAGCTGTACAATGAGCTATCTGTGCTGTACCCATCGCGACTATCAAAACCCAATTTTTAGCGTTGCAAGTTCACTTTTTCTTTACAGTTTCCGCCCCCCGCTAGTACAGCGGTACGTCTCCAGATTTACAACGTTAAAATCAGGGGTTCGATTCCCCTCGGTGGGCTGAACAGATAGCCCTTTGTGGCTTTGCTATTAAAAAACACACACACACTCTTTACAGTTTTGTGTGTAATTATTTTAATCACAGAACACTTCATGAACTATCTTCAGTTTTACTTCTGCGAATTTAATTTCCTTTCTTATTTATAAAGTTTTATTATTGTTTTAGCAATCGTGTTTTTTACAACTCGAAATTGAGGTCTCTAATTACAAATGTTATGTTTACTCGAAACAGTTAATTATATCAGAACGAAATGGCTACCATCAAGTATAGAACCGAACTAACCTGAAATAAAAGGTAACCTAAACAGGAGCCCGGCATGGCCAGGAAGTTAGGGCACTCGACTCGTAATCTAAGAGACGTGGATTCGAATTATTTTTGTACTTTTATTACCAGAGAAGATTGGAATAACATTTTTTATTTATTGTGTTCATAACTTTTGTTAGGCTTGCTTGCTTTTTACGTTTTATCTTTCTGTAAATTCTTTTTCTATATTTATGCTTCAAGCATTTCTCCAAAACCGCCAAGTAAAACACAATTTTAAAGTTTAAGCCAGTATACTCAATATAACATCCCCCCTGAACGTTTATCCTCAAGAGTGGAAGTCCTTTGCATAAAAAATAAAATTAAAACCTAGCGGTTCATTTTATATTCAACCGAAAAGCTGCTTTATAAAATGAAATATGTAACTATCGAAACACTATGAGAATAAAAAGCAGATCTTCTCGTGATACCTTAATGTCGGACTACGATAACACTGAAGTACAATGTACTCATAAATCTTGCATTTTCTTAGTCCTCGAAGCTCTTGTTATCCATTAGTTATCACGGTTCTCGTCACGTGGTTACATTGTCTAATCCTCTGTCTGCAATTCCCGCGTTACTTGTAGTTCATTTCGCGTTTTGCACTTCATTTTTCAAACTCCTCCAACAAAGTCAGACTTTGGAAGGAAACTAATTCATGCAAACTAATGCTACCGCCCGCACTTGGCTCTGGTCTCGAGTCTCGCGGGACTTCTAGCTCGTTAAACTTCGAACACGTACCATATTTTTCTCGTTACTTTCCATCATTTCAACACGATTTTTTTTTCCAAAAAAAAAGTAAATAGTGAAAGTGATACAATGCCCACGAGAGATTTAAGTTCTAGCCTGGGGAGAAATATTCGTGGAGATATATTCCTTAGAGGATTCTCTGACATCTTCGTTGAAATAATTTATAAGCGGTTGGAATATACCAAAGGAAAAAAAAAATCTCTCAACCGCATGGGGCAAGTCATAATATTGCAAGACCGCGCTATCACTTTGAGGGTGTTCTTTTACCTTCTAAAAACACTTGAAGCCTACGATTGCAGCTACAAATAAACAGACATAGGACAATCTAAAATATGAAAATAGTCTCTCCATTTGTTTGTAATTAAGCACAAATTTACAAAATGGATTAACTGTGCTCTACCGATCAAGGATGTCGAAAAACGATTTTTTTAACGCTATAAGTCCTGGAACGTAACACTAAGTTACGAGGGGGTGAGTTATTGAGATACTGTTCGAATTATGGTTTGTTTTGTTTTATTTAATTTCTCGCAAAGCTACATGAGGGCTATCTGCACTAGCTGTCCATAATTTAGCAGTGTAAGACTAAAGGGCAGGCAACTAGTCATCACCACTTACCGCCAACTCTTGCGCTATTCTTTTACCAACGAATAATGGGATAGACCGTCACATTATAACGCCCCCACAGCTGAAAGGGCGAGTATGTTTGGTGCAGTGGAGATTCGAACCCGCGACCCTCAGATTACGAGTCGAACGCTTTAATCCACCTGATTATGCCGGGCCGTTTCGACCTTCTTAGGTCATCATATCGCTAAAAACCGGGTTTCGATACCCGTAACAAGAAGAGCACAGATATTCCATTGTGTAGCTTTGTGCTTAATTCCAAACAACCACTCTCCCGCTGGTGCAGCGGTAAGTCTACGGAATTACAACACTAAAATCAGGGTTTCGATTCCCATAGGTAAACTCAGCAGATATGGCTTTACTATAACAAAACACCCACCAAACAAATACAAAATTGCAACCGACAAGAAACTTGAGACCTCAACTTTTAAAAGTGGTATTTACGCTTATATTTCATGTTTTAAATTTAATGGCTCCATTCAGCGTGACGACCTATCATCCAAGGATCCAGGATTCGCGTAACCTTGCCGAAAAAAACAACAACAGGAAAATCCCACACTTACTTTATAGTCGTGGTTGTATTGTTAAAGGAGCAGTTAAATCCCGCTACTTGATGAGTAGCATTCAAAAAGACCACAATTAAAGAACTGGTGATTGACCGCACCCGACCTGCCCGGTCAATGTCAAGTTACCTGTGAACATTAAATGACATCATAACGTCCACTGCAATAAAACATCTCATTTTTGCTTTATCCTCTTTAAAATTGACTTTTAACAATAATGAAGGTATCTGGACTCACAGTTTTAATAATTACAATGACAAAACTTTGTTTTTATTATTGTTAAGTACTACTCAGTGCCCACCATAAGTATCGAAACTCGCTTTTTTAACGTTACAAGTCTGCAGGCTTACCGTTGTACCACTGGAGAACAAAATGGCGTAATACTGCCTTTATGACAAAGGTCTCGAGTGGATCAGCTTTCATCAGGATGAAAGGGTGATGTCCTGCGTATATGCAACAGATCCTGTGCACCCTTCTATCACAGAAAGAATGCAGGTCCTGCCCAGCATGGGCACTGGCGGGGACCCCAGCTGAGCACGTAAATCAACAACAGGAGGTTCTTGACACACAAAGAACACTGTAGAGAAAAGGCCTAGCAGCTAACTAGTCTAAAACTGCGTATAACAAACAATGACTTCAGAGATACTAACAAAATATAGTTCACAACTGTTTGCTCTAACGCTGAGCAAAGCAATGGATAATCTTTTTTTTTTCTGTTTTTGGGGGATTTAAACCCCGAAACTAAGCTATAAAACAACCGAAGCTAAAGTATGGAGAAACTGTTTAAACTGAGAATGACATACAGAATTAAAGAGAATAGCCCAATTTCCCATAAAACAAGGTCTTTAATTACAAATAATTGATTTATTTACTTGACTTGTGACGTGTGTATTTGTTTTACTTACAGCAAAGTCACATTTAGCTATCTGCTGAGTCCACCTAGGGGAATCAAACCCCTGATTTTAGGACTCGTGATTGATAATAGTTACGATTCAGTTGCTTAATCCTAATTAAAATGATAGCATTCTTTGTTCATGAAAATTGATACTATATGTGTCATATCACAGCAGATCTGATGAGTCCTGACATTAGGCGCAAGGCCTTGTCAGCACTGGATGTGATAGATGTAGCGTGACTAACATATTAAAACATATTTTAATATATAATTAAATGTACAAAATAAGTACTTCTGCAAACGAAAGGTGAAAATCTTAGTAACGCTACCACATCCGTACCTAAACCATTTAAATTAATTAATTAATAAAAACTCTTATAAAGGGTATTCACGAGAGGATCGAAGAAAGTCTTTTACAAACAATGAAGTATTTGTTCCATACGGAACGAATACTCAGACAGTTTTCCGGAACGGTTCTAGAAATGGCGTTCTAACAAAACCACCCAGGATCGAATAATGACTTCATATCTTCACATAACGTCGGAACTTTCCTGAAGATGGCGGCAGATTAACTTAACAGACAAAAATAACATTTGAATGAAATAATATCTAGTATTAACGGCCCGGCATTGCCAGGTGGGTTAAGGTGTTCGAATCGTAATTTGAGAGTCGGAGGTTCGAATCCCCCTCGCACCAAACATGCTCGCCCTTTCAGTCGTGGGGGCGTTATAATGTGACGGTCTATCCCACCATTTGTTGGTAAAAGAGTAGCCCAAGAGTTGGCAGTGAGCGGTGATGACTAACTGCCTTCTCTCTAGTGTTACATTGCTAAATTAGGGAAGGCTAGCGCAGATAGTCCTGGAATAGCTTTGCGCGAAATTCAAAAAACAAACAAACACTCTAGTATTAAAAAAATATAAAAGACTGATGAATAGTTATACTTAAGCTATAGTTCAGGTATGCTGCTAGTCATGACAAATCACTACAGTCTTACTTCAAGTGCATGTTTCATTGTTTTACCATTAGTAATAGAGGAATAAATATTTCTCTTCACTTTCGTAAAACAATATATTAGTCAAACAGATAAATAAACGATTTACGAGAAATTTTTGACGAGTGTTACTTTTTCATTGTAGGATTTGATGAAATATAAATATACTCTTCAAAAAAAGAAACACAAAAGGGATATTCTTGTTATTTTAAAGAGAAATATATGTAATAACGTTACAAGCTCAGAGTATGTGATGTTATACGTGTTAAGGCACTGATTGTCAGACCAAAATGACAATAAAAGTTGTGCCCTTTGAAAACGGAGGAAAACATCGGATTTTTCGCCAAAACGCATTCGTGTCCAATGAATTTGTTTGAGAGATCTGCCTGTTCTGCAAGTGCAACATGTGCAAAATCCCTATAAAAGTGACGGGTTCTCGGTTTCCATAGCTCAATGTTAAGCCACCGACACGCAATACAGTTACGCCAAGACTGACTGAAGCGCAACGCAACAACGCCATTGGTCGCTTGGAAGGAGGCGACTCTCGATCAGATGTTGCCAGAGCTGTGAATGTCCACCCAAGCACCATCACAAGGCTATGGAATCGTCACCAACAACATGGATCAACTCGTGACCGTCCACGATCTGGCAGACCTCGTGTGACCACGCCCGCACAAGATCGCTACATCCGGTTACGTCACCTTCGGGATAGGACCACCACTGCGACGTCTACTGCCTCAACCATACCAGGGCTGCGTAGGATTTCCGATCAGACCGTACGCAACCGTCTACGAGATGCAGGAATCCGACCTCGATGTTCAGTCAGAGGCGTCATCCTCACCCAGCAACATCGTCAAGCACGGCTGCAGTGGACTCGGGCACATCGGGTATGGCCTCATCGACGATTGAGGCATGTTTGGTTCAGCGATGAATCACGTTTTATGCTTCGTGGGCAGGATGGAAGGACCCGTGTTTACCGTCGCCGAGGTTAACGTTTTGCAGCAAACTGTGTACAGGAAGTTGACAGATTTAGTGGTGGCAGCGCCATGATGTGGGCTGCCATCGCCTACAATGCCAGAACAGACCTTTTGCACATTCGAGGGAATCTTACGGCTCATCCATACATCGACGAGATTCTTAGGCCCCATGTGCAACCCATCATGGTGAACGTCAACGACGTTTTTCAACATGGCAACGCCCGTCCTCACACAGCCCGACTCACCACTGTCTTCTTGAGACACCACAACATCAACGTTCTTCCCTGGCCCTCCAGATCACTCTCTAGATTTAAATCCCATCGAACATCTTTGGGACGAGTTGGACCGACGTCTGCAACGGCGACAACCTCAACCGCAGACTCTACCTCAGCTTGCAGCAGATTTGCAGGTTGAGTGGACAGCCATTCCACAGGATGTGATTCGTCATCTCATCGCTTCCATGGGCAGGAGATGCCAAGCAGTTATTGATGCTCACGGGGGGCATACTCGTTATTGACGTTGAGTGACGTTAAACTTCAACTAGTAAACTTCAACGTGGACTTCGCTTTTGCAGACTTTGGATGTTCAGCAGTGAATGTGCAAAGTTTCACACATGTCATACAGAACTACCCAGAGTAAACTTGTTAACAATTTGTCTCAAATTTTGCCTTTTGCGTTTTTTTTTTTTTTGAAGAGTATATATTACAGCAAATGTTGACGGGGGAGCAGTTTGAGAGGTAGACGATACGTTATAGCTAATGTCTTATTTATATCGTACTGACTTCTGACACTTCAACTTTGCTTCCGTTTTGGTGGCTGTTGAAGAATTTATTGAATCAAAGGTATTTCGAGGAAGGGCCGCTAGGCCACACTAGATTTGTGACGTGCGACAAACTCAATTTTATGGCTATATGTTTCTAGAGGATAGGGAGACACACAGAAGTATAGTATTCAGTGTTTTTTCTCATTTAATTATTAATGTGCGTTTAGAAATAATTTTTAAAACTAACCTTTTGAAAGCTTAGAAGTGAAATCCTTCAATATTAGCTCAGACGTTCCTCTTAAACTTTACAAAATGAATTATTTTATTATTACGTGAGAACCAAAAGTTCTTAACATTTGGAAACTCAGTACTGTATTAACAATTAGCTCAGGATCAGACTGCCTTTTACATTTAAGAAACTGAATCCCTACAAGTTTCGGCCCAACATGGCCAGATGGTTACGGCACTCGATTCGTATTCTAATTGTCGTGGGTTTAAATCCCCTTCACGCCAAACATGCTCGTCCTTTCAGCCGTGGGGCGTGACGGTCAATCCCACAATTCGTTGGTAAAAGAGTAGCCCAAGAGTTGGTGTTGGGTGGTGATGACTAGCTGCCATCGCTCTAGTATTACACTGCTAAATTAAGGACGGCTAGCGCAGATAGCCCTCGTGTAGCTTTGCGCGAAATTCAAAACAAATCAAACCAGTCCTTCAGGTTTAGCTCATAAATTCCTTTTAACAACACTTATTCAGTTTTTACGTTGTATTAATTATATCTCATGTAATGATTTAGTTTGATTAAAAATATAGAGTATATAAATAAGTGAAAAAGTGTTCTAAAAATAACTCTGTGTAAACTAATTGTCTGTTTCTAGAAGAGACATCACTAGCACCGAAGGTTCTTGCGTTTGCAAAACAGTAGCTAAAATGAGAGAAGGGAGAAAACATAGCGCGGCCTGTGACGTCAACAACAGATAGTTTTAAATGTGCCGCCAGGAGTAAATAGTTCCAAAATGCGCAACCAGGAGCAAATAATTTAAAATGTGCTATCAGGGGCAGATAATTTCAAAATGTGATATCAAGAGCATCTAGTTCCCTATTGTGCTACCAGGGGCAGCTAATGTGTTACCAGGAGCAAATAATTCTAAGTGGTGCCTCTAGGGTATCACAAGCCTCAGCCTGTAAGTATTATATTCAAGTGTTTCACCTCGGTTGTAATATTTTCTTACACGATATTAGTTCTTTGTTATCTTTAACAGCAGAAATACCCGCCGCCTTCCGAGCACGTATAACTGTTAGTTTCTGCGAAACACAATTGGGCCTGCAGCCTTTTCTAGAACTATGTAAAACAATGTAATCTTACTTCTCATTCAAACAAGCTTAAAACATCATTTTTCTTCAGCGAACATCTAATGTGTCTTGCAACAGAAAAGTAATGTTTTAAACTTGTTTTTTGATGGTTTTATATTTGAAATTTTTTCGTGTTTTGTAATTTTAGAAGATGGCAACAGCCTTCGTAATATGACAACTACATGGAGTTTTTTACTTCTTACGGAAGATGTAACAAGTGAACCTCTTCGCTCAGTGTTCAGTCAATGCATAACGTATCCCTAGGACTCACAGTAGTGATATTTGGGAAGTTGCTGCAACCAGACACCCACTTATGTCAGTAGCAGCGCCATCTGTACTCGGTATTCCGACTGGAAGTCTAGCAATAAAGCAGAACGTTCCTTCAATAAATCACCCTATATTCAAAGACCAGACAGCAGTAAACTGTTCGTAAATACACTTTATCAGCAAATAATTAAATTGGTGGATAACTGAACCCAGATTAGTGCTGGTAGTAAACTGATCTGTCGCTTCATGAACCAACCAAAATACTACACAGATTGGTTTCTCTGAAAATTTTCATTAGCTTTACTTTATTTTTCATTTTCAGTTTCTTTTATTTGCAGTTAAGCACAAAGCTACTTAATGGGCTATCTGTGCTCTGCCCACCGCGGGTACCGAAACCTAGTTTTTAGCGTTGTAAGTCCGCAGACATGCCGCTGTGCCACTGGGTTTTGTTTTTGTTTTTTTTCAGACAGAGAAAGTGCCTATATTTTGTTCAAAGTGTACGTCCGTCGGAAGAAAGATACTTACCTCAATGTATAGCACCTACTACGAAGCACGGGGGGGGGGCAGTGTGATGGTTTGGGGGCTTGTCTTTTTGTTGTACTAATATATGAAGATTAATAAACCTTTACTGTTTCACCTGTGATTATTCTTTGGAAGTAGCCTGAAATCTAATTCTTAGACATTGTCCTAACACTTTTGCACAGTACTGTACAATATATCTGATCTTCATATTATGACAATAATACTGTTTACATATTTTTCACTCGTTTTAATGTTTATACTTGTGGAACAAATAATTGGTATTCCACGCCCCGCTAATGGGACCAAAAATTAATTTGTTTTAACACATAATTAAAAACTTTGTTGTTGTTTTGTGTTCTAATTAATTAGCTTTAATAACATTTTTATATTTTAATGTTATCGAAACTTTTGCGCAAGAATTATTTTGCCAAGTGCATTCAGTATTCATCGTACAGTTGAACAACAGTAAATAGATTGACTGGAATATGACCCGAATGACGTCATCAACGAGTTATTGATTAACGTTAAAATAATATGACGTTAAAAATCTTTAACCTTTATCTGATGTGTTGAGACAATAATAAATTGAATAAAATATTATGCTTTACGAATTTAATTCAGCCCACACCGTAACAATTGTTGTCAGGCTACTTACTGATATAAATAATGTCTCAGCCAGGAGTTTATCCTTCCATCCTCATTTCTTCCGTCTTTCATTCTTTCTTCTTTTTTTGTTCTCGTTTTCTTGGCTTGACCGGCGAGAGGGCGTAACCTTCTTATGGCCCGCCAGTCGACCATCTCCCCATCAGACTAGATTAAAAATCACCAGCTGATGATGAACCAGTACTATGTTTATCGTATCCAAACCGGTGTGAGGAGTTTTGGTATCGTGCAGAAGACCTCATTGGTACTTAGAGGTTCTTGTCATTAGCTGTGCTGTAAGTGATTTTTTTTCTTATTCTAGGGTCACCCGCTAGAACAGCGATTAGTCTACGGATTTACAACGCTAAAATCAGGGGTTCGATTCCCCTCGGTGGACTGAGCAGATAGCGCCATGTGGCTTTTCTGTGAGAAAGCTCAAGTTCCTACTCTAGGAAACTTGTCTATATGACATACCGGTTTGTAAGTATAATGAAATAATTTAATATATATTACATGTTTCGTTATGCTTACAAAACATTGTGTCATATATATATATACTACATTTTCCTTCATACACAAAATTACTCAAAAGGTATTTCAAGGTTACTTTTGGAAATCTAAAGATACGCCTCTTGTTTTCGCCCCATGTATCCGTGAAAATCAGCAAAATATTCATTTCTAACTGTAGGTCTAACAAATGCCATTTTAATCAATACACGAAAGATATATAGTTTACAGAAATTGTCGCTGTTTGGATAGATTCAAGTAACATGCAAATGACTATAGAAAAGTCAACCAATCTTTGATCTCTCAGCCTTTAAAACAATACATTTTTTAAATCAATATTCCGCAAGTTAAATCGTATATTCTTTGTAACCTTAATGAATTGTAAGAAAAGTTAATTAATTAATGATATTCAAAGTCAAGATTGATTTTTAGTTTCGTTCTAAGTAAGTAACTTACTCTAATTTTAAATTGTTATTATAGAAATGAAACATGTATAGTGTTTTGGGACCACGTTTTAGACCAGAACATAAGCGTAATGACATGTAAACCGTTGTAATTGTGCGTATAATTGCTTAATAATTTTTAAAGTTATAAACATATTATTTCTTGAAAAGCAATAATCCTAACAATAAGGAATATACCGTTCCTATTTTCATTAATAATGTAGAGTATAATAATAAAGGATATACCGTTTCGATTTGCATTATTAATGTAGAGTATAATAATAAAGGATATACCGTTTCGATTTGCATTATTAATGTAGAGTATAATAATAAAGGATATACCGTTTCGATTTGCATTATTAATGTAGAGTATAATAATGAAGGATATACCGTTTCGATTTTCAGTAATGGTATATAATAAATAAGGGATATACCGTTCCGGTTTTAATTAATGGTGTAGAATAATTGTTTTTTGTAGACCTTCACAAGATGAGCAACAAAATCAATACTTGTCTGTTTTGTTCATTTATTGTTTTTTGGTGTGGAGAATTAGAACTCCTAAGAACTTCCTGTCTTCACAAGTGTTGTTTACTAACACTTCCCATAAGTACAAGAACTCTAGTGAACTGACTCTTAAGAACTTCACAAGTGTTGTTTACTAACACTTCCCATAAGTACAAGAACTCTAGTGAACTGACTCCTAAGAACTTCACAAGTGTTGTTTACTAACACTTCCCATAAGTACAAGAACTCTAGTGAACTGACTCCTAAGAACTTCACAAGTGTTGTTTACTAACACTTCCCATAAGTACAAGAACTCTAGTGAAAGACTTTTATTGTTTTTTCTTCTACAAGTTGAATTTTTATTTGCTTTTAACTTCTTTATAATTTTATGCTTACGACATAAACAAAATCCAAGGATGGATTACACATACCGTATATTAACAAATCATAGAAAATAGAATACTATGTGGTATTTCAACAGACTTGGTAATGCTTCAGTTAAAGGCGAAAACGAGCATTTATTGTATTCGTAATAAAGACTAAAGATATACAACCACATACAGATGAAAAGCTGATATCTGTTACTTTTTATGTATTTCTGTATTTTTAACGTATTGGTTGAGAATTTGTCGGCTTAGTTTTACTGATACTAAAGTTTAGGATGATATATTCATTTCTGACCAAACAAATCTTTTTCTCTGTTGTCTTTTTTTACCCCTGAAGTTATAGACATTGTCACTGACAAAGAAACCCAAAGTGTTTGTTTGCTCCATAAATTAAGAAACTATTCCAAACAAAGTAAACCAAGGTCTAAAAACTGGTGACTTTCCACTCTTTGAAACTTTGCAAAGTTCGCAGTGTTAAGTTTCAAACCAGAATCATAATTAAGTATTGAAACAGAAGCAACTAACTTATTACCTTGATTACTGTAAAATTAACTCCACCCCTCCAAATGACCCGGCATGGCCAGATGGTTAAAGTGCTCGACTCTTAATCTATGGGTCGCGGGTTAGAATCCCCGTCGCATCAAATATGTTCGCCCTTTCAGCCGTGGAGGCATTATAATGTTACGATTAATCCCACTATTCGTTGATGAAAGAGTAACCCAAGAGTTGGCGGTGGGTGGTGATGACTAGGTGCCTTCCCTCTAGTCTTACACTGCTTAATTAGGGACAGCTAGCGCAGATAGCTCTCGAGTTGCTTTGCGCGAAATAAAAAAAAGAAATCCCTCCGAACACACACATACACACACAAACTTGGAAAAATGTGAGCATGAGATTTTTACATGAGCAGAAAATGAGACCATCTAGATAACTAAATAACATTGACAGGAGATAAAGCGATTTCAGTCATGTATGGAAATCTACTCGTACAAAAAATATCACCATGAAAAATAGATAAACAGTTAAGAAGCCATAACGTTTACAGTTTCATGAACATTACCATTGAAACACGTCTTTAAAAATCACCGTAGCAACTAGATAAAGGGTCAAGAAATCATTAAATAATACAGTTGTAGGCACATCATCACAGAAATGGGGCTTGAAATCTCCATGGCAACTGATTCTCCCAATAATCTCTTTGGAATGAAATGAAAACCAATCGTTAAGAAATCTCACAGTGACATTAAAATTTATTCTAGCTTTTCTACATGACAAAAAAATATGTATTCATACTTAAATCTCCCACGCCTCAACTGTTTTCTCACATTATAATAAGTTTAATTAATCAAGTTTAAGTAAAATAGAAACTTTACCCGTTGTTAGATAGGTCTACATTTTAATTAATTAATAGCATGATAAATTAACTCAGAAAAAGGCGTGGTGATAGACTTTTTTATTTTTCATTTATCAGAACCAATAAAGGGTACAGCTCATAAACCACATAAGTTTCTGGCTTCTAAGAAAGAAAAACTACACTAAAATAATTTTTTCTTTTTCACTGTTTCCAAAAAAATAACCCAACCGGTTAATACAATATACCACTTATAAGTCGATCGAATAGTTCAGTTTCGTGAGGGGTTGAATAATTAATAAATAATAAACTGCTCCCGGTTTCTTCACCAGGGTGTGCTCACAAAAGAAATGCAAATAAATATACCACTGTCAGTACTTAAAATAGTTTAAATATTGTGTTTTAAACTTAATTAAAAACAATGGTTGGTATTCAAATTTTTGTTTTTGGCTAAAGGTCACTTTTATGGCAGGTCCAAACAAATAGCACCCAATTAAATAATTTCACATCTTTCAACTACGCCGCGGCCTCTGGTGGTCGAGTGGCATAGATGGAGAATTTATGGAATCACATTTTCCTACTAGGTTACTTGTGTCATTTTTTTCAACATCCGCTGTGTCGTCTGACGTGGACGAAAAATCGGTCAAGTCCTCTGATACACCATTCTCAATATTTAAATTTGTTATATCGTGATTGTTTTGCATATGATTTTCAAGGTTTATTGAGTGGTTGAAAATATCTCCACACACACGACATATATGGTCGTACCGTTTGTGGTGGAAATTCACAAGATGGCGTTTCATCTGCTTCGGCGAACAGAAGGTTTCACTGCAAAGCTTACACGGAAAATTGGTAGAAGTAATATGAATCCGCATGTGTTCCTGGACGTGACATTTGCGAGAGAAAGCTTTTCCACAGTGGGGACATATGAAAGGTTCGAGACCAGTGTGACACTTTAGGTGCGCCATTCGATTTTCCTTGCGAGCAAAACGTTTTTTACAAAAAGGGCATTCGTTGGGTTTCTCCCTGCTATGAGAACGCATGTGGATATTGAGATTTCGAGAAAGAGCAAACTCCTGTTTACATTCTGGGCAAGTGTACTTCGTTTCCTGTGCGTGGATCCTTGTGTGGCCTTGAAGATTACTGAGACATGGAAATACATTTCCATACTTTGTGCAAGGAAAGGATTTTTTACCATGTGTGAGTTCCTTATTGTCGTGACATCGAAAATAGTGTTGTTGCATGTCAGCAGAATTGCGAAAAAGCTCTGGACACATCGAACATTTTAAAAAGTCCTTCCTGTTCTGATAGATCCTGTATTGATTATTAATATCAACCGTCTGGTTGAATACTTTGTGAGAATCCGGATAGTTTCT
This sequence comes from Tachypleus tridentatus, assembly GCF_004210375.1. Lineage (NCBI taxonomy): Eukaryota > Metazoa > Arthropoda > Merostomata > Xiphosura > Limulidae > Tachypleus > Tachypleus tridentatus. Next base: position 213,080,947 of record NC_134837.1, read on the forward strand.
TTGCTTCTCATCAGTGGTGTTGCTGTCGTGAACGTAGGAGTGATTTTCTAACTCTGCACGAAAAAAAAACTTCTGGTGACAATGAGCACAGTCATAAGGTCGAGAACCGAGTCCATGTTGTAACATGTGTTGTTGTATCAAGTGTGGGCCTGTAAACACTGCACCACACATGTAACACGTGTAACAGCTGCAACCCTCAAATGTATGTTCAATCAGATGACATTGGAGCTTAGCTGGTGATTTAAGCACAGTTTGACACAACTTACATTCATGACTGGTCCCTTCTTGGACCACGTGTGAGGTCACGTGAGCTTGGATTTCTGTTTCACTCTCGAATGACATCTGACACTTGATACACTGATATGTTTTCCCATGAATCAATTTATGCTGGTCAAGAGCTATTAAGGTATCGAACTTTAGCGTGCATTCTGGACATCGCAGGTCCTCGCTTCTTGCGTGAAAACAGACTTTACACATGTAGATGTGCCCTTTGTCTTGTATCCCTGTGATGACGAGATTGGTGTCATCAAACTGTTTCGCGCAGACGCAACAAGAATTAACGTGATCACAACTATTGAGGTGAAACCTGGCATGAACTTGGATTTCCATATCGGACATTAGACTCTGTCTACATATAACACAAGGGACAGGAAAACCGTTAATGTTATGCTGCTCAGAATCATTGTAACACTCTCCTTCATTCCTGTAACTGACATACGTGCTTGCAGTCAGCACTTTGCAGTGACTAAGTTTGTGTTCTGCTAGGGTTACAGCAGTAGAGCAAACCTCATCACAAATGTTACACTTGTACTTAGAATGCTTCGTCCTATGTGCCTTCGTGTGATTCTCCAGTTCTGCCCAAGATCTGCAATATTCGTTGCAGTACGCACAAGACGAACTTAACGCCATCGATTCTTCTTTCTCAGGACTCGAGATTCGAAAGTTATGAATCTTTCGATGATGGATTTCTTTGGAAAAATCCCAGCCGCAGGTTTCACTTCTTAAATCTTTTCTACGCTGGACAGAGGGCGCCAGTGTTTCCCCACCATTACACGGTTTAATGCTGAGATTTTGTACACCATCACTAGATATGGACGACTGGTTAGACACAGTGTCCACTAAAGATCCATTTAAGACGTCGGTGTGACACGTTTGAGTATGCTTATTTAAAAGAAATTCAACGTAAAAAGCTTCGTCACATAACGGACAAACAAATTGTTTTTGGTGAGTGTTCATGTGATATTGAAGTTGCAATTCGGTGGGGAAACGCTGATCACAAAGCAAGCAGCGGAAAGGGTGTTTTTTTAACAGATGCGTGACTTTAACGTGCAGTTGGAAATCCACTTCCGAGCGAAAAACCACTTTACAAGACGTGCACTGGAAGAGGCGACACTCGTTGCTATGCTTCAAGGCAAAATGAACTTGAATACTATCCTTGGAATCAAATAGGTCCTTACAGAGAGAACACCTATAAAGGTGGTGTGCGTGGATGTTCATCAGATGTTCATGTAATTCATCTGGTTTAGTAAAAACTTTAAAACAGCACCGGCAACCGTAATTAGTAGTAGTTGCTAGAAAGTGGGTTACGTAGTGTATATCGAGATGTTCTTCACTGTGGAATTCAGCATCGCATTCGTTGCATGAATATCTTTTAACCACGGCATCCAAGTGAATTTTCAGGTGAGTACGGAAAGATTCGAAGTCCGGAAATGCATCGCTGCATCGACTACAAAAAAAGGGGCCATTCTCAGAAGAATGTGGAATGGTTTTGTTGATTTTCGGTTCTTTAACATAATTTAATTTCTCATTCACAGAAGAGTTCTCAAGCTTTTCGTCGCTGATGTCAATAGATGTTACCCGATTCCCATTTCTTTCATCGTGAGTAGTTTCTAGGTGCTCCGAAAGAGAATCGAAACTAAAGAAGGAAAAACTTCCGTTACTATCACATACCGTACGTCGTTGGTGCAAAGATATCGCTAAAGATGACAGGCTGAAAAGCGTCGAGGAATTTAACAGAAGTTTTCTCACGTCTTCGATTTTTGTTGGTATGTGCTCAACTTGCACGTGCAACTGTAGAGCCTCTAATGTGGTGAAGCCATCTTTTGTGCAAAATCCACAAAGGAATTTTTCGTAATTTGTATTTACTTGAACGTTTCCCCTAACGTCCTCCGCCTCAACAACAGCATTAACCTACAATATACATTTCGACAAAACTAGGTTCATAAGGGACATTTTGTAAAATAACACAGATACTGTAATTACGTGTAATGAACCACGTTTTATAATTAAACAAAAAATGAACTAAATTAAATAGTTCAACTTTAAGAACTATTGAAATCGTTTGTAATACACTGTTAACATTAAAGCTATTAACTTTTATTTTCTCTTGAATGGGTTATTTCACAATACATGCCAAGCAAAAGTACTTTTTAGAATATAACTTATTTTTAAATGATAAAAGTAAATATTTGGTTAAGAAAAGCATTTCGTTATTTATATCTAATTTTCAATATTTCTTTAAACGTTTTTTTTTAATTAAATTTTGAATGTAACTCCGTAATATGCACAGAGGGTGGGTTAAAGATGGCGTCGTTGCTACAGAGATCTTTTTCGAATATTGTTTCAAATGTTTTCTTGCCTCGTTGAAAATTAAACAAAATAAATATTTTTAAGATTGCTTACCCTGAACATAGACTTACAAAATGGATAACATTGTTGAGAAATAATTAATGTGTGATTTTGATTGGTTATTATGTTACTTTTTGTTGTAGTTTGTGGAGGTTTTTATATACCAAAATGGATAACATTGTTGAGAAATAATTGATGTGTAATTCTGATTGGTTATTATGTTACTTTTTGTTGTAATTTGTGGAGGTTTTTATATACCAGGTTTACCACCGTCATCAAACATCATAAGTTAACCCTAAAACCAAGCATAAAAATGGAACATTTTGTTTTTGAACTTGGAACCAAATAAAAGATCTTTAAGTGTTATTTCAATATAAAATTCATCACAGCCGCATTAACTCGGCAAACAGAATATTTGCAGATAATATATGCGAATACTTTTATCATTCTATATTTGTATTTAACACCTCAATACAAGTTACTTTCTATTTAGTGACAACCTCATAATAATAAGACTTACCTCATGATCAAGAAAACCATGCAAAGTAGGAAAAACATCTTGGTGAACAGAACGCCTAGTGTCATTTGCTGATACGTTACGATTGCAATGGGTCTCGATGTGATTCTGATGACAGTAAAAAAAAAGACAAATTGTTCGTGTCATCACACAAGCAGATACAAAACGACTAGTGCTGAATTGTAATTTCGATCAGTTTCATTTCTCGATAAGCGTCTCGGAGCGAATGATTAAATAAAGTAAAAAACTGGAAAAGATTTAGGCTTCACGAGAGAGGAAACTGTAGTTTACTTTTGAAACACAAGGCGGCGCATCATGCACTCCAAGAAAACTGTGGATTGTTTGTTTTTTGATTTCGCGCAAAGCTACACGAGGGCTATCTGCGCTAGCCGTTACTAATTTAGCATTGTATGACTAGAGAGAAGGCAGCTAGTCATCACTCCCCCCCCCGCCAACACTTGAGCTACTCTTTTACCGACGAATAGTGGGATTGACCACAACTTTATAATGCCCCCTACGGCTGAAAGGGCGAGCATGTTGGTGTGACGGGGATTTGAACCCGCGACCCTCAGATGACGAGTCGAACGTCTGAACCCACCCGGCCATGCTGCGCCAGGAAACTATGTAATAAAGGAGGTTATTTATTTATGAGTCCGTCAGAGCGCTTGACTCACAATCTGAGGGTCGCAAGTTCGAATTCCCATCCCATCAAACATGCTCGTCCTTTCAGCCGTGGGTGCGTTATAATGTTTCGCTCAATCCCACTATTTGTAAGTTAAATAGTAGCCCAGATGTTGGTGGTGGGTGGTGATTACTAGCTGCCTTCCCTTTGGTCTTTCACTGATAGATTAGGGACTGCTATTGAAGATAGCCCTCGTATAATTTTGCGTTATGTGGGAGTTAAAAAAAAGAAAGTTTGTAGTTTAATCTATCATTTACACAATGAATGTCTTAAAATATACTGATCTTATCACATTGTGTATAACTCTACAATAAAGAAATATGTCATGGAATAATTTCTTCAATTATCTTTAATTCAGTTCTCGTGGACCCACGAGTTACTGTAAATATACATAAATAATTTTTGTGAAGAGGCCTGGCATGGGCAGGTGGTTAAGGCACTCGACTCGTAATCCGAAGATCGTGGGTTCGAAACCCCATCACACCAAAGATGCTTGTTCTTTCAGCCGTGGGAGCGTTATAATGTTAGGTCAAATCCACTGTTCGTTGGTAAAAGAATAGCCCAAGAGTTGGCAGTGTGTGGTGATGACTAGCTTCCTTCCTTCTAGTCTTGCACTGTTAATTAGAGACGGCTAGCGCAGATAGCCCTCGTGTAGATTTGTGCGAAATTCAAAAACAAACATTTGTGAATAAGTTTAGGTTAAACATTTTCGTATATTGTCTTCCGAGATCTGAATTTCGATACTGTGGTGGCCAGAGCACAGATAGCCTATAATGTAGTTTTGTGCTTTGTTACAAGCAAACACGGCCTTTAGAGAACGTGTGCTTGTTTCCCACAGTTCTATCTCCCTCTTACCATCGATAAATCAAATAAATTGGTTCTCAAAGTGTGGTCCGCAGACTTGTTCAAAATTCAAGCCACTTGAAAACACCATTATTCTTCCCATTAATGCTGATGGGGTGTTTTCTTCGGCGTTGTTGTTCGGCGAAAGTCGAAAGTGGGTAAGACCGGTGAGTGGTCCACAAGGTCTTTTGCCTCGCCGAAGTGGTCCGCGAACGAAAAAGTTTGGGAACAAGTGATCTCAGTGAAGTGTGTATGTGGGATTATTTTTTCTATCAACGCTAAAATAATCGGCGCGATTTTATCGTTCGATATTTTGCCAATGACCAGGTTTACTAATGCTGATTTACCAAAATGTTCCAATTCTCTTATCATTAACAAAATGTACGTTCAAATGTTCAACCGAATAAATTAACGGGTTAAACACTATACATTCCTGAATAAGTTATAACATAGACAAGGAACTAACAAACTCAAACAGCCAAAAACGGCGGATAAATCTGTAATAACAATTTAGCTTAAAAAAAATCGTTCTTGGTTCTGATAGAATCTATCAAAACACGACTACCGATTTACCCTTGTCTTCTGGCTAACAGTACTCGTCTACCATTGATCAGCGCCCCTCCTAGGACTCGTTTGGTAGCTGTTATTTTATTATCTCTTATCGCGATGAAAGGAGCTGCCAACTGTAGAAATGATTAGTAAAATAACTTGAAATACGACAAACACTAAAAGCTGATAACAAGATTCTTCGTATAAAAGTAAACAACATTGAGGTTACAATCTGGTAATGTCACGGTGTCCTAACCCTTATTTCCTTGAGTATACGTGTTTTCACAGTAGAAATAAGCTATTTCATGGGTTTGTTTTATTTTGAATTTCGCTTTAAGCTACACGAGGGCTATTTCCGCCAACAGTCCCTAATTTAGCAGTGTAAGACTAGAGGGAAAGCAGCTGGTCATCACAACTCATCACATCGTCAACTCTTAGGCTACTTTTTTAACAACGAATAGTGGGATTAACCATATCATTATAACGCCCTCACGACTGAAAGGGCGATCATGTTGAAGGGTGCAAGTGTATTTTCTCATAGCAAAGCCACATCGGGCTATCTGTTGTGTCCACCAAGGGGAATCGATTTTATAATTGTAAACCTGTAGACTTATCGTTGTGTCAGCGGGGAACAAATGTTAAAGAATAAAAGATATTAAAAATTGCTGTTTTTCCCAGTGTAAAGCACATGTATTAACAAAAGCCTTGCCAGGGTAACTTGCATAATTAATTGCTATGCACAAAACTTCACATGGACAACAGTCTTACTTATGACGATTTTGGACTGATATTGGTAAAGTAACCTCAATAAAGAATGAAATCAAAGCATTCGGCACCAGAAAAACTTGTCAAAATTTCGAGAGTCTGCGATATTTTATTTTTGCAAAATTGTGTCAGCACCCGAGAGGGCTTTACAAACCTTCTGGTAGAAAGGTCTTGTTTGATTTTGAATTTCACACAAACCTACACGAGAGCTATCTGCGTTAGTCGTCCCTAATTTAGCAGTGTAAGACTAGAGGGAAGGCAGCTAGTCATCACTACCTACCGCCAACTCTTGAGCTACTCTCTTACCAACGAATAGTGGTATTAACCGTTACATTATAACGCCCTTACGGTAGAAAAGGCAAGCATGTTTGGTGCGACCGGAACTCGAACACGCGACCCTCAGATTACGAGTCGAACGCCTTAATATACCTGGCCATACCGAGCCTGTCTTTTTTTAAAATGTTTACCCAATAATCACGTAACTCTAGTAATTTATTATAGAATTTTTATTCTGCGTATAACTTTTTTTTTTTTACCTCGTCTTGGTTTGTAATTTTCAATAAACGATTGCCACTATTTCTTCGGAAAGCATTTTCTTTGTTTAGGTAACTAAAGGAACTTAAAACTTGTTTGTGGTCAGATAAACAGAATGTTTTATATACACAACACTGTAAAAAAGTGTTTTAACAAAATCATATTTTGCCATTCTTTCCATTCTTTCATGCCATTACAGAATGTAAATTTAAGCACCATGGTAATGGTTCACTGATCCCTCTTGACAACTGAATGAGCCAGATTTAGAACACTTATCATTCTTTAGAATGACCATATACTTGCACCAAGAGCACGTGATCAGGATTCTGCTTGAATGAACATACTCATCAAATTTAGGGTCTGAAATAACTGTCGTGGTACCACATGCAGTGTCTTAACTATATATAGAAAGCAACTAACAAATAACTAGCATGTGGTATCGATATATGCTAAAAAAACTAAATGTAATAGCACTTCACAAATAAACCTTGATAAGAATAATGCTTAACACTACATATTAAGTTTTGTTGTCATGCCACGGCTCGCAAAGCATCATCAGCAGAGCAAAGAATTCGCATACAGTACGTCATGCTGGTTGGACCCTTCGACAAATTGTTGCAGACTTCTGGACAGAAGAAAGACCGCCACTGATCTCAAGTATAAGATAAACCACCATGTGTACTAAATAACAGAAAACTGTCCAGATCTAAAATATCAAGAGAACTCAACAAAAATGGTATGTTTGGTTGTGTGTCAATTAAAAACCTTAATATCTAACTATTGCCAAGAGTCTGAAATGTGATAAAAAGAAGTACAAAAACTGGACTTTTGATGTTTGAGAAAGGGTCTTATAGACGAATGAGTCCAAGTTTGAAATATTAAGTTCAAATCATAGGTTGTACGTCCAGCGGAAAAAAAAGGTAAAAGACACTTGCCTAAGTGCATAGCACCTGCCCCGGCATGACCAAGTGATTAGAGCGCTCGACTCGTAATCTGAGAGATCTGGGTTCGAATCCCCATCACACCAAATATTCTCTCTCTTTCATCCGTGGGGGCGTTATAATGTGATGATCAATCCCACTATTCGTTGGTAAAAAGCAAAAAGTGGTGTTGACTAGTTCCCTTTCCTCTAGTCTTACACTGTTAAATTAGGGACGGCTAGCGGATAGCCCTCGTGTAGCTTTGCCCGAAATTAAAAAATAAACAAAGCCTAGTACCTATCGCGAAGCATTTGTATGTGTGTGTGTGCATGTTTCTAATGGTATCCCCAATGGTTTGCATATTATAATTGGGGAGATAATGACTTCAAACACTAATGCAATATATGCAGAAATGACTTAGCAAAGAAAATAGCTGCTGGAGTCATTCAAATGATACAGTGACCCCCACAGAGCCCAAACTCAACTTAGTTGAGTAGATTTAGCATTTTATTGATCAAAAATTTGGTAAGTCAAAAGTTACTTCCAAAGAAATTTTATGAAAGTGTATCAATATATTTGGAGTAAAAATTCCAAATTATTGAATCATTATAAAGAGATTTTGCCAATGGTCAAAGTAGAAATTACGTTCTTATATTAAGTTTGTTTGTTTGTTTGTTTTCAGGCCCGGCATGGCTAGGGGGGTTAAGATGTTCGACTCGTAATCTGAGGGTGGTGGGTTCGAATTCTCGTCACACAAAACACGCTCGTCCTTTCAGCTGTGGGGGCGTTATAATGTAACAATCAATCCCACTATTTGTTGGTAAAAGAGTAGCCCAAGAGAGGACGGTGGGTGGTGATGACTAGCTGCTTTCCCTCTAGTCTTACATTGCTAAGTTAGGAATGGCTAGCGCAGATAGCCCTTGTGTAGCTTTACGCGAAATTAAAAAAAAAATTGGTTGTTTTTACCACATACTCTATAAAGAGAAAATAAAGGTGTCCCTTTTACCTGAAGATCCTTAGCGGAAGTAAAGCACGTGGAACACTTGAGGCACCGAAATGACTGCGACTTAACACGAGATACAGAGGAAGTGTTAGTGGACACCTTTTTGTGGTTTTGCATATGAGAGGTCAACGCAGCCGCAGTATTGTAACCCCTATTGCAAACAGTACATTGAAATGGCTTGGCATGGTCATGTGTCTTCATATGAATCTTTAGATGATCACTCCTTGAAAAAGCGGACTCGCAATGGGGACAGCGGTATTTTTTGTCCCCCGTATGGAGTTTTATGTGTCGATCACGACTACGTTTGTGTTTAAAGGGACGCTGGCAGTAATCACATTTGAACGGCATTTGGTCACCGTGAATCTGAAGAGAGAAAAAAACGAGTATTATTTAAATTAAAATATTAAGATTTTTATTTCTTATTCAAACTTTGGTCATTTTAGTCTCGCTTTAAGTTGGTTTTTTTTAACTATAATATATATATAATTTTTTTGTAAATTAATATAAAAGCAGATGTCGATAGTTAACATCATAAGGTTTAGCTGATCCTTGTACACTTTGTTACTTTACGTCTAACTTGTTTATAGCTAATTAAAACTACAACGTTACACTTCTCGTGCAGTCATGAAACTAAGAACCCATTGTTTAATATTTAAATTAATACACACCACATTCCTCGTGGCACCCATGTCACTGATGCATTACACGTATATCAAATACGGTGAAAGTGAATAATACGTTAAGTTAGAAATTTGAAATATCTTCTGTGCTTATCTTTCCGTCGGAAACTTTCGGGATAATTAAAATTCAGGAAAGTAACATCTTATACTTTTTTTTTAAAAGCATTATTCGGAAAACAAGCAATAATCTTTAGTCAAATTGTCTTACCTGCTCGTGTTTTTTAAGATAACTAAGACGAGGGAAGGCTTTCTCACAGAAGTGGCATGCATAGGGCGTGCTTTCCGTAACCCCGATGGTGTAGGAGAGATCGACATCTGGGTCCGAGGGTGTGGCGCAGTTCGTGGGTGACAATGAGAGAGATCGGTCATCCGGGTTGTCCGAAGACCTCCGGGAATTGGGGGTTCTCGTTCCCCCGTTCAACCCTGAATAAAAAAGAGATTACAATGAAATTAGGTAGTCCACTCGTGTTCAGAAAACACTGGTACCAGATTCGATCAGTTCCCACCCTTTAATGCCTCACCTAAGTATAGCAAGAAGACTGTTATTAATGATCCAAACGATTCCTCGAAGCATTATTACCGGATCCACCCTAAACCAATACAATAGTCAACAGCATTCAACTTTTTCAAGCGTTATTCTGGATAGAGTAGAACTGGTTAGTTCGTGAGGCCTGCCGTTCTTTCTGTGTATAGTTAAAGTAATATTCAAGATGGTGGTCAGAAACATGAAAAATCCATTGTTATCATGAGCAGTGCGAAATAGACTAACATTAATGAAAAGACAGGAAACAAAATGATAAACATAGAAACAAATGATTGCATTTAACGACTGGTAAATACAGATAGACTTAGTTTGTTCATTTTGTCATTAAGCGCAAAGTTACACAACGGGCTATCTGTTGTGCCCACCCGGTAAATTTGAAGCAGTAATACAGCTACACAGTTTAACAAACATCGTGCTAATATGCTAATTAGCACGAGTAAAATATGAACAATTTTTACAAACCAATAAAATGTTGTTTTGTTGTTATCGTTTTATAGAAATAATAGATTTCACAAAATTGGTAAGACGTGTTTTCTTTCACTGATGAAAATTAAAATTAGGATACAAATAGCTTCAGTTTCTGATAATGCATTTCAAATTATTTCCTTCTTTTAATGCTGTCATCAGATAAAATGATTTTTTGAAGATTGTTCCTTTTGAATTTCGCGCAAAGCTACACGAGGACTATCTGTGCTAGCCGTCTCTAATTTAGCAGTGCAAGACTAGAGGGAAGGCAGCTAGTCATCACCACCCACCACCGACTCTTGGGCTACACTTTTACCAACGAATAATGAGATTAACCGTTACATTATAACACCCCCACGGCTGAAAGGACTAGCATGTCTGGTGGGACGGGGATTCGAAGGCGCGATCTTCGGATTATGAGTCGAGTGCCTTAACCACCTGGCCATGCCGGGTATTTTTTGAAGATATAAGAAACGTAAAGTAATACATTACTCAATGTTGCTTGTATGATTTTCCATTATATACTCAATTGGTCATTAAATTGAACGTTTTTAGATTATTAAGAATTAATATAAAGAGTTTTTTGTTTTATTTTTTGCATTGAAATACATTTAGTATTTAACCAGAAATACAAAAATGTTGAGTTGAAATATTAGTATATGACACAGAATTTAAAACATGACTCCCAAAAACAATCACAGTTCCCAATGAGATTTATCAACAGTTTCTTATTACTTTTTAACACTGACTTCAAACAAACGCGTATATTGAAATAACCCACTCATGAACTATTGCTTTTCGAATCTGTCACTACGGGTAAAAAACTCATACAAATAAACTGTTCACCATCCAACCAAAAGTAATCAGTGCATATCTCTCTTAAAATGATTGAATTAAAACTATTGTTTTCACGTTTTAGGAAACACAATAAAATTCGTGATATTACTTTTAGCTCACATTTTATTATGAGCTTAAAATAGTTCATTAATGGTAAAGGAACGAAACAATAACAAACAATCCATGTTAACAGTAGTGTTAACAGTTTGTTTTCTTCTTTTTCGAATTTCGGACAAAGCTACACGAGGGCTGTCTGCTCTAGCCATCCCTAATTTTGCAGTGTAAGAGCAGAGGGAAAGCAGCTAGTCATTATCACTCACCGCCAACTTTTTTACCAACGAATACCACGGCTGAAAGGTCGAGGACGTTTGGGGTGACGGGGATTCGAACCCGCGACCCTCGATTACGAGTCGAGTGCCTTAACCACCTGGCCAAGCCGAGCCATTGTTAACAGTGTAAATAAGTTTAGCAATGTCACTTTAGGACACTTTATTTAGGTTTCGAATACCAACAATATTCAAAACGCAGTGTTTTTCTTGTAGACAACCTATGCGTAATTGTAATTACAATAAATATTTTTTATTACTTCAGAAACTTATCTTTGTATTCATATTTTGTATTTATGATAAAACTTCTAATGTCACCTTTCGTCGTCCCTAATTTTATACTTACGGCCATGTTGGAAGGCAGCCAGTAAATAGCGCCCTACCATTCTACACTAAGAAAATGGTTGTTACTAAAGGATCCATAGATTAAATTGTGACGATATTTTACACTATCATACAGATTCTAACCTGGCTTGCAAAAGCTCTGAAATACAAAATTCAAGCACAGGGCCAATCCGTGTTCTCATATTTGAAGTTAGTAACAAACGGTAATTTTCTTTAAATAAAAATAACCATATTTTGTAATTTAGTCTAAATGGGCTTAAAGTTGTTGCGGAGAAGAGTTGTATCGATACACCATATTGGTGTTAAAACAAAATATTGTCAAAACTTAAAAACCATCTACTTTAGCAATTAGTCGTTATATAAGAACCCAATTTGTTGTTTCAGAGTAAAGCCCCCCATTGAGGTACCTGCTGTGTCCACAACGGGAAATAAAACCCTGGATTTTAGCGTTGTAAATCCGTAAACTTACCGCTGTCTCACGTGAATACCATGTTGATTAGAGTACGTGAGAGAAGATGTACCGTGAAGGAATGGTGAAAATTAGAACAAACCAAAAATTTAAAGAAATAATTTGGAAAAACTAATCTTGCAGCAACACCAGTAAAAGTTGATATATATAAAACTCACTTTTAAATTCTGAATGCTTCTCTAACGAAAAATGGTTAAAAAGATCTAAACGTAGCTTAGTTTTGTTCCAGTAATCTATCAGTTCGCTCATTAAATGTGGAATCCGATCGAATATGACATACTTTTTAACTGTTAATAAAAATAAAAATAAAACATACTTGTAATATATTCCATTAGTTTCACACCTATGTTCACCGTCTCTGATAAACCGATTAGTTCTCAACTGTCCAATACATAGTGGACTGAGTCTCAACGGTAGTATAGGTATGGCCGTATCATAACCAGCACGTACAAGTTGTTCTACAACAGGCCTAACTTGGGTTGGACAGGTTTAGGTTACTATTCGGACGTCATTCGTTGTGCGCTTAACAACACTACCTGGCTAAGTGAACTGTCCGGTTTGCCCCTAGGTGGCGTAAGAACCTCAAACAGAAAAGATTCGGGGCGGTATGTGCATGTGGAGTTTCACCAAGATGTGGTATAAGAGTGCTACATGGGGACTGGGACGTGAGACCAACGAGGAATGAAGACGTGCAGCACCAGAACACGAGCTGAACCATCGGGGCCAAAGGTGAAAGGGCAATCCGCGGGGGAGTGATATCTTTGTCGTGGAAAAGTAGCTTGACGTAAATAGAGACGTCAACATTAAAGCATTGGTTAAAAACTTAACAATTGCTAGCGTGGATACGAATGAAAGGCTGCGGGTGGTTGAGGGAGAATGAGGTGTTCCTCATAAATAAGCAGCGGTCAGCCACCTCTTTGCCTTCAAAGCGGCCCCTAGCGCCCTAACCGCTTACATACCTCTACCAATAATATTCGCGCTAGAAACAACAGCAAGAAAAAAATTTGAATAAATAACTTCTGACTTTCATGTTGATAGATTCCGTGGTCAAGTGGCTGTACAAGGTTATCAGAGTTGATCTTTTTGACGTTTTCATTCACCTGCCAATGCACAACGGGATTTAGAAAGAGTCAGCTGCTGCAACAGTGTTATTCAGAATGAGGCATTAGCGCATTCTTGTTCCAAATGTCAGGCATGCCAATCAAAATAGGGCGGTGCTGCTTAAACCCAACAAACGCCCTGTCAGAGTTGACCTTAAATCTGACTTGTTGTCTAGCCAGTACCTTTACGTAAAGAAGCATAAACAGCAAAAAACGTACAAGACTGACACGTCAGTCAAGTCCTCAACACTCATATAAACAACACGTTAATTCTATCACTTTAACCACAGACTCATGAGGTAGTTAAAGATTGTGTTTTGAATTTTGCATAAAGCTACACGAGGGCTATCTGCGCTAGCCGTCCCTAATTTAGCAGTGTAAGACTAGATGGAAGACAGCTAGTCATCACCACCCACCGCCAACTCTTCGGTTACTCTTTTACCAACAAATAGTGGGATTGACCGTCACATTATAACGCCCCCAAGGCTGAAAGGGCGAGCATGTTTAATGTGACGGGGATTCGAACCCACGACCTTCGGATTATGATTCGAGTGCCTTAATTACCCGGCCATGCTAGACATGCGGTTAAAAAAACCGAACACTGAAAGTTGTAATATACTCCATTAACACCTCATTGGTTCATATTGTCTAAAAACAAACGAATGTCTATCTCAGTGCTGCATTGTCGAAGGAAAACCAATTTCATTTCCCCCACGAGTGTTTCAATTTTTAATAGCGAAGCCAGAAATCTAAAACAGATCTTACTTACTTAAGCCTAGTGATGGGAAAACTGAAAACCAATTTTGAAGTTTAAACGCGTTGTTACCATTGGTAACTATCTAATTTGTTACCACTTAAGTTTCAAATGAAAAGAAAAGAAGATCTTTAGTTTAATATATGCACACATGCTTTGATCAGAATGGATACTCATCACGTAAAATATTGGTTGTGCCTTACTAACTGTCCCCTATCCCTACTGTACAAACAGTTTCTATGTTTTTAACTGTATCTCTCGCTACTGCACAAAGAAGGATTAGTTTTATATAATAAAAACTGAAGGTTCCGTTATATGACACTTGCTATTTTCAGTTGTATTAGCTCATAACAGGTAAATCATACACCACGGTCAGTTAAGAGATTCATTTTTAAGGTGTTAAATTGCAGTTCTCCGTATTGTATGGGGTTTAACACCTATTGCAAACCATTATGTTCGGTACGGTATTGTTTGGGGTTTAATATCTATTGTATGTTATTATGTTCGGTAGGCTATTGTATGGGGTTTAACACCTATTGTGAACTTCAATGTTTGGCAGGGTATTGTATAGAGTTTAACACCTATTGTAAACTTTTATGTTCGGTAGGGTATTTTATGGGGTTTAATATCTAACGTATGCTATTCTGTTGGGCAGGTCACTGTATGTTCAACACGGTATTCTATGGAGTTTAGTATCTACTAGCTGAAACGCCCTCCCCCAGCGGTTATTTGTACTAGTAATTAAGAATCATAGTATTCATACCTCATCTCTTTGCATAAAAAAGATTCAATGTACAAAGCTCAAAATTTTCCGATTTTTTTACGAATATAAACGGCAATGTTTTATATAATAAAACTGTCGTCATTTGTTGAAAAAAAATATTTAACTTCAATTCCTCAGTACTATAAGTGTACAAAGTACACTTATAAAGATATAATCAAATCTCACGCACAGTTCTAGTGAATGTCATGTTCTTGTTTCAGGAGAGTACTTCTGTTTAAAATTATGTTCTGTTATAAAGAAATGGTTGTTGCACATATTGTAGATATTTTTCTAATTGTCTGAATCTTTGAATATTCAATGTGTCAATTTTTTCATGTTTTATTCAACAGATGGCGAAAAGTCTTGGTTAGATATGTAGATAGCGACATATACGTTACTCCCATTATAAACAAATGTGTTCGATAGGTTTAATAATACTGTAAACAACTATGTTATACAAGGTACGGGGCTTAATACCCATTTTTAACTAGTATGTTCTAGTATGTGCTTAATACATATTTCAAAATAGTATGTTCGGGGAGGTATTGTATGGGGCGTAATACCTATTTTAAATAACTGTATAAGAGAGGGTACTACATACCATATAATAGCTATTGTAAACTATCGTGTTTCGCATCAATATTCCATGTTAGGGAAATTTGCATCCAGTCGCAAATCAAGTACTCCAGTTGTTGACGATGCTTTCAGCCATGTAGCCAGTAACGCATCACGTCTTTCTAAATATTTAGCATAATTAAGCCTACATTATTATATTACAAAAGGAGTCGATCTATAAGGTTTTGTTAGTTATATACTAACTGTAAAAAATTTCAATAGTTTTAATTTTTTCCTAAAGTGTGGTTTTCTATGTTAGGTAAGTCACTTAACAGTTAACACAAATTATAAGGTGCAAAGCGATGTTTCACATCTTGTTTTTTAACTTCTAGCACTAAAAATAACGTAAACAAACTTCTTTATTATTAACACTACCACTGGTGTTTTAAAGTTCCGTGTAAACTGTGAATTCAAGCTCTCAAACAGTAATAACTGTTATTTTACCATGTTCTGTTTAATTAATGTTGGAGTCTGAAGTTTGCTTAGACCAATAAAGAACTGTGACATCGACTTAAAAGATGCGCAAACGCAACAGCCCAATTTAAAACTCTAAATTAAATAATTTATAGAAAGTGTATGTGTGTGTTTATCTATAGCAAACCGCATCAGGCTATCTCCTGTGTCCACTGGGATGTGTTTATCTATAGTAATTCAAATCAGGCTATCTCCTGTGTCCACTGAGAGGAATCGAGCCCTTGCTTTTAGCGCTGTAAATCCAAATACTTACCGCTGTCCTACCGGGGGACAGTTATAGAAAGAACGTATAGCTCCAAAAACGCTAGAAACCGAATTTCGATACCCACGGTGTGTTTAACTTCTAACAGACAAAGAAAATAATTATAAGTGACGTCAAGAAATATTTTTCTTTGTAACCTATTCGACATGAGAAAACGGACGGATTTACCGTTGTTTCAGTTTTTGTAAGCATTTTAAACAAAAAACAATTATGTAGTCTAAACACGTTACCACGCGCAATGAACGCTGTTTTTTTATCAGTAGTAAGGTGTACTTACTTACACCTTTTGAATATAATAGATGGTAACGAACGTTGATTGTATATGTTAGTTCAGACTTGAAAAAAATTATACTATTATAAAAAAACTTTATTCGTTGAGATATTAAGGATAAACAAAAGAAATGTTTATATTATTTCATTTGTTTTATACTTTATATGTAATTTGAGCTACCTTGGCGAAAATAGTGTGATTGGACACAAATATTGTGCCACATAATATGTTTATTGGTGCCTTTCCTTTATAGTCACATCTAGAAAACAAATATCCAAACAGTGCTAAAGTTATATAATTCACTAGAACAGTGGTTAGATAACAAGGGGTCTCGTAACAATGTCGATTTTAACCAAATCTTAAAGTACAAAGTGTTTATACTCTTCAGAGCCTCAAGTTAATCTTATATTAACCCTTTTCTTGAGGATAACACTTATTTTAGGACCTTCAACCCAGAGTTTACAAACAGTAAATAACAAATAATCTAACTTCAAAGCCACTCCCACATGTTTTATATAAACGAACAAACTTATAGTCTCAGTTTTCACGTAGCATCAATGGTGATGTTGTAAGAAGTCTTTGTAATAAACCAGTGGTTCATAACCTTTTTTATGCCCCGTACCCCTATAAAATTTTAATATGTTCTCGCACCCCTCACAGTAATTATTTATTTAAGAATAAAGGTGAAGGTGGCCAAAACAAATTTTTTATAATTAGTTTTTAATTATATGTAAATAAAAACGAAATATTTGGAAAAGAAAAAATATTACAACAAACTAAAAGTTGCATAAACCCTACATGGCCTACAAAAAAAAAAACATTTTCATCCATGCATGAAATGAAATTTCTTTGAATTTGAAATGTTCATAAACCAATTTAAATTTAATGACTCTTTTGTTCCTGTTTATTTCTTACGAGTTTTTCAAAGCGTGGTACTTTGTTGCTGATAGCAATCCGCAAGTCTCCCTGTGCACCCAAGCGATTTCTAGATTTTGTCTCGATTGACAAAAGGGCACTAAATCCAAACTCGCATAAGTATTACGTCGCAAATGGGATGAGCACATTTAGTGCTTTTTCACAAAGTCTTGGAAACATGTCCATTGCCGAACACCAGCCAAGCGCGTAAGGCGTGCGACTCGTAATCCGAGGGTCGCGGGTTCGCGCCCGCGTCGCGCTGAACATGCTCGCCCTCCCAGCCGTGGGGGTGTATAATGTGACGGTCAATCCCACTATTCGTTGGTAAAAGAGTAGCCCAAGAGTTGGCGGTGGGTGGTGATGACTAGCTGCCTTCCCTCTAGTCTTACACTGCTAAATTAGGGACGGCTAGCACAGATAGCCCTCGAGTAGCTTTGTGCGAAATTCTAAACACAAACAAACAAACAAACAAGCCAAACACCAATATTGTTCCAAAGTTTTGCTTTCAAACTGCATTTCAAGAACTCGATTTGTGCGCAGTTCAATAAGATCTTCCTTCAGTTCTTCATCATCCGGCATATTATCCAAATTGAAGGAGTATGGATTCATAATCCATTCTTCAAAAGTTTCCAGTTCTCCTCCAAAATGTCCATCAAATTACTTTAATAGTATTTTCAAATGATCCACAATTTCTTCGCACACACATGGAATTAAGGATTCATCCTCACCTACCATTTCTTTATGTGATGGAAAATTTGAAAGATTCCCTCTTTTAACTCGTCAACACCAAAGATGTAACTTTTCTTTGAAAGCATTTAACATTTCGCAGCATTTCAGTATGTTTATATTTTTCCCTTGAAGAGATACACTCAGATCATTCATACCAGTAAAAATATCACTCAAACAGGCTAGCATTTGGTTGAATTCTTGTGATTCTATTTCTCCGGGCAGATCATAGTCACGTTCCTTCAGAAAGGTTTTGACTTCTTGCAGTTCAAAGAAGCGAGTTAAAGCTCTCCCACGTGACAACCAATGAACTTCTGTGTGGAAAAGCAAAACTAAATGCTCCCTTCCAAAATCTTCACAAAGCGACTTGAAGAGGCGATGGTTCAGAGTGCGACCCCTAATCCAGTTGATGGTCTTCACAGAAGTGTCAAGAACCTTTTTCAACTTTGGAGGCAATGTTTTTTATGCTAAAGCATGTCGATGAAGAAAACAGTGAGTGCTTTGCAAGTGCGGAATCTCTTGTTTCATCAGTGCAAAAATCCTGATACATTTCCTTGCATAGCAGGAGCACCGTTGGTACACACAGAACCAATAATTTGGATATTTAAAACATATTTCACAAAAAAGTCCTTCACACAGTGGAAGACATCTTTCCCTTTTGTGGTTGTTTTCAGATCTTCACAGAACAGGAAATTTTCCATTATGGCGCCATCATGGACATACCTCACTAGTGCAATGAGTTGACTGCAATTTGCAACATCAGTTGTTTCGTCCAATTGGAGAGAGATTTTCAAGTGACTAGCCCTGATATCTGCGATAACTTGGTCCAAAATGTCCGAACTCGAATCACCAATTCGGCTTCGAATAACATTATTTGATAACGGCACTAATTTAAGCTTGTTTAAGACTTCTTTTCCCAGAACAATTGTTGCCATTTCTAATGCACACGGTTTTGTCACCTCTTCTGCAATTGTATGGGGCTTTTTTGATTTGGCTACTTTATACGCCACATGGTATGAAGCCATCGGCAGTGGTTTGTCAGCAGATATAAAACCTAATTTTGGAAGGGTTGCTCGAAAATCAAAGCGGGCTCTTCTACCTTTCAACGATTCAACGTCATGGCCTGCAACAGCTGCTCCACCATGCCGGTTGTTGAAGTGTTTTTGCAGCTTAGATGGCTTCAAATTTGCGTTTGAAAGGGCAGCGTCACAAAGAATGCACTGGGGTTTTTGCAGATCCCCAGTTGTTCAGAAGCAAGTGAAACCAAACTTCACATAATCATCATTCCATTTCCTTTTCTTTGACATAATGAAGTTTTTTGCACAAACACAGAATCAACAATGCACTGACTACCATAGCATCACGCATGGGTTTATATACTCTGTGAAACTTTCTAGAACATTCTCGAATATACGTCACATAACGTCATCGATTAATTCTGGATACTTCTGGAAATTTCTTGAGTCACGATCACGTGAATACATAACATAAATAAATAATAGACACTTTAAGACGGCGTTCACGAACGTAATCTAATTAGTTGTGCCGAGTATTTAGGTAACGTTTACTTTTCGTGTGTTGTTTGCTTACAGTTGTACATTAAGATTTCGGTCTGCGCCGGTGACGGTAGAAACGATAGTTTATCGTAACAAGGTAAAAATCTACGTCTGTAACAAGAAAAATAAAAAATAAAAATCGAACGTAATATAAACAAAAAAAACTGAAATGTTATCTTGCACCCCCTGGAACGCTATCTTGCACCCCCAAGGGGTGTAAGCACCCATGGTTGGGAACCACTGTAATAGAGAATTGCTTGTTTGTTGTCAGTGGGCTCTCTGTATTGTGCCCACTACGGGTATTGAAACTGATATATATAGCTTCATATAAGCCCTCAGGTTTATCATTGAGCCAACAAGGGAACTTTTTTTTTTTCAGTTTCGCGCAAAGCTACTCGAGGGCTATCTGCGATAGCTATCCCTAATTTAGCAGTGTAAGACAAGAGGGAAGGCAACTTGTCATCACCACCCACCGCCAACTCTTGGACTACTCTTTTACCAACGAATAGTGGGATTAACCGTCACGTTATAATGCCACTAGGGCTGAAAGGAGGAGCATGTTTGTTGCGACTGGGATTTGAACCCGCGACCCTCACATTACGAGTCGCATGCCCTAACCCACCTGGCCATACCGGGCCTCGAGGGGAAGGAACATTTATAAGCACAAAACCACTTTAATGGGTTATCTGTGCTGTGCCTACCACGGGTATCGAAACATGATTTAAGGCGTTATAAGTCCATCGATGTATCACTGGGCCACCACTGATAACTTTTTACTCGGTTAGATTTTTTCACGTACAAACACACTGTTAACGGTCTTAAAACCTTAATTACTTAAAAATCTGAATTCAAATGCAGTTAAAAAAGAGAACACTGTATTCACGTACAAACACAGTTAACTGTCTCAAAACCATAATTAATTAAAAAATCTTAATTGAAATGTATTTAAAAAAAGATTGTTTGTTTGAATTTCGCGCAAAGCTACACGAGGGTTATCTGCACTAGCCGTCCTAAATTTAGCAGTGTAAGACTAGAGGGAAGGCAGCTCGTCATCACCACCCACCGCCAACTCTTGAGCTACTCTTTTACCAACGAATAGTGGGGTTGACAGTCACATTATAATGTCCCCACGGCTGAAAGGGCGAGTATGTTTGGTGCGACGGGGATTCGAATCCGCGACCCTCAGATTACGAATCGAGAGTCTTAACCACCTGGCCATGCCCTGGGCCGTTTGAAAAAGAAAACACTGGATAGTTTTATAATTTTGTGTTTTTTTTCCGTTGAAGAAAACGAGAATTTTATAAATTCGGATTAGGGGTAATATTCGATAATGTTGGTTATGTTCAACATTCATCTCACCAAATGTATGCTTTTGCACTTGTCAATGTTTTTCAATCAATATTGGTTTCTCAGCTAAGCGCACGTGGTCTGATTGTCATGCAAGTTACTTTATGAACCTCGAGAATTTTAAATGAAAAAAAAACATATACTTAATAATTTTTCTGAGACACTTTCAACCTAAACATCCACGTTTTTTGTGGGTTTTTTCTCAAAAGATAGAGTGCTGAATTGAGATGAAGCTTCAAACCAGAAATTGTTATCGTATAAAAGTTTATCTTGCTTTATTTGATACTACTGGTGTCACGTTTAAATTAACACTAATACTGCAATAAACTCTGCAATATGTTTTGATGAACTTATATATTGAGAAAAAATCAATTTTTCGAATGTGTCGCAGAAGAAAACAGTAGCGAGAATAAAAGAAAAAAAAAAAGATATACGACCAAAAGTGTGTTGGCTCCCTGCAGAGGTATGCCCGGCATGGCCAGGTGGGTTAAGGCGCTCGGCTCGTAATCTGAGAGTGGCGGGTTCGAATCCTCGTCGCACCAAACATGCTCGCCTTTTCAGCCATGGGGGCGTTATAATGTGACGGTCAATCCACAATTCGTTGGTAAAAGAGTAGCCCCAGAGTTGGTTGTGCCTGGTGATGACTAGCTGCCTTCCCTCTTGTCTTACACTGCTAAGTTAGGTGCGGCTAGCGCAGATAGCCCTCGTGTAGCTTTGCGCGAAATTCAAAACCAAACAAATCCGTGCAGTGGCGTCGCTTAGCGCTGGCAAACGGGGTTGTTCCCTGAATACCCAGGTGGCGGCTTGAAAAAAATCAGAATAGAAGACTGTGACCGTTTTCGTACTGACACGCCGAAAATTCCAGTTTCTATGGGCCCGATCGCCAAAACTTTAAGCACCAATCGACGCCTCTGACACCATGAAACGATGGAAAAACCTGTGAGCGTTGTGGCTACTTTTCTGTAGATGGCTTCGAGTTAACCACCTAAATTCTAGGTTTTTTGTCAACCATCTGTTTTCACTGGTTTGATAAAAAGTGGCGCCGATGGGTCCAAAGTTTTGCGAACGAGCTTTCTTATCAGACGAATGCAGATACTAATAGACACAGTACACCTCAGTCCGATACAAGTAATGTATTAAAGAAACAAAAGTTGGACTAGGAAGTATCGCCACGTAACCAACATATTTGAGATATTATACAATGGTAAAAATAAAATAATTTTGAAATAACATAAATTATAAAGTATGTAACTGCAAATTAGCGGAGGAAGATCAAAGCCTGTTTTGCAGCAATGTACGGAGTAGTGTATGCCTGATATTATGGCAAACTATTAGGTTGAGGTATAATTCGTGAGCGTTTTTAAATAATTTTATTTAAGCATTACATGCAAGACTATACAATACTTCAATGCATGAACACATTACACCCAAAACATTTATTATGATACTTTATTTCATGTAATACCTAGGTATATAGTATGCATTGTTTTAAACGAAATTGCAAGAAATTAAATGCGAAAAGCAGATGGTGTCGAAAATGCTCGATTTTGTCCACTTGACATTCCATTTAATGAGCTGAAAATGAAAGCAAAAATTAAAGACATATGAAAATCAAACACACCATCTATTAGAGCAAAAAATTATCTCCCAAATGACATGAAATATTTTGCGAAAGCGTTTCATTTATGAATATGTTTTTTTAACTTGAAAAAACGCTCACGAATTATTCCTCAACCCAATATTAAGGATATTTTTTTTATAAGGATTAACTTCAAACTCTCAAAAAAAGGTTGTAACGTATATCGAAATATTTACATCATTTTCGTAAAAAAAAAAAAAAAACACCGCTGATTCCACTAACTTGTTTAATTTTAGTTATTGTCCAATGGTTAGTCTTATGTTCTTCTCAGTGAATCTCAAACACACTATCAGCATTGATTTAGTCCTACGACAAGTGGAGAAGGTTTGTTTTGAATTTCGCGTAAAGCTGCACCAGGGCTATCTGCGCTAGCCATCCACAATTTAGCAGTTTAAGACTAGAGGGTTTGTTTGTTTTTTGAATTTCGCACAAAACTACTCGAGGGCTATCTGCGCTAGCCGTCCCTAATTTAGCAGTGTAAGACTAGAGGGAAGGCAGTTAGTCATCATCACCCACCGCCAACTCTTGGGCTACTCTTTTATCAACGAATAGTGGGATTGACCGTCACTTTATAACGCCCCTACGGCTGAAATAGCGAGCATGTTTAGCGCGACGGGGATGCGAACCCGCGACCCTCAGATTACGAGTCGCACACCTTAACACGCTTGGCCATGCTGGCCGTCCCTAATTTAGCAGTGTAAGACTAGAGGGACGGCAGTTAGTCATCACCAGGCACCACCAACTCTGGGGCTACTCTTTTACCAACGAATAACGGAATTGACCGTTACATTATAATGCCCCCACTGTTAAGAAGACGAACATGTTTGGTGCTACCGGGATTCAAACCCGCGAACCCTCAAATTAGCAGTCGAACGCCTTAACCCATTTGGCCATGCCGGACC
Source organism: Tachypleus tridentatus (assembly GCF_004210375.1). Lineage (NCBI taxonomy): Eukaryota > Metazoa > Arthropoda > Merostomata > Xiphosura > Limulidae > Tachypleus > Tachypleus tridentatus. The sequence goes on from NC_134837.1 coordinate 213,104,378, forward strand.
AGTGAGAGGGCAAGTGGATGTTGAAAGGAATATTCGGACGTAGGAAAGATTATATTTACACACAAGCTATAACTCATAACCTTTTAAATGTTCTTTTTTTTAAAAAAAAAAGGGATTTTAAAGGTTCGTTAAAAGTTACTATGTGTGACAAGGAACGTTGAAATACAATATGTAAACACAAACTAAAATAAATTAGCATGCTAACAAAGGTTACTAGATTAGTCATTTACTGAACAGTCCGTCGCTAATCGACTTAAGACACGTATTCCATCTAAATGTGAATATATATATGTATTCTAATAACCTTTAAAATTTCAAATTAATTTATTTGAATGAACTGCGTTATTGACTACATATAGAACAAAGACTCAGAGGAGTTATAGACTTTATTGTTATTAGTACGTAACGACTGGACTTAGCGGTCACATTCTACGTACTGGGAAAAACCCAATACATTTATGATGAATACAGATTGAAAACTAGTTAACAATCCGAGTATGATATATCTTTAATCTGTTTCGTTTTTGAAAAACAAAACCAACAAACAGACGGAAAGTTGATAAGCTTTCTTCTTTACGAGTTGAAAAGAGCAATTATTCAATGAGAGACTACTACAGCAACCAAATGACATAAGTAAGACTAAATGTACACGTCAGTTCCGGTAAGTTATTCTGTCACGTTCATTGTATACCGCTGAAATCACTGAAAGCTTACGGAACGTAATCTTTACGTCTTTCATTACCTCGTGTTCGTGGTTGCTAAAACATCTCAGATACTCAATCAGTGTTTTATATGATAATCTGACTGATAATACACTGTAGTTAAGATTCTCTTTCGGTAGTTATAAGGCAAGTCCAACCATACAGTTACTGTTCCCAACTCCAAGAGAAATCTATGGAACCAAATCTAACCTAAATTATAAACCCCTCTCTGCTCTGTTTAAGCCTATTGTAAAGAAACAACTACGATATATCCCTCTACACGAGGGGTTCTCAATTTTTTGTCTGGGACCACTTTGGCTGGACAAAATACCCCTCGAACCACCTAAAGTCCCTATTCCACCTCTACTCTCTCGTATGGTCTCGACCGTGCGTTATGTGTTAACGATTTGAATTTTGGACCGAGCCACGAAACACCAGGAGGACCCTTCCGTACCACTAGTGAACTCGCATTACACTTTGAAGACTGAAGCTCTACGCTATATGAGCCCATTGCAAATAATTTGTTTCTTCACCTGTATAATATGACAGTCGTACATTACCAAAGGCCGAATAGACATGCTGTTTAATTCAATGAGAATACTGATTGTTTCTGACAGACACTACAAGTTCAACAGCGAGCAGTTTAGAAACTTTATTTCGGCCTTTTATCAGCAACCACTTGATCGACACCTAAACTTTTCGGAAAATGCGTTCTGCATGAGAAAGGAAAATAATAGAAAATTGCACACGGTAAATGTCTGTTCACAGTTCGAACTTCTCACGTGGTGTAACAAACTAGAGGAAATGGTAGCATATTAACATGTTCCTCCTTGTTATGTGGTATTATATTTTTTAAAGATTAAACTGTGCTGCAGTGCACTAGTTCTCACAGTGTGGTCCTCGAACCACTGGTGGTCCGCAGGCTGGTCCATAATGCAAGTCACTGGCAATGTGTTTTTGGTTGTTTTTTTTCTGCTATGACTGAATAGGAATGGAACGTCGTGCGTCATTTCTCTTACCGAAGCGGTCGGCAGAGGAAAATGTTTGAGAATCGCTGCTCTAGAGAACAGAGACCCGAGATACAAGGAAACGGGATTAACCACTTCAAAATTTCGGTCTTAACATCCAAAATTACTTGACTATTATTCACGAAGAATAAACACAGACGTGTGTAGTAATCTTAAAGGCATACATTTAACATCATAATATAGAAAAATCCATTCACGTTTTGTTTTTCTTCAACTAGTCTTCCGATTTGTGAACTTAAAGCGCTAATATCCAGAGTTTGATTTCTCATGGTTGACAAAGCGCGCACAGCCCGTGGTGTATCTCTGAGTTAAAGACATCAACAAGTGTCTAGGTAACATTAATTCCCACCCCTCTGATAAGTATCAACTACAAATTAGAGACGAATTATTACATCTAAAAGCTAATTAAATATATTTAAAAACAGCTCTTGATATATATATATATATATATACACAAACACATACATATAACCACATCATAAACTAGTCTGATAAGTCCAGTTCTCATTATATAAATGTTTTCATTTTGAAAACGTATTATTTTTTTACAACTACCAATACTATTATAATACCATAGTTTCTTCGGTAGCGGCCACACGCGCCAACATTATCGTATTTATAATACAACAGTCTCTAGAGTAACGACCCTACAACCAATGTTATCGTATTAAAAGTCCCTCAGTTTCTAGAGCAACTACCAATACTATTATAATACCATAGTTTCTACGGTAGCGGCCACACGCGCCAACATTATCGTATTTATAATACTACAGTCTCTAGAGTAACGACCCTACAACCAATGTTATCGTATTAAAAGTCCCACAGTTTCTAGAGCAGCGACCACAAGTACCAATATTAACGTATTTATAATACCACAGTATCTATGACGAGATTCGAACCTATGGCTAGCAGGTTACAAATCGAGCTCTCTAATCATCAAGCAATGCCAGATCTTGTTTTTTTTTAATTAATTAAACAAAAATGTATCTAAGTTTCAGATAAACTTTTCCGTTTTGTCAATCTTGTTTTGTTTTCAGCGGTAAGTCTACGAATTTACAACGTTAAAATCCGGGGTTCGATTCTTTCGGATAGCCTGATGTGACTTTGGTATAAGAAAACACACCTTTTCAGTGTTCGAAATTAGCCTAAATTATTGATTGAAATTATTACACTAGTGCTTGATTCAAGACGTAATGGGTGGATACATCGTTACCATTCCAACCATTTCATAACATGACACAAAGCGATTCAGAGGTTACGACGCTTGACCAACAATAAATTTGTAAATAAAAACTAACGTTAGATAGACTGATCAGTCACTATTTGAAGGCGACTACAATATTCACAGATCATGATATCCAAGCTGAAGTACACTCGGATTACAATACCAATGTTGAAATATGTTGTTTTTTTAAATAATCAGTCTAATGTTTCTCAGTTTAGTTCTTTATTCAGCTTAATAACAGTAAATTTTTCTGTTCATCATCACAAGTCTTTAGAAAGTATCATACTAAATATCCTACCCAAATTTATACTAGAGAAACACAAAATAATTTATAATCAACTTGACGTACCAAAGACTGTTATACAAAATCAAGTCTACAGCGAGTCAGCTATCCTAAAATCGTTTATAATCTGAGCTGAGGCGAATTGTTTACCTGGTCAACGAGGGTTATTCTCGAAGAACCTGTACACGAAAAGTAAAATGAAAGAAAGAAAAAAGGATGGAAAAAAGGTGCTCTTAGAAGACATGGCGGCAACACAAACGAATCGGGCTAAAACTTTTGAGGGAGGGGTTCTTTAGGTTTTACTTGAGTAAAAAACAGAGCCTATACATACGAAGTGTTTTACTTCGAGGGGCAACAGAAGTGTACTTTAGAATTATCAGTTATATTATTAAGTACGCGGCATGAAATACGAAAAATGAAGGATCTTACCTTAAGGCCAGAATCTGACACTGTCTTTCGTCGCGAGGTTATGGAATGGGTATTATAAACTAGATGATTTATGTCTCGCGTGCATTTTAAGACCCTGCTTTTAAGGTACGCTTATCAAACCACATATTATACTTTTTGATAAGGAAGCGTTGTTGGATAGTGAGTAACTGCAAACGAATCGTTTTGGCATACATTTTATTTATTAACATTTTGTTCCTTTTACGAGTTTCTTTTTTTTATTTTTTCGACCAGCAAATGAAATAACAATGTATTCTCAAGACGGTTGGTAAGGGTATTAAAACGTTAATTAAAATAAGGTACATAACAACGTTTCGACTTTCTTATGTCGTCTTTTGTTAACCTGAAGATGACCTACGAAGGTTAAAACGTTGTTCTGTTCCTTATTTTAATTAACGTGTTAATACTTATACCAACCGTCTTTAGCATACATTTTTATTTCAAGTGGGTTTCTAGTCATCACGAACAGCAAATGAAGCCATCTCTAGGAAATTCACGAGATACACTAGAGTCTGTACTAGAACTGCTAAGAGAAAATACAAAAATTACGTATTCAGGCGGTAATCAACAGTATTCAAGAAAAAAATTAAAAATTAATTTTGTGGCAGTGGAGAAATTCGTGCACACATGTGCATAACGATAACTTTGATTGCACAGCAGCAAAATCGAATTTAGTCAGGTTTACTTCACACTAACACCAGGGGACATGGATCATCAACTCAAGGATAATCACATCCTGTTGCAAATATTTGTTATAACGACAAACATCTGTACTTTTCTTGTCAAATTTGCAAATGCACAGTTTCTTCATCCAACAAGTAGTAATATTCGGTAGGTAAAAAAAAACTATGGTAAAAGTTTACCAGCATGTGTCATTAGGCAGGGCAAACTGGTCTGGAACAATATTTTTTTACTATTATTATTCATGTGCGTGAAATTAGCACAACAAAGATATATTTCGTTTGTTTTTCCTGTTTAAATTCCACGTTGCATATACTTTGTTTTAGTCAGACGTGAAGACAGCATTATTAATTTGGTCAGGCAATTCAGAATAGTGTAAAAAGCATATTTAATGTAGAGGGTCTGGGAATATGTCTCCCAAGAAAATTTTGAACACCAAGATTTATACACATCTTATTTATAAGAAAGCAAAATAACTGTTATATCGATTCATGCATATTACTATAAGTCTATCTGTTTACCTAGAAACGATTTTTTGCTGTGCAAATTAAAATTTAGAAAGTGACAAGATCGTACTAGTCAGACAGTAATCGACTCTCTCTGAATAAATTCAGTTTCTGACTTTTATGACTCCTATTTCGAGAAATCGAGAGAAATCAAACATGACGTTACACACACTGGCTTTTATATAGGTTAGATTCGAAATAAAATGTTTTAAGATACCCGATTACCAACATATTCGAACCCGAAATTCTCCTCTAAAGCAGACCTACGATAAAAGGAAAAGTTCCAGCGCAGATCGCCCATAGAAGAAGTCGTTTAAAAATGTGCGTGTGTACTCGCGCTCAGTTTGTTTGTCTATTCCAAATCTTCACGTTAACCTACGTGCATGCCGTTCTTAATTTTGAACCTGTAGACTAAAGGGACAGCATCTAGTCAATAGCACCCTTTGGCCACTTTTTTCTTACAAGCAGTGCATACACATTCCCAAAGTGTGGAGCTCGTTTTTTTCTTTTGCAGCGGTCAATATACATGTATTATTACACCTTTGTCCAGGACGACAGAGTCTTGTTAAAGTGACCTTACAAAAGTACTGACACGGAGTTATCATGATTGATTTAAATAATTTTTCTGAACACCTCGAAAGTTTTTAACTATGACTTTCTCTTGAATACGTAATCAAGTGATTTAAACCGAAATTACTATTAGTAATTACTATTTAAAGTAAGTCATGGTTAACCTGTGTGTGATAAGTGTCAAAAGTAATGTCTTTACTTCTTGAATTTATAGAAAATGTTTATGGAAAATCTATAAAACGATTTTAACGCATCGGATACTTAACAATGTTTAATTGAACATCTTTGTTATCAAATGTATTGTTCAGCTGTTTGTCACACAATATAAAGATATCATTATTTAATTTCTGTAGTGAATTTAATGTACAGAACACATATAAACACTCGAAATTAACGACCTTATAACACCAAGATGCCTCGGTTTGTGTTTCAGTGTAAAGCTTGTTTGTTTTGTTTTGTTTGTTTTTTCAGTTTCGCGCAAAGCTGCATCAGGGCTATTTGTGCTAGTCGTCCCTAATTTAGTAGTGTAAGACTAGAGGGAAGGCAGCTAGTCATCACCACCCACCGTAAACACTGGGGTACTCTTTTACCAACAAATAGTAGGATTGACCATCACATTATAACGTTCTCACTGCTAAAAGGACGAGCATGATTGGTATGACGGGGATTCGAATTCGTGACGCTCAGGTTGCGAGTCGAGTGCCTTAACCACCTGACCATGCTAAGACCAGTGAGCTCTTAAAACGTATACAAAACTTTGGGTGAGGTAATAATGAAAACTGTAATAATATAATATTTTATAAATAGACTGTGTGGAAGTTGGAATTTTGTATCGTTTATAATAACATCCACCCCACCTTTTTTTGAAGTCCATAATCCGAACAAAGAAAGGCGACCTCAGTTTGTGAGCTATAAATCCAGCTTGTGTGTCTTTATAAAAATAATATGTAACATAATTTTTTTTCTTCAGAATGGCCGACCTCTCACAAAATTGATTAGAATTTAATCTGAAGTACTTAAATAAACCAGAAAGGTACGTACATATTCTAAAGGAAGGAAATGAAACGTTATGGACATTTGTTATAGTTCAATTTCAGTATTTTCCAATTTGTGTTATAGAAAATTTCTTCAAAAATTTAAATTAATATATTCGATTTTTAAATGTCTTACACCGTGCTTTTTCAAATATCGACCTTTAATGAAACATTTAATTTTTTACAAAATTCTGTCCAAGTTGCATGTGGAAAGTGGTTATATTAATTATCTTAGGGCGTTTGAAAAATGAATACAGGCCCGGCAAGGCCAGGTGGCTATGGCACTTGATTCGTAATCCGAGGATCATGGGTTCGAATCCCCGTCACACCAAACATGCTCGCCCTTTTAGCCGTTTTTGTACGTTCAATCCCACTATTCGTTCTTAAAAGAGTAGCCCAACAGTTAGCTGTGGGTGGTGATGACTAGACTGCCTTCACTCTAGTGTTACACTGCTAAATTAGGGATGGCTAGCGCAGATAGCCCTCGTGTAGCTTTGCGCAAAATTCAAACCAAACCATTCTTATGTTTCTGTCCCCCCCTCTAATACAGCGGTAAGTCTACGGATTTACAACGGTAAAATCAGGGGCTCGATTCTCATCGGTGAACTTAGCAGATAGCCCGATGTGGATTTGCCATAAGAAAACACGCATACTACTGTTACTCCTGTATTATTTACTTGTGAAGGGCTTACTACGTACTAATAAGCAAACTGCATAAATTACAAGTTCTTTCCATTATTCTTTTTTTTTTTATAAACCCTGTAGATAATGGAAGTTCCATTGAATTTCCCATTAAAGGCTTGCGATTTCGCATATGATAAACGCCGCGTTAAATTATAGTCACAACACTTAAAACATGTAGAAAAAAGATGGTTGATAAATCACATTAAAAAAATTAAATCCCAAACATTTAGACAAGTGATGTCTTCTTTAGAAGTAAATGCTTTATGACCTCTGAGAAAGACACGCTACTTGTCGAAAACTCTAGGTTTTTATCGCGTTCTTTTTTTCTTTCTGAACGCGAGAAGGAGCTGCATGCAGGAGTATTCTTCGAAGACATGTACGCGTGAGGTTTTCTCTCCACTGCAGGGAGTCACGTGACTATATAGCAGTCATCAAGCATGTCACGCTATAACCAGAATTGCAGTACCTCAGTGGGTAATTAAGGTTAATTAATTTAGCTGTAACAGGTTTCAAGTTTGTACTGCGTGAGTTTCGCTTCAAAGAGTCACTGACAGGTGGCTTCACGTATGATTCCCAGCAAGAGCACAGTTAGCTTCCACATCATACTGAGAACTAGATCACTCTGTAAAGTTACTTACGTTATTAGTTTTGAAACTTTCTTTATCTGATGAGGATCGCTTGCTTTATTTATGAACTTCAGATTTTAATGGATACTGTTTAACCCAGGACTCCCCAATTATACGTTTCCTTACCCTTGATTTTGTACCAATAGTAATAGGCTTAGGTAGTCCACTTATTTTTACTGAAGTTACTATTAAAGATATTTCTGACAAGATAGGTATAAGAGAAAATAATGACATTCTTTATTTTAAAAACATTACACCGGCACACAATAGTTGTATAAATGGAGCCCTAATAAACCCAAAGTATTACTATTTAATTTATTACTAATAATAAAATGTGACCTTTGTTCTGACAAGTAAAAGTTTCGATAGATAAATTGTTGTATTGGACGTTAGAATTGGGTGTATAACTAGCATTTTTACTGACAAAAACTATTGCGGATAGTTGTTTTACTAGATACGTTGCTATTTACATTAGAACCCCAATTTCTTTACGACTCGTTCTTCAACTCTTAATTAGAGCGAGTTACTTAAAGCGAGATAAAAATATGTATAACTCGCATTTTTACTGACAAAAACTATTGAGGATTATTGTTTTACTAGATACGTTGCTATTTACATTAGAAACCAATTTCTTTACGACTCGTTCTTCTCATGACGACTATAATAACCAATAAGCTTACATACACTGCAAGCCAAAATCTTAAGGCCAATGAACATAAAGAAAAAAATATGCATTTTGCGTTGTTAGACTCAACCACTTCTTTGAATAGAGCTTCGAAATATGAAAATAAGAAAAATAAAAATAAAAAACTTTTTAGCATTTAATAGGGAAAATGTGAACACTATGGAATTAGCCTAAATACTAGCTGGTCAAAAGTTTAAGACCACACTGAAACGAAGCGTTAATCGGTAAACACGTAACGAAAATTTAGTCATTTGTTTTCAAGCATTAGCGTTGTCAGCATCTCCCACCGACATGTCCTGTGTTACATTGGGTAAAAACACGACAAAGGCTAAAAAGTTGTCAGAGTTTGAACGTGGCAGAATTGTCGAGCTGTAAAAGCGAAGTCTCTCTCAACGTGCCATCGCTGGTGACATTGGACGTAGTAAAACTGCTGTTGCAAGTTTCTTAAAAGACCCTGAGGAATACGGAACGAGAACTTCAAGTGGTCGGCCCAAGAAAATTTCGCCGGGGTTGAGCAAAAGGATTTGACGGGTTGTCCGGCAAGACACTAGCCGATCGTCGAACCAGATTAAGGCCCTTACGGACGCAGAATGCAGCTCAAGAACAATAAGACGGCACATATAAGAGAAAGTCTGTAAAAACCGTAAATGTCTTCAAAGGCCACGCCTCCTTCCACACCACGAAACAGCTTGGTTAAACTTTGCTGAAAAGCACCAAACATAGGACGTAGAAAAGTAGACGAAGGTTTTGTTTTCTGATAAGAAAAATTTAACCTAGATGGTCCAGATGGCTTCCAACGTTACTGGCACGATAAGAATATCCCACCGGAGACATTTTCTACACGACACAGTAGAGGAGGTTCCATCATGATCTGGGGTGCTTTTTCCTTCCATGGAACAATGGAGCTTCAGGTTATACAGGGGCGTCAAACAGCAACTGGCTACATTAGCATGTTGGAGAGAGCATCCTTATTGACTGAAGGCTCTCGCTTGTGTGAAACTAACTAGATCTTTGAGCAGGACAACGCTGCAATCCACAATGCCAGCAGAACAAAGGACTTTCATGGCGAATAACGTGATTCCTTTGGACCATCCAGCGTGTTCGCCCGAACTGAACCCCATTGAAAATGTTTGGGATTGGATGGCAAGGGAAGTCATTTCCAAACAGTGCATGATCTTCGTGAAGCCATCTTCATCACTTGGAATAACATTTCAGCCAGCCTTCTGCAAATGCTTATATCGACCATGCCAAAGCGAATGTTTGAAGTTATTCGCAATGACGGCCGTGTAACTCACTACTGAGACATCTTGTTGGGCATTTCCTACCCTGTTTAGGACTTCTTTTTGGTATGGTCTTAAACTTTGGACCAGCTAGTATTTAGACTAATTAACTAGTGTACTTATTTTCCCTATTAAATGCTAAAAACGTTTTTTATTTTTATTTTCCCTTTTCTTATTTTCATTTTTCGAAGTTCTACTCAAATAAGTGGTTGAATCTAACAACGCAAAATGCATATTTTTTTCTTTATATTCATTGGCCTTAAGATTTCGGCCAGCAGTGTATTTATTAGCGTGGTAAGGTTCTAAATAAATATAAAATAGAACTATAGTCTTACACCAATAAATTAGGGACGGCTAACGCAGATAGCCCTCATGTAACTTTGCGCGAAATTCAGAAACAAACAAACAGCGGTAAAGATATGAGATCATAACTATATTCATTCGTCCCATTCATTTATAGATTGTTTTGATTAAGATAATATTAAAGAGAATCCGTGGGCTCAAAATTTTATACTTAATAACAAACTAGGTACTTCAGTAAGGATACGTAATTATTTCAAATATTGGAGTACGTACTCTCCACATTGTTTTGGTGGGTCTACGTGTTCAAGAAAAAGTTTGATTTTGATTTGTATTGAATTTTGCGCTAAGCTATACTAAGGCTATGTGCGCTAGCCCTCCGTAATTGAGCAGTGAAAAACTAGAAGAAAGGCAACTAGTCATCACTACCCATCGTCAACTCTTGGATTATTCTTTTACCAACGAATAGTGGGATTGACCTACATTATAACGCTCCCATAGCTGAAAGGGTGAGCATGTTTGTTGGAACGGTTATTAGAAACTGAGACCCACCTAACCACCTGGTCATTTCAGACCTCAGATAAAAGTTTAACTTTATGATGTTCTTTTTTTCTCTACTTCTCTGTTCTCGTAGGTGTGCGTGCTTTGTTATGGCAAAGCCACATCGGACTATCTGCCACCGCGGATTTATCGTAAGAGAAACGTATACGTGGTTGGCAATAGTGCTTCAGAATAGGACCAGGTACCTGTAGTAAACTGGTTGATTATGGAATCTTTGTTGTTGGGCAGCTATAACGTTTAACTATTTAGGGATGGTAGTAGCAACTGGCCAATAATGTTCGAGAGCAAGGGTCACGAGGTAAGGTAAAATTCTGTCGGTGCTCACTGGCATTAGTACCGGAACTTATTTCAGCTGATTTGTTGTTTTTTGTATTTACGCGTAAAAAGCCGCTAATTTCAGAAACAATTGTGATTTTCTCTGTTCAAGATACAGAGCTACTTGGTGATCAGAAGCGAAACTCTCTGAAATAAAAACGTAGAGGTACTCAGCTGGGTGAGGTGAAGTTGTTGTTTGCGCGTATTTTCCAGCAGAAAATATACTGAATTATTCAAAAGGAAGTTTGCTTGATTTTTTTTTTGGATTTCGCTCAAATCTACTCGAGGGCTATCTGCCCTACCCTCCCCTAATTTTGAAGTAATAGAATACAGAAAAGGCCGCTTGTCAACACCACCCACCGCCAACTCTTGGTGTGCTCTTTTACCAAAGAATAGTGGAATTTACTGTCACATTATAATGCCCCCACGACTGAAAGGGTGAGCATGTTTGGTGCAACGGTGACTCGAACCCGCGACTCTCCATTTATGAGTTGAGCGCCTTAACAACGTGGCCATCCGCTGTTTCAAGTCTATGTTTTAAACGAAAATCTTCAAAATGGATTATTTATTCTGTGAGCATTGCAGAGTTTGAAGCCCGAGGTTTACAGCTGAGCTTAATATGTATATATATATATACACGTTTCTAACACGTTTTTCAGATGCTTTCCCTAATCTTTAGCTCACGTAACACAAACAGTTCTTGTTTTGTTTAAAAGAGTAGAATAAGCCATTGAACAAAACTTAAACCCTCGTATGTGATGAGAACCATGCGTGAACAGCACCATCACCTTGAGGCCAAAGAGTGCTTTCGCACCCTTAACACGTCTAGTTCCAACGTTTAATTTCGCTATGATTCTCATGGTTGGACTCCTACAGGAAACAGTGACTGATCTATATAGGGTTACCCAACAAGGAGATAAAACAGCTAATTCCAAATATTTTAATAACTGTTATTCAGGACAAGCAACATGGTCTGAATGTGGGCCCATTGATAATTTTATTATATGCAAAATTGCATGGGATGTAGGTCCCGTAACTCATATTAGCTCCTGGGCCCACAAATCCTTAAATACGCCAAGATGAAACAGTGTATATAGGAATATGAAAAATGGCGTATCCTGAAAGAATACAAAACTAAAATGTGTATAGTGACCATATACCTAAAAAAAAATGCACAGATTATGTTCACTCTCCAGTCTTATACTGCACTTATTTAATAACTACCAGCTAATCCTTTCTTCACTTTCTGACGCCATTTTGGCGTAAGTTGATATTAACAATAGCATAGAACTGCATACTTAATACATTTACTAATAAATATGGATATTGAGGTACTAGTTGATGTATCCATCCCATGAAAGGACATGAAAAGTTGCTTTCCTTAAACGTAGTTGTAAAACAAAAAAACACGCAAAAATACCAATAAAAGCTGCAAAACGTAAGAATTGAAACCGCAAATCTTCATGTATCTCCCCATAGACCCAACGAAACTTCCTGCCACATTTGATGGAGAACTATTTACAGAGAGCCAAATTTGGTGAATATCAAGCAGATATAACAATAACATTGAAGTACACAACATCAGATAATGATCTGTAGAAAATCACTGGATCTGTGACGTCTAGATAGAAAAATACACACAATAATAGAAAAATGGTACATTTAATTGTAGTAAACAACCATGCATAGTGCGATATAATGTTCGTGGTCGACAATATGCCCCATTCTAAATGGCTGTGGAAGGTCGCATAACCTGGCACAATTAGCTACTATTTTCTTCTTGCAACATTTTGCACGATGACATTATAAATTTTTTGGACATTGTGGTCGTGAAATATGAGTACAAACTTTGAAGAAGGAATGAGTTTATACCATGAAGTGATCATTAAAGTGAAGCACCTAACTCGCAGTTTCGTTTTCCTTGTAAAGCTATTCAGTGTTCACGATCTGGGTTAACACTCCTTCCATAACAACAAATCCAAATATTATATGCAATTAACACTTGGGAATTTATTACAAATTAATTAATTACCTATAAACAGAAAAACTGGTGCTTCAAACAAAAAAATCCCTGATTGATATACGAGTAATAATAATTGTTTGTTTGTTTGTTTGTTTAGGTTTTTAATTTCACGCAAGGCTACACGAGGGCTATCTGCGCTAGCCGTCCCAAATTTAGTAGTGTAAGACAAGGCAGCTAGTCATCATCACCCACCGCTAACTCATAGGCTGCTCTTTTACCAACGAATAGTGGGATTGACCGTCACATTATAACGCCCCCACCACTGAAAGGGCGAGCATGTTTGGTGCGACGGGGATTCGAGCCCCCGACTTTCAGATTACGAGTCGAGTGCCTTACACCACTTGGCCATGCTGGGCTTGTTTAGATGTTTATCTCTTCGATCAACTCCTGAGTTAAATATAGCTTTAGAGAAGTGCTTTGTTGTTTGATGAAAAACTGCCCGGGAGATATGTTATTATGTTACAAATGATGGTTTTAAAACAGATTTATTGGTTTTGATCGTAAAGTCAGTTGAGAAATTGAAAACAAAACAAAAAACACGTAGTTTTAATTTTGTTCTAATGTTATGAAACCACTGGAATAAAAGAGAATAGGATATATTGTTTGTGAGAGGAAAACACAGGAAACACGTTAAGTCCAATAACTCTTAACTCCACAGTGCTTTTGTTTTGAAACTGAAATTAGCTCATTAGAAAGATATTCTTGTCACATCAGTGTCTTATAATCGTCTCTATTTTCACGTACAGATAGGGCCCGACGTGACCAGGTGATTAAGATGCTCTGAAGGTGACATGTTTGAACCCCCGTTGCACCAAACATGCTCGCCCCTTCAACTCTGGAGGCGTTATAATGTGACGATCAAACAAACTATTCGTTGGTAAAAAGAGTAGCCCAAGAGTTGGCGGTGATGGTGGTAACTAGCTGCCTTCCTCCCAGTCTTACACTGCAAAATTAGGATTGGCTAGTGCATATAGCTCTCGTGCAGCTTTGTGCGAAATTCAAAAACTAAACCAAACCAGACAGGTAGATAGTGAGAAACACAAAAAAACGCCACTAGTAAAACAAAATGTATTGTCTTATTTAATTCTTAAGCTTTCTGTGACGGGGAGTTCAGGGGTACTCGGTTACTCCTTATTTAGGTTGACACTGCTCACTTTCCTGGTACCATTGGTATTTGTATTTCACGTGGAGATTTCTTCAACATATTTTTGTTGTATGCAAACGCGAGATACGATATGTCAGACAGCTATTTCACGTAAAAAAGTCTTTGTGACAAAATTTCCTCACAATATCTGGAAAATTACTGTCCTACCTGCGCGCATCACTGATTTGACCGATTGCACAGATGAATCTCAAAGCGTTAGAGCGTAAAGAATGGACCTCCAAAATAATGGGCGTCCACAGACGACAGACCCGCGTGGGCTCATTTTAATTAGCAATCTCCTGACGATTCGGACCACTGCATATTGAGGCAAAATGATATAAAGAAATTGTGTCATTTGAAAAGAAATGTACAAGCAGAAAAAAATGAAAAACTGGTATCCATTTGAAGAAGATAAAAAGGCTATAAAGTCCATCTAAATACAGGATGTCTTTACTATCAGTCCGGAACCAATTTCTCAAATGAAATTGAAATGGCTAAATGGAGATTTGAGCGCATTTTTCTTTTATATAAGTGCCCAAACTAATTATTTCGGTAATTACATAGAATTATCTCTAGCATAAATGTAATGTATGTGAGTTTGGAAATAGACACATCATGTCGCCAGTCACATCACTATATCTGGTTTTTTGCGAAAAAAAAGTTTATTCTTCTTCAACATTATTTAAGAAACAGTTTCAAGCTGTCATCGTAAACAGCAAAATTAAAAACAAACAAATGTTTTATTTGTTATGTTATGATAAGATTAAACTTGTAGTACTTGTAGAGAAAATTATGTAAAAATCTGCTGGTATGGGTTGAGAAAGCACTAGTAGAAGAGCGTTTATTTGTTTGTTTTGAATTTCGCACAAAGCTGCTCGAGAGCTATCTGTGCTAGCCGTCCCTAATTTAGCAGTGTAAGACGAGAGGGAAGGCAGCTAGTCATCATCACCCACCGCCAACTCTTGGGCTACTCTTTTACCAACGAATAGTGGGATTCACCGTCACATTACACACCCCCACGGCTGGCAGGGCGAGAATGTTTAGCGCGACGCGGGCGCGAACCCGCGACCTTCGGATTACGAGTCGCACGCCTTACGCGCTTGGCCATGCCAGGCCAGAAGAAGAGTGAACATACTGTTTTCTCTTCCCATACCAGCCGTTTTTTTACATAATGGATTGTTTAACTCATTTCTAAGTAGTTCTTAGTGTTGGTGTTTGGTACTTAAAGCTTGTCTATCAATGTGTTCTGTGGATTATATAAAACATGAATGAAACCCATAAAATGGATTGTTTAACTCATTTCTAAGTAGTTCTTAGTGTTGATGTTTGATACTTTAAGCTAGTCTATTAGTGTGTTCTATAGATTGTTTAACACATTCCTAAGTTGTTCTTAATAGTAGTTATGTCATACAGTACAAATATATTAGTTAAGACTAGTTTATTAGTGGGTTCTACACTTATGTTAACATGTGGTTATCATGCTTCTCAGTGACACGGCTTTATGTCTGCGGATTCACACAGCTAAAAATCGGGTTTCGATACCCGTGGTGGGCAGAGCACAGATAGTGTAGCTTTATGCTTAGTCCGAAGCAATCCTTCAGAAGTATCTATCATATAACTGTTGAATTTTGTAATGGATTCATACATAAGATTAGCGAGTGAATTGAAAAATAAACATCCGAATCAGTAGTTATTTCTTTTTCACGGTTAGCGGTCTAATTATTATTTGGTAGCTACGTGTTTTTTTTTTTTTTTTTATTAAAGTAGTTAGTAAATAGTAATCAGTTTTTTCGATTAACCGTTAATTCATTAAACTTAGGCAATGGTATAAGCTATTAATTATAGCAAAGACTGATATCTAAACGCTATGATTTTACAATTGTATGTATTTTAGTAGATACATGAAAGCCAGCAGTTACTAAATAGCAAGTCTAGGGGTTTGTAACTCAGGTAACTTTGTTTCGATGTGAACGATTAACATAGAACAGATAGCTCATTGTGTTATATCTCTTAAACTCTAACAAAGAGTGCATCTGAAGACAACATTTCAAATTTTAAAATAAAACACCTACAGTGTCTAATTACGTGACTTCACCATGAAGCTAAGTAGGGACGATGCGCTCATTTTGACGTACGTATGTGAGTGTTCACTAAGCAAGCTTTGAAAAAGCGTAAATGTCTGATGTATTTGTTGTAAATCTAATGAACGAATTAACACACTCAGGACTCTGAAAAAGAAGAAATTGACTAATCAAACTTAATTTTTCGAATGTTACTTACACATTAAATCAATTTGTTCAAAACGTGGAGTGGGGTAAAATTTCAAAATCACTTGGAAAAACACCTCAAAAGTTGAGAGTTTTACTCATTGACTGACAAATATAAGAGTTTTGGCGTCCAACTTACATGTTGAATCAATTTTATGTGTACCCGAGTTTTAGACTGTTAGACTGTGGCTCAAAATATAGTTCGAAATCACTATTTTTTTTTCAAATTAAAATTGTGTTGTAAGTAAGGTGAAAAATCAAGATATTCATCCTTTACATTCCAAACAAAATTAAAATGTGTTAATTTCCCAAACATTTTGAATACTGTCGTCTATGGACGTTGAGCAACAGTGCGACGTTGTAAACGAATAAAACAAGCAAATAATGTATCGTTTTGAGCTGTAATTCAAAATAATCAGAGATATTGAAAAAAGCTGAAATAGGGAAACTAAGTCACATGCCAGTTCTCCTTCGTAGCCAATCAGCTACAAACAACTGGGAATGCGTATGTGATTTTCGACCCCTAGACAAGAGTCACCCACCTTTTGACAACGTCTTTACAAGTTTTATCTCACAGCTGCCTCTTTCTCGCCCTTTCCCATTCTAAACAAGATACCAAGATACTTGTAACAATAGCTCTACCTCATATTTTTCAGTTTGATTTGGTTTGGTTTGAATTTCGCGTAAAGCTACACGAGGGCTATCTGCGCTAAACATCCCTAAATTATCAGTGTAAAACTAGAGGGAAGGCAGCTACTCATCATCACCCACCGCCAACTCTTTGGCCGTTATTTTACCAACGAATAGTGGGATTGATTTCATTCCACTTTCTGTTGCTATTGATGTCTAATAAACATTTGATATAATCGAAATTCGATGGATATCAATCTGATTAGGAAGCTAATCTTGTTCCTCTTACCCTGCTCTTCCTACAGTGGTACAGCGGCAGGTTTGCGGACTTACAACGCTAGAAATAGGGTTTCGATACCCGTGTAGGTTTGTGCTTAATTAGTTGTGAAATAAACAACTTTTTTTTTCCTATGGTCACGTGGATCAAAACACGACTGCAACAGGAAGCTGGTCATGCAATTGACTGCTTAGTCAGAACCTTATTTTGTCAGTTAACCACAGTGCAGTAATACCATACACTGTTGTACTCATTTTGGTCAGTTAGAAGTGTCGAAGGTTTCATATAACCTCAACTGACGTAAGTTTCATTCTTGTTCTGTTTTGATAATAGAGAGATTAAAAACATCTCCTTTCGTTAACATGGTCCGCTCGTTTTCTTATGAAACTGGTAGTATTCTAAAATGATAAATTAAGCTGTAATCAATACGATTAAATCACTCCGTGATTTAATCAAAAGAAAAACAAGTAAGCGATGTTATTTTTTTTTTCAGATTAGTTTCCAGGACAACAGTTTATCGATATAGTTACTTTAAAACGTAATTAATTGTCTTAGAGATAATTGGTTCATAACTGTCTACGAGGGCTGTTCAAAAAATACGCGGACTGACGTCATAAAACAAAATGTACTTTATTTAGAAGTTACAGGTCTGGAACACCTTCAAAGTACTCTCCTCCCCAACGCACACACTTATCCCAACGGTGTTTCCACTTGTTGAAACAGTCCTGGTACGCTTCTTTTGTAATGTCCTCCAGCTCCTTCTTCGCATTTGCCTTAATCTCGGGAATCGTCTCAAATCTTCTTCCTTTCAAGGATCTTTTGAGTTTGGGGAACAAGATAAAATCGTAAGGAGCAAGGTCAGGTTAGTAGAGGGGTTGGGGAAGAACAGTGATCGAGTGTTTGGCCAAAAACTTGCGAATTCTGAGGGCTGAATTTCGCAGCAACGCAGTGCATCTTCAATTTTTCGGTCAAAATCTCGTAACAAGATCCAACTGATATCCCACACTCTTCAGCAAGCTCCCTGACAGTCAGACGTCGATTTGCCCGCACCAGAGTGTTGATTTTGTCGACGTGTGGGTCGTCAGTTGACGTGGAAGGACGTCCAGGACGCTCATCATCTTCAATGGACTGTCGACCATCCTTAAAACGTTCATGTTACTTGAAACATGCCGTACGCTTCATAGCAACATCGCCGTAAGCCGTGTTAAGCATAGCAAAAGTTTCAGTCGCAGATTTTCCAAGTTTAACACAAAATTTCACAGCAAGTCGTTGCTCCTTCAGGTCATTCATTCTGAAATCCGCCAAACGAAAAAATCGCACTTCACTTAAAACCGCGTAGCTAATACACAAATGAAGATATCTGCAATCGGGAAATGGCGTCGTAATCAGCTGATCTGCGCGAACCTAGCGACACCAAGCGGATTCCCCTGGAACCAACTGGAGCCGCGCAATTCAAACAGTTTTATTATCATCATTATTCTAACCAATTAAAACCTATTTTAATGTGCACATATGTTTGATATTTCATGAAAGAAAAAAATTACTAAGCCTACACACTTTGTCATATAGGCAAACTTAAGATAATAGACAGAAACAAAAGTGAGATAACTAGGTAATAAATGTTTGTTTGTTCTCAATTTCACGCAAAGCTACAAGAGGGCTATCTGCGCTAGCCGTCCATAATTTAGCATTGTAAGACAAGATGGAAGGCAGTTAGTTATCACCACCCACAGCCAATTTTCTACTCTTTTACCAACGAATAGTGGGATTGACCGTAACATAATAACGTTCCCACCGCTGAAAGAGCGAGAATGTTTGGTATGACGGGGATTCGAACCAGCGATCCTCGGGTTACGAGTCGAGTGCCTTATATACACGGCCATAATATAAATGCTAATTAGCCCGTAATGTAAAAACAAAAGAAAATTTAACCACAACAGAAAATGCTTGAATTATAAATTTTCACAGCCCCTGTATCCTTTTCACACCTTAATCTCACCCTTCTCATTTTCACACCTTCACATATCGACAATGTAACGTACTTTGCAACAGTTGTTTCGTGCGAGTTTTACTTCACGTTTGTGCGATCTGGCATGGCCAGGTGGTTAAGGTACTCGACTCGTCATCTGAGGGTGGGGGTTCGAATCCCCGTCACACCAAACATACTCGCCCTTTCAGCCGTGGGTGCATTATAACGTGCGGCCAATCACACTATTCGTTGGTAAAACAGTAGTCCAAGAGTTGGCGGCGGTGGTGGTGATGACTAACTGCCTTCCCTCTTGTCTTACACTGCTAATTAGGGACGGCTAACGCAGATAGCCCTCGTGTAGATTTGCACGACATTCAAAACAAACCAAAAACCTCACGTTTGTCTCAGATAATTTCTGTAGGATATTGTCTTCTGTTCATTAAATTTACTTTTAATAACAAGATCGATGTTATTCGTAGACTTTGTTTGTTTGTTTCATTAACACCTACAGAAGTTGTCTTCAACTTTTAATAAATGCGTCTACAAATATAATTCTGTCAAATTGTGAGAGTGACTATCGCTTTACAGGATATGAAACTATCAACGTTAACGACGTTCTCTCCGATAGCTGAAAGGGAAAGCGTATAACAAATAATTATAATGTTATAAAGAGGTAGCTACATGAGCTAGTTATAAACAAGTGGGATTGCATGTGCTAGCTATAAACATGTCACATTACACATGTTATTTATAAAGAAGCTTTACAGGTTATGAAACTGTCAACGTTAAAGACACGTGCTCTCCAGAAGCTGAAAGGGAAAGCTTATAACGCCAAAATTTGAGGCTTGATCCCTGCGTGAGCCCAGCGGATATAGTGAACTACGAAGCTTGGTGTTTAGAAAACAGCAACAGAAATATGGCTAAACTTTATAAGAAACAGAAGAGGTAGAATTGAAATTTCTTGCAGTTCAGATATTTTTTCATGTTGTTTAAGAAAAACAACAGGTTCTTCGACGTTTAAGGAAGAAGTAAAAACTACAACAAAGATAACACGACGTTGGAGACGTTTTTATTATGAGATAAAAATACGGGAGTGAGTTGGTTCAAAGCATTCTTCCAGAAAATAAAATTTAAAAAGATATCAAATGTGTCTTCTGGTTTTTATATTTATCGTACACACACACGCATAGTCAGAGAGAGATATTTTTATGCTAGCCATCCACAGAAAATGGATAAAAAGAAAAAGATAAAAACTAGAGCTTAACCATGCTCCTATTTCCTCCTTGTCTCTCTCTCTCTTGGAGTTGCAGGTTAATATCCGGACCTTCAGCCAACGATGTACTAAATAAACGTATCTTTGACGTACAAACCCTAAAATGCACAGCCGTATTACGTTCTTATGAACTAAACAATGTGAAATTGAAATTTGAATGTAAGAAACTTAAGAGATAAAAAAGAAATGAAGGAAGTAACACTAGATATTTTTTTGTAACTCGAAAGCTTCAAAGTGTGATGATAGCGATAGCTCCTATTAGCAACACCAGTGCCAGAAAAAAATACTCATTATAAATAGATTACGTGTTATGAGACCACGTAGATCGTTTTGTTTATTTCAGTCGCTTTCTTTTTCCGAAAAATGTTAAGCCTAATTTTCACGTACCGCTTCACCTAGCGGTCTGAAGTACTTCTTTAGTTTATTAGTATTCCGCAAATAAATTGAAAAAAAAAAACTATTTACGATCAACCCTTTGCTCGTCAACTTACTTACAACTGCCTGAGAAAGTTATACAGCAAGAATCTCTTGGGATGTAATTAGAGGAAGGAGACATTACAAATATTTCTCTTTATATGATCTAGTTACTTGCTTTTAGGAGAACTGTATTTTCAGAACGGCAGAAGCTTAAATATTTAATTTCAATTTCTATCTTAATCCATGATAATCTCTCCCGGTTCATTTAATCTAAGTTTTAGTCTAACGATCAATCGGGCTTTTTAAATCTGCATTTCTTTTCACTGTTTAATTCTATAAAAATTCTAAAATGCCAATTGCTTATATATATAGCTTTATTACGTTCCGTTAGAGCGTGCAAATTGAAGAACAATGCCACTATGAGCTAGCTATAAACAAGTCACGCTACATGAGCTAGCTATAAACAAGTCACACTACATGAGCTAGTTATAAACAAGTCGCACTACATGAGCTAGTTATAAACAAGTCGCACTACATGAGCTAGTTATAAACAAGTCACGCTACATGAGCTAGCTATAAACAAGTCACACTACATGAGCTAGCTCTGAACAAGTCACACTACATGAGCTAGCTGTAAACAAGTCACACTACATGAGCTAGCTCTAAACAAGTCACACTTCTTGTGCTCGCTATAAACAAGTCACACTACTTGAGCTAGCTATAAACACGTTACACTGCATGAACTAGCTATAGACCAATGACATTACATTAGTTGGCTATCTACTGAGTCCGGCGAGCCCTTGATTGTATTAGTTCTCATACGAACTCTCTGTATCACGTTATTTTAAAATTTAAAATTTCTTTTGCAGAGATTTATAAAAAATTATGGAAATCTATTTAGTTTTTTTATTATTGTTGTTGAATAACTTAAATATGATTTTCAAACTTGCACGTGTCAGTTATTAAACTAGGGAAAATCCGCGATAGCCGCGGCTGTTGTTTGATCTCAAATCAAAGAAAAATTTGGAGCCTGTCTATGAGCCGTTATCCCGTAACTGAAAACATCCCAAATGGTGGAAACTAAAATGTTACAAATCAGAAGGAAACGTTAATTTTTTTTTCAATCTGCTGACTCTAAATAATGTTCCTAAAAAGAGCTGTTCTAAGACTGAGGGGAGACGATTTTAAAAATGTTCTAACTAAAACAGACTGGACAGCTCATTGTGAAAATCATTAAAAGTGAAGAAACTAAACAATAGAGCTTTAGGTGAGTTTGCATGTTTGTTGTTGTTTTTAATTTTAAAGGAAAGTCACAATTTGCTAATGCTGTGTTTACCGTGGGGAATCTAACCCCCTGATTTTAAGGTGTTGTTTGTTTGTTTTTAATTTCGCGCAAAGCTACACGAGGGCTATCTGCGCTAGCCGTCTCTAATTTAGCAGTGTAGGACAAGAGGGAAGTCAGCTAGTCTTCACCATCCGCCGCCAACTCTTTACCAACGAATAGTGGGATTAACCGTCACGTTATAACGCCCCCACGACTGAAAGGGCGAGCACGTTTGGTGTGATGGGGATTCGAACCCACGACCCTCGGATTACGAGTCGAGTGCCTTAACCACCTGGCCATGCCAGGCCTTTTAACGTTGTAAGACCTTAGACGTATCGCTGTCCAATCGGAGAACAAAACTATAGATGCATTTTGTGGATGTTCACTTATAGCAAAGCCTCATCGGAATATCTGATGTTTCCCCGACTGGAATCGAACCCATGATTTTAGCATTGTAAATCCGGAGTCTTACCGCTGTCTTACGAGGGGGTGATGCATTTTCATGAATAAAACAAATAACAAAATCTGTGGAGTTAAGTATTTTTAATGAATATTTTCTCACATTATTCTGAAAAGTGGAGAAGACGATGGCGTCTCCATTTTACTTCTAATCAGTCGAAAGACCCTGTCCAAATTCCAAATTCCACTTACAAGAGCGATAAAAAATTAAAAGAAACGAGTAATTATATCACGAAACTCTACGTGACTGACACAAAGGGTAACATAAGACAATTCACAATAAGCCGAAAAGAGACCCCTTATTACACCGTCTACTTTATGGTCACCTGAGGTGTCCCGGGAGGTCCATTGATTAACTGCTATCTCGTTAGTGCCGTAAATATATAGTGCAAACGATGCCCTAAGATAGACCCTTTAGGTACCACTCCTTTTCCAAAAGGGTTGTGTTTATACTTAAGGGCATACTTACCATACCGTATTTTGTAAACTTTCTAGCGCTCTATGCAAATTAAAGTTACTTAAATTCCTACAAAAGATGGACGGTTTAGGTGCACCACATCGTTCATTCCTTTACAAATAATATCTGCAGAAACTTGCGATTTTGGTGACGTGGCAGAAAACGATCGGGATAGAATTTTATTTATTTGTTTGTTTGTGAACTTCGCGCAAAGCTACACGAGGACTATCTGCGCTAGCCGTCCCTAATTTTATAATGTAAGACTAGAGGAAAGGCAGCTAGTCATCACCACCCATCCGCCAACTCTTGAGCTACTCTTTCACCAACGAATAGTGGGATTGACTGTAACATTATAACGCCCCTACAGCTGAAAGGGCGAGCATGTTTGGTCTGACGGGATTCGAATCTGCGACCCTCAAATTACGAGTCGAGTGCCTTAAGTGCCTGGTCATGCAGAGCCAGGGGAAAGAAGTAAGTTTAAAAATTAAAGTATGTATTAGTCATATCTCGCTGTTTTACCAATTTATATAAATTGGAAGAGACTGTGAGAAACAAAGCTCACCGTTTATTAACGCAGCGATGACGAGTACATGTCACTTAAAAACAATAATATCGATATAAATAAATAACGTGGTTAACGTGACGTTGTATCCAAATCTGCCACCATGCTAAGCCTTTATGACAGTTAAGAAATAGTAAAAACTTTACATATATATGAGATTAGTGAGACGTTCTTGACTTTATTGAAACCCGCAAGGTACGTGAGACGGTCACGATGTTGTAACCCGCGAATTGTATAAGATGGTCGCGGTGTTGTTAACGCGTGAGTTACATAAGATGGTTGCGAAGGTTGTTAACGTAGGAGTTACATAAGATGGTCATGGCGTTGTTAACGCGCGAGTTATGCGAAAAGTCATTGCACTGCCACTCATTTTATATGAAAAAAACGTATATCATCGTCGTTCTCCGGGTAAAATCATGATACCGTTACTGTGGAGCTTCAAGTTTTAACTCGTGAAGAGTTCGTTAAAAAACTTGGAAAACAAAGGAAACATTTCGAGTTTGAAATATCAAACAGCAAAACGCGCCGCGTGCGTACGTGCGTGTTTTATACTACAATGTGCGTGTGATTTTGTTGTTACTGCTTTGTAGTAGTTGTTTTTGATTATTAGTATTTTATTCAAATTTATTGAGAATAAAATAACAATCCGGAAGTAAAAAATAAATAAAAAGTACTGTTATTGCCACAAAAAAAACGATTACAAGTTAGTAGAGCGGACAAATTGTAGCAAACAAAATAAGAAATATTACGGATTGCTTCATTCAAGAAATAAAAGAAACTTGTTTGTACTGTATTTTATTGCAAACTGAGAAACACCTGTACGCTTAGCATTTAAATATAGCAGAAAAAACAGACTGAAACAAGTAAAAATAACATCACGTTCTTAAAGCTCTGTGCTCGCTCTCGCGCGTGGTAGACAGAAGTTAGCAGATTTATAATAAAAGTAGGCTGCTGCTACTTTTAATGGCCACATTAAATCTAGTGTCTTAACAGCAGTTTTGGTTACTTGTAAGATTCGAGAATCTTGTACTTGCCCAGATATTTCGTTATGCATATTTGATCTTTAAATAGCTAAACCCAGTTTGTGGAAAATATATTAAATTATTTTACTATTCATTAGAAAGAAAAATCCTCATACATATTTAATAAAATATGGTTCTTATTAAAGTAATATGAATTTATTTAAAATTGGATAAAATCAATTTCATGTGGCCCACGATGAAGTAACTTTTATTTTACTGCAATGTTCAGAGGCTTTCCAGTTTTATGAGAAACACCTGTGGTGAACGTTCTCTATGCAAAATGTATATTCCGTAACTATAGGTGAATATTTCATAGGTTCGAGAAACAACAAACCTAAATTTCAGCTATTATGTTTATGTATTGTATTAGGTTTATGTGCTCAGTTGTATTAGGCCTAAAGAAAGTTCAGAAGATTCGGTAACCCAACACCATACACAAATTTAATCAGGTAGTCGGCGATTAGCTCAAAAAACACCAGAGGGAGCACTTTAGTTTAAAATGTTCGTGTATTGTAAAAAATAAATAAATAATAATAAAACTTCTAAATTAACAGTTTTAAACGAAATTTTACGAGAATAATTACTCGAATTTATTTCCGTGTTTTCTACTGAATGGTATTAGAGATTATACGAGAACAAAAAAATAATATTCCAAATAATTTAAAGGTTTTGTTTTCGGTTTTTAAAATTTATGTGACTAAAAATTTTCCATGATCATCAGTTTTTGTTTTGTTTTTGTTTCATTCTTGGCGAACTAGTAATTGAAAGTACTATCTCAGAAAACATTTTTGGAAACAAATTTAAATCCCTTCTAAAACAATGACCTTTTAAGACATTTATATCGGCTGTTTTAACACCTTAAAATATTGGTTTAAAGTCATCAAACCCAATTCTCGCTGCATACTTTAAAAACACATAACGAAAAATGTGAAATCTTTTTATTTTACTTTGATGCTTTCTAGAAATATTAGAGACTGAAATTAATTATAATTAGACTATTATAAAAAAGTTGGTGCTGAAGAAAAAAGTCAGAGTACTGCTGACAATTGGATTCTCCCTTAGAAATCGCAGTTTTCGTTTTCGTAACATATAGTGACATAATCTGTAGTAATACTAAGTGAAGTTTATTATCGCGCGTTGCTGTGTCATGAGTTTCGCTCTCTGTTATCGACCACTGGTGTTTATTTATACGAACATGAACACCAGCTACGCGAAGACACGCCAAATACAGTTACCGACGGCTTCCCTGTGACCACAGGGAAAAGGCTGAAAGAAACAGGTCCCCTGGGTTTGCAGGAAGATCAAGCTTTCTAACCTCTTTCTTTAAGAGTTCAAGGGAGAGTGGCTTCCTGGAGATCGCTCTAAACTTAGACACAAACCTGATTGAATGCTATTTTCAGTCACCACGAAAATGGTGTGTTCCTCGGGATCACACTTGGGAGTAAAGATTTTCCTGGATTTTTCTAGTCCTGCAATGGAAGCAAACAGACGAGAGAATTACTCGATGTTGCTGCCAGCTCCTAACCCCACCCCACCCACACACATTAGCTGCCTGTGCAGCGATTACAAAGTCCGCTCACTGAGACGAATATCAGAAAGACACCAACAACTAATAGCACAATCTGAGAATTTTAAAAAATTGGATTAGCCCCATTCAGATGTTAGCTAATAACTAGCGCTCGCGCAACTGTAGAAGACTCAATCGTCATTAAAGTGCCAACAAAGCACTGATATAATATAACATTAAAGTGCCAACAAAGCACTGATATAATATAACATTAAAGTGCCAACAAAGCACTGATAATAATAATTGTTATAGTTTGAACATCATTTCTAAGCTGGCGAAACATTATTACAATTAATTATATTTGTCATATGACACTGGAATAATGCTAATTATATTACTTCACACTCCCATCTTTATTCAATTCTTTAGGATGTTTCAAGAAGAAAATTATATATGTGATAGTATTTCAACCACACTATGTTCACTCCGGTCATTATCATCGCACACTTAGCTCAACAGAGCGTATCAGACCAGATGGGCCATGGCAAATACAAGTTATTACAATCGTTTCTAAGATTGTAATAAATTAATTATTCATATAAAAATTTTCTCGACCAGTACTGTGTTCAACATACGCCATCTGAACTTTTAACAACGGCTGACTTTGCAGCAACAGACATCAAAAACAAACGCACGCGCTCATTTCATGTGAACCGGTGAACTTTATAATATGCTTTAACGTGTGTCGCGATGGGATGTGACGATAGCAAAACGAACTCAGTATGAGTTATTTAAAATAGAAGATGTGTACGCAATGTATAAAAAAATCGTGCTCTTCAGTCATTTATCTCGTATTAAAACTGCCTTAAAAACTAAACACAAAAAATTATTCTATTTTTAAATGACCCGGCGTTATGCATTTCCAAGTTTGATTTAGATAGTGGAGTGATTGGTTAAAAAAAACATTCCCCGAAGTTCAAGTGGAAAATTTATTTTACAATCTTTCATTTAATGAAAACAATTAATATTGAATGTGATCATGCAGTTTGTAAACATTCTATTCGATACATATTGAAAAAGGCCTAGCATGGTCAGGTGGTTAAGGCGCTCGACTCGTAACCTCAGGGTCGCGGATTCAAATCCCCGTCACACCAGACATACTCGTCCTTTCAGCCGTGGAGGCGTTATAATGTGAGAATCAATCCCACTATTCGTTGGTAAAAGAGTAGCCCAAGAGTTGACGGTGGGTGGTGATGACAAGTTGCCTTCCTCTAGTCTTAAACTGCTAAATTAGGGACGGCTAGCACAGATAGCCTTCGTGTAGCTTTACGTAAAATTCGAAAAAACACATAATGAAAAAAATGATAATTATGGTAATTAATAAATCAGCAAGTCAGAAAGTACACAATAGGAAGAGAAGTAATATCTCATAAACAAAAGAGGGAAAGGCTACTAGTTGCTCACTTAGAAAAACAAACTAATATACCGAACGAATTGGTTATGTACGAGTCCCATAGAAAAAAACGGGTTCAACATTGCAATTTATCCAATTAATTACTATTAGTTCTTTATGATATATCTTACATAGAAAACGAGCGATTTCAACATTCCTCCTTCCATGTAAAACTTCTTACACAAAACAGTAGTCTCTGTTTCCATAATTTCCAAAAGTAATTCCTTCTCTAAAAGTTACAAAATACTTTTTTTTTTCCCATGATGACAAGAAACCACCTTGAAGTAAAAATGGGTGTGTGTCTGTGTTTTCTTATAGCAAAGCCACATCGGGCTATGTTGAACGTAAAAATATATTCTCAAGATAAGCTGGTATGGGTATTAAAACTTTAATTAAAATAAAGTACAGAACAACTTTTTTTAACCTGATGATGAATATATTTTATTTTTTGATTTCTTGACGGCTGTTGGCGCCTTTACTGCTTGCTGCTTTACTTTGGTATTTTCCAAATTTAGGGCTGTATCTTCCACACACTAAATCATTACATTGAACACCACCGCTTCCATACCCTTTTTCTTTTTACAGTCAGGTCTTTACTCTGTGTGTTATAGCGTACAAAAACATTAACTAACTCAAAATGATGCTATCTATAGGCACCATTAATAAACAGTGGTATAAAAACAAGCTAGTAATCTGAAGGTTAAACACCGTTCTTATCGAATCCACTGGTAAATAATTACATAAATTGCAGGTTGAAGGCAACTTTAAAACCAAACTGATAACAAAACTATGACCATTCGATAACAACCAGGGTTTGTGTTGTTGTTGGACTTTTGTAGTCACTTTGGCTGGACCGCGATCCTACGTTTAATAAAAAAGATGAAAAATGCTATATTATGATTAGAAACACAAGATAAAGAATTACTGTAAAATCAGACAGCAGTTAAAGTTACAACGTCATAGACTTAATTAATGTGTCAGCAATAAATTTACGAATGTGCAATGCTAAGATCCAGAATTCGATTCTTCGCGATAGACTGAGAACTGATAGTTCATTGCGCAACTTTAAGCTAAAATAAAAATAATCACAATACGCAAAATGTAATACTGTGAATATTAGAAAAAATAATAGAAATGTAATTAATAATCGGTGGCAATATAAATAAAAATTAGGTACTATTTTATGGAAATTCGGAGTTCGATCCAAGCGGCGGACGCAACGTAGATTCTTCATTGCGTTCAATTTTGCGTTAAAAATGAAACAAAGTAGACGACTGGTCTGTTTCGAAATTCTCGCAAAGCTACACAGGGCTATCTGCGCTAGCCGTCCCTAATTTATCAGTGTAAGACTAGAGGAAAGACATCTAGTCATCACCAACCACCGTCAATTCTTGGGTTACTCTTTTACCAGCGAATAATGGGATTGGCCGTCACATTATGACGCCCACACGGCTGAAAGTACGAGCATATCTGGTGTGACGGGGAATTGAATCCGCAACCCTCAGCTTACAAGCAATCGTCCACCTGGCCATGCCGGGCCTAATTAGAAGAGAAATGAAAGTATTATCGTGGATAAACATACAAATTATGATATTACAATATCCGTATGTGTAATATTGTGTATGTGTAAGTATCATAGTAGGAAGAATGTTGTCGATATAAGCGAAATCCATTTAAAGTTATAATGTGACAGGTATCACCAGAAAATACTACAAATACAGACGCACTGAAAATCTAGAATATGTTTAAAAAAAAAACGATTTTTACTAAAATAATTATCACATTAACTTTACAAGATATATTTTACCAAAGCGTTTTGATATCACATGAATATGCTTTGTTTTAGGACGAGTGTGTGTTTGTATGTTTTCTTAAAGCAAAGCCACATTGGGCTATCTGTTGTGTCCATCGAAGAGAATAGAACCCCTGATTTTAGCACTGTCAATCCGTAGACTTACCGCTGTTTCAGCAGGTAACTTAATAGGACGAAATGTCCTCTTTGTGGAAATACTGGTTGCCCCAAAAACATGTATACACACTTTGAATTATTATAACTGACTCAAACTTTCTTTTTTTACAGATGCAACTGATCTGAAGTAATGGCAGAAGTAAGACTAACCTTTGAGAAAAGGAAATTTATCTTAAAGTGTTACTGGAAGTGTGAGAACGTAGCTGAAGTGTAAAGACTGTTTAGAAGGGAGTTTCAAACAATGCGACTTACCATTACTCGCATCAGGGATATGTTTGAAACAAATGGAACTGTTCAAGACGTCCATAAAGGACGCTCTAGAAGACCTAGGTCGTCCACCAGTCCCACACGAGAAGCAGAGCTGTTGGAAAATCTCCACCGATCTCCAAAAAATCTGTTCGGCAAACAGCCCGTAAGACAGTAATCCCAAAATCGAACGTCCATCGCATGTTGAAGCGAGTTCATTGGAAAAGTTTTATTCCGGCATTAGTCCACGCCCTCAGTGAAGATGATCCTGACTGGAGAGTTGAATTTTGTAAGCGGTATCTGGCAAAATCTTCAGAGGATGCACAGTTTCTTAACAAAATTGTCTGGAGTGATGAAGCCACATTTAAGTTAAATGGCTCAGTTAATCGCCACAGTTGCACCTACTGGGCACTTCAGAACCAACATGTTACTGTTGAACACCCCGTAAACCTACCAGAGGTTATAATGTGGCGTGTAGTATCAGCGTTTGGTGTAACTGGACTATTCTTTTTCGAAAACACACTGATCTCATTTATCTGAACTTGCTGCAAGAATGTGTCGTACCACACATTCGAGAGCAATTTGGAGATGAGGAATTTTATTTCCAGCAAGATGGAGCGCCTCCCCACAACCATCGTAATGTGAGGGCGTATCCTGACGAAAATTTGCTGAACAGATGGATTAGGCGAAGAGATAGCACTGAACTTCCCCCACGTTCACCAGACCTCACACCTCTGGACTTTTTTTTTTTATGGGGATACGTCAAAGATAAGGTTTGTAGCACAAAACCTGCAACAGTCAATGAGCTGAGAGAATCAGTTGATAAAGAATGCACCTAAATACCAAATGAAATGATTCGTGAAGTTTGCAATTCCATCTGTTCGCGTTATCAGCAGCGCCTGAATCAGAACGGTCATCAGTTCGAACACCTGCGATAACGCAAAGGTTTCTACACTTGTCTTCTTAAACTTGGATTGTAAAACCTAGATATATCTTAATAAGCATTGTATTTATAATCATTCAAAGTGTGTACACATTTTTTTCGGACACCCTGTATAAGCGAAAGGCTCTCTTAGAACTGTAAACCGTTTGGTTTGGTTTGTTTTGAATTTCGCGCAAAGCTATTCGAGGGCTATCTGCGCTAGCCGTCCCTAATTTAGCAATGTAAGACTAGAGGGAAGGCAGGCAGTCATCATCACTCACCGCCAACTTTTAGGCTACTTGTTACTAACGAATAGTGGGATTGACCATCACATTATAACGCCCCCACGGCTGAAAGAGCGAGCATGTTTGGTGTGACGAGGATTCGAACCTGCGACCCTCGAACTAAGAGCCCAATGCCTTAAACCGTCTGGCCATGATGGACCCAAACATTAGTGTTACCATTGTGGCCTGTTTGTGTCTTCTGATAGCAAAGCCACATAGAGTTATCTACTAGGTCCACCGAGGGGAATCGAACCTCTGATTTTAGCGTTGTAAATCCGTAGACTTACCACTATACCAGCGAGGAACCGTGTAAATCGTAACGTAGGTATTACTGATTTTCTCCGAGCATCGTGGTAAATAGTGAAATAAAACAGTAACCACGAATGAAGTAGTGTGTTGAAAGTATTGTGAAATATAACAGAAGTAAGGGAAGAATACCAAGGGAAGATAATGCAAGAAAATGATGATAAATACAGATAAAAATTGTCGGATTCCACTTGAAAATGTCTGGTTTTTGTTTAGTTTACTCAGCCATTACACCTGCATGTTTTTGTCCAGTGATTATTCTTAACGAAACTGATTGCAAGTTCATTGAGAAGGTAATTTTTCTCAACTTTGACTTTTATGGTAACACATCTGAAATGAAATTTGCTTGGGTATTATTGGTGTGCAGAAATATAGTTAATGAAAAGGAAAAGAAAGTCTTATAGATTAATGTAATATAATCCTTCCTATAAAAAAAGAAATTGAATTGCCGCGGCCATTGAGGATTCCACTTTGTTTCGCTAGAGAGGGCACTGTAACAACCCTGAAACAGCTTATGCTGTAGTAAGGTTCTTATTCTTTAACCATAAACTAAATACTCTTAAATATACATAGAAAAGTTTGCTAAGATGCTATCTAAATAAACTATTTTTAAAAAGGAGTTTAAGCTGTTTTCAACCAACTTAAAACAAAAGTGTTTCTATCGTCTTTTCTTTTGTGGTTGGGTATGTCTTTAAATCTCAATTCCAGCGGCTGCCCAATGGCATGTTAAGTTAAAAAAACGTAACAGAGATGGTTTGTCAGGTAAAACTACTCGAGGACTATTTGCGTTAGCCGCTCTCGGGCAGGTTTACCAGGTGGCGCCTAACTCCTCTCCAGGTAGCCGTCCCTAATTTATCTATGATAGACTAGTGTAATGGCAGTCATTCAAAACGGCCCTGCCATCAACTATTAGGCTACTCTTTTCCAATGAATAACGGAATTAACCGTCACATTACAATGCTTATAGTGCAGATTGCGAATCGGGTACTGTAACTACTAAGAAACAGAGAGTAAAGGAGCTCTGTAACACGTGATTAGTCCTAGTCAAGTGTTTGTCCAAGTAACACTCAAAGGAGCTGTGTATAAAGTTTGTTTTCAATTTCGCGCAAAGCTACATCAGGGCTATCTGCGCTAGCCGTCCCTAATTTAGCAATGTAAGACTAGAGGGAAGGCAGCTAGTCATCACCACCCACCGCCAACTCTTGGGATGCTCTTTAACTAACGAATAGTGGGAGTGATTGTAACATTATAACACCCCTTACTGTTGAAAGGGCGAGCATGGTTGGTGTGACGGAGATTCGAACCCGCGACCCTAAGGTTACGAGGCGAGCGCCTTAATCACCTTGATATGCCGGGCCTACTGTATACAGAGACAAACTGTAAAATCAAACTCACATCGAGATACAATTTAGTACTCTTACCGTTTCTGATCAGGACAAAAAATAAGCTAACCATTGGGATGATCCCAGTTTTACTGAAACGTATGAATAACCTCATTCTTGAGTCATAATCCAACATTTATACTGAGGTATTCAGTTTATTATTATTCCACGCTGCAACTATTTTTCTGAAAAACTGTTGTACATTTAACGTGAATGAACTCGAGAAAAATCCGTATACACACATTTAACCCTTAAACGGCAGCCATCATCAACTGATGCTGCTACCTACAACATTCCCGCTGTTTAAGGGTTAAATAACCACTTTTGAGATAAAAAGTAAGGAATAAAGTCTTTACTGGCATTTCCTAATAACAAAACTACTTTAAAGAGTTTAAAGTGAAAGACTAGAAAAAAACAAAACACCTTTCTCGTGTTCATTCATCTATTTTAATTATGTTAAATATGGAATGTTGAAACCCGATTTCTAGCAGTATAAGTCCGCAGACATACCGCTGTGCCACTAGGGGGATCAGAGCTACGGTTAAGAGATAACGGAACTAAAAATTTGTACTTGAAAAACTCAGAACCATTCAATGAGCCGTTATGCCGCGACTAAAAAGACGAAACTTATGTCATCTGACGGTCGCTATTACATAAACAACATTTACTTGATTCTTGACTTTCATTATAATTTCGAAAATAGCTTAAGTTAATAAAGAAACCTTATTTCAAAAAGAGATGAGCAAAGATATGATATCTCTGACAAAGTAACATCCTTCTTGCGGGTAATAAGAGAAACATGTCTCAACAAGTCCTCTCAGAAATCATGAAAGACTTATTTAAGAAGCGTAATTTTAAACATGTCTTCGTTTATGTTCATTGTATTGCCTTTCACTCGCAGTTAGTAGCTCTGTGAAACCAACAGTGGTGTGATGGACAATAAACATTTATCACCACCATGTAACATATCATCACATCATGTATTTGTGCCTGACGTGAAGAGGCGTGTATACAAAGTTAGGGTTAAAATATGCCATTGGAGAGTTCTGCCCCCAGTAATTCCTTTCTGTTGGAATGTATTGTTTTAATAGTTTAAATTTCTCAACATGAAAAGGTTATATTACCCTCCATCTACAAATTAATTCTTTGTCCCCTAAATAAGAATTCATAAAAACGCCGCTGTTAATGTAGCAGTACTTGGACTGAATACCACCAAATATAACTAGCTTACCTGTTTTCCTTTAGTGTCAATCATGGTATATTTCCAAACATCTACTCTAACCACCAACCAGGAGAAGTAAGATATTTTGGTTTTAATTGGCAAACAATAAAGGAGTTATCATCCATCTTCCGACTTTTGTTATATTTCAAGTGACTTTTAAACAAGTTGCTTTATTCGTGATTACTATAGTTGTTGTGTGTTTAATTAATATTGTCTTGATGAAATGCACAGCGGAATGTCTGAGGACTCTCACCGCTAGAAACTGGGTTTCGATACCCTTGGCGGGCAGAGCGCAGATAGCCCATTGTGTAGCTTTGTATTTAATTACAAACAAATTTTCGCTATATTTCACAGTAATTTCGATATGTCACTTTATTCGGATCTTTTAATACTTCAGATAGATCTAGTCTATAGAATATTTAAAACTAGATATATCTTTGTAATTTTCTTTTAAAATAAGAGGTATATCCTAATCAACATTTGGAGAATTTAAATGATACAAATGATGCAGTCCAGTAACCTGTCGAATTAAAGTGATAAAATTGGTTATACAGTTGATGAAGTCTAGTAACCCATCTGATTAAAGTGATACAATTAATGAAGTCCAGTAACACCTCGTATTGAAATGATACAATTGAGAGGTCCGGTTATCCATTGGATTAAAGTAAAACAATTGATGAAGTCCAATAACCTATCGTATTGAAGTTATACAGTTGATAAAGTCCGGTAACCCATCGGAATGAAGAAGTACAATTGGTAAGCCTAGTAACTCATCAGACTGAAGTTACACAATGAATGAAGTCCAGTAGCCCATCGGAGTGAAGTGATGCAATTAATGAAGTCCAGTAACCCATTAGATTGAAGTGATACAATTGATGATATAATTAGTCCCGTTAATTTTTAATGGGACTTTCTATCTACTTCACAGAGTAAATACCTGATTTCACTCAAATCCTTTGATGAGTTCTTTACAACGAGTATTGTAACTGGCAAAAACAAAACTAATAGATATAATGAACTACATAAACACCATCAAAAATGACATTTATAAGAAATAAATCAGTAATTTAAAGGTTAAAATAATACGAGAAAATATTTACACCAATATCACAGTATACACATATAATGTATATAAATATAGATTCAAAGTGATTTTATTAACATTACATCCGACAGATGCCTCTTGAATGTGTTATTTTTATTAACACAGAAGAAGAGCTGACTTAATGCGTTACGTTTAACAGCTATGCAGCTTACGCGTGAGTAAACTGAGTTCGCTTTTTTGTGTTGTTTTGTAGTTGTTGATTTCCGTGGCCCAACAAGCTATTAAATGAAAGCACAATCGGGGAAATGTAGTGTAATTGACTAGCTCGACTTGTCCACCTGCTGTTGCTATTAAGGAGATCTCTTGAGGATGACGATGTCAGTCTACAAGAACAAAGCTAGATATGTAGAGATAGAGTGTTATTAAACCGAGCCTCCATTAGGGACCGTGGGAGATTCTAAGCCCACGTACCCCTTTATTACGGCAAGGTCCTCGCCTAACCACACGGCGCTTCATAGTTAGTGTGTTCCCTAAACCAGAAACCTTCTTTTTCTTGCAATAGTTATCCCTCCCCGTGCACGGTAGGTATGTAGCTCCTAGTTATTATTAGAGATTTTTTTTTGTTACCATAGAGGAACCCTGGGGTGCCAATCTATGCTGCAATCCAATGTTTCTAGTTCAACATCTTAATTTAGATCTCTTAACGGTTTAAAGGTCTCGGATTAACGGAGCAGGAAATAGGAACAGTAAGGTTAAGTCCCCCGTTGTCTAAAACGACCTCTGGTGTACACCAAACTGACAATTCGAGGACCAGAGGACGGTAGTAAAGCTATGCATGCATACACGGATGAAGCTCGAGCAGGTTCCCAAGTCACAGTGCTCGATTCCACGAGTAATCAAAGACTGAAGTTGACGAGTTCGATTCCGTCTTAAATAATTATTTTATTTCCAAAGGGATAAGAAATGTTCCTGATATTTATAAAACTTTGCGACTTACCCTTAGTAAGCAGTTAAAAAAGTTATCTTTTTATCATTTGATTGAAATGTATCAATCCATACAGTCAGTGAAATATTCCATTATAAATTAATGATTTATCACTTTTGCATGGTGCAGAATATCCAGGTGGTTAGAACTCTCGACTCTTAAGCTAAGGGTCGCGGATTTGAATTCCTGTTCCCCCCCAAACATGCTCGTCCTTTCAAACGCAAGAACGTTATAACGTTACGGTCAATCCCATTATTCAACGGCAAAAAATTAAACCAAAGTTAGCGGTGGATGGTAATGATTAGCTGCCTTCCCTGACATCTAACACTACTAAATTAAGGACAGCTAGCGCAGCTAGCCCTCGAGTAACTTTGCGCGAAATTCAAAACAAACAATTACTTTTGCAGTAATAAAAAATTCCAAATAAAAGCGCCTAGTACCCCATTGGTACAGCGGTAAGTTTGCGGATTTGTAACCCTAAAATCAGCAGTTCGATGCCTCTCGGTGGACACAGGAGATGGTCCGATGTGGTTTTGCTATAAGAAAACACACACATAAAAGCAGCTAATCTATTGTTTTACTTTAGGTCTGGTCAAGTAGGAAGGTGAGCATTACGTAGTCTGACAGTGACGAAATTTACTTATTACCTTATTTTTTTCCACCATCTCCTTTGAGGAAGTTGTCATGGCAACAGTCAGCCTTTCTAATCTTGAAAATTGCAAATATAATTTCGCATGGCGTCTTGTGAGTTAAGCAAAGTTCACTTGACTATCGATCTCATTTCTACAAATTTTAAATTTTGCAGATCGTTTCTAATACAACTGGATGATACATAGCATGTGTTATTTCAGAAATATTAATTATATACACATAAATCACAGTAAAAACAAGAGACGTGTATAAACCATACTGGCTATGGTATTTAATTTTATTTCTGTTTATTATATTGAAGTAGTCGATTTATCTTCTATATTTAAAGTAATTTTTATACACTTAATAAATTTACTACAGTCAGTTATTGTAACGCTTGTTACGTAGATATCCATCCAAAAGCCGTGTACCACAGTTAAACGAATTTGTAATGCTCAGCGCATTGTCATCCGATAAAGGCTTTGATAGGGGACTTAAAGCTCGCGTACGAATTGTTTTGTTTTGGAGTTTCGTGTAAACCTACACGAGGGCTATCTGCGCTAGCCGTCCCTAAATTTGCAGTGTAAGACAAAAGGGAAGACAGTTAGTCATCACCAACGAATAGTGGGATTGACCGTCACATTATAACGCCCCCACGGCTGAAAGGGCGAGCATGTTTGGCGCGAAGGGGATGCGAACCAGCCTTAACACGCTTGGCCATGCCGGGCCTAAGTGGCCACAAGCTCGCATATAAATAAAAAATAGTTTAACGTAGAGAAATATCTGTGTATAATTCTATATATATATTTTTACCTGCATTATGAGTCCTTAAAAAAAGCAACAACTGGCTACTGTTGATAATTTTAAGAAGCTACTTGGTAGTTAGTGTTTTGTGTTGGGAGATAATAAATATATAAAGTACAACCTAATCAAATCACAAAATCTTTAACAAGCACCAAAACGCACAAATTTTAAACATTATCAGAAACTATACAAGTTTATATCATTCCTTGGAAATAGTTTTCTTGTCAAGTTGTTTTGGGACTGTCTTTATATTACAGTTTAAATAACTATTTACTGATATATTTGACAAGAACTATGCTCTACTTATTTCACTGAGCACACAAACAACCATTGATTGGATTTGGGATTGAAATTGATGGTGGAGCTTAAAAGTCTGACTCAGCTAATGTGGATATCGTATGTACAATATACTCAACAGAACCTTACCCTACCTCCGCAGACAACCATGTTTGATAGTGAGATTTTAACTGGGAAATAAACACATTTTGAAACTTGGCATTGGTTTAAACAAGAAAAGAGAAATATTAGCTTATTACTGGGCAACTCACCTACAAATGTGTATGTATATACATCCATCCACACATGCGCACAAGATACGATATAGATACAATGTTAGATGACGAAAAAAACGTCTTTATCAACACTGTGGTTTCAAATTCATAAGAATAACAGTATACACGACATATATAATATAAGAAATATAAATATTTAGTTTATGTCAAACGTATCAAATATTCTAAAACCAGTACGCGATATTCAATAACGTTATTGGTCGAGCGCGGCCCAGGAGTTAGCAAATCAGACTGTGAAGTTGGGGTTCTGTGTTCGAGACCCGTTGCCCCAAAACAAACAAAACTCCGCACGTTGGGACCATAGGTGCGTTATAACGGTTAAATCTAACTATCCGACCAATAGTCGTAGCCCAAGATATGACTAGTGTTCATTAGCTGCCTTCCCTCTAGCCCTTCACTACCAACTTAGGGACGGTATAACTCTCGTGTTGCTTCGCGCAAAATTGAAGAAACAACAAACTTTTCTCAGGTCTGTTGGTAAAATTTTCCGTTTGTTATTTTATTTTCGAAATAATTCTTTAGATAAATAGAACCTTTTGACTTTAGAAATGTTAGTAATAATAGTCTATTTTATAACCTGTCCTGTACAAATTCATTTTTTTTATATTATGTGCTATTTAAACTACAAACGTACTTGTCATTAGACATTAATGTTAGGTCTATTCTCCATTCTCTATCTAGTTCCTCATAAAGTTCTAATAATATTTTTTTATATATATTTTGTAGTTTTATACAGAATAGCAGAAGCCTGTAACTCCTCAAAAATGCCTTAATAACGAACATTTTCAGGGAGGGAAAAAATTATTGGTTCTTATATATATATAAATATACACACATACATCTGTCTTGAAATGAAACCTTTAATTACAGTTTATATATGAAGATAGATTATTTGGTGATAAAATCCCCACGTGGGAAAATAACCGAAAAACAGCTGAACGACATCTAATCAGATTCCCTCATCTCGATTATCTATTCCTCAAGAATAATGTTGCAACACAGAAAAGTGGCACTTTCTATTAAATTTATCCATCAATATATATATTGATATATTAATAACAATACAGACTTCTTTATCTTCTTATATACTTATTATAAACTTCTTAGATGTGCGTATGTGTCAGTGCACGTGAGGATGTTGATATTCCTTTGACAACAAAAAAACTTCAGAACACACTTAGCTACCTGACGTGACAAAACCGGTTAAACACACTTCCAATGCTGTTAAGTAGTACACACGAATACAACTTAACGTCTTGATTTTTATTACAGCCAACCTTTTCGAGTTGACTGGTTTACAATTTATTCTAACTCATAACTGACAGGACAGATATATATCAGAGATAACTAGTTGCCATTTGGTTTGGTTGTTGTTGTTTTTATACGAGTAATGGCAGGTTATCGGCGTTATTTGTTTAAAGGTTAACAATGTATTATTAAGTTTTCTTTTCGCCTTCGTTAATTTTTTTTTTAATCTTCTGGGTTGAAGCCTAGCGGCAGTTTATAGAATCACACAACGTATATCTCATCTACAATCACGCAATGAAAATATTTCCTTTTTTGAAAGGTATTTTCCATATTGGAAATATGCCAGAAACAAATAATTATTCTACATCGATAATCCCAAATCTTGAAAAGGAGCCGAGTCTACTTAAGTGTAGCTTATCTGTGGTTACTCTTAAAACCCTTAAATCTAAGAAAAACCTGTTTTGAGAAACAAGTTCAAAGTTGATCTCCTGTTTTACATAAAATCTAATTACGACATACTTGGCCAACTTATTTTTACACCGACTATTATTTATCCAATTGCAGAAGCTTCAACATCTATTTATCAAATAATCTGCACTCATCGAATCAATCATGGCTCCTTTGACGAAATTCTTTATCTATTTTATTGTTTCGTTAAGTAACTCAATAAATATATACTTTTTCACTTGTGTACCCTTCAGTTGTTCAACTCACACGCCTGTTTATCTACTCGTATACCCTTCAGTGGTTCAATTGACACGCCTGTTTTTCTACTCGTGTACCCTTCAATTGTTCAACTGAGGAGCCTATTTTTCCATTTGTGCACTCTTCAGTTTTTCATCTTAGACGCCTGTTTTTCCTTTCGTGTACCATTCAGTTATTCAACTGACACGTTAGTCTTTCCATTTGTGTGCCCTTTGGTTTTTCAACTGAGACTTCTGTTTTTCCATTCGCGTACCATTCAGTTTCTCAACTGGCATGCCTGTTTTCTATTCATCATTTTATCATTCTAAATTTTCGTTTCTATTTTTTTTATTATTTGTCCTTCGGCCATTTTGAAGAAAAAATTTGTTACATATTATTTTTATAAAGACACACAAGCTGGATTTATAGCTCACAAACTGAGTTAGCCTTTCTTTGTTCGGATTATGGACTTCAAAAAAAAGGTGGGGTGGATGTTATTATAAACGATACAAAATTTCAACTTCCACACAGTCTATTTATAAAATATTATATTATTACAGTTTTCATTATTACCTCACCCAAAGTTTTGTATACGTTTTAAGAGTTCACTGGGCCTAGCATGGCCAGGTGGTTAAAGCACTCGACTCGTAATCTGAAGGTCGCGGGTTTGAATCCCCGTCACATCAAACATGCTCGCCCTTTAAGCCGTGGAGCATTATA
Organism: Tachypleus tridentatus; assembly: GCF_004210375.1. Taxonomy (NCBI): domain Eukaryota; kingdom Metazoa; phylum Arthropoda; class Merostomata; order Xiphosura; family Limulidae; genus Tachypleus; species Tachypleus tridentatus. The sequence continues at coordinate 213,145,107 of NC_134837.1, forward strand.
ATGTGATGGTCAATCCCACTATCTGTTGGTAAAAGAGGAGCCAATGAGTTGACGGTAGGTGGCGAAGACTAGCTGCCTTCCATCTAGTCTTACATTGCAAAATTAAGGACGGCTAGTGCAGGTAGCCTTCGTGAAGCTTTGCGCGAAATTAAAAACAAACAAACAATAACTCACTGTGTATACAGTTAAAATATGGTATACACTGTGCGATGATTAGGTGGGCTTTATAGAAAGAGGTAGCAGATAAATTAGTGGCGTTGGAGTTCTTTCTGTCATCCTGCTTTCAACACCCAACTTTTAATGTCTTTCCACAGTCTTTCATGTGATTAAATAATCGATGGTCATTGGCCTCAGAAGTGTTTTACGGGCCGAAGTTGAAAGGTCATGGGCCAAGGAAGGAAATGGATATAGCTCAGAAACGACTCTTCATATCAACCTAATGATGACTGATGGAGTTGAAACTTAAACAAAGGTTACGTATATTTGCCATAGTGGCGGCCATTTTTTTTACGTTGCAATCCCTCATAGAGAGTGCTAGTGCACTACCCTCCGAAATATATAACACGTTTGTGTGTCATTCTCCACACTTTATACATGTCGTGTTATAAAAAATTTAATCGTTTTTGTGTAAGGACGTAGCGCCATCTATGTATGTAATTAACATTAACTAAAGCGAAAGATAACAAATACTCAGTAAGAACAATAATGGGGGGAAGAAGATTGTTCGATTTCCATTAACATATCCCTTATTCCAAACTATCATTCCACAAAGTTTGGCTGAGATTGGTTGAGTGAGTTAAGAGTAGTTGGATAAGAAACAGACAGACAAACACACAGAAGTTTGTACCTTACATATAATAGTTGTAATTTTCTACTGTATTTACGGATAATAAAACTCAACACTTCTCTATTTATAATCTCTCGACCGTTAGTGGTCCCCAGACTGCGAGTTTCCTTTACCTGGTCCACAGAAAGGTTGTATAGTTATATAAATGACTGGTTTGTTTTGAATTTCGCAGGAAGCTACACTAGGGAGTCCCCTTCACACCAAACATGCTCGCCCTTTCAGCTGTGAAGACGATATAATGTGAAGGTCAATCCCACTATTCGTTAGTAAAAGAGTAAAGCCAAGAATTATCAGGGGGTGGTGATGATAATTGGGCTACTCTTTTACCAACGAATAGTGGAATTGACCGTCACATTATAATGCCCCCACGGCTGAAAGAGCGAACATGTTTGGTGTGACGGAGATTCGAACCCGCAATCCTCGGATCACGAGTCAAGCGTCTTCACCATTTGGCCATACCAGGCCTATAATAATTTGTGTGCGTGTGTTTGGACCCCACCGTTAGTGAAGTCGGTAATTTGAGTTTTGCAACACTGATGGATACTAGAATATTTCACAATTACAGGTCAAATTCATTTCCTTCCGGTTTAACATTGGCAGATATACATAAGCTACGCTACACTCACAAGTATTTAATATAACTTGGACGTTTCTATGTAAAATAACAAACAAATAAAACAATCACTTTTATTGTAAACGTGATTTCTAAGGAAAGATTTATTGGAAATGTAAATACTTCTTACTCTTGAAGCGAAACGTTACGCGAATTGTTGATGAAACATAAAAAAGGATTAAATATACAAGTAATTATTTCTTTCATCTAATCCTATCAAGACAGCCCCGCCCATATGACCAGAGGGCGGGGTGAATAATGATAAATTAGAAGTTGATTGACACTGTCACCGAAATTACTACTTATTTTCTGACAACCATAAACGTAATGTGCTTATATCTCTTTTGAGGTGCATGTCGTTTACCATTTATAGGAAATTACAAATACAAGTAAAGTTACTTTTCATGACAATTACACAGTATTCAGCAACAAATAGTTTTTATTATTCTTTGAGCAAATTGAGATATCGAAATAAAAATACAGAAAATGTTTTCTAAAGAAAACGACAGACGGTAATAAACTTGCTCTGAAAATAATCGGTTTACTATAACTCACCTTCTTGAAACAAAAACCACGCACGTGCATGTCCATTACATTCGTTTATCGGATAAATAGCAGTGAAACTACCAGGCGAAAATTCGTGTAAAATGAATTTGTAGAATCATGACTCAGAACCTCATATGCCAGAAATGTCTTACCACGTTATGACAAGAACCTTCTGGAAAACCATTCTCTATTCTATTTATTTTCATCACGACAAATAATCTGACATGGAGGCACTCATTACCCAACCCATGCAAAGCATTGTTCTACAGTGGTGATTAATCTCTGACCAAACAAACAAGTTACGTGGATACACGTGCTTTTCTTGACCTTGGTATTACTCAGCGCAGTAGCGACTTTAATGGTGGTGGTGGAGGGGTGTGTTTAAAAGAACCTGTAAATATACTCTGAAGAAAATAGCCTTTCCTCTTGCTACTTCCAAGTGTCACGTGGATGATATTTCAAAGCTACTGTTTTAAAGTTTCACCTGCTTCGCAGTTGGTTGCACTTCCCCATTTGTGTAGGATAACAATTACCGTTGGTGATGAGAACTGGAATTATAGTGCTCGAAATCCAAACTTCGAGTCGCCCACTCATGCCAAATACGGTGCGTTTAAGCACCGATGACGCCAGTCGGAATCCCCACTGACGTCTTATCTCACTGAGGCTATTCCCACCTGGGATTTTGGGGGACAATTTCAAAGAAGTTCAGTTACGGTGTGACAGTAATTCATCTTAAAGCACTCAATAAAAATCTGTCGTCTTGTAGCCAATAAGAAAAAACTTTCTCATTCGGAAGCGCATAAAATATCAGAAAAAAAGGACACTGACTTTTCGCTTGTTTTTATAATAAACGACCATTAATTATTTACTGAAATTCATAGTTTCTAACAATATCAGTCAAGCTAGATAAATAACACAAATTGCAATATAACAAAGTCTAATTTTGAAAAGGTAATTGATCTACTTCACTGATCCACATTTGATATTTATTGTATTCCTTTGGATACACTATTTTCTAGCACTATCTACAACAAGATTCAACTACTTCACAGGATCGAAAAACTATTCCCTCGTTACTATACATCGTTGTCACCCATTGCTTCGTGTACTTCGGAAGACATCGCTATTCCAAGACGGCTGGTATTGGCATTAAATACCCATACTAGACGTTTTGAGATACGTTTTTACTTCAAGTGGATTCTCATCATCACGAAAGCGCTATTCCGTTTGAGAAAACTGGGTTAAGATGCACTTAGCCCTATCTCGAGGAACAAACTCTTAAATTAGCTTTAAAACGTTCATGTTAGCCATTATCATGACAGAGCGAAAAAAAACAAAAAAGACAATCGTTTGGTGGTTGTACACAATTAAGCGCTATCAAACCGCCATCAGGAGCAGGTAGTATATAATGTACTGGGGGCGATGCACGGGACTGTATACGAATTTCTCGAAGTAGGTCGTGCACTTCTGAAACTAAATCGCTATAACTTCAAACCACCAAAACACTCCTTTTTTTTGGATTACAAAATATTTATCATAACCACTAGGAAGGTTCGTGAAATTATATACTAAACAAAAAAAAATTGTTATTTCTTAGAGGTACTGAAAGACATACAAATTAGTTGTTTCTTTACGACTTTGTTTCTCTTTTTCTAAACCCACTACAGGCACCCAGACGATCGCGATGTTTCCAAGACGACATAAAAACAAAAAACAAAAATCAAGCGCATTTGATTCGCTCAAGGAGAACGGTGGGGTAAACAAAGTGATGTATAACAGAAGAATGATGTGTCTATAATAAACAGATTTTTCCAGTACTCTATAAACCTGAACAAAAATGATGCGTCTCTAATAAACAGATTGTTTCCAGTGGCCTATACAACTAAACAAGAATCATCTCTCTATAATAAACAGATTTTTCCAGTACTCTATAAACCTGAACAAAAATGATGCGTCTCTAATAAACAGATTGTTTCCAGTGGCCTATACAACTAAACAAGAATCATCTCTCTATAATAAACAGATTTTTCCAGTGCTCTATAAACCTGAACAAAAATGATGCGTCTCTAATAAACAGATTGTTTCCAGTGGCCTATACAACTAAACAAGAATCATCTCTCTATATTAAACAGATTTCTCAGTGGTCTATAAAACTGAACAAGAATGATTTGTTTAAAATATGCATATTTTTCCAGTAGTCTATAAAACTGAACAAGAATGATGTCTCTATATTAAACAGTTTTTCAGTGGTCTATAAAACTGAACAAGAATGATTTGTTTAAAATATACAGATTTCTCCAGTAGTCTATAAAACTGAACAAGAATGATGTCTCTATATTAAACAGTTTTTTCCAGTAAACTATAAAACTGAACAAGAACGATGTCTCTATATGAAACAGATTTTTCCAGTAGTCTATAAAACTAAACAAGAATGATGTCTCTATATTAAACAGATTTCTTAGTGGTCTATAAAACTGAACAAGAATGATTTGTTTAAAATATGCATATTTTTCCAGTAGTCTATAAAACTGAACAAGAATTATGTCTCTATATTAAACAGTTTTTTCAGTGGTCTATAAAACTGAACAAGAATGATTTGTTTAAAATATACAGATTTCTCCAGTAGTCTATAAAACTGAACAAGAATGATGTCTCTATATTAAACAGTTTTTTCCAGTAAACTATAAAACTGAACAAGAACGATGTCTCTATATGAAACAGATTTTTCCAGTAGTCTATAAAACTAAACAAGAATGGTATGTCTATATTAAACAGATTTTTCAGTGGTCTATAAAATTGAACAAGAATGATTTGTTTAAAATATACATAATTTTCCAGTAGTCTATAAAACTGAATAAGAATGGTATGTCTATATTAAACAGATTTTTCAGTGGTCTATAAATCTGAACAAGAATGATTTGTTTAAAATATACATATTTTTTCAGTAGTCTATAAATCTGAACAAGAGTGATTTGTTTAAAATATACATATTTTTTCAGTAGTCTATAAAACTGAACAAGAATGATGTCTCTTTATTAAACAGATTTTTCCAGTAAACTATAAAACTGAACAAGAGCGATGTCTCTATATTAAACAGATTTTTCCAGTAGTCTAAAAACTACTGAATGTTCCTGCTGATTCTGGAATGAATTTATAAACTTACAAAACACTAGCGCCAGGTAATACAGCGTTAATTCTAAAGATTTAGAACGTTAAAAATCAGCGGCTTGATTCCCCTCGGTGGATTCAGCAGATAGCTCGATGTGGCTTTGCTATAAAATAACACACACATAACATTCAATGGTATTTTATTAGTGTTAAGACGTTTGCTTACATTATTTTTGTTTAATACCACACGTGTTTTTGATGCACCTTTAAACTTTATTAGCCCTTTGAATTTTTCTCCAATGAATTTCCAAGTCACTCACTCAGTCTTTTTCAAGAGTTATTTTATTCAATTGTTTCTTTTGAATTTTTACCAAAGCTACACGAAGGCTATCTGCGCTAGCCGTCCCTAATTTAGCAGTGTAAGACTAGAGAGAAAGCAACTAGTCATCGTCACTCACCGCCTACTCTTGGGCTATTCTTTTACAAACAAATAATGGGATTGACCGTGACATTATAACGCCCCCATGGCCGAAAGGGCGAGCATGTTTGGTGTGACGGAGATTCGAACCCGCGACCTTCGGATAACGAGTCGAGCATCTTAACCACCTGGCTATGCCAGTCCATTTTATATAAAAAGTTACATTAATGTTCTGACATTCGCAAAGGTCAAGTGGTGATCTATGCCTATAATTTTATATGTGCCCTTTCGTTCTGGAATAGGCCCGGCATAGCCAGATGGCTAGAGGGCGCTCAACTCGTAATCCGAGGGTCGCAGGTTCGAATTCCGTCACACCAAACATGCTCGCTCTTTCAGCCGTGGGAGCGTTATAAGTGACGGTTAATTCCACTATTCGTTGGAAAAAGAGTAGCCCAAGAATTGGCGGTGGGTGATGATGGCTAGCTGCCTTTCCTCTAGTCTCACATTGTTAAATTAAAGATGGCTAACGCAGATAGCCCTCGAGTATCTTTGCGCAAAATTCAAAACAAACCAAACCAAAACTTTCTGCAATGTCTCGCTAAGAGATTTATCTATCAATACAAGAATAAACTAAAACGCAATGAAGTGGATGGAATTTTTGTTCATTTTATAGAAAAAAAAATCAAAATTAAATTCATTTTGAAACTTTTCTCCTGCGAGGCGCTTCTCACACTGTTGTGCTCCAGACACAGCTTTGATAGTCTAATAATTAATATTTCCTCGGGTATCTACTTAGTTGCGAAACAAACACAGGTTCGTGGTTAAATACATATAATAAAACTTGACAAACACCTAATAAACCGAATATCCTCACTTGTTTACTCATCATTTTAAGCCTTCCCTAAATATTCCAATACATTATTGCGCCACAATAAAGATAAATTATATTGCTGTGATTATTGTAAATCTACAAGTTTTCAAACTAAAACAGTCTGGCATGACCTATTGGTTAGGGTGGGTTCGAATCTCCTTCGTCAAATATGTTCATTCGTTCAGCCGTGTGGGATGGAAAATTATAAAGTAATGGTCAATCTCACTATTTGTTTGGTTAAAAAAATAGCCCAAGAGTTGGCGGTGGGTGGCATTAGCTAGCTTCCTTCCCTCTAGCTTATCACTGATATATCAGGGAAGGCTAGCACAGGAGCTCTCGAGTAGCTTTGCGCAAAATTTTAAACACATCAAACTAAGACCTATTTCATGGTAAACAATGGCTTACTTACGAAGACTGAATGCAAATCAGTCAACATTTGTTCTATCTGCTAGGTTTACCTCAGTAGCTCCAGGGTGAACAGATAGTCCCAATCGCTGGAGCTACAAGTTATCCAAGTAGTTCCACAGTGAACGAGATCCACTTGTTGGAGCTACAAGTTAGCCCATTAGTTCCAAGGTGAACAGATGTCCCACTTGTTGAAATTACAAATTAGTCCATTAATTACAAGTGGTTTCCCTGCCATAAACGTTATGAGAAACTTTATAATAAAGAAATCCACTAGAGAGAAGAAAGTTTAGTAAAAAAAAAAACAACAACAAATAAAAACAAAACTTCTTAGGACTCGTCTTGTTAATATCTTATATTTTTGGGCATAGATATAAAGGAAGAGTGACCTTAACACTCAGTGACGTCGAGAAACCCACTTGTTGAGAAATTTATATGCAAAAACGGCTCGTTTGGGTTGAGAAAATATTTTACATAGAAGAGCGAACAACGTTTCGACCTTCTTCGGTCACCGTCAGGTTCACAAAGAAAGAGGTAACTGACCGATATTGGAGAAACAAGTAGAAAAATGGAAACCAAATTCAAAGAACATAAAAAGTCACCTTCACACGTTTTCGAACACTGCAAGTCAAATAAACACAACATAACCATAGAAAACACTCAAATACTAAATAAAGAAACAAACATAAATAAACGCAAAATTAAAGAAGCCTTACTTATACAACAACTTAAACCCAAAATAAACCAATATAAAGGAACGCCTTTATGCCTATATTAATATAATAAAATAAATACAATTATATATTCAAACATCTAATACCGCCCTCTACATTTCGACACACAGTTACAAACATGTGGTCAGCTTCTCATATTTTCTCAACCCAAACGAGCCGTTTTTGCATATAAATGACCTTAACACTATTGAACGTCACTTCTGAACGTCACTTCTTCATATATACAATACACGCTTTTTTGGCAATTTTTTCAGAGCTTTCAGGACCAAGAATATTTCTGTATTGAATTCTTTTCGAAGTTTACTCAGTTTCTTTTGACAAATCGTGTTTAGTTTTTTTTTTTTAATGTTTAGTTTGTTTGTTTTTGGAAATGTTTGGTATGTTTTTGTCGGTTTTCCTGTTAACGTTTAGTGTGTTTTTTTCCAAAACAATTTAGATTTGGGGGAATTGTTGAGTCTTTGGAAAAAGTTTTCAAATAATATTTCAAAGATCCGGCTTTGAAACATTGCAGAAATTATGTTTTTCACAGTTGTTGTTGTTTTTTTTTACAGATCATAAAACAATTTGCTTTGCTTCTCTCTTAACGTTTATTTCAAATACATTTTCGTAGCTTTAATGTAGAATTCTAACAAAGTTCAAATATCACGAAATAACACATAAATCTTAAAATCAATTATCGCTTGTTGAGCTATCAGAATCTTCCAAAAGCATTTTAACATTATCACTCGAGGCTTCTAGATTCTCATTGGTTTCACTCGACAAAACCTAAGTTGAGACTTCGTCGTTTGAAATTAGAGTTTATCCCAGAGGGTAAAATTCAGTTTGTTTTGAATTTCGCGCAAAGCTACACGAGGGCTATCTGCGCTAGCCGTCCCTAATTTAGCAGTGTAAGACTAGAGGGTATGGCTGCTAGTCGTCACCACCGGCTACTCTTTTACCAACGAATAGTGAGATTGATCGTAACATTATAACGCTCCGACGGCTGAAAGAGTGAATATGTTTGGTGTGAGGGGGATTCGAACTCACAACCTGGCCGAGTAAAATTCAAGGGGAGCCAATAAAATTGTTACAGATGTTCAAAATTCAACCAATACGAGATAAATACGTAAATTAGGGCAATTAATTTAGGTTTGTCACAAAATAAACAATCAGTAAGAGGTGTTTTAAGTGGGAAAACACATGTATTTTCAACGAAATCTGAAAAATTTGTATGTTGGTTCTAAAAAAACAATTCACACGTGAGTTGTTTCATTTCTTTTTTTGCAACTTTTGGTCTTTCTTCGCTAAAAATTACAAAGAAAATACGTACAATACGATTACAATCACGAGCAGTATTAGTAACTTACATTTAAAATCGAAAACCTTCAGGTTAACTGGGTATTAAAAATACTTTAACAACGTTAGAGAGAGATCGACCCCATGTGCATCGGTATGTAAGTGGTTGTGATAATGTTTGCAGCGAAGAGAACCTTTTACAGTAAACAGGTTACCTGTTGTAAACCCCCAAGGTTGCTTTGTTTAATTGTACATATATTCCTTATGTAGTTTCGTGTTGACCGATCACAAAAGTCACATCTTCAAAGTTAATTCAACGCCACCTAAGAACTCCTGCTCTAAGAAGTCACTAGTCTGGACAAGTTGTTGTTGATCTCTGGGTGCATGACCGAAAGGACAATTGAGATAAGGATTCGAACAAATAAATCTCTAAAGCATCGCGTACTCGCTAGTGTCTGTATCACGCACCGACATGTGAATGAACAATGCGTGTGGGCGATATGACATTACTATTATTGGAAATTACAACTAATTTTGACACGATTTTCTTATTTTCCGACTACAAAACTGTTTCAGGAACCAGATTTCTTATTTATTCGTGAACTTCGATAACTGTATGCAAATTATGGATAACCTGTTTTGTTTTGTTTTCTCTTGTCAAGGTAATATCTACCCTTTTCGTTATGCCTTTATTTAACCATTATTTCTCATGAGGGTCAGAGGAGGGTGTCAAAAAGTTTTAAAGTGAGAGGTGAGGGCCAAACCTTAATGTAACTCTAACGTTTCAGCGTGAAATTAACAAAACCGAACATTTCCGTATTCACCAGTTAACGATTCGTGACTTCGTACAATCGATATGATACTTTAGAAACCTGATGGGTGAGCGTTAAATTTATATTTCTTTGCGCCTTACCGTTTGTTTGTAGTTGAGCACAAAGCTACATCATGGGCTATCTGCGTTATGCCCACATTGAGTATACAAACCAGATTTTTAGCCTTATTAGCCCACTCAGCCACTGGTGCGTTTACAGACTTTCAACGCTGAAATCCGTAGTTCGATTTCCAGCGGTGAACAGAGCTCATATAAGTTCATTTTGTAACTTTGACTAAACACACTATTACCACCGTTATATTACTTCAGTTACCCGAGTAAATTACCACCGTTATATTACTTCAGTTACCCGAGTATATTACCACCGTTATATTACTTCAGTTACCCGAGTATATTACCACCGTTATATTACTTCAGTTACCCGAGTATATTACCACCATTATATTACTTCAGTTACCCAAGTGTATTACCACCATTATATTACTTCAGTTACCCAAGTATATTGCTCACAACTTCAATCAATGTGTTTGTTCTTAAATGCAATGACATACAATGGACTATTTGTGCTGTGCTACCGCAGAGATTGAAGCACAGGTTTCTGTGTTATAAGCCTTCAAGCTTACTGATGGGCCACAATGGGGTCAGATTTACAGAGTGATATTTTATATCAAATTAATCTACATTATCACAACTTGCTTTAGGTAAATAGAAGATTAATCGCGAGATATAAATATTTAGTTTCGTATATATTTCCTTCCTATACGACGCTCACATACGTTTCTCGCTGAACAAGTCTGATGAAGCAAAGTTGACTTACATTTACTTCATTTATTTATCTTATGAAAAATAAAAGAAGCTGTCTTCTCTAGCTCATCAATAGAAAGCTATAATGATAACTTATCTTAAGCCTATTAAAAGAAGCTGTCTTCTCCAGCTCATCAATAGAAAGCTATAATGATAACTTATCTTAAGCCTATTAAAAGAAGCTGTCTTCTCCAGCTCATCAATAGAAAGCTATAATGATAACTTATCTTAAGCCTATTAAAAGAAGCTGTCTTCTCCAGCTCATCAATAGAAAGCTATAATGATAAATTATCTTAAGCCTATTGAAACAACATATGAAAGTTGACTGACGTGCAAGCAGTATATCTTAATTGTGCCTTTCAGGCGTGTAGTAGGTCATGGATTATCTCTGGGCTAGATTTCTAGTTTTCTGATATGGAAGTCTGAGTTATAATCCGTGTAACACAACAAAACATTGCCCAAATTTTAAACTGTTGGTGCGTTATAGGATTTGTAGTCAATTCCTTAACACAGAGTGGTTGATAGTTGGATATTGTTGATTGGGTTCCTCCCCTCTGGTTAGTTTGTCTTTTGCTTAGCCATAAATGTAGATATACAGATACAAGTACTGGAGTGCTGCCGAAATCTACCCTCACTCCACCCCTAACATGTAGCAGTTCATTTGAATTCTACAGCTAGTGAGAGCTGTGTTAATTCAAATTCCATCAAAGTTAAATCTCGGATGATCTTAAGCCTCTCTACTGATGTTACTGGCTAATTTAATTAAAAAACACTTTAAGTGTGAAAAGTAGGTGCGACCAAAAAAGGATTGAGTGTAATCAAAAATGGCAACCAAACTTGAAAAACTGATAAGAATTGTACAGCAAATATTCATTCATTAATTAGCCAGGCCGCGTTTTTTGTCCAACTTGAGGCATGATGGTGGGTAAAAACCAAGATATTATGACATTTTGTTAATACACATGAACAAACCACAGCAAGTAAGAAAGTAACACTTGACAATAACCAACATTGGCGTTTGGATCACAATCGTATTATTCGGAACAGACCTTTACTTCATAGAACAAACTAGATTATTTAAAATGTACGGTGGACGTTTCTCTCTTTAAAACAGTATTAAAGCTTCCATGAAATTTAGATTAACAGTTTCTTGTCATCACCTATATGCAATCAGTACAGCCGTATTAAGCATCATTGTTTTTGCGAATTGCTTCAGCTAATATCATGTGACGCTAAACCTTCTTTAATTACGAAAATTACACAAAATCTAGTAAATTTTGCTGAAAAGTTGGAAATGAATAATCAATATCAACAATCTGTTGATCATTTTGAAATTTGAGCTAGAAACTGCTAATTTAGTTTGCTTGGCCTAACCAATTCTTATGTATCTATACGTCCTATCACCTCATAGTTTTACTGTTTTAAATCAGGTGTCTTAAATCCGAATGTTTAAAAAACAACAACTAAAAACAGTCAACGTTTGCGTTTAGATGAATTTGAAGTAAAAATATTAGGCCAATAACACGTGTGACGTTTTACTTTGATGTGCACAAAATTTTTTGTCAAATTTGAGCGGTTTTTATGGCATAACTTTACACATGTGGATTATATTTACATCAAATGAGACTTCTAACTGTAGGTTCAAATGATCTATCGGTTTACTAGCGTTGAAAAGAAAATCATAAAACATAAGTATGATTTCTATCAAATGAATTTTCCCTACTTTTGGTGCGAAGTACAAAATAGGAAAAAAAACGTCTATATCAAAATTGAAGATTTTATATCTCAGGCTATTTTTATTGGATTGTCTTGAAATTTCGTATGAGACATCCACTGAAAATGTGTGTTACTTATTATTACCACAGTTCAAGACATGGAAAGTGAAAATCGCTAAGTTATCAATCCGTCACTGCTGTTAATAGTACGAAACGCGTCCAGGTCAGTCATGGCCAGGTGGTTATGGTGCTTTACTCGAAATCTGAGGTTTGCGAATTCAGATCCTAGTCATATCAAACGTGCTCGCTCTTTCAGCCTTGGGGCGTTATAACATGACGGTCAATCCCATTATTCGTTGCTGAAAGAATAGCCCAAGAGTTTACGATGGGTGGTGATGACTAGCTGCCTTCCCTTTAATCTTACACTGCTAAATTATGGCCTGCTGGAGCAGATATTTCTCATGTAGCTTTGCGCAAAATTCAAACCACAACGGGTTCTGCGGCAGGTTGTTTTGGCTGCACGGCACATTACAGTGTGTGTTGATAGAGAATAGAATGATCAACTTTATAACATCATTTTTGTTTCGATACTTGTAAGCTATAAGTATTATTTCATTGTCGGAAGGGCGTTATTAAGGCACAAAAAGAAAAGTTTACACCATCTTTGAGTAGAACATTTTGTTTTGACAATATAATTAGATGAGTAAAAACCTAGTCGTTGTGTGACAGATAAAAATAATTGTTTGTCAAAGTTTATTAAACTAATTAATATAAGTATTCAGAAATAATGTTCTCTCTCTCTCAAGATGTGTGTGCCACATCAGTTCTGACAGTGCGTGTGACACTGTCTTTGTGTTTCTCTCAATGTTCGTATGTTCGTTTCTTTCTGTCTCTCTCGCTATCATATTTTCTGTGTTCCTTAAACCGACCATTATTTCTTTACAAAAAAAAAAAAAAAAAAACGAACAGAAATTAATCATTTCAAGGTAAATATTAAAAGCAGAACAGCGGTACCTCTAATCAAAATTCTTTCTAACCCAAACAATTCTTGTAAGTTCTTATGAAAGAACCTCTTCGTTCTGAAGAATTTATAGACCCTATTAACTAAGCTTCGCATAACGAGTACTAAGCCATTACAAAGTTAGTTGGAATGCACGATACGTCCCACTAGCATTTATGTGGACAGTTATAAGAGGATTTTACTTTTATTCGCCCTTGTTAACAAAACTCCCTAAACAGTTAACTAAAATTACACGCATATTTACAGAAGCGAAAAAGAAAAATAAAGTACAAGAAAGTCAACAGTTTCAACAGGTAACGTTACAGTTAAAATGGAAAGCAAGAAAGATTTATTGGATAGTGGCACGAATAAACGACAATAAAACAAAGACGATATTATCTAACTATTGTATGATCCAAGAGTTTCAAGGTTTAATTGCTAGTTATCCACGTTTCTTCTCAAGATACTGGAAAATAATTTTAATCACACGCTTCAGTTTCGTGATTAAAATATATATTATTCACTTTATGGCTGCATGAAGTTTAATTAAAAACAACAACAGTATTCTATATTGATTTTAAATTCATTTGGATAGCAGAAAATGAAAATTTTTTAGCTATTCATCCTATAAGTCAAGATTCTCTAGCCATACATCTTATAGGTGCAAAATACTCTTGCTATCCATCTTATAGGTGAAAAATCATCTATCCATCCATTTTATAGGTGCAAAATTCTCTAGCTATCCATCTTATAGGATAAAAATTGTCTAGCTATCCATCTGATAGCTGAAAAATCTAGCTATCAATCTTATACAAGCAAAATTCTCTAGCTATCCATCTTATAGGTGCAAAATACTCTAGTTATCCATCTTATACTTCCAAAATCCTCTAACTATCCGTCTTATAGGTGAACTTAAACTTGTTTTCTTTAACCTCCTTATCCTTGAGCAAATAAGGCAATTCTCAAAATAAAGAAATAAAAATCCTCTAATATATCACACTGAAGTTCATAAGTATTTTGAAAATTTTAAACGCAAACGTAACTTTGATGTAATATATTCCAATTACATTATTCGTTGGTATGTTATGTCTTACAAATAATAAGGAAAAAAATTATTCACCGCAAAAAAAAAAGAACAACAACAAAAACAGTTACATTTTACTATGTTGAACACGACTCTAAGTTTTGTAAAGTTTATTTGGTTAAGACTTTCCAAATGTTTCGTGTCCAACATTGTCAAAGACGTTAGCATTCCAATAAATCAGAATTAATACTTGCATGTATCGGTTATTGTATCGTTCACATCACCTTTAACTAATTCAAATATCAAAATAATATATATTATTTTTTCTTAACATTGAAATCGAATTATTTTTCCAATTTGTATGTGTCTTGTTTAGAAACATGTATTTCGAACTTCTTCACAAACTATTTATTATCACTTACCCTGAACTCACTACCATTAAAGCTAGTCGTCACGTGAAGGGTTGTTTAATATTCATTTAAGGTAAACAAATAAAAAATACAGAAAACTCCTTATGACAAGTTTTCTTTTATGCCGAATTTTCCAAACGGTTACGAAATAATAACGTGAAGTACCAAACTTTTTTTTTTCTAGTGTCTCCTCTTCAATGCATTCATCCAAGCAAAAGGCACCACGTTCATTTTCTTTCTTGTAATCAAAATAATATAACGGGGCTCAGAATAATCGTACTTTTAACTTATAAACAGCGGTACTGACAGTTAACGCTATAAAAAGGGATTGCTAATGAAAGTATATCAATTACTCAGAATAACCTCTAATGATTTAATGATTAGAAGTTAACATACTAACCTCTAATGGCACTGAGGTTTCCACTGTTGCCGGAGAGAGGCGTTAGTGTAGACTCTTCCTCATCAGGGGTTTGATCAGCATATTCTTCATCCAGTTTACTACCTACATAAGCGAAAGGGGCATTCATAAGCGAATAGATACATAACGACACAAACAAAGAGACATATAAGTTATTTTATAATTGGTTTATCATTTACCTGGGTATTATTATTATTGAATAATGTCACTCAATACACATTGAAAAGTTTATATGGCAGTTTACAGAACATAAAAGCTTATGTTTACAGGATAGAATAACAGCTAAGTCTAACAAAATCTGTGGTGGTAAATGTCGTAACCTACATTTAAGTTATAATAGAAATTGACTTAAATTTAACACGAGATATGGTATTATTGAGCCTAAAGTAACCATGGTGCAAATAGTCTGTAAGCCTATTAATTGTCTAGAGTATAGTTCTACTATTCGAGAGGCACAGTAGAGAATTGAACCAAGTTAAAAGGCTTGTTTTTTTGTAGTTAAACCCGAAGTTACGCAATGACTAATCTGTGCTGTGCCCATCACAGGTATCAACACTTGTTTTTTAGCGTTATAAGCATTCAGACTTTCCGCTGTACCACTGGAGCAGGGGGCTTTCTTCCGCCCTTCTTAGGTATCTAAACAAGATTCTTAGCGTTATACGCCTCCAGACCTTCAACTGAGCCGCTGGGGTTGGGGGATAATGCTTTGTCTTCCGTGGATATCAAAACCAGATTTTTAGCGTTGTAAGTCCACTTACTTACCGCTGAAACGTCACTGTTATTATAGTTTTTAACATTGAAAGCAACATCGTCATATCTGCTTTAGATTAAGGGAAATGATAAGTTAAGAAGTGGTAAAATTATGATTATTATTATTATCCTTGTTGAAGATAAAATATAGAATAAATAAATTATGATCGGTACGAAACCATCTTCTATTGGTAAGTACCAGCTTGAGTCACCAGGCAACAGTTGTAACACATCTGTTAAATGTGGTTACCATTTGTTTTGACAGATTTAATGGTGAATTGCTCTCTTCAGTTCATTGGGTTAAATTTGATGACGTAATGGCACGTGAAAGATTGAAATTGAAGAAATGACGTAGTGGCCTAAGATTTTTGTATATCTATGTTGATGTTTTCCACTAACAAATGGGGTTTGAATTCCTCTTCGAGTAAAATCTTATTTTTAACGAATTTGAAAATAACAATCCCAACGAAAGCATTTCTCATGTGCTATATACGTGGTAATTATATGACACGTAGAGCAATACCATTAACATGAGTTACAATGATATAAAACATTAAAACCCAGTTTAAAAAAAATGTGTTTGTTGCACAAACGGCTGTCTGCACATAGGCCTAATTTTAAACCGACAAATAAGAAGGAAGGAGGTAGATATTAACCTATTAGCAACTCTTGAACTAGTCTAGTCTGACCAAACAGAATGATTTGACTGTCGCTACTATAACGCACCTACGGGCACAAAACGTGAATCTGCGACATTCAAACACGAACTTGAATCACCAGATTCACAGAACAAGCACGATAATCATTAGGCCACTCCTGTAAGGGCGAGTTATTATCAGCTATTTATTGATGAATATTAGTGAAAACTAACCGGAAGATGGTAGCACGTGATTTTGAATTTATATCATTGAAGATTTAAAATTTTTACCCGAAAAAAAAATCGCGTATACATCTATATCTCTGCAGAGTCTCTGACTTTTCTGGATACTCTATGAATAATTGTTAAGAATCAAAAAGATAAATGACCTGGTTGCAAAGTATCATCAGTTGTTTTTACTCAAACGTATTATATTCGTATTTGAAAATAACTTGGGACGATAGCAGTTGAACTAGTAAAATCAAAAGTACTTCGCAATTCGTCGATACTTACATGGTATCAACAGCTAATCAGGGATATAACGAAAACTAATAATAAAAAATGTACATGACGTCTCTTTGTCTAAACCTGCAGAACACACCGCTTCACGAATTGAAATTAAAATCTTTACATCTAAATTAAACTTTTTTTTATCTTACAAAGTACTGATGTCATTAAATAACAATAATCGGCCAAGTGTGTTAATGCGTGCAACTCGTAATCTGAGGTTCGCGGGTTCGCATCCCCGTTGCGCCAAACATGCTCGCCCTTTCAGCCGTGGGGGCGTTATAATGTTACAGTCAATCCCACTATTCGTTGGTAAAAGAGTAGCCCAAGAGTTGGCGGTGGGTGGTGATGACTAGCAGGCTTCTCTCTAGTCTTACAATGCTAAATTAGGGACGGCTAGCGCAGATAGCCCTCGAGTAGCTTTGAGCGAAATTCAAAAGAAAAAAAACAAACTAACAATAATCAACAATAACAAATTCTGAATAATTAAGTAACCATCAATTATAAATTTTGGGTCCCCAGTTGATACAGCGGTAAGTCTACGGATTTACAAAGGAAAAATCATGGGTTCGATTCCCCTCGGTGGACTGAGCAGATAGTCTGATATGATCTGCTATAAGAAAACACATACACAGTAATTTTTGACATTAGTTGTACTGTTTGCCAGAAAGAGTAGCTCAACACACGAATGGTATTCTAGCCGTAGTTTTTTGAACTAGCTTCGAGGAAAAAAGAATATATTGGATATAATTGTTTAAAGTACAAAATTCTGTGTGTGTGTTTGTATTTTTTCTTATAGCAAAGCCACATCGGGCTCTCTGCTGAGCCCACCGAGGGGAATCGAACGCGTGATTTTAGCGTTGTAAATCCATAGACTTACCGCTGTACCAGCAAGGGGCGAAGTGCAAAAGAAACAACTTGTCAGCTTAACATGGACCTATATAGACGAACTTCAGCAACAATTATAAAGTAAACTAAATATTTCTCCTTTTACCTAACTTCCTTATATTTTATAAAGTGTCAGCCCACCTAAAGGATGTTTTAGGCGAATGAAAGTGTCCACGAGAGATTCCTGGCTCAAAATCACACAATTGGCCTAAAACCTTCTATTGGTTGTACTTAACAGAGAAAAAATGAAACGAAAACATTATAGCAGACCGTGCAAACAAGAAATTAAGCTATTTATTTCTTCCCTACTCAATACTTAACTTTGAAATCCATTCCATTTTCACTACATTTAATAGAAAGAACAACTTTTTTCGAGATAACACTTTGTAATCAAGGCATAGAGACAGCAGGTAAAGCAGATAAAAATCACCAGATAAAATTAATAAATAAAGCAGTTGAAGAAAAGTAATAATAATTATCTGTTTAGAAATAGCTACATTAGCTGATTGAAGAATCATTGGTTCGTGTATAAAACGTTTGGTTACGTGAATTCCGGTCGGTCTATAAACATATCAATGGATAACTTTTCTTTTACAAACAATAAACAACAGCTAAGATTTAATAATTTCGACTACAAATGTTATACATAAACTCTTATTTCACAAAAGTCTGTAAGTGTCCAATCATAAGTGGTGAACCACTGAACCAGTTGTCACTAAGCCTAGCATATGCTCTTAGAACCCCCAGGGAGTGACATAGGAGAGTCAGAGTTTGGATCAGACATTCCTTAAGGGTCTTTATGACTACCTTGTGCATCGGTTGGTTTTTAGTAATAACGATGGCATTGCATTATGTCACTAGTTGTAGGTAAAGCCCAATGTGCTACAAGTATACATAAGAAGAATCGGGTATGGAAAAAAAATATTTTTCCACTAAAGTAATTCATAAAGATTGTTTAAAGGGAGCAAATAAATTGGCAGCAAACTGATATTGTGGTAACTAAAAGAATCTCTGATATTTTAAACATTTTTGTTTCCTTTCTGTAATTTGTTCCATCCAGCCACAGATTTAATGATATATGCCTGTGGACATTGTGCGTCTGGTAATGGCAGAAGAACAAAGAAAACACTGAACGCCTATCGGTGTACCAGAACCATTTAGGACAAACATCAGGCATAAAGTGTCTTGATCGATAGCCTAAAATGAACTGTTAAAGTTTACATCTATAAATTAAAGGTAACGTTAGAAGTAAAAACGAGCAAGTAACATAACAAAACGTCTTTGTTATGGTTGTAATGATTTTTAAGTCCAGAACATAACGACTACCAAGGGCTACATTAAAATAACAAAGAAGTCTTTGAATCTGAAAAATACCATGAAAGCCAGTTATATGGATATATAGGACAATGGCACCAGCTGCAATATAATGAGAAGATGAAAAGTTGGATCTGAAAGTTCTAGTTTACCTGTGGTGGTGGTGCTATCAGGGATATGCCCATTTTTTATTTTACTTTTTTTATTTATACAGACACAACTGAAATATTAGATTTGTATGTGTTTTACAGGAAAACATACGAAGCTGAAACAAGAGTAGACGTGAATGTTTCACTCTATACTGTGAAGGTTATAGAAACATTGGGTTTGTGATCTGGAGATAGAGAAGTCTGGAGTTAGATATCATAATATTGTGATACTATAAACTTTGTAGAATGGATTTAAAGCACGTTTATTGTTAAGTACAGGTCACGTAGTACGTTTTATACATACTATTATTTGGAAAGATAAAACGTGTTTCGAAATACTGGTGCTTTATTACTTTTGTTTTGCGGATTAAGTTTTAATGTTGCATTGTCGAAGTTTTGTGATTGCCATTAACGACTGTAATCCTTTTATTTTTGTAATTTCGTACTTACAGCAAACCTGTTAGGCCTAACTGCTACCGTTTTTTATTTTAAACTACTCAACAAACGGAAGACAGATAGTCAACAACGTCTTACAACCCACCATCCACAATAAGAGGTTTATTATCATTCTATACCAAACCCCCTCCACCGACACATACTCAATTAAAAAGTGTGGGAATCTGTTGTGATAAACGACTGTTACGCCAAACATTGCTGATTGACGTCACGTATTTGTTTGTTTTTTAATTTCGCGCTAAGCTATACGAGGGTAATCTGCGCTAGCCGTCCCTAAGTTAGCAATGTTAGACTACAGGGAAGGCAGCTAGTCATCACCACCCACCGCCAACTCTTGGGCTACTCTTTTACCAATGAATAATGGAATTGATCGACACTTTATAACGCCCCCACGGCTGAAAGGGCGAGCATGTTTGGTGCGCCGAGGATTCGAACCCGCGAACCCCAGTTTACTAATCGAGTGCCTTATCCATCTGGCCATGACGTCACTCATCAGCAATATAACGTCAGAATACTCAGTAGGGAGGAGGAAGTAGTAGAAGCTGTCACAACAACAATATACAAAACACCTGAGATTACACTGTAGAGGAAGAGTAGAGACTATCTAGTTTTTTGGTATTTCTAGCTCGAACGACACGTGGCCAGATGAGAAACCTCCAATTTCAGGCACAGCCATCCTTAATTTAGAAGTGTTGGTCAGCAACAGCCTACCTACTGTAACAGAATTGACTGACACGCCCACAATGCTAAAAGAAAGGAGTTTATTCGGCAGCATTCTACAGATTAAACCTATAGAAATCTTTATTTAGAAGTTCTATTAATGTTTTACAAAACACACAGGTAATGTAAATAAATACAGGAAATTATCTTGAATTTGTAAAAATCAACGAATCCAATCGATTGTGGCAAACCTAAAGTAGTGATTGATCATTCTCCAATCATACATCTTAACAACAAAGATGGAAATATTCTAATAATGTTAGTTGGAATATTGAAGCTGCTGTCAGGCTTATCCACAAGCTTTAAAACAACGTAAATAGTTATAATTCGAGCAATAAAATCGCGTTCAGTTACGTTTTGAGGCGATCAAAAATGCAAGCCAACATAAGATCAAAAGACCATTAATTTACTTTTGACTACCGATTTAAATAACGTAAATAATTAATTTAAATAATTGTAAAGTACTATAGTACCGAAAAGAGAAAGAAAAATTGAAGAAGACATTGCAATAGCAGCTTCTAAATATGGCTATTCTGGAGATATTAACCCAACTCGTGGATTCCCTGTTCACACTTACTGATTACTTATACATAGCACTTAGTCCATCCTGTAACACCCAACACATTGGGCTCCGTTCAATGACGATCTTTTCTTCCATCCAGTGCCATTTTACCATTTCTTCCCATATGATAGCTCTTCCACTGATGTCTTTCTCAATATATTTTTCTACTTGATCTTTGGTCTTTCTTCTTCCACCTTTCAATTCGTCATTTGTTTCACTCTGTCATCCAACCTTATAGTGTGCCCCATCCATCTTACTCTTTTTTGCCTGACTACATCCATCAAGTCACACCTTCCTTTACTCATCAGTAACTGCGTTTTGTATCTTATCCTTCCATGAAGATTTCAATAGTCGACGCAGACTGTTCATATGGAATGCATTTAACTTTTTTACCCGTCTTTTCTGCACTTCTGTTACGTTTCACAACCATACAGCAGGACAGGTACAACAAAAAATTATAGAGTCCAGCCTTGATGATGTTCGTATGTTTGATAACATCTAAATGGCTATCTTTATCTCTCCGTATATCTCTTCCAAGGTAGGTGAAACTCTTCATCACGTATTATATTAGGCTTTCCATTCCTAGTTGACATTGTAGTACCGATTTTTCACTTTGCGTGTTGGGTCAGTACCTCTGATTCAACACAGCCACTTTTAAGTTTAGATGAAGGACAGAAGCAGGACGAGTACCTGGTAAACCCTCTTAATAAAACACTTACTACTATTGCAACCATCAGGACCTTTGGTGGTCATCTTCCATTAAAAGAAGAGACAATATCAAGTCATGTATTGACTTTGATGCCATAAGAAAACTAACCTAACAAGTTTTTTCCTACTTCCGTTTATTTATACTTACTATTGATCATATATTTATATTAACAAGTCACAATAATAATATGACTTGCAATGTTTTAACTTGTATTATTATTATGTTATTTTACCTTACTGGGCTTTAGGCATATAGTTCGAAAGATACAGAGAATACGTTCTCTTTTTTTTTTTCTTTTGTTGCTTGGTAACTTATAATTTGTTTGTTTTTTCTTATAGCACATCAGACTATCTGCTGAGCCCACCGAGGGAAATTGAGCCGCTGATTTTAGCGTTGTAAATCCAGAGACATACCGTTGTATTAGCGGGGCGCGCTTATAATTTGAACTGTTACGTTAGACCCTGTTTTGTTTTGCTTTTTTTACTGAACCTTTCGTACCTGTACAAAGTTCAAATATTTGAAAAAAATGAATAAAAATGTTATAATAACGTAAATAAATACAGTCCAAATGAATTATTTAATACAATTACAAGCATTCGCGTTATAAGCCTAAAAAACTTATTGGTCTCGCGTTATAAGCCTAAAACGTTGTTGGTCTGGCGTTGTAAACCTAAAACAGTTATTAGTCTCGCGTTACAAGCCTAAAAATTTGTTGGTTTCGCGTTATAAGCCTAAAACAGTTATTGGTATCGCGTTATAAGCTTAAAAACTTATTGGTCTCGCGATATAAGCCTAAAAATTATTTGTCTCTCTCTGAACAACAATATTTAAATAATCTTATAAATCCTTATCCTAGAACAATCTTTGATCGAGATCGTCATTAAAAGACTAAAAAAAATTCACCTATACTTACTGCTGAGTGAGTGAATATTCGTATGAACAAAGAGGCAACAAACTCGGAGGACGTGTTTCCTTCAACTTTTGCAGAAACCTGTTACGCCCCTCCTCTCCCCAAAATAGTTAGACACCCATAGAAAGTTATACATAGAGGAAACAGTCTAGTGTACCAAACTGACGACTTTAATATAGAAATCCTGCTTTATTTTGTCAGTTGTACAAGGTAATACGTGTTCTGTTTCAAGAATAAAACCTAAATTAAGAGTAATAAATACTTTTATTTCTTGCTTTTAACGTTCCTGTGTCATGCTGTATTGTAGTCTACAGAGTGCATAATTCTTCTCGTGATTCATGGCACGCGCACGTTTTATGACATCACGACAGTAGAAATTGCAACGTTAAAAGTCCCTTATGTAACTACATTTTAGCATCTCCCAGCTGACTAGCTGACAGACAATGCAGTGTGAGTTATTAAAACAGGCGACCTATGAGTGAAAGAAGTGAATATAGTTACACTCCCAAAGACAAACTATGGACGCCCTCATTCTACCTGCATGTCTCCAGGTGTCAATAGTTACGGTTGGTTGTTGAAGCTTGTGCTAAGCTACTTGATAACTATCTGCTCAAGCTGTTCATAATTTTGAAGCGATAGAACGTATTGGGAAGGAGCTTAACTAGTCAACACCACCTGCCAACTTTTGAGCTACTCTTTACTATCAAATGAAGAAAATATTACTTCAAAGGGAATTTCTTTTTTTGGACGAGGGAATTTTTTCCTGTACATCACCTGAATTCACTACTGAGGAGAGAGATTCACAGCTTCATTATAGTGCTCCCAAGGCTGAACAGGCAAGCATGTTTGGTGACAGGATTCGAACTCAGTTTAAGTTTAAATATTTTAATCGTCCTAACGAGTCCCGGTAGATATTTATTTAAATTCATAAGGAAACATTTCTAATATTTTTTATATTATTCACTGTTACAAGACCCACTATCTAAGAGTATATAACATTTTAACAAATGTTTTTAACCAACAAATGATATGAAACTAGTAAAACCAGACATTTCAGCCAAATAAAGATAATAACAGGATAAAAACATAACGGTTAATATTAACAAGCCATCTCTGTAGTTTTAACTATATCGAAGTATTATTTAAAACTGGTTTAGTTACTTTACTAAATCTGCACAAAATTCGTCTGTTAGAATTCTCAGTTTAGTAGACTTTGTATTCATTCGATTGTTTCTTTCAGTTTACGGTGGACTCGGTAATTCGAGATTAGAATCAGAAGTAAAATAACGTATTTTATTTCGTTATTGTTAAGCACAAAAGTGTTCAATGGGCTAACTAAGCTATCAACTACAGGGAATGAACTCCAAGGTTTAATGTTAAAAGCACTCAAGAGCCATCGAAACCGAATTTTTTAAACGTCTTTGTCCGTATGACGCACTGGGAAACACAACCAACAGTTAGCATTACTTACGAACTTTGTTACAGTTGTTAAACAGTAAGACACAAGTAATTCGAACATGATGACGAACTTAATCCGTTTAAGTATTCATCATACAAAGTTAAAAATGAATATCATGTAATATGGAGAGATGGAACTTTAAGATAATTCTAGAGTGTTTCAAGAAATGGCAGGGCGTTGCACTCGACAGAGTGGCTCCGAGTGCTCCGTCTTCGTTGAAAGTTCTACCACTGGTGAAGAAAAATGTCTAATTTATCGACATAAAACAGCTAACGAGTTAATACATTGTAGAAGCCATATAAATATCTTTCTGTAAGTGTCTAATCCTGGTGTTTCTTCACAAAATTTAACTGTACTTGTTTGAAAATTTTCGTTTTTTTTGTTTTGTTTTTTCAAGAATTTTAACACCTCAAAAAGAAATAACTTTTATGAGAATGACATATGCTCTTTCGTTTAAACACGTTTCTCAAAATTAAAAATAAAAAAAAACATTGCTAATGATAGTGGTAATAGAACTCTTGAAATAATTACCGTATTTTTATGTTTGTGTACACTGAATCAAGAAATTCTTTAGTTGATTTAACGAGTTCTTCAAATATCATTATTTCAGGGATAAAACAGAAATGTACTGGCTAATACACAAAATTTCCCGCCTTTAAAAACAACAAAAACTTTATGTCAGTTATACAAATCAGAAACAACAATTACGGTTGCGTGAAAACAACAGGTTGCCTTTATACTCAGCAAATTTTTAGAAATGTTTGTGGCGTTGCGCCTTATGGAGTTGTATAATTGTTAGTTTCATGTAGATATATCTAACAACCTAAACTGTAGAAATAATAAAGTGGAAATTCGAGCAAGAACCAGATGGTGTATGAAGTTATGGTCACTGAACTTAGATGTCTGCTTCACTGTTAGTTTAACTAGACATCTAAAACTGCATTGTTAGTTCTTGGAAATTAATAATACGATACACACGTATAGAATATTTTGACATTTGACTTAAATCAAGCTCGGAATTCTTGTACGAATAAATAACCGGCTTTAACCAGTTTCATGACAAACTTTGATCCTTATTCTAGTATGCCGAGAATAAGTTCACCTGATTACAGATTTTATGCGCAACTCGTCAAATAAACATTCTGAAAAAGAAAGTCACTTGGGATAGTTCTGTACTGACTGCGAAATATAAAATCACGGCTTGAGTTTTTACCACTAATTCTTGTCGAGTAAAAGTTCACACACGAGGATAAGTTGGTTTATATGTATATTTAAGTACGTTAAATTAACAGTGTTATATATCATTTAACACTTAGCTGAAGTATATAAATATCAACTGCTACATTAACAGTTAAATACACACACACACACATACTGTTAAATTCAGCTACTTCTTAGCATTGTTAACTAGCTTGAAGTACAGATGTCAACTTATTGTATCAGTTAAAAATACCATATCGAACTAAACTACATTTCTTTAAACAAATGATCAACTTAGCGACATATACTGGGCCACACATCGAAGTAGTTTGTTTATTTTTTTTAATTTCGCGCAAAACCAGAAGAGAGCTATCTGCGCTAGCTGTCCCTAATTTAGCAGTGTAAGACTAGAGGGAAGGCAGCTAGTTATCACCACCCACTGCCAACTTCTGGGATACCATTTAACTAACAAATAGTGGGATTGACCGTACCTAAATAACGCACCCATGGCTGAAAGGGCGTGCGTGTTTGGTGTGACGGGGATTTGAACCCGCGGATTACGAGTCGAGTGCCTAAACCACCTGGCCGTGCAGGACCTCATTTAAAGTGGCAGTTTAAATTAAGCCCAACTAATTTTTGTATGGATATAGTGAAACATTTAAGGTCATGTGGCAGCAGGTTTTGGTTTTGATAATAATATTGAGTGCTCATACCCTTAATACACAACGTATAGTATCGTAAGTCAGTGGGAGTTTATTTTTACCTATATCGTTAAAACAAATATTAACGGTCTACTCCTGTTCAAACAAGAAAACGTAGTTAGTTACAAAGCAGTATTGCTTTTAAGATATATCCCAGAAATCAGGATTAACTAGTACATGATTTACGAGTTACTTACGTTTCAACGCGCGTGGTTTAGCCTGTTTTCGCCGAGACATGGTCGTGTGGCGACAACTCGGAGAGCTAGAGAGATAACAGCTTCTAAACCTCCGAAACGTCTAATTAAATCCACCGTACAATAACCTGCTGTTAGAATCCTCTTAACGAAAAATTGCTTCTTTTTTTAAAAATTTCTGGAAGCCTACGTCGTCTGCTTGACAGCGTCCGCCAAAATGAACTGAATTCGCCGCATGAAAGTAATAATCGTAGACAGACGCGATGAGTGAGTGTGGGGTAGCACGGGGTGTTATTCAATATAAACGGGGCTCCGGTTCCAAGCCTACTCTACGTCACAAGCACCAAGTCCCAGCGGGACACAGCATCCCCGCAGGAAACGAGCGCACGCGTACCGGCTGCAATGTATGGTAGTACTCTGAAGGCGGTCTATTTGGATTATTTTGAATTTCGCGCAAAGCTGCACGAAGGCTACTTGCGCTAGCCGTCCCTAATTTAGCAGTGTAAGATTAGAGGAAAAGCAGCTAGTGGTCACCACCCACCGCCAACGTTTGAGCTACTCTTTTACCAACGAATAGTGGGATTGACCCTGACTTTATAATGCCCTCATGGCTGAAAGGGCGAGCATATTTGGTGTGAGAGCAGCGGCGTTACAAAATATTCTC
The DNA here is from genome assembly GCF_004210375.1 of Tachypleus tridentatus. Lineage (NCBI taxonomy): Eukaryota > Metazoa > Arthropoda > Merostomata > Xiphosura > Limulidae > Tachypleus > Tachypleus tridentatus. The sequence goes on from NC_134837.1 coordinate 213,171,947, forward strand.
GGGAGCACGTGCTGTGATCGAGTTTAGCCTGCTTACATAGCGTTTCCATGTTAAAGATCCCCAACTAAAGATACTGTGACGTATATACTGATTCAACTAGGTGTGGATTTACACTTCGTTCATAAGTTTATTACGATATTAAACAAATACGACTTTTAAATTTTGTCGCCATATTCCCCTAAACACATACGTTCGTCATCCTCAATGTTAAGTATTATGCTATTCAGTGTTTTGGTTGTTGTTGTTTTTAACATTTCCAGTCACACTCATTATTAAAATTTCTATTTGGTGTTTTCATGGTGTACTTAAACACTGTTGTCGCCTCCTTACGGGAGATTGACGAACTTAATATTTTTTGTATAATCCACAATTTTTGTTTCATTTTATTTGTCATCTTAGGGGCATGCGCAGCTTGAGCTGAATGTTGTCAGCCTTCGATTTCTACTTTTTTATTTCTTTCAAATATCGCTGAAGTAGATTTGAACAATTACAGCATAAATTAAATATTAGAAGACTATCTTTGATAAGAAATATAATTTTGGAAGAACAAATTTTTCAAGAGTAAATATTAGGTCACTAACTCACTGCGAAACATATGTGACAAAAAGTGAATTATATTTGAAAGGAAAAAGAAACGTCAGCGAAGCCCATATCTATTACTCAAAAGATCGCGCTATGAAACAGGTTTGGTGTTTGAAACAATTTCGCACAAAGCGTTATGAGACAGGTTATCTGTGCTAACACTGTTGTCCCTAATTTAGCAGTGTAAGACTAGAGGGAAGGCAGCTAGTCATCACCACCCACCGCCAACTCTTGGGCTACTCACGAATCACCAACGAATAGTGGGATTGATCGTCACATTATAACACTCACTTCACGGCTGGGAGGGCGAGCATCTTTATGGCGCGACGCCATCGTGAACCCGCGATCACCTCATCTTTACGAGTCGCACGCCTTACGCGCTTGGCTTTATGAATCAGGCCTTCATGAAACAGAACGTTATGAGACAGTGTTGTGAAATAGAATGATATGAAACACTGTTGTGAAACAAAGTGCTATGAATTAGAACGATATGAAACAGAATGCTATGAAAAAACTACAGTGAAACACATATACCATCTTTATAAGAATCACTCACTTCACGAATCACATATACTATCTTTATAAGAATCACTCACTTCACGAATCACATATACTATCTTTATAAGAATCACTCACTTCACGAATCACATATACCATCTTTATAAAAATCACTCACTTTACGATTTATTTTTATTGCAGACTTATAATATTGTTTGGATATGTTTAATGCCCCTCCGCTAACTGCGATCTGTTTCATAACTTGGTTACCATAAAATAACTATTTTTCTCGCGGAATCACACTCTATTAATTTTGTGAGCTGTGTTCACCTCGATTATCTAATCTCAGACTTAACAATATAGGCCGCCAACTGTAATACCGTATTTATAACCAGTGATGACCCAAAATGTACAGAGTTGCAGAAGGTGTGCACTTTCTTTCAATTTTTTAGCAAAAGCTTGAAGAAAAAAAACATTTTAAAACTTCGAAGATAAACCTCCCATGAAGTCTTATCAGCGACAAGAGTCATGCACATAAAAACATACTTTAAAAGACATCGAAATGATATTACTTAGCTGTGGGAGTCATGAAAGATTGTTCAGATGATCTCAAATAGTAATATTCAACGATAATAGTTATTATTGAATAAAAAAGAGGTATAAAACATAATATACACACACTGAATCATGTACCTGTAGACGTAACCCTAAATATCAGGCCAAAAGGATATAAAGTGTGAAACACAAACGGTGTGCCTGTAGACGTAATCCCAAATATCAAGCTAAAAGAACATAAAGTGTGAAAGACAAACGATGTACCCGTAACCGTAACCCCAAATATCAAGCTAAAAGAACATGAAGTGTAATACACAAACTTATATAAAGTGTGAAATACAAACGGTTTACTTGTAGACGTAACCCTAAAGCTTGACAAGCTTTAAAGACATAAAGTGTGAAACACAAACAGTGTACCGGTAGAGGTAACCCCAAATATCACGCTAAAAGGACATAAAGTGTGATATATAGACGGCGTATTGAAGACGTAGCCTCTAATGTCAAGATGAAGATATTCTGAGCTACGTTATTAAAGGTTCAGTTCTTGGATGTCTTGATAAGAGATGTGAAGTATGACATACACTATCGTACTTATGTAATTGTCGATGTTTTGTTGACTTGTACTGAGGAATAAAGATCGCTAACTCACTGATCAAATTAATTAATTTAAACTACCGGTTTTCTTTTGTATGGGACCGGCATGGCCTTGTGGTTAAGGCATTATACTCGAAATATGAGGGTTGTGGGTTCGAATCCCCCTCACATCAAACATGGTCGCCCTTTCAGCCATAGGAGCATTATAATGTGATGGTCATTCCCACTATTCATTAGTAAAAGAGTGTCCCAAGAGTTTGGCGGTGGGTGGTGATGACTAGCTGCCCTCTACCTGGTCTTAAACTGCTAAATTAGGGACAACTAGCGCTGATAGTTCTGCGCAAAATTCAAAACAAATCCTTCGGTGATCACAGCTTCGAGCGAAAATAAATAAATACATAAAAATATGCTTTAATATCTGTGTAGATTTTATGATAATGTCTTATGAATTACAACATTTCCTTAAAACTTAAAGCTAACATAAATAAAATAGCAAAGTTATTTCACAATGTTGTTTTTCGACCTAGATGTTTGAGTATCTTGACGTGAGTTTATTGATACTTATGTTTTTACTTATATTTCAATATTTGAATATATTTATTTAAAATATATATGTTTGTACGGATCGAGAGAATACCTAATCTGCATAAAGTTCATAAAAAAATAGTTACCAAACTTTGCCCTACACTAAAAATGTCTGACTTCACCTCCCTTCTGACAGATATCTTTTGAAAGTCAACAAGTTGTGTAAAAACTTTAAAAAAAAAGACATGATTGTAGGGATGGCTAGTATGAATTATTCTAAATGAATACAAACAAGATAGCAGGGATGGCGTTTACACAATCTTCACATAGTTTCACAGTCACACAGTGTAGTATGATGTTAACAGACAAAAACAGAATAAATTAAACTGTGGTGTGATTGAATAGTTATATATATAATGTTGGATGTTAATTCTTGCCTGTGTTATTATGAAGGCATGATGCAAATGCCATCCCTACATTTACTTCCTCTTTTCAAAAGTTTTCTGTACTTGGACATTTTAATGCAGTGTTGCAATAGGCATAAAATGATTGTATTTATAACCTAGTTTTAAATATAGTGACGTTCTAACTGAAATACGTATTGTTTTATCTATTATTGGCTGGTAATTCCTGATTCATCCTGCACTTGAGTTTCTTCACGGAACACCACGTGTCAATAAGAAAGCTAACTTCAAGGGGTAATAATAACATCGTTTACAATAGAATTCTGATTTTTTAAAATTACTACTAGTTCTTAGTAATACTTATAAAAACTGATACTCTCTTTGAAACTACGTCAACCGGTTGACATCATTGTTTTGGTTTTGGAATGTCGTGTAATAAAAGAGAAACAGAAGAAAGAGGATCAACAAATTCAAACATTTTTCTATAATACTAACACACATTATAAGAACTTGTGACTTAGTCAGTACATAGATACTATTATAAAAGGTAACACTGTATAGTATTGTAAAGTTATAATGATCTATTATGGAGTTATTTAAAATACCATTTCAATGAACAATCCGAGCAATCCCTACAGAAGTTGTGCAGCCACCTGCCTGTTAATTGCATGAAATTTCAGTCATTCAGATTATTTTTATCTTTATATAGACTTGTCACGGCCAGGTGGTTAAAGGACTTAACTCAAATCCTTGTCCCGTTAAACGTAATCCTGTTTTTGTCAGTGGGGGCGACATAATATAACGATGAATCTCTCTATTAGTTGGTTAAAGAGTAGCCCAAGAGTTGGCGTCGGCGGTGATGACTAGCTCCAGTTTTTCAATACTAAATTAGGAACGGCTAACGCACAAAATTCAAAACAAACAAACTTTTCTTTACAAGCACGTAAAATAGTTTAAAAGCGAACCCTCGAAGTGAATAAAGTATGTTGAGTTGTGAGAAGCTATTTTAAAATTGTTTAACACTAGAAAACTTGTAGTTGTTTTTGACAATACTTCTATTATTAAAGAAATGTAACAACAAAGCGCTGTACTGTACAAGAAGGTGAGCAGTAAAACGAGTATTTAGAGAGGAGTACGTCACGACTTTACTTATTGTTCGGTTTTATAAATATCCAAAGAGGTAACTCCACAGGAAGTAACGATTGGTGACTTGATGTCTACGTTTCTGAGAAGAACAAAATAAGCGCCACCTAGAGGTCTAAATGCTTAGCTCACGGCCCAGTGGCCTTACGTAGTAGCCGTAGGATTTGAGTTCCAACTGGCGAAGTACCTGTGAAAAACAGCCGCGTGGAGTTTTGGTTGAGATTTCTAGACACGGCAACAAAGGATATTGTTTTTTCACACGCAGGGGATATTGGTTGTTGAAGGAAAACCATTACCTACTTCCCAAAATATAAGTGAATACCCTAACCTAACCTGAACAAACCTTAGAACGAGCTAGTATTTTTTATCGAAATAGCTAAATAAATAAACATCATCTTTGCTTTCTGGTGATCCTCATAGTCTGGGAAACAATCATCATGTTTCTCTGGGAGTAGACGAAAATAGCTGCAGTTATTATTGTTTTTCCTTATATGTGTAAGTGAGTAATTTAACAAGAGGGAATCCTCAATAGCGAAGGCATTTGAAATTATTTTAGGCAGGGCTAGAGTTAATGAATCCATGAGACATTTATTTTTATTTTATTGACCACATTTTTGTGCACTAATAATACCAAGAGTTGAGCACTCGTATACTCGATTCCATTTTATAACTCATCAGGGTCTCTACGAACCTACCCTCAAATTGAAATTCTTTAGACAGGATTAGAGTAAATTAACCTATGAAATATTGGGCGTGACCAAATACATCAATCGGAAGGATTTGACCTCCTGAGTCCAAAATTTTAATTAGAACTAAAATTAGTCAAGAGATCACAGAGCTAAGAGATAAATGTTTCCATTTTAAAAAACGAAAAATAAGAGAAAGTCAGAATCATTCTATGAGCCATTATGCCGCGGCTGAAGAGCAATTGTTTTGCATTAAATTAAGATAATAACATTTTCAAATATTAATCTAAAAACATTTACGAAATATTTCAAGATAAACTTATTGAACGTGCATTATGAGAAAACATATATTCATCGCGATGGATCTAAACAACTGAATAAGCTGGCAATTATTCCAATCTAAACAACTAACCGATCAATCAAATAAAATCTAATTTTATTCTACTACCATTGTTTATTCTCAATTTTATATCGGTATAATATACACAAATATTAATATTTCTTTAATTCGCTTTCAATAAAAAAAGAAATTTGTTTTTATATCTACAAGTGTTTTTCTAGTTAATCTACGATGTTGACTGAGAAAATAATCCGAGGGTCGCGGGTTCAAATTCCCATCACACCAAACATGCTCGCCCTTTCAGCCGTGGGGACGTTTTAAGGTTCAGTCAGTCCCATTATTCGTTGGTACATGAGTAACCCACGAAATGGCGGTGGATGGTGATGACTAGATGCCTTCCCTCTAGTCTTACACTGCTAAATTAGGGACGGCTGGTGCAGATAGCCCTTCTGTAGCTTTGCACGAAATTCAAAACAAACCAAACCCAAATGGATTGTCTCAATTTATTTAGCTTAGCTGCGAGTTTGAGTCTATTAAAACCAATGCAGACAAACTTGTCAAAACTCAAAATGAAAAAGTTGAGTTGGCAGATTGTGATGTTTTCATTGAAATTACGTTTCCTATTGTCAGGTCACCTTAAAATTTTATAAATCGACACTACACGCTACAGGTAGTGCGCCCCGATAGTACAGCGGTAAGTCTCCGCATTTACAACGCTAAAATAAGAGGTTCGATTCACCTCGATGGAGTTAGTAAATAGTCAGATGTGGCTTTGCTATAAGAAAACCCACTCACGTCCGAAATAAAATTATAATATGTAATATAATGAATTGAAAATTTGTCTCAGGTAGATTATAATAAGTAACAGATTAAACAAAATCGAATTTTCCCCCCAAAATAAATTTATATGTGGTTAAATGGGTCGTGTAGACTTGTTGAATTAAACGCAGGTACTTGGGAGTTAAAAGGGTGGAGGTGCAAATCCCCACTAACTGAGAAAACTGATCATATTTAAACTGGCTGAACGGACCAGTGGTAAAGCGATATGTTTGCGAACTCCCAACGCTAATGATACAAATAATTGTTTTTTCATTTACAGATGACCCCCAAGTTTCACGTATTCTTCTTGTTTTGTTTAAATGTTTTTTTTTACTTTGTTGATTGAAATATTCAGAACTTTTTCATTGAAAGTAATGTGAAAATTGTAATTTTTTTAGGCGAGAAAGAGTTATATTGTATACCATTTCAGTTTGATAAAAATTTACAAATATTTTGCTCTATAACTATCAGGTCATCCCATAAGTAATGTCCGAAAATTTAATACAGAAAGTGCATCATCATTTCTGTTTTTGTAGAAGGTTTTAATAACTAAAATATGTAGTAGGACGTGTATAAAAATGTTCAGACAAATAAAAGAAACTAACCCAACTCCACTTTTTTAGATCATTAATCAAATAAACCTTCATAAAGATGGATGTCTCTGAGGAGCACATTAGGTATATAATGCTTTATGAATTTTAAAAAGGCAATAGTGCAGCAGAAATTACACGAAACATTCAAGGTATTTATATCATGGAGTCTCTCAATGAAAGAAAATGTCTAGGGTGGTTTCAGAAGTTCAGATTTGATGAGTACAGCTTAAGTGATGCTTCACGTTCAGGTCGAAATGTTGAGTTTAATGATGACTTACTGCTGGCTGCATTTGATAACAACTGTGCTGTAACAGTTGAATAACTAGTACAGAAGCTTAATTCAACCCATTCAGCAGTTCACCGTCATCTGCAACAGCTTGGAAAGATGTCAAAACTTGGAAAGTGGTACCCGATGATTTGACAGAAGCCAACCTTAAAGAAAGAGTGGACATTTGCACTTCTCTGCACTCTCATGAACGTAACTCACCTTTTTTGACGGGTTAGTGACTGGAGATGAAAAATGGATATATTATTAAAATGTCAAGCGCCGCTAAAAACATTCCAAAATGGAACTCCACTCTAGGAGAGTCTTATTAAGCGTTATGTGGGATATCGTTGGTGTGATCTACTTTGAGCTGCTGCCACTCAATGTAATGATTACATCAAATTTCTATTGTCAACAGTTAGCGCACTTGAATGTTGCACTGAAAGAAAAGAGGCTTGCTTTGATCAGTCGTAAAGATGTTGTGTTACACCAGGATAATCCACGACCCCATACAGTAAGGATCACATCTGTAAAGATTGAAGAGCTAGACTGGAATATTTTTCCCCATCCTCCTTATTCTCCAAATCTTGCCCCATCTGATTATCATCTATTTCAAAGTTTGTAGAACTGTCTTGATGGAAAAGAGCTTGGAACACATGAAGATGTCAAAACTACCCTCTCTACATTATTTCCTCCAAATAATGGAACTTACACTGTTGATTAAATAACATTAAAAAGGTTTGAAATCCTTTCTCTTTTTCTGAACCTAAAATCGGACATTACTTAAGGGATGACCTAATAACTTTCAATAAATATAAAATTGTCTTTTTATTTTAATCTGTATTAACGCTCCAGCGAAAAGTTTATTCGGTTTCCTAAATAAAAGAATAAAGAAAACAAACTAATTTCTTTTTTAATAACACCTGTTTGCGAAACTAAACAAAGATACCCCGGCATGACCAGGTGGTTAAGGCACTCGACTAGTAATCCGAAAGTCGCGGGTTAAAATCCCCGTCACATCAAACATGCTCGCCCTTTCAGCCGGGGGAATGTTATAGTATGACGATCAATCTCAATATTCGTTGGTAAAAGAGTGGCCCAAGGTTTAGCGGTGGGTGGTGATGACTAGCTGCCTTCCCTCTAGTCTTGCATTGCTAAATTAGGTTCGGCTAGCGCAGATAGCCCTCGTGTAGCTTTGCATGAAATTCAAAACAAACAAAACTAAACAGACATTCAAATTCATCAAAAAAAATCTTCAGATATTCTTTTCCAAATCAATACGTAGCCTTTATGATTCTTTTGACAGATCCATCGTCCTTCCCTTTGGTTTCTCGCTAACTTAATTGTCCCTGATTTGCGGACATAGGCAGAAACTGAGCGCAGCATACCCATATACAAACGGACATTGGATTGACAAATATAATGTCTTCCCTGAGAATTCCCGACTCTGCGTTTTTCTTGTATAATTTTTGTTTCTTTTGTATTTTACATAAATCTCTTTATAAATGGTGAACAAAGATGGCTGCTTAAGTTAAAAATGAAAGTGATGGCATGTAGCTGTGACTGATACTCTCTTGGGGATGAATCCTCTTTATTATAGAAACTCAACACGGAGCAGGTATTGGTTGTAGGACTTCTAGCAACTGATGAGCATAGAACACCTTAAACTCACGGTCTCAGAGAAAGATATTATTTTTTAACTACAAATGACAATGTGAGGTTTTAAGTCGAGAAATTCTTGATTTCCCTAGGAGACTTCTTCTTATCTCCCACCCATCATGTTATCAGGATATCCATGCAAAACACAATCGCTAGTACCAATACTGTAAGTACTTCTACTCAGGTATTACCATGTTATTCTGTTTATTTGTCTGTTTCTCGCCAGTGCTGTTTTCTTTTTAAGTTGAATAATATCGACTTCATGTTATTTTTCTATAATATTGCTCAGATTTGTTTTCCGTTTTTATCAAAATTTGTTCTGGACTTTCTGAAAGTGGATGAAAGTTGAGTTTCCATCTCCTTGACTGCATGCTGTTTGCTTACTTGTCAGCAAGATTTCTCAAGAAAGGTTGAACGGATTTGAACAAAACTTGGTAAATCTTTGGCCAGGTGGTTAAAGCACTCGACTCGTAATCCGTGGGTCGCGGGATCAAATTCCAGTCACACCAAACATGCTCGTCCTTTCAGTTGCGGGAGCGTTATAATGTATCCGTTAATCCCACTATTTGTTGGTTAAAGAGTAGCTCAGGAGTTGGCAGTGGGCGGTGATGACTAGCTGCGTTTTCTCTAGTCCTACACTGCAAAATTAGGGTCGGCTAGCGCAGATAGCCCTCGTGAAGCTTTACATGAAATTCAAAACAAACAAACTTGTTCTCCTGGAGAAATTTTTGATGATAAATCTTACAGTTTTCTACAGTTTGTTCATCTGTTTGAGGTGTGCTTCTTGGTTAATGAATTTAACTAGTATTTACACTTTGTCATTCACCGCTAACAAACAAACTGCAATAATTTCCATTCGACATTTCGGTGACTGTGATTCAACGACATAATTTTATCCTGTAAAGATGAACTGTACGATCCATTCGAAATTGTAATAAACTATACATTGGCACTTGCCCCCAATTTTGACCAATAGTAAAGTGTTTCGTTGAATGTGTGTGTGTGTGTTTTATAGCAAAGCCACATCGGACTATCTGCTGAATCCACTCGTTGAATGGGAAATAAAGATTTATTTACAGCTATCATGGAAAATCACTGTTTCATGAGTTTGATGATCACTGTTAACACAGCAAGTCGGGTGACTCCTCCGCTTCAAATTCAAATATGTTCCACCGCCTCTAAGGATATATGAATATATAATGTTGTGCTTTATAAATTTGATATTTCACATCATGAGTCGTTCTTGCTAGTGAATCAAACGACTTAATAGTATACTCAATAACACATGTTAAAATCACTTCTCTGTTCAAGATTGTTTGGTAGTTAGCTAACATTAATTCTCTTGTAACGCGTCCAATACAATGGTATTTTTCCCAATCCTTGGGTTACGGTCCAAAATCACAACCGAGTAAGCGATTAACTGTGAATGTGTACCAATGAGCCAAAGGGTTGAAAACCACTGCTATAGAGAATATACTTCGAATGAAAACAGTTTTTAACCAGTAATTAGAATGTTACAGTTTATTGCATTACATTTAGGGGCGTAGTATGAATAAGAGCTTTTTTTTTCTTCTCATAATTACCATGCTACACTCACTTGATAAAGATTTAGGTCAAACAGGAACATGCTTTATGGTAACTACCATGTTACATTTCTTGCAGCAGAGAATATAGCTTCAACAAGAAAATTTATTTTTGGTTGTTACATGTTACATTTTCTTAAGACATGTCCACTGAGGATAAGTTTGAAAACGTAATTACTGTATAATTTATTTTCATAAGAATTTTGCAACTAAATGCTACATATCTGATAACGATAATGGTATCTAAATTAATCTACTAACTAATATACGTTACAATAATATGTGTATTTGAAAATAAATCATTATTTACGTTGATAAAATTCTAACTAGATTTACATTTTGAAAACAAACAAACAACATCAAAATATATATATATATAAAACATGTATTGTAGCAATTATCAGAGAAACAAACATTAAATGATTTATACATTGTTACAACTGCTTAGTAGATTTTATTCCAAATAAGGGAAACAACAGCGAAAGTAGATACTTGAACGAGATGAAAATTAGAAACCCAACTGGAAGATTTAAACTATGTGAACTATTTGGCTTTAAACACTTACAAGAAAAAAGTGCAGGCCGAAACCAGTTTGAAAGTGACGGAAAAACTCCACTACCAGGTAACAGTAGTCCTCGAGTTGGTGATGGGTGGTGTTGACTAGCTACTTTTCGTAATGAAGATTTTTTTAAAAATAAATACGCAGCATTAAACAGACCACGTGCCTGCAAGCTTCAGCCGGGAATTAAAGTTTTATTGATGTTGTTCTCACAATCTAAACTTACTTCGATCAAAGCAACGTTTTCTATATTTCATTTCGTTTGAGACTGTGTGTATGGTAAATAAGATTTTGCATAAAGCTTCAACCAACACTTGGATTTTAATTATATTACTTCCACCTGTTTAAATGCCCTTCAACAAAATAAATTATGTACTGTATTCCTAAACAATAACTTTTGGAAAATAAATTATATTGGATTTTTAAAGAGCATTGATTTGATTTTCTTTTGTCACATACCTCAACATTAAGAGTGGCATAATTAGGCCTAAGCCCTTGGGACAACCATTAAGACTCAATGTGTTCATTATATGTTCACTTTTAATTTCTTTTTCTTTAAGGACGCTTCATAGTTTTCTTCTGTTTATTAGACATGCAATCAGCTTGTATTAAATACCCAAGGGTATATGTGTTCCTCGTAATTAACACTCATTCGAGTTGTTAGAATGTCCTGCGTGTGAAATGATTACATAAAAGTAAATACTGCGTACTACAGACGATTTGGCTCCTAAAAGTTGTTTTTTTTTCTTTGCACGTGCTTGCGAATCATTTGAATAAGCATTGCTCAAATATGTAACAATGTTACACTCTGTTATAGATTTGTCGTAATTATTCGTAGCATCGTTAAATGTGTTGTAATAGCTCGGAGCGTTACTTCAAATGTCTCGAAAAATAAAGCTTGAATCATTTTGTTGCCTTGTAATCGTTCGGAGAAATAACTTTGTTAGTTTTGAATTTTCGCGCAAAGCTACACAATGGCTATTTGCGCTAGCCGTCCCTAATTTAGCAGTGTAAGACTAGAGGGAAGGCAGCTAATCATCACCACCCCCTGATAATTCTTGGCTTTACTCTTTTACCAACGAATAGTGGGATTGACCGTAACGTTATAATGTCACCGCGGCTGAAAGGGCGAGCATGTTTGGTGTGACTGGATTCAAACCCGCGATTCTCTGATTACAAGTCAAATGCTTTAACCATCTGGCCATACGGGGCTGAGAAAATATGCTTCAACAGTTTAGAATAATTATTTGAATACGTTAGAAGGGATATGAGAGTCATCTAGTGAGTCAACTGTAAAGTTACCAACTTACCTCAACCAAAATACCCGATTTCCTGTGGTGTGCAGAGTGTAGACAACTTATTATGTAGCTTTGCACTGAAAGAAATAATTCGTATATTTTTTAGAGTTGTTGCAATATTTCGCACTATTGTCTCGGTACAGAAAGATTAATGGTTTTTAATAAAACATAATATATTAGCATTAATCAAAATTAATTCGATTTTAATGCAGTATTTTTGTAGTATCTTTACTCCTACAACATATACTATTGAGTACTTTTTTCTGACGATATCATCTTCCTGGAAACTATAATGTCCAGCTGGCGTAACAAGTTTGTTAGCATGTCAAAAACACGCTTTTCACTTTCATTTGTGAACGCATTATAAAGTAACAGTCAATCCTATTATTCTCTTTCTAAGAGCCAAGCAAAGCTCTTGTAAGTGTTATTGACTGGATACCCTCCCCTTCTCCCCCCCTCTCCGATCAGTAATTCAAACTTTAGGCCAACTATAGCCGAACTCTAGCAATATCAGCTCGATCTGTTTTGAAGATCAACACCATTCATTAAAATCTAAAGATTTGGGCAGTTTTAGTATTATCAGGTCAGTAATAATGGTGTTTTGGTGTACATACTCCACAGAAAGAGCAGGGATACTGCTACCAAATAAATTATTCAATCCTAAAAATACAGTATTTTAAACATGTTTATTTATGGAAAGTTAACAGAGACAAAATAAAAACTGAGCCTTGAATTTTTCGTCTTCAAGTCATACCATTCTAAACTAGATTTAAATGATTATAAGCAAATCAACAAATGTTGATCTGAGTGAAGTTTCAGTGGACATTGGGAAAAAAAAGACCATTTAGTAGACTCGTTAAGTGTCAAATAAATTGAATTTCACTTTAGGCCTAAACCAAAATGCCCCAATTGAGAAATGATTCAGTGACAAAATCCAGTCAGCCTAATACTCCGCTTGTGTATCCTATTTTAAATGACATAGCAAGAATATTAAAAAAAGAAGAAATGCCTACCTATCAATCCTATTTTTTTCAAATGTAATAACAGGAAATAAAGTTTTTCCTCCAAGGCTTAATGTCTTATTTCATATATGAAAAACCATACCAAAGAAAGTTTTCCAAGGACGTTTTTTACTATTTTAAAATTTTATTTTAATTATTTTGCTTGTTTGCGAAAGATTGTTTTTAAGACTAAAATTATTAAAAATATTTTTACCTTCCACAATAGGAATTAGAAAAATTAAACGGTTTAGCTTGATTTGTTTAGAATTTAGCGCATTGATACATAAGGGTTATCTGCGCTAACCGTCCCTAATTTAGCAGTAACTCTTGGGCCACCTTTTTAACAACGAATAACGCACTGACCGCTACATAGCAACGGCAAGCATATTTGGGAAGAAACATTCGAACGCGCAATCCTCAGACTGCTAGTCAAGCGCCCAAACAACCAAGTCTTGCCAAGCCTAAACAGTTTAGCATTAATTTCTATAGAAACCCAAAAGGCCTAGGAAATTAATATGGCAAATTAGGAAAAATTTTGCTTATTTAAAACCTCATGAAGTTCTATTTTATAATACTGTTCTTTATTGTTTTTATATATATTTTTCTCCTACGTACTATTTGTGTACTCTGTGTTCCGAATTTTTAAAAATTGCATCAAGTTATGTCAAATACAGAAAAATAAATAACATTGTTTCATCGATCTCTTTTTCTTTCTTTTTTTTTTTGGTCAAGTGACCTGGAAGGATCGAATACACTCTGTTCTTTTATCTGTTTCTTTGGATATGCTGTTGTAGTTTGATGTACTGAATGTATGTGGTGTTATAACTACTTACTGGATTAAACTGATGTGCTTTTGTATGCTGTTATAGCTTTGTGGACTATGAATGTGTTTTTATAACTTGATAGATAGTGTGGATGTGTTGTTATATCTTTGTAGTTTGTATAGATATGTCATTATAACTATATAGACTATAGATATGTTGTCACAGCTTTGTGGACTATGGCTGTGTTATAGCTTTTTACTCACGGATGTATTGTTTAACTTGAAGCTCAGTATGGATGTGTTGTTATAGCTTGGTGATTTCTTGCCACATGTTGAACTAGTTCGAAATATTGTCAATATGAGTTATGATAATCTAGAGAATCTTTCGAGTGAAAAACTACAGTTTGAATTCAATTCGAAACTTTTCATAGAATTTGTAAAATAAGATGTCATACAAAGTCGTCTCCTGCTGGGACGGCAGTAAGTCTACAGATTTACAACACCAAATCCGAGGTTTGATTTCCCTTATATTTCATGCTTCGACACAAACAACAAATAAGAAATCTTTAATTAAGTAGAACAATTTTGAGCACGAATTCCTTGAATATATAATTTCCTGCGACTGCATTTCAATTATGACACAATGAACTATTTTATGGCTTGCAGTTGTCACTGCAATTATTAAACTTTTATTATTTTCGCTGAATATTCGCCCTATTTACTTACATCTACAAGAAAGTTTTTGTGTGTGTGTGTGTGTTTGTTTTTTACGTTTGTGTGTATTGATTACTACATAGTTTGTTGCCATGGCTACCGTTGAGGAGCTTATGTATTTGATGTTGTACGTAGGTAATATTAATCTGTTATGCTTACCCTGTAGACTAGAACGTCAGCGTATTTTGCAAGAAAAAAGTAAAATACATTAGACAAATGTTAATATATATGAATATTTTAAAGCAATTCTTTATTTTATTTTTATATATAAAACTAGGTGATGTACTCCCAATTAATTTTTTAGAGAAAGATAATTAATTAATAACCGTTCTTTAATAATAATGATGATAATAATATATATATACTTGTGCTTCTCTATAAAGTCCATCAAACAGCTTTTAGTGATAACAGTTCACTTTTTGAGTACAAAGTAAGGCGTAATCACGTACAGTATCTGAATTTCAAATATTTTCAAATTGTATATATACATCTCATCAAATATCATTGTACAAGTTGACGTTAGCCCCATCTAGTTTCATTTTTTGTCTGTAAATAATTTGATACAAATATAACAGTGCTCCAGATTTTTATGTAAGGTTTTAATTCTTTGAATCTTACCGCTTCAAAATGTTCTATTGTTCTTGATTTTTGTCCACATGCAACATTTTTACAAGTTAGAATAAAAATAATAAAGAATGTGGAAATGGCACAGTGTATAAAATAAAATGTATGGACCGCAAAAACTTTTACAGAAGCGATACAGATAGGAAAATTACGAGTAGCTCCAATAACCATAAACAGTTTTCAAAGATACCATTTAAAAACAACACAAAATAAATTTTAAAAATGTAAAAATACTACAGAAACCTAAAATCCAAATTAAAAATTGGTTGTTTGTTTTTTGTTTTTGAATTTCGCGCAAAGCTACACGAGTGCTATCTGTGCCTAAATAAAAGAAGATGAAGCTTTACAAATCAAAGGATTAAAACTTATATGAAATATCAGAAGCACCTTTAAATTTGTATAAAATAATTCACAATAAAAAGTAAAATTAGATGGAGCGAGTGTCCTCTTAAATAAAATTATTTGATCGGTTTCACATGTAATCTGTATATAGTTGGGCTTCAAATGTTGTACATGGTTATATCGTCCTTTGTACTCAGAATAAATGTAATATTCCCATCGAAAGATATTTCCAGGATTTTATATATATATTCAATAATTAAGTTGGTAACTTTTATAAAGGAAAAATACTTATGCTTTGACTGATGCCTAACTACCTTCTCTTTTTTAACTGTTAGTTTCGAATTTTCTCAGAAAGCAATACAAGAGCCACCTGTACATAGCCACCCCTAATTTTGAACTGCTATTTTATGAAAGGTAGCTAGACACTGTCATCCACCGTCAACTCTTTGATTACTCTTGTTTGACTGAATAGTGATCTAAAAGTGCGAAGAGCGTTTTTCGTTAACAGGACACCGAACCACGAGTATTAAAATTCAAAGTCCGGTTACACTAACCATTAGAGCTACGTTTGGTCCATTATTTTTTCTAGTTTAAGATGAGAGAAATAATATAATTTACGTCATCTTAATATGGAATAATTATATCAGTATAAAACTTGCTACATGACTGCCTTCTGGTTATAATTTGTAGTTTGAAATTATGCTTCCTTACATTTATTTATTAGATTAAATTTAACAGAAATACTGAAAGTCAGAAGTAGGAGTATAGTTGGTTTTTGCATCTATATAATGGGTGTCATTGCAGATTCAAAAGTACGTAAACAGTCCCAAACTGTAGATTTCGAGATCCGAGAATTGTGCTTATTGTGTAGCGTTTCTTATTAAAGATTAAGGTAGTACAAGTTAAATAATATTTTAAGATATATTTACAGTTGTTTTAGTTATATCTAACGGTCACTTATTTTTACAGTTTTGGAGCCGTCACTAAAAGTGATACACACATTTAGTTATTAAAGAAAGATGTAGTCCGTTGTTTCATAATTATCTGGGCTTTATAATGTAGCAGTTAATCCCACTATTCGTTGGTAAAAGAGTAGCCCAAGAGTTAGCGATGGGTGGTGATAACTAGCTGCCTTCCCTCTAGTCCTACACTACTAAATTAGAGACGGCTAACACAGATAGCCCTCGAGTAGCTTTGTGCGAAATTCAAAAAACAATCAAACAAACATAATTATCTTACTGGAGTATATTATGATCTCCTCAGAGCCATCTTGTGACAATTCTAAAAAGTGACCTGCTATATTATAGATAAATATTTTATACTCTATAATCTATCCTGCCAATACAGTTAAAAAAACAACAACAAACGATTTTATAATTCTAAATCATGAAATAATTTAATTGTATGAGTTCTGTTTAAATTTGTTCATTCCAGTGTTATAAGAATGTTGGCCCTACCTTGTTCAACTTATTATGAAAATGATTGAAACTTAGATCAAATGTAGTGTTTTTTTTTTCTTGTAAATTTTAAGGCATGACTTAAATTTTAGTTATGTTTCCAATTTATTTGTATTAATTACCTCATTACCTATTTCAATAATTCGTTGTTGTAACTTGTTCTTTGGTTGGACGATCTTTAATTATCTAAAGAAAGAAAGACTAAGTACAGCCCAAATAATGGAAAAAAATTACTTTATTTCTTAATATTTTCACACATTGACATCACTCATACACTATTGTAACTTATATGACTAAGCTTACAAATGGGCCCGGTATGGCCTAGCGCGTTAAGGCGTGCGCTTTGTAATCTGAGGGTCGCGGGTTCGCGCCCGAGTCGCGCCAAACATGCTCGCCCTCCCAGCCGTGGGGGCGTTCTAATGTGACGGTCAATCCCACTTTTCGTTGGTAAAAGAGTAGCCCAAGAGTTGGTGGTGGGTGGTGATGACTAGCTGCCTTCCCTCTAGTCTTACACTGCAAAATTAGGAACGGCTAGCACAGATACCCCTCGAGGAGCTTTGTGCGAAATTCAAAAACAAACAAGTTTACAAATAATGTTCAAATAGGAACACCTTGCTAATTATATTAGAATAATGTAAAAATAAACTTAATTACACAGTTTAACAGCTGATCTATCTCGTAACTGAATATAACTGATATTCATCAAAAATATGATGAATTCAACCCTTCACTGAAATAAAGTGATTGATCGGTACTCTACTGACTAAAAACAACATTTATTTAGTTCTTAACTGGTTCCCGTATTTATAATCTAATCATGTTTCTTAATACTCCCGAACTGAATAGATTCTTAACATAAAGCTTAGAAATTTCTATGTATTATCGGTTTATTTTATTGTCATACGCTGTTTTACTACCGAATAAACTGAAACATTAAAAATATAGCTTACCACATTATGTTATTGAACACTGTACTCCTTGCGAGTGAATTCTTATCTTAAACGCAAAAAATAAGTAAATTTAGTAAAGAAATATAGAATTTTAATAGTAATATGTATAAACTAGTTCAATGCCTTTTTAACTTCTTGGAATTATTATAGCTACACAATGGGCTATCTATACTCTACTCAACACAGGTATCGAAACCAGGAGAAGTACGTGAAAATATCCTATAAATCGTTTACTTATTGTAAATTCCTTATCCTCAGTTTAGTTGTTGACAGACAAAGAGCATTTTCATAATGATTTAATCCAATTACATGTCTTGTAATTGTATTGTAGATTAGTGCTTCCTCTTTTAGACAAAACTACAATTACTTAATGAGAAGAAAGCTCTATCATTAGATTTTAGAACCGTAAATAGTGTTTGCTGTTACTAATATTTACCCTAAATTAATAGTTTTCCTGATAACTTATTGCGTTATCTTAAAACAAAAAACGTCTACTCTATATTTAGATAAAAATATTTCGTGGACAATTCGTCCTCCCACAAGGCACTATTTCATGAGTAACTGGAAATAAGTAAAGGACTTCTAGGCGGCGCACAGTGCTGCCTTTACATTTGGATAGTGCAAAGTTAACACCTTCGTCACAAGTTAGGAGATTGTGTCGTATTTTAGGTCTGAATCAATTAAACAATTATAGTTAATTAAAAATAGACATACATTAGAATGTCGGCAACAGATATTCATATAAATCTTATCATTTATTCCATTATTTAGTAACGTTAATTAGTATTCAGCTGATGTTGCAATATAAATGATAGAAATTATTTGCACCTGTTTTAGCTTTAAAGTTTAATATTGTATAACGTAAGCTGTTATACACTTTAATTCTACGTATATTCTTCATTATGTAGTAGGCCAGCGACGTTAATTGGTCTTTAATGTTTCATTATAAATTATAGAACTTATTTGAACCTGTTTTAAGATTTTAATGTGAATATGTAATTTTAATATTTTTAAAGTTTTTTGCTTTTTTAAACCTATTTCGTACAATATCCAGTTGTATTATATATTTACATATTGTAATTTGTCATTGTTATAGCATTAACTCAATTATGTTTGTTGTGATGTTGCATTAATCCTCAAAGTTAAAGTACAAGATTACCATTAAAATAATTAGCAAGTGTCAAATCCTAACAACAAGACGAGGAATAATTTGTTACATTTATATGCATTTAATAAGTGATTCTCACAAGTACACCATTTAGATAGGTTGCCCCTTGTGATAATTGGTTAATGTTTGTTTGTTTATTTTAGGATTTATATTTATACACTAAGAACAGATGTTTCCAAAGTACAGGGAATTTTACATTTTAACCTTTAAAAAGCCATTACTATTTGTAGTCTTATATCATCTGACCTTCCACTACAATTGTCCATCTTACTGAAATTTGAATGGCATTCATGGGTTTTAATACAGCCATATTCCTTTCTCCTGATATACCCAAGCTATGACTGAACAAATTTACTTCTACTTTTAGTGACTAATTTTTGGTTTTTTTTATAAACACCTTTTTACACTCTGGTAATGTTAGGAATATTTGTGGTAAAGATAGGTATAAGTTTCCTTATCTAAGAAAAGATATTGACTTGTTAGAAAGAGTTCAAAAGAGGGTCACTATCTTTTCTTAGATAATGAGGACAGAACTGCACACAATATTCCAAATGAGATCTAATTAATAACTTGTATAAAGAGAAAATTGTCTCATGACTAGTAATCATTATGTCTATAAATATTCTCCAAATTTCAATGAGCTATGTTACTAGCACTGGTGCACTGTCTTGATGGTTTAACCCTTCAATGGCAGCCATCATCAATTGATGCTGCTGCCTACAACGTTCCTACTGTTTAAGGGTTAAAGTGGCTTATTCACCTTTATTTCATAATTCTTTTCTTCATTCATCTTATTAAATGGGTTTTCATCTATATTTAAACTGGGATAGTTATAGTAATTAAAATTTGTGACTTTACACTTGCTATAATTAAAATTAATTTGCCAAATAATTTTTCTATAAATCAGTTGATTCAATTCATTCTGTGGTACATTAGCATCTTCACCATGACTAAGGATACTCTATAATTAATGTCATCCACAAGCTTTACTAGTTATACCTCTATGAATGTAAATAAGAAAAAAGATAGGCCCTCTAATGTGATTTTCTTAATTATTGTGTGTCACAAATATAAATAGCTCACAAAAATCTAAATACATGAAGTCCATACCCTCCCAACATCCAGATAACAAGTAACTCTTTTAAAAAAACCTATCAGATCAATAAAGCAAGATTTGCCTTTAGTGAAACCATTAACTTTCTTTAATGATAACTTAGATTGTTTTAAAATCTTTTATCACACTAGAAATTTTCTCACTACAGAAGCAAATCTGATTTCCAGAGCAACTCTTATTACCTCTTTTGCAAAACAGGAGAACCATTGGCAACTCTCCAGTCCACAGGCATTTGTCTGCTACTTATTGACCCTCCCTGAAAATAAAAGATAGAAGCTCTTGTATTTTATCTTTCATCTCCTTCAACATTCTGGTGAAAATATGGTCTGGTGTTTGTGCTCTTTCATTTTTTGACCTGATTCAGGTGTTTAAAGTTGTAAGGAGTTTGACTAAACAGCTTAGTCAATGGAGATTTGTTACACTGATTGAAGAGCAAGGTTATAGATGGTATAGAATCCTAGATCTAGGAATAAATACCTTTTCTAGTGAAACATCCAAAGGGTATGGGATTAGAGATCTTGATTGAAGATACAAAAATATATTTACCTTTTACTGGCTATTGGGCAAAACCTGTTCCTTCTTAGTGTTGTTTACATGACAGAATAGTCCAGAATGGAGTTCTGCCTTTTGAGCATTTAAATTATCATTCCTGGTCATCTAGTTGGAACTTTAAAGTGAATTGCAAAAGGGATTTACACCTCTTTCAAAATCTCAGTTTAACTGCTGATTATTGTATAATTTCTCAAATGGTATGCTATATGATTTGGTATATGATGGTGGTTTAAACAACTTTTTAAGCTACTTTTAAATAACCTAATAGTTGTGAGCAGTTATATTTAGGTTTGGCTGATTTCTCTATTAGATGGCCTTGATAGGCTAAATAACCTTCTGTTATTCTTTTTTTTTTTTAATTCTTAATGAACATTTATTATAAGCTACCTTACAGAAAGAAGAAAGATAAGAATCTGTGTTTGAAAATATTACTTATAGATCAGTTAGAAGCAAAAGTAATATTTTTTGGGATATTTAAGGCATAACAAATGTTTTAATGTATACAGAATTATGGTCATAAAACTAGTCTTTTACCATTTGTACAGCTTGCTTGTTTTTTGTCTGTACTTGTCTATTATGAATATATACAATTTTAATGTGGAGCTGCCATATTTGTCCATTATAAATACACAGTTTTTGTGTGAAGCTGCCATACTTGTCCATTATGAATATACAGTTTTAATGTGGAGCTGCCATACTTGTCCATTATGAATATACAGTTTTAATGTGCAGTAGTGTTACTTTTTGTGTAAAGTATGTAATCAGATTATTATTTTTTTATTTACAGTTGAGAATTTGCATTTGCCATGGCAAGAAACCGGAAAGATTCTGGTGGACAGCTTCCTATAGAATCATATAGAAAACAAATAGGTGTGTACTTAGTAAAATCAATGATAGCAGTTTAAAAAATTGTAGTTGTAGGATTGTAATTCATCTGAAAGGTTTTAATAGACACCATTTTGAAGCTTGTCTAATGATTACATTTTGAAGTATCAAAATATAATTTGATTGGGTGGACTCGAGGAAGAGTTTGCAAAGTATTTCTGTCATCCAAGCTTCTAAGCTATTGGAAGAAAGTCTCTTAAAACCATTGATTTCAATGATAGATACCAATGGTATAATGTATCAGCATTGTAACAATAGCTTATGTAGGTCAACTTCTTTTTTGTAGCATCAGTTCTTTGAGAACTAAAATAACTCTGATGTAACTTAAGTAATGCAGAAGCTTTCATAAAGTAATAAGTCATTATAGATCAGTACTGTAATATTATTATAATACCTGAGTATGGAAGATCTAATTTTTTAAAGGTCTTCAGTTATCACATTTCTTTTGTTTCTTTTATTTATCTTTTTTGTTTTTGTGCCTTTATATAATTTCTTAGTCTCATTAGCACTAGTGCACAAATATGATTCTACATATATAATCCAAGAAATATTAAATAACATTAAAATTACACAAGTATTTCCACACACATATGCTTACAGTTAATAGACACAAAGTACTGTAGTCTCACAAGGAATCTCACATTGTTATATACTTGTAAGATCTATAGTTTGTTATTGTAACTTTTAGTATCATTATTATTAAATTTAACATCTGTACATAGTATACGTCTTTGTAAGAAAAGTCCTTTATGATAAAAGAGGTTGAAAATGATGTTTCTTCAAAATGAAAATGAAAGAGTGAGGAAATTGTTATTAATTTAGGAAAACAAGATTACAAGAAGGCAAAAACGGAACTGAAAGAAGCCAGAAAAAAAGCTCAAGCGAAGCAAACAACGGGAGCTCGCTATAAGGTGCTTTTGGTTTAATTGTTTAGATTCACATGAATTTGTGGAAGCATGTGATTAGTGTATGTAAGTCAACACTAAAACTGTTACAGGAGAAAAAGTAGTAAATCTGTCATCTGGTCCTTTCCGTTAGAATACATGTCATAAGTAGGCCCAGCATGGCCAGGTGGTTAAATCACTCGACTCATAATCTGAGGGTCGTTGGTTCAAATCCCCGTTATACCAAACATGCTTGCCTTTTTAGCTGTGGGTGCATTATAATGTGATGGTCAATCCCACTATTCGTTGGTAAAAGAGAAGTCCTAGAGTTGGTGATGGGTGGTGATGACTAGCTGCCTTCCCCTCTAGTCTTACACTACTAAATTAGGAACAAACCAAACTGTTATTAAATAGGCTTATGATTTTTCCTCTGATTTATATTTTTTTGTTGTTATATAAATTCACATGTCTTAAAAAGGATCTGAGGAACAGGAAGCCATATATAACAGAATTATATTTCACTTTGCCATAAAAGTTATCCCCTTAAAAAATTAAAATACCAAGTTATGCTAATTTTGAAAGTTGCCTATTTGTCCATGGATGTAAGTTACCCCTAG
The DNA here is from genome assembly GCF_004210375.1 of Tachypleus tridentatus. Lineage (NCBI taxonomy): Eukaryota > Metazoa > Arthropoda > Merostomata > Xiphosura > Limulidae > Tachypleus > Tachypleus tridentatus. Next base: position 213,195,121 of record NC_134837.1, read on the forward strand.
ATTAGACAACAAGAAAACACACAAATCAAGATGTTCTGTAGCATCCAATTTGTGTAGTTTATTATTAAATAGCCTGTCATACCTTTCATAAGAATGGCAATAATTGCTCGAAAGTATAACTAAAATGACTATTGTTCTGTACTGGTAACTATCACTTAAGGACATTTACAAGTCTGTTTGTGAGATAGTTTGATGAGAATGGTTAATTTAAAATGAATCACACACAGTTTGTTCTAAAAATATCTGAATATTTGCTTTATAATATAAAGACTGCTTAAAATCAGTTTGGGAAGTGGGGAGACTTCTTGGGTTCTCACTGGGGTATTGTTCCTGGACATCAGTTATGTAGTCTGAAGTCAAGTCATGGTCACCATGTGTAAATCAAGTAGAATATTTTTAAACAATCTTTTCTTTCTCCCTAAAACAACAAATAAGAATATTCTTGGTGTATAGTTTCATTGTTGTTGCAGCTTCTATATACACAAAGTGAAGATAAAAAGTACCTTTCAGTATTCTTAGGGAGTGCTAGGAACACGAGTGATAGATATATTTCTTTAGAGTGTGTTTGTGAAATAATCTTTTTTTTTTTCCCACACAGATACTTAAAGTTGTCCTGTAATATTATTAAAATTCAACAAGTATGTAATTTTGTAAAATTTTTTGCTTTTCAACATTATTTTGCAATAAATATAATTTCATTAGTAACAGATAAATGAGATTTTCTGTTATACTACTACATGTAAATATACTTTTACTCAAGAATTATGTTGAACATACTCTTACAAACAGAAGGGGTGCTGGGCACTGGTATGTGAAGCCCATGCTCCAATTCTGTTTGACAGTGCCCCGAATCCCCAGTTGGTGTTGTGAAATATCAGATAGGAAACCATGATTAATATTGTACTGAAATGCCAAAACTTCCCATGTCTACAGGTTCAAGCTTCAAATAGTTTACACACTTAGCAATGCTGCTGCTAAGAAATTCAATATGGTTTTCACTCATTGCTACTAAATATTTTTTGTGGAGGATTCAAAATTAATAGTAAATGAACAATACTCTTTTGTACTGCTACAACTTTCAGTTTTTACATCAGTTTCACAATTGTTTTTATGCTTTGAGGCTATTAATAAAAATCACTTAAGTTTATTAATCAATGTATTTCAGCTGTTTAACTTCAGATTGCAACCATTAATTAACATTTTAAGGAACCCTGAAATATGATTGCTGTCAAGTGAAATCTCTGTATTTTGTGTTTTTAGTAGTGGTATGAAAATCCATGGTTCCACAGATTTCCATGATTTATAGAATTATAAAAAAATTTATATAAATGTGTTTTTATGAATGATTATAGTTTGAATAATAGTTTCAAATGCAGTTTCATAAATAAACTCTTTTTATTACATTCAACTGCATGAACAACCAAAAATAGTAATAACAAGAAATACCAGTTTTGATCAGTTGATTACTTTTGTGAATCATGAAACCAATCAGTGGAACTGAATAACTGAATTAATCCAAGATAATAATGAAAAATCATAATGGCAATATTCTACTTTTTTGGATAGTTGGAAACTTTAAATGTAGTCTTTATTAATCAAGCACCACATGTGACACTAATTGATGTAATTGATTATTGTAGGTAACTGAGTTAATTGCCCAATTCTACAAAGAATATTCTTTTCTATTATAAATGGTCCCCACTAGTACAGCGGTATGTCTCTGGATTTACAATGCCAAAATCAGGGGTTTGATTCCCCTTGGTGGACTCAGCAGATAGCCCCATGAGGCTTTGCTATAAGAAAACACACAAAACTCTATTATAAATAAACAAATTTTAGGTGATATTCAGTATTGGACCATATTTATAAAATAGCATTAAAAATTGTATGATATACATCTGTTGGTACGTATAATGAAAAAGGAGAAAATGTTTTCTAGAAATTAACCCCTGGTTGTAAACAAAATAAATATTTCTGTGTGCTCTTTCTAAAATCTTTCTACTTTATGACATGTTTCCTTAAAAGTGAAGGGTTTACAAGCATTTCTGTGATAAGTTCTCTCTCTTATTTTGTCTTTATTTACCATGATGTTTATCATCTTAAGACAATGCCTTAAGTTTCACTTCTGTGATCTTTTTTCTCTAATTTCCAGGAAGTATCACTCATGGTTGTTGCATTACTTATCTTGGTTATATCAGTATACCTGATATTTTATCTGTTCCTGGTTCGAGATGAAGCAGCTGAAAAGTCTACAGACTCTGTTAGCTAGAGAGTCAAGCCAGAAAATTGTGGAAAATTATTACATGGGAATGTAAGAACAGATTGACAGTATCTCATTGCCAAACTGCATTGAGAAACGACTTGTACATGTACATCTTTAATGTTAAGAATTGTGTAGGTATGATTATATAAACTGACATCATCAAGGTAAAGGTGACTTGTTCTACTACTTTTCTCCCATTCTCTATATGATGATATAATTTCAATAATGGAATTATATTTCAATACTAAGGGCAACATTCCTGGTTTGTTTTTAAGTGTTTTTTCTCAATATAGTTATTAAAAACTTTAAGTGCAAAAACAGGATTTGAAATATGAAATTCACCCCTCAAAAATTGTGAATGTCCATTTATTACTAAGACTTTTTTCTTCAACTACAAATGCTGTATAAATCACTGCACCACAGTTATGATGTTAAAAGTCAATTATCATATAATATCTTAGATCTCAGCTTTATAGTATCAGTCAACAGACCTATAATTATGTCTTCTTATTGGCATAAGGACACCAGTAATGTTTTGTTGCCACCAACCTTAGTCTAGGTTTAGACTTGAATATACTGTAAGGCAAGAAATAGTGGTATTAGTAATTATATATGTTTAGTAACATGTAAACTGCTGATTACATGTGCTAATAGGCAAGTTATAAATGCTGTTTCAATCCTACACCCCACATGATCTTACTAACTAGCATTAGTTGAGGTAGGCTGTTTAATATGACCCTGCCCATAAGTTGTATTAACTTTCTGTATATGCCCATCGTGGTTGGACTTTTTTTCAGCTTTGTTTAAATTGCCTAAATAACTTACAAATTAATTGATAATGTGACCAAAATAATATTCTCATTCATTCATAATCATGTTACAAAACTATGAAAGTCTTTAATTACACTTAGAGTACATTCCCCATTTATATCATTTAGAAATGAGACTTTTGTTTTATTTGGTATTAAGAAAATCATATGGGATATGTTTCATGACAGTGAGAGGCATTTACTTTTTACATGACCAAAGTGATTTGTAGGAGAATTTGGCAACTGTTAAAATGTTAGCATTGTACTCTGCAAAGTTAGAGAACATAACTATTCTGTATTGCTTTGAACATGGCTGAAGAATTAGATTTTATTCACTCTTTCATTTCTGTTTATAATTATTTCAAAGAAAATCATTTCACAAACATTCTCCCCTCTTCCCTCCATTTATGCAGCTGAAGACTTATGCTGTGAAGTATTATTTGTGTACTAACCTGGCCTGACTAAAAATGTCTCTTGGAAACTTCCATTTGGGTGGCCCTTCCATTTCAAATGACTACCCTGTGTTTGAAAGAGAAGTGAAGTGTGTTGATTTGTTTTAGAACAGTTTTTGCTTTTAGTGTTAAGTAATATTTGAAGGATCTCACAAGATGGTGTATGCAATAAGTGATATGCATAGGTACATTTACATTCATTAAAATGTCTCTCGAAGTTTAGAGTTTGAACACTAAAGTCAACCTGCTCTAATGTATATTCTATAAAGATGGGACCAGTTTTTATTACAACTCCTATGTGTTGTTTAACTTTATGAAAGTAGTAGTGTGTTAATTTTTTGGAAATCTTTTCCTGGTGTTTTATTGTAACATGCATTTTACATAGCTAATATGAATTTCAGGTTTTATATTAGATAATTTGGAATTTACGTGATCAAGTTTTATTTGGCTTGTGTGTCTTAGTACCGAAATTACCAAGGTTTAGAATGCCACTGGGCTTATACAAGTTTTTGTGTGAGGTATTTAAATATATTCCATTTCAAACCGAACATTAATTTTTCTTGATCAATTAAATTATTTCTATTTTAATGCATGTAGAGGGCCATAGCCTCAGCAACTTTACAGAGGATAGCAACATTCACAATGAGGTTAAGTAGATTATAAGTATTTTAAAAATTTTTTGGTATTATAATACATACACATATACGTATGTGTGTATCTTTATATATATATATATAGTAATTGTTGACTACTTATATTTCACAAGTTAAATCATTATTTACGGTTTTTAGGTGTTTTATTTTTGCACTGCAACTTCAGGGGGAAAGTCCCCCAAGGCTGCAACTGTGGATGTGTGTAATGCACAAATGTAGTCCAATTGTACTTGATGTTTTTTTGACATTTTGTCAAGTAAAGATAACTAAGTACATTACAGAAAATGGTGGATGGATTAAACTTGTTAAAAGCTGTTTCAGTTGATCTCATGTGCCATAAATGTTTTAGCTCATCACTGCCCAGTTTAATATTTCAATGTAAAGAGCAAAACAGATGCTTTGTTTCAAAGCATGTGATTGAATATATGCATAGAACAGACCTATATTCACTATTACGTTGGTTCCAATTTCAAATGAATACAAGATTTTCTTTTAAAATGGATTTAAGCAGCATGTGTTCAATATATAGACTGGATTTTTTCTGCTGTTTTTCTTAATTTTAAGATGGTATTTTGGGCTTTGTGCAAAAGATAGACAGCATGGAGTCCAAAGCATTGTCTCAGAACCAAGATACAAACCTGTATTTTAAAAAATTTTATCATAAAAAAATTGAAACATAGTTATTGTTCTTAAAAGAATGTTAATTTTTTCATATTGTTTATAATGAATTATTTTACCAAGACCTTTTTAAAATTATAATTAAAATGGTGGCTTTATTCTTATATGAGTGAAATTTTATCTTGTAAAAGATGTGTGGTAAAGTTGTCACATTCAAATTTCAAGAGAAATATTGATTTAAAATAATTCTTAAATTAAAGTGTAAAAATTAATTTCTCTTGCTCTTACCTTGTAACCAAATTTTATATATTTTTATACCATCACTGCTAGAAATGTGTTTAAATACTGCTATAATTACTAATGAATTATGTATTGTATATGTCCATTGAGTATCGAATGGTTGTTAGCTGATTTAGTTTGTACATGTGCAAGTGTGGATATTGATCTTTGTACTTTTTCTGTGCTTATGATAATAAGTAATTTGTAATATTTCATTACTTTTCTGCAAATAATTCAATATAATTTGATATAGTTTCAAGCATGGCATTTTCAATTAAAAAATTCTTCACAAATTACAGTTTTCATGTGTCTTTCATTAAAGTTTTACACGTTTGAGAGTCGAGTTCCTATATTTGTATGCTTTTCTGTAAAATATTGTTCCTTTGTGAGGGTGATCTGACACTAGCATCACGTGTTGTGAAGTGTTTCTTTAAACTCACAAAATCTTGTAGGTTTTTGGTTTTGGGAAATCTTTGTGAAATTTTATAGATTCTTTTAATTAAAACTAGTGTGTAAAATTATGAATGTTTTTCTACATATGAAAGTTGTCAAAAGTTACTTTACAGTATATAAAGTAATAGAAAATTACATTCTACTTTAATGTTGCTTGGCCATTAAGTAATTAATTTTTTGGTCACTCAGTTATGTTACTAATACTAAATATTAATGCTTGTATCTTGCACTTTTTAGAATAGAAATGAATACTAAATCTTAGCCCCATGATAGAGTTCTGGATTTTCAAGCTGACAAAAAAGAGTTGAATCTGTGCAATGCCACAAAATGTTCCCACATTTTAAATTGTGAATGTATCATAAGAGTGACAGTCAGTAGCTTGGCATGGATGATAGGTTGGTTCCTCTGGTCAGTTGTTCAAAATTAAGGATGTTGGTAAATAGGCTTAGTAGATTTGACATAAATACAAATACAGGAGAGAAATTAAGAAGAATGCACTGAACATCAGAAGGTTTAGAATAGTGTACTCTTTGTTTTTAACTTCTACAGAAACACTGTGTAATGGTACTCATGCTATGTGTTTTATCAAATGTCATTTCTGTTTGGCATTAGTTTCACATATTTTGCTTACCAACCTTTTAACTCAGCTTTATTATCATTTGTGGAACTAATGGTATAAAGTTGAAACAGCTGACAAACGTGAATTGCTATTCTGATTGCTTATTCTTTTAAATGTGGTCTTTGTAGGTTCCACCTTAGTTCTACTACCAAATTTTATCAAAATTAGTTCAGCCAGTTCCTCAAAACAATTTCTGACATCAGACAGTCATTTTTTTTATGTGAAAGATTATTAAATAGCCCCTTATGAGGCATATTTTGTTTTTAATTACTTGGCTTATTTCATAATTCTATGACTCTTGTGCACTGATTAATGTATCTCAAAAATTAAAACCTACTTACTGCCTCATGATATTATTAGATTTTCTTGCATGCTAATTCAATTTTTTATGTCAGTAACATAACATTATTGCTTATAACATTAAAAATCAGTTTTCAGTAGCAAAGATGGGCACAGTGCTGACAGTCCATTATATACCTTTGTGCTTAATAACAAAAGAAACATAAAATTATCATGCTTCACATTATTCTATGTTAGGACTAACTTTGCAATATTACTTACTTGCTTTGTCCATAAAATATTTGTACTTATTTCAAAGTTTCTTTAATTAAATTTATAAACTTATCAAAACATCAGGCTTTAAAAGAATGCAAATTTAAAAACATTTCCTGGTAAAACAGCAGTATGTTTACGGACTTAAATCAATTCCCCATCATGGATATAGCAGGTAGTCTAATGTAGCTTGGCTGTAAAACAAACATTTCCAAAAGTGGCAATTTGAAAAACCTTCAGTATGAGTTCTATTACTGATAGTTAATGTTTATCATGATATTTCTCTCTAGAAGTTATTTTATACAACACAAAAAAACATTTTGAAAACTTGATTTAATATTTACCAAAAATTCAATGGGAACTTAAATACTTACATCCTGCTTAAATTATATGAATAAGAAATTATACCATGACAGTAAAGTATCCAATACTCTTGCTTAAAAACAACATTCCTCTACATTTAATTAACTGATGTTAAAGAAAGCATGCCTAACCTAAATTTTTAATTTGATACTGTATATGTAAGTAGCAATTCAGAAAATCGTTTGCCATTCATTATCCAGCCCAACTCACAAGTTTTGTTTTGAACAAAAGGCCTCTGTGGCAGTGACTTGTGGAAGATGAAAGGTAGATCTGAAATGCTATTTTTATGTCTGAATCTGAAATGAAAAAATTAAGAAGTGTATGTTTCATATAGAGGGGGTTAAATATCTGCAGTTTATGATATTTTTATCTCAAAAAATATTGAAATGTTTATTACACTAGTTTCTGTAAATAAAGCTATCAGTCATTACGTTATTTCCTATGAAGGTTAACAACTATACATGGTACTTCATTGATCAGTATTTCTGACAGTCTGCACCAACTTTTAATTCAGACTTCTCAACTCCAGGCCACTCACTAATATCTTCAAACCAAGATAATCTCTATGTGTATTCCCAAGGATTTAATTATATATTCAAAGTGAAACCAGCATTACCTTTTTTAAAAAAAAAAAAAACTAAAATTCAACCAAGATAAAACAAAGTACAAAGTATGAACGTACTCAAACAAATATGTAACAGGTTTAATCACTAATCAAACTATTGAATACTATTCAAGAAAGCATGGCTGCAAAAACTAGTACTCTAAACATAAACAAGAAAATGTTATTAAAATTAAATAAACATTTTTCATAACATACTTCTTGCATAAAGTAAAACTAAAAATCAATTGTTTTAAATTTTGCAGGAAGCTACTCAAAGACTATATGCACTAGCATTTCTAATTTTGAAGTGTTAGGCCAAAGGGAAGGCAGTAAGTTAATAACACCCACTGATAACTCTTGGACTACTATTTGTCAATAAATTGGGATTGATTGTCACATTGTAATGCCACTACAGGTAAAGGAATAAACATGTTTGATGATGGGATTCAAACCCATGATATACAAATTGCAAGTTGAGCACCCTAACCACCAAACTATGCCAGACCCTCACATGAGAAAGATCTGAAGATCTCATTCCCAAATACCAGAAATCATGCAGGAAACCATTCAATAACTAAAAAAAAAAAAAAAAAACCTTAATGCCAGAAACATAACTCTAAAAATATTCTTAAACAGGAACTTTCTACTTAATGCCCAAGATCTACAAGCCTGGCTATCCTGTAAACCCCATTGTTTTGGCTTGAAACTACCCCCACCAAACATGAATCTAATAATCTAGATTATGTTCTGCAACTCCTGGTCATCTCTCTCTCCTTAATCTGAGGGTTGTGGGTTCAAATCCCCATCACACCAAACATGCTCACCTTTTCAGCCATAGGGGTGTTATAATTTGATGGTCAATACCATTACTCATTGGTAAAAGAGCAGTCCAAGAGTTGGTAGTGGGCAGTGATGACTAGCTGCCTTTTCTCAAGTTTTATACTGCTAAATTAGGGACGGCTAGTGCAGATAGCCCTTGTGTAGCTTTACTCAAAATTTAAAACAAACTCTCTCTCCTCCTGTGTTAAAAAACAACAGATATTCTATACCCCAATAAATACTTTCAACACGTAAATATACACCTTCAACTTGCATCTTCACCGCGGATATACAATTACTGTACACCGTTATTCCTCGCAGTGATGGCATGTTAGAAATATGAAACACTTTATAAACAAACGAAACACCGTATTTCCTATCACTGAAACCCTCCTTAAAGTATCCGAATTATTTGCCACTATGGATACCATTGAATATAATTGTTAACTGTATCAATAGGTAGTTCACTATGAAAATGGATCTTTCTTCTGCTAATTGTTTGCTGGCTACGTTGAGGAACGTCTTTATACGACTCTTAATGGCCGGTTCCCAGTCTTTACTCATTACACTGGGTCAAGTGATTAAGCCATTTGAATCGTGATCTGAGGGTCGCGAATTTGAATTCCCGTCGCACCAAACATGCTTACCCTTTCATCCGTGGTGGCGTTATAATGTGATGCTTAATCCCACTATTCGTTAGTAAAAGAGTAACCCAAGAGATGGCGATGACTAGCTGCCTTCCCTCTAGTCTTACGCTACGAAATTAGAGACAGATATACTGAAAATCTTCGGGTTTCTGGCTTGGGGGAACTAGCCCTCCATTATTTTGGCTTTTTGACCAGAGTGGAAGGCAAACAGTTATTATCACCTGCCAACACAAATAATCTGTCCAGCTTCGAATCGAATAACAAGACTGACTGTCACTTTTGTAACTATTTCACTGCTGAAAGAAATATGGACCATCACTCAAATGTATCGCAGCCTGAATTTTGCACCTTCTGTGGATAGATAACCTAAATAGTAGGCCACGCACGGCCCAGTACAATGAAAAATAATTACTAATCATACGTTTTTATTTCACCATATGTTTGAAACTCAGTTTCTCGCGTTGTAAGCTCGCAGACATTCTACTATGCCACTGGGAGGACGGCTTTTATTCTATGTATGAACGCTCTTTCCCTAATGTTAATTATATATTAAAAGGAATTGTTAATGTCGTTATATTAAATACTCTAAATATTGTCATGTTTACTGTATCTCTGTGTGATTGCTCTGTTTTTTAATGTTTTCCAAAGTATGTATCCTTGAATATTTTTTTACGGTAAGATTTTCTCGTTTTTTTACGGTATTTATATTAAGAGTTTGGTTTTCTCGTTTTTTTGAATTTCGCGCAAACTACTCTGTGCTAAAATTTCAGTATAAGACTAGAAGGAAGGCAGCTAGTCATCACCACCCACCGCCAACTCTTGGGCTACTCTTTACCAAATAGAATTTGTTATAACGCCCCATGACAAAGAGAGCATGTATTGTGTGACGGGATTCGCTGAAATGACTAGTTGAACCGAAAACATCTGTATCTCAGGGCAACATGTATTGGGAACGAAAGTGTAAATGAGTACGGGATTGTAGAGGGCGAATAAAAACGGAAAATAACATCTGTTCGAGTGTTTTAAAACAACAGGTGGGTGTGTATGCGAGCCAATTTCCATCTGATACAAACGAAAATGTTTGGAACGTCAGTTGCGATGTTACTGGGTGTTACCCTAGCAGTGACATTAATTTTCCAGTCTGATAGTAGAGCAGATACGAGGTAAGCAGTTCTTAGAACGCATTTGTTAATATTGAATGTTTGTCTCATTTATCTAATGTAAGATTTTTCGTTGTAGTTCGGCAGGCTTGAACGAAATTTTAAAATTTTGACAACAAATTTTCAACTTCGTAAAAACAAACAAGCATGAAGTACCTTTAAACTTTTATCGTCCATCTGCTGTTAATTGGTTCCAAAATTTTACAGATGGAAAACAAATCTTTAGATTCCTAACAAAAAATTTAGTATTCTGATTCAAACCTTTCTCTAGATTCCGAATTCAAACCTTCTTTAGGCATAAAAAACAATATTTCCTTTACACGTTGTTCGTAGACAAGCAGGCCTGGCACGATCAGGTGGTTAGGGCGCTTTCCTCGCAATTTGAGGGCCGTGGGTTCCAATCCCCGTCACACTAAACTTGCTCGCTCTTTCAGCCGTGGTGGCAGTATAATGTTACGATGAATCACACTATTTGTTGTTAAAATATTTGGCGGCGAGTTATGATGACTAGCTGTCTTCCATCTAGTATTTCACTGTTACATTATGGACGGCTATCGCAAATAGCTCTCCTGTAGGTTTGTGCGAAATTCAAAAGAAGCCACACCAATACACAAGTACCTATCTTGGCAAAAGTAAATGCCACTTGGAAACCAACCACTTCAGGAGTATCAAGTACAAACCCAATAGAGTAATACGCTGTCATCCAACAACTGGACCACATAAACAAATCAGATGTCATAACTAACAACATTACCTTTGCCACGGTAAGATTTACATCCCTTGAACATCTCATTGAAGAAATCCATCTACTCGCTAAAGATCACCCACGCTCGAAGTAGTTTACAGATGCCTCTCTAGACAGCTGTTAATACTGCCTTCTCTAAGCTTCAGTACCCACACCCACCGTCTTGAGAATACATTTTTATTTCAAGTGGGTTTTTTGTCATCGCGAATTAAAGATTGAAATGCTGTTTATATCATCAAATTACACGAACAACAACTGTTTCGGTTAATGTAATTTTACTTAGATCACTACAAGTCAGAATTAGCATTAAGAAGGACTTGTCAACACTGTAATATTTATTTATTTAAACACCATGTATCGTTATTTATTTTCTTGAATTAACACGCTCGTATATCAAGTAAAGGCGAGAGAGAGAACACAAACGGTGCTAAAAGCTCATCTCGCTTTTACCAATTGTCATATGAAAGATCTGTCGCTACAGCTGAATTTTAAAAACTTTTCTTTAAGTGCAATAAAATATTTTTAGCCGCGGCATATCGGCTCATATAACGCCTCTGAGTTGTTTTTTCAAACAAGTAAAAACAACTTTTAGCGCATAGTTCCACCACCGATTTATGATCTAATTATAATTTTGGACTCCAAAGGTCAAACCCTTTTGATTAATGTATTTGACTATAGGCAAAATAACGTTAACATTACACAATAAATTTCAAAAATTAAAATTACTCAACTTATTTCGGTAGTTTTCCACTACTATCACCAGGAGTAAAAAAAAAATCTACTCGAACAGCAGGTTTTTATATAATAATGGTCGGAAGGATTGTAATTCACAGGGGTGACATGAATACTGCACATATGAAGTAAATATTTCCCTCCAAAATTTTGCACTCTCACTAGCCAGCCCCTCATATCTATTTAACAAATGATTATTTACTTTATATTTACAACAGAAAACATGAATAGATTCTCTGACAGTAAACCCATTTTCTGTATTGTATGAATGTAACAATTATTGTTTGAATCTATCGTATTAAATGATCTGTTTGTGCATTGTGTTTTGCCAGCGATTAATACATATATATATATATGATTGTATATTAATTTAAAATAATTTGTTTTGTCTGTAGATGTTTTATACAGGTGCTTGTATAAATATGTCGTACAGTTTGAAGTTATATACAAATGTTTCAATTTTTTACAGCACCAGTTAGTTATAAATATATGTAATGAGTTTAAAATATGCATTGTGTGTGTATAAACGTAAAGCAGTACAAAGATGATTTATATGGTAATGGTTAACTGTACAGGTCTGTAATTATAAGCACGTGTGCGATACAATCCTTGCGTGTTTACAAAAATTAAACCAAATCTGAAACCTCTTACAAGTATCCATCGATTGCCCTTTATGAATGAATCTGACTCGTGGCATCTTCCATGAGTTTCTAACAGTTTCTCTTTTTTTCGCGTTGTAATACATGTAGTTCACTAGTAGTTATGTCCCTTTCGACGTTGTGATGAAACACAAGCTAGAAGCGTATGAATCATCTACCTTAACGAACATGAATGTGCTATTTGTGATGCTATGTATGTGTGTTTGGTTTTTAACATTTGGAGGACACCAGCAATTCTGTGTTCAGCACCGAATAACATAATTCTATAACAAATTAGTTTCTACTTTTTAAATTAATTTAAATAGTCTCGTTCTGATTAAAGTCTAAAACTATTAATACTTAATAAATATCAGGAGTTTAATAATTTTTTCTCCTAACGTATTAGGCTAATTTATCATAGCTACTAATTTATTATGCCAACTTATCATGGATACTAATATATTATGTTAATTTAGGTTTCACTTATGACAGCTATGAAGTTATCACGGCATGTGAAGAGCCAGAGAAGGTCATACACGAGAAACGTAACGAATTAAATGTACTTAAAATCTTCATTTTGTTATCATTAATGTGTTTTTTAATAAATAATCGCTTTCTGGTTTCACTACAAAATATTAGGGCTTGGCTATAAGCTATCATCCTTTACTCGCTTATTTTTATGCTTAAATTTATAAAGTAACGACTCTTTGTAAGGTTAAACGACTTATAATAAGTTTTCTTCCCTATAGCAATAGTGTCGGCATCTATTGGTAAAAAGTAGAGTTTATTATATATGTAAAAACGGCTCGTTTGGGTTGAGAATTTTTTTTTTTTTTACGTAGAGGAGCGAACAGCGTTTCGACCTTCTTATGATAACCGAAGAAGGTCGAAACATTGTTCGCTCCTCTACGCTAAAAAAAAAACTTTCTCAACCCAAACGAGCCGTTTTTACATATATATTTTTCTCTACAAGTTGGTTTTCTCGACATCACAGAGTTTATTATAAACACGAAGATTATACCATGTTCAAGGGCTCAGAAACCGGAGGAGCTATCATTTTCCCTAGATTTCTGCAGAGGGAACAAACGGGAGCAGCAGCAACCACACCCAAGTAGATGAATTTTTCTGGAAACCTAAATAACACTGAGATTTCCATTTAAAGATTATGAATTTTCATTCTTAAAGGTGAATTTTTAACAAATTTAATAATTGCCTTAGAAACTGTACTTTAATTAGGTATAATTCCTGTGTGGTTGCCATATTTTTAAACACTAGTTTTTGAGTAAAAAATGAAACAAAATATGCGGGTCCTCGAACTCAAGTTCCTCTCGGTCTTGACGTAATAGTTGCCAAACACGCTTCGTTGTGCGCCGACCAATTTGTTCCTTTCAGTGCTGGTATTTTATGTAAATGTATCGGTGGTGTTTTCGGATTACATATTTTGTGAGACTTTTTTTTATCTTGATATTGCTACTTTATGTTTGTTTTATGATAACATGGTTGCGTTGCTTATGGTCGTAAAAACGGTTCGGCATCGGGCAAAAGCTTCTTTTCGTTTCCGTGCAAGGAGAAGGAACTGGCAAGGTGGCGACAGTGGGTGCGGATGGTCAATAGGAAGAACTGGACTCCTTCACACTATTCAAAGCTTTGTCAAGATCACTTTGAACGCTCATGTTTTGTGTCGGATCACACTGTTTTGGATTCCGTGGGTTTCAAGCCAGGCAGGTTGAGACTGAAAAAAACCATCAGCAGTAGACAGGATCGTTCTCACCATCTTTCCTCGTGTAGAGTTGAGGACGGATCTCAACCTGCAGCGTACAGGTTCCACCCCTCTGAAGCCATCCCTTGCCATCACGAAAAGAACAAACTTAAAGGTGTGCAGTATAAAGCGATAAACTATAACTAGTATAATATAATAATTTAAAAAGTACAAGTTTTTGAAGAATGTAACCAGACATACACATTTCATATTCATGAGTGTGTTTTGCATTTGTGGCACCTGAAAGTCAGTGAAATCTTGATTTCCTAGTCTAGACAGTGGACAAATTTATCCCAAATAGAGTATATTCCAAGTTTAAAAGCTGGTAGATCATTCTGTAGATGTTTTTGTATCATTTTTAAATATGAAAAAGTTTGAAGAATTCCATTTTTCAAATTTAACATTTCAAGATAAATTAACTGTTCAGACTGCTACATCTAGTTTGATATTATAGACAGAATTATGACGTATAATTGAAATTCATTTTGTTACGAGTCATAAATGCCCGGTACAATGATTGTGGAAAGGCCGAGTATTAGTTAACATAGTCGGCAAAGTGTAAAGAAATAAAACCCAGTCTGTGATACCAATAATTTATAAATACCAGACAGGTTTCGAGATGCTTAAAATTGCACGTGAAATAATACAGATCATATTTGTTGTCATGACTTAGGCTTACCATTCTTCTACTGGAGGTATGACCGACTCGCAACCGGCCTGAGCGCTATCAGTATCACTCACAGTTCCGCTACTCTCGCTCGTGGAACTGTCCTCATCACTAGAACTTGTCAGATCTGTGTTAAAAGTAACTGTTCTAGGTTCGTTCAGTGTAGGTTCGTAATGGTATGGTGCTACTCGACACTGTTCAGAACACAAAGTCAAAACAGACTTCGCCTCTGTTTCTCCATATGCACTGGCCATGTTTATTTACATTCAATGCGCTGGCGTTGGAGGTTTGTTTGGCAACTATTACGTCACAGTACTTTTCCTAGCGGCAAACGTAAAAACTAAAAGGTTCGGATTGCCGCTCGGAAAGAGCT
This sequence comes from Tachypleus tridentatus, assembly GCF_004210375.1. Lineage (NCBI taxonomy): Eukaryota > Metazoa > Arthropoda > Merostomata > Xiphosura > Limulidae > Tachypleus > Tachypleus tridentatus. The sequence goes on from NC_134837.1 coordinate 213,210,326, forward strand.
CTTTCTGCACCAAGTTCTATGTTTCATTTATTAGCACATATGTTTTATAAAAAATGTGAACCTGCAAAATTAACCAGTATGAGTAGTTCTTCTGACTGGCCTTTTAAACTTCATAAAACTTGTTTTGGTTTTAATAACAGATTTTCCATAATTCTGCTACGTAGATTTAAAAAATAATTCATCTTTTCCTATCACGCAATATTTTTCTTTACAAATTAGGAAGAAAAACTTCTTACATCAAATTATTATTTCGTTTACTACAATGATCATTATTTATTCTTACATTTGGGTTATAGTTCCGCTCGGCATGGCCAGGTGGTTAAGGCAATCGACTCGTAATCCGCGGGTCGCGGGTTCGAATCCTCCTCACACCAAACATGCTCGCCCTTTCAGTCGTGGGACTTTATAATGTTACGGTCAATCCTACTATTCGTCGGTAAAAAAGTAGCCCAAGAGTTAGCGGTGAGTTTTGGACGGCTAGCGCAGATAGCCCTAATGTACCTTTGCGCGAAATTCAAACCAAACTAAAATCAATTAGACTTTCACGTCACGATTGGTGTAGAGAAAAGGCGTGTGTGTGTTTTCTTAGAGCCACATCGGGCTATATGGTGAGCCCACTGAGGTGAATCGACCCCATGATTTTAGGATTGTAAATCCCTAGAACTTACCGCTGGACTAGCGAGGGGTTGGTCTAGAGAAATCTATATCCAGTGGTTATCAATATTTTAAGCATAACAAAATGCGACCTGATTTTAATGAAAATTATTCACTTATGTAAAAGTTCATATGACGTTTTGTGAAAAAAAAAATCTGTACGTGATGGAGAAGAATGGATATCAATGACAGACAATCCATTTAGTCGTAATTTTGACTACTCTCTTAGTCTCCCGCTGGTATAGCGGTAAGTCTTTTGATTTACAACGTTAAAATCAGGGGTTCGATTCTCCTCGGTGGACTTCGCAAGAGAACCCAATGTGGCTTTGCTATAAGAAAACACACCTTAATCCATTAACAGAATAAGTGAAATCAGATACAATCGGAAAACTGATTTTGTTTTGTTGATTATTTTCCATATAATAATAATAATATAATTATAATATATTTAATCCTAAATTCGATTGATTTACGTAATACAACTCGATATAATCGCTGCTTGTAGACTGGAAGTGTTCCCTCTAAGTTGCGAGGCCGCACAACAACCAGTCAAGTGCTGCGCATTTCATTGTTCTATCCCCACACATCTTCGGTAATGGTCAGTCAACACGTTAACGTTTTTATGACCCTGACAGTTGATGGACGTAAAGCCCAAATAACAAACTGTAAGCGATATAAAGCGGCCTAATGGTCCAAAAATATTCCTCCCTCCCTCCGTACCCCCCGCCTTTAAAATAAAATGAAAACTGGTAGAGCACATCCGCACATTGTCTTGATACTGATATACATGAAAATATTCGTTCCGCACATGGATTGAATAAATTTTATGGGTAGGTATTCATTAATATCGCCCAGCTCTATGCAAAAATATGTTTAAGATTCTGGAAAATGCGCAGTATTTTCACAGAGGTCTGTGTCATTCTTCCAATGATTTTAAAACTTTAAACAAATGTGCCCAGTCTTTATTATGAAAGGTAATTGAAAATCCCACCTTTCAAAGAGACGTTAATGAATTTGATATTAATTTAAACAAGCATTCTAACAATAACTTCACACTCTGTTTATGAGTGAAAGAGCGTATAGTGTAGTATAGATTGCAAACTCTCTTTGTTAATATAAAGATGACCTAAGAAGGTCGAAACGTTGGTCTGTACTTTATTTTAATTAAAGTGTTGATACCCATACCAGCCGTCTTGAGAATACACATGTGAGGATTGATTTTGCTTTGGAACTCAGAAACATTGGTCGCCACGTGTTTATCCGACCCAGCATGGCCAGGTGGTTAAGGCACTCGACTCGCGATCCGAGAGTCGTGGGGTCGAATCCATGTCACACCAAACATGCTTGCCCTTCCAGCCGTGGGGGCGTTATAATGTTACGGTCAGTCACACTATTCATTGGTAAAAGAGTAGCCCAATAGCTGGCGGGGGTTGGTGATGACCAGTTGCCTTCCCTCTAGTCTTACATTGCTAAATTAGAAAAGACTAGCGCAGATAGTCATCGTGTAGTTTTGCGCGAAATTCAAAACAGACCAAACCCTTTTCCGAAAGAAGAGTTAATCCCAACAGCTAAATCTTGTAAAATGAACATTGATTAAAAATGATAGTACGTTAGTGTGATCTTGTTTATCCAACTGAGCATTACAAGATGGGGAGAATAATTTCCCCGTATTAATACGGACGTACACAATTGTCTTTCATTTACATGTAATAATTAAACATATCGAAAACTCACTATCTTCAGTTTTATTCAACTTGTATATAAATCATAACTCCAATTGTAATGAGTCGTTGGATTACAGTACTGACCGAGAAACCAATTAGAAGTTATGTTAAATACGTTTATACATCTAAGACAAGTTTATCTATAATTAAAATTGGGCAAATAATGTATGTTACTAAGTAGTGAAATATATTGCCAAGTGTTCAAACATATTACTAAGTACTTAAGCGCACTTCTAAGCGTTCAAACATGTTACTAAGTGCCGAGGCGCATTTCTAAGCATTGAAACATGTTACTAAGTACTGAAACATTTTGCTAAGCATTGAAACATGTTACAAAGTACTGAAACATTTTGCCAAGTGTTGAGACATGTTACTAAGTAATGAAAAACATTGCCAAGTGTTGAAACACGTTACTGAGTACTGAAACACTTTGCCAAGTGCTGAAGCATATTACTAAGTACTGAAACACTTTGCTAAGTGCTGAAGTATGTTACAAAGTACTGAAACATTTTGCTAAGTGTTGAAACATGTTACTGAGTACTGAAACATTTTGCCAAGTGTTGAAACATATTACTGAGTACTGAAACACTTTGCTAAGTGCTGAAGCATGTTACAAAGTACTGAAACATTTTGCCAAGTGTTGAGACATGTTACTAAGTAATGAAACACATTGCCAAGTGTTGAAATATGTTACTGAGTGCTTTAACACTTTGCCAAGTGTTGAAGCATGTTACTAAGTACTGAAACACTTTTCCAAGTGCTGAAGCATATTACTATGTATTTAAACACTTTGCCAAGTGTTGAAGCATGTTACTAAGTACTGAAACACTTTGCCAAGTGTTGAAGCATGTTACTAAGTGCTGAAAAACTTTGCCAAGTGCTGAAGCATGTTACTAAGTACTGAAACACTTTGCCAATTGCTGAAGCATATTACTGCTGAAACACTTTGCCAATTGCTGAAGCATATTACTAAGTACTGAAACACTTTGCCAAATTTTGAACCATGTTACTGAGTACTGAAACATTTTCCAAGTGTTGAAACATGTTACTGAGTACTGAAACACTTTGCAAAGTCTTGAAGCATGTTACTAAGTACTGAAAAACTTTGCCACATTTTAAGACACGTTACTAAGTAGTGAAACGTTTTGCCAAGTTGAAACATGTTAATAGATGGCGAAAACAGTCGCTAAGTTATGTCGTAAACCAAATAGTTTAAATAATAAATATGTTTGCTCTCGTCTTAAAACCATTTGTTAAAAGTCAACAGTATACGAGAAATTTTAAATAAGTAGTTGAAAGAACTTTCCATTATTTGTCTATAATTACTATTCTAATTGCAATCCTCTAAATATTCCATGTTAATATTAACGGTAACCCTTATGTATGTATGCATTTATTATATATTGAGAAGTATATCACAGAAAAATTTAATTTATCTTCTGTATTTAATGAACACAAGCAGCCAATATGCAGTAAAAATTAATCATTCTTTAAATGGTTCAACCTTATGGCTTTATGAAAAGTTCTAGACTTTATTGTATTAACTTAACCAGTTGTGGTACGTCTGATTATCTATGACGAATAGAACAAAAATACTTCATTGCGTGACTCTGGAATGAAAACAGAAATGATTGTTCTGTTACGGCTTTGTTTTCACTGTTGAATATCTGACGTTTGCTTGATAAGGTCGTAAGATGAACCAGAAATAAAGAACTTTCGCTGCACAATGACTGTTTTTCTTTATAAGTCATGCTCCAGCGTACACTACGCCTCCAGAACATAAAACATGAAAATAACAAACATTCAGCACACTAATATGCAGGCTTATATCTAAAATATTTCATCCTTGAAATTTTTTTCAGGGTGGATATAAGTCACTTAACCCATATTCTGAGCCCTGCATAACCTGTCAAAAAATTACTAGTTGGAGTTTTGGTTTGGTTTTCAAATTTCGCGCAAAACTACACGACAGCTATCTGTGCTAGCCGTCCCTAATTTAGCAATATAAGACTAGAGAGAAAGTAGCTAGTCATAACCATCCACCGCCATCTCTTGGGCTACTCTTTTTACTATCGAATAGTGGAATTAACCGGAACATTATAACGCCTCCACGGCTGAAAGGGCGAGCATGTTTGGTGTGGTTGGAATTTTGTAAAAAAAAAAGAAAAAGATCCCCCTTCCCACCTTTCCTTCAACGAGTATCCCCCGCTGGGACAGCGGTAAGTCTTCGGATTTACAATGCTAAAATCAGGGGCTTGTTTCCCCTCAGTGGATACAACAGATAGCCTGATGTGGCTTTACTAAAAGTAAAACTTCAACGAGTATGATTCACCAGACTTCTCTCTACATCATGAAATAAAAACAATCACGCATTGTACTACAGCAACTCAGGTTTAGAAAAAGTCACATTTTCTTTTCATTATTTTTAAATTTGTTTCTCAAGCAAATTGTTTCCCGCTGACTATTTTGTATAGGTATAACGTCAGTGGCACTCATTTCATTGGCACACCAAATATTTAGACATAATTTTTATTATTTATAACTTGAAATTTTAAACAATTTTCTAATGCATTATCAAGAGATAGTGGCCTTTATTATATACTTTAGATGTATTAAACTTTCTAACATGTTAAGATTATGTTTTCATCTAAAAGCCGTGTTTCAAGCCCCGGTTGTTATCTGAAGCTGTAATAAGAATCCAAGACAAAAAGTCATAGAAACAAATTCGCTGGTATATATATTTTCAAATATGGCGGAAAATTTCATGAAAACGCGAGTATAGTCATAATTAATATCTGTTCGTTTTTTTAGCACACCTGGAATTTACAAATTAGATCTACAATAACTGATAACTGTTGATGTATTTGAAAAAAAGAACATATAATATTGTTGTAGTTATGGTGATAAAGTAAAATAACTTCAATATTATTCAAAGCAACCATTATTTAATATTTAAAATACATGTTTTAAAACGTTCCTTTTTTTTTTCACACTGATGTATATGTGACGCCATCACACATATCGCTATGTAACACAAATTTTATTCCTGGATAATATGTGTTATTTCTTAATTGCTTATGTGGTAAAAGTACAGAAAATGGCCATTATTCCCTTCAAACTTTGTTTTTTGACCTGGATAATGAAAATTAACCTACTTTCTATGTAAAAACAGGCAAATTTGCACATTTTCATTTACATAAGGCCTGAATAAAACATGTGAATCAAGATTTACATGTATTTATACTAGCTATACAAAAATGTTTAGAAGTGAATAGTTTCTCGATATTTGCGACTGTTATGTCCCAGCAAAAATTGTTGAAGTAGAACCGTTTTATTTGTTTCATGAAATTGTCTTATTCAAGTGGCTCTGTGGTAAGTGTTACTTAGCTGGTAGAGGTATTAAAACTTTAATTAAAATAAAGTACAGGGTAACGTTTCGAATTTTTTAGGTCATCTTCAGGTTAACAAAAAGGCCTACGATTTATGATACAAGTTCTGCCAAAAGTTTAAGCCTAAAAAATAATTTCGAATATCATCATTACTTAAGACTCAAGGCAATATGTTCGAAAAAAATAAAAAATGTGTTTTATCCAAAAATAATAATCAAGTTGAAAATATTCACACACACCTACTAAAAACATGCGAATAATGGTCACTAACTTCTATCTTAGATGTCGTCAATTATATGCGTAAAATAAAAGGTAAAACGATCTAAAAATGGGAAATTCAAGGCATTCCTCGTGAATACATTTAAGACAACAATATCAGGTCATAGTTTTGTTGCTAAGCGACACAACGGAACAGAAGGTTACCAAAAGAGAACAGGCTTTTTATGTGTATTGGATCAAATACACTTTAACATGTATTAAAACATTCACAAATAACATATTTAATTATAAAGTGCATTGTCCTTCTTTTGTCTTTAATTCTCGAACTAAAAATTGAAGTTTAGAATAAATTATAAGTCTCCATGAAGATAAGCAATACCTCTTACACTAGAACTTGAGAAAGAAGGCTTAATTTAGTTAGGTGTATGTCTTGGTTTAAAAAGATGTACAACAAATTAGGATCTTAAAATTTAAGAATGACACATAAAAAAATTACTTTAATTTATTTAATATTCAACAAGAGCTAAAAGAAATAAATATCACGCATATTTTTGTATTGTTAAAAGTTACGCTTATAGTTTTATGGAGCAGCTGTTCAGTCTATAACATGTTAGCCTCCACACAACCAGCCGATGGGCCGTGATAGCCTTCCAGTAAGACCTCTGCGACCCACGGTGAATCGTGCTCTTTTTTTCTGTTTTTTTTAAAGGGTCACTTATCGGCTGGGACACAACGGCTACATACATATACATTCCTCCTAAAAAAAAGTAATTGTTTTTAAAATGAGTTGTGAGACCCTGGAAAGTATCGGCAAAACAGCCTTGGGAGCCAACGTTTTCTACAGGATGGCCCGTAAGTTCCTACCCATCCATATATCTTATGTATCCAGTGTATCTGTGTGCTGTCCCTCATTCTCGCTGCATAATATTATGCGACGCCATGTTCTGTGAGACATTTTCCACAACATAGCAGGGGTTATTGTTCTAAATGCCGCGAGAACAGCTGACTTCAACTCATCATCATCATAATTGAACATAACAAAATAGCATATGGATGGGTAGGGACTTACGGGCCACCCTGTACAAAGCCTACATTCCTCTGATGAAGCAATACCATTTTTTTTCTTGAAATAGTTGCATGACCCCAGATCCCCATAGTTTTAGCATGCTTGACATACTGATTGAGCTTTGCACAATATATGTTGGCTTTGATCTCACAAAGTAAAACCCCACCCCTTCAAACATCCTGCGTATGAGCGTAAGTAAGTTGCATCAAATATTTTGTAGTTTTAAAATAATTTTAAAAGGATGACATTTTGATTCTAGTCTTAAATATTCTACATACTGCCCTGGTGATTCTTGTGTATGAATCAGAAAATATGTGAACGTTGTTCTTCATTGTTTTGTTTGTTTGTTTGTTTGTTTGTTTTTTGAAGGTAACACAAACTACACAAGGGCTATCTGCGCTATCCGTCCTTAATTTAGCATTGTAAGATTAGAGGAAAAGCAGCTAATCAGCACCGCCCACCACCAACTCTTGAGCTATACTTTGACCAACGAATAGGAGGTTTGACCATCAAGTTTTAATGCTCCGCGGTTGAAAGGGTGAGCATGTATGGTGTGACGGGGATTCAAACCCACGATCCTCAGATTACGAGTCGAACGACTTAACCACCTGATCTTGCCCACCTCATTCATTTGTCAAGTGGCCTGAGGGGATCAGGTAGGAATACCATAGGTCTTTAAATTGGCTGTTGGTTTTGTTCGTGAGTGTTGTCGATGACAGGCATGTTAAACAGTAGTGTTGAGCGGGAACTAAAATTTGTTAACGCTGTTTGTTCGTTTTTAATATTCAAGAGAAACTACTCAAGACCTAACTGTGCATGGCCGATCCTAATTTTGAAATTATCGCAGATTAGAGGGTATGCAACTCCTTAGCAGCACCATCCACCAATTACACAAACCTGCAATGGTTTTATTGTCTTTAAATTTTGACATGTTCTACAGTAATTCCTGTACGCTGAATCCGAGAGTGGTATCCATTTTTTTCCATCATGTACATATTTTTTCACAAAACGTCATATTTACTTGAGACTACTTTAAAACAGTTTAAATTCGCAGGCCTTTGTTACTGGACCATTCGTGCCTCACCTAACAGTAGTATTTCACAGTGACTCGCGTCTCCAAAGCTATGAGCGCAATATTTCAGTAACAGAACGCGAATTATAAACCATATGATTCATGGTTTGTAAACGCCAACCACTCCACAGAACTAAAATATTAATAGAACCGTGTATCAAAAAAGGAGAAAAACTACCAGTGAATAAACAAATTTTGTCAATGAAATACTAACAAATATACAAGACCGTTTTGATAGCAGACATCATCAGGGTTGGAAGAAAACCTAACAAGGAAACTTGGATACACTTATCAGAGAATTTTTCACGAACGCTATTTATAAAGCATTTTACCAAAGTTCTCTCAGTATACCACACAAAATGCACAATATAGAGCCCATTAAAAGTTAATTTTGTGAACTCACAATAAATATGATAGGAATGTTAGATATTGTAATACTTTCACACTGATATGTAATGTTGCAAAGTTTCATAAAAGAGAAAAAAGGTAAAACACTTAATTAATCAATTTTCCAGAAGTCAGTATTCTGGACACGGTTTAAGACAGAAAAAACGGTGAGGGTGGGTGAAGAAAAACAGCTATTACTCCATGTTAATGAATCGACGTCTTCCATGAAATTGCTCCAGAGGCTTTAAAATTATTTTCAAATGTTTTGGACTTTCATTCCATATACGTTTAGGTATACGACTTCAACTTTATATACAAATATCATTTGGTTTGTTTTTGAATTTCACGCAAAGCTACGCGAGAGCTATCTGCGCTAGCCGCCCCTAATTTAGCAGTGTAAGATTAGAGGGAAGGCAGCTAGTCACCACCGCCCACAGTCAACTCTTGGGCTACTCTTTTACCAACGAATAGTGGGATTGGCCGTAACGTTATAACGCCCCCACGGCTGAAAGAGCGAGCATGTTTGTTGTAATAAGGATTCGAGCCCGCTATCCTCAGATAACGAGTCGAGCGCCTTAACCACCTGGCCGTGTCCCAGGAGCCACGGAATCTTTCACTTTGCGAATGATAAAAATAAAGTTTTCTAACGTATTATAATGTACTCCTTCTGTAAAACTGAGTTCCTATTATGTATTTGTGCAAATATACTGTATACTTCGTTAGGTAACTACTAATCACTTAAATTTAAATATTTCATATTTCAGCGAATATTTTGAAAATTTTTCATAAATATTCCATAATGTTCGTATGTTTTATTATGAACAAAGCTATACAAAGGCTTATTTGCCCACCATAAGCGAAGTCAGTAGACATACCACTGTGTCACGAGAGGAATATTTCATAATGAGTGTTCACTTGTGTAATTTGTATATGAAAATAAAGTCGTTTATTTCTTACCAGCAAAATGAAATTTCGAACAAAAGTATTTCGAAAGACATATTTTATGAATAAGTTATAAGTTATAGACATATAAATTTACGTAACGTATGCAAGAAGACAGTATTGCGTAAGCTGGCATATTTTCATTAGTTATTACGATCAATAATGTCACATCTACACCAAAAACGAATTTATGTTTAACCAAAAATGAATTTTAGCCCTGTCTTTGTGTTGTCAGATAAAAACTAAAACCACATTTTACATCGATAGTCGAAACATTAATACCCCCACCTTCTGTTTCTTTTCAAAATGTGAATGATTATAAAATAACATTTTTATGGTATTCATTAATTTTTGTAGAAGTACTACCTTATGAAACAAGTAAGGCCCAGCATGGCCAGGTGGTTAAGGCGCTCGACTCGTAATCTGAAGGTCGCGGGTTCGACTCCCCGTCATACCAAACATGCTCACCCCTTTACCCGTGGGGGCGTTACGTATAATGTGATGGTCAATCCCAATATTAGTTGGTAAAAGAGTAGCCCAAGAGTTGGCGGTGGGTGGTGATGATTAGCTGCCTTCCCTCTAGCTTTACACTTCTAAATTAAGGACGGTTAGCGCACAGAGCCCTCGTGTAACTTTGCGCGAAATTCAAAAACAAACAAACATAAAACAAGTATGTGACTGTTTACCCAGGGTGTACTTGCAACGAAGCAATGGACCTCATGTGTAACAAACATATAATAAAATCGTGATACGAAATAAACTAATTCCGTGCTGAAAGGGGAAAAACAAACGAGGTGGTTCAAGCTCGTGCACATAAGTTGATAATAAATTGAACACTTTCTTTTTTTAAGAACCACCAGTGAGAAATAAATAAGTACAGGTATGGGAGTTCGAGGAGATTCGGCCAATCTCCTAGTTTTGTGATATAAAACAATTATGTTTGTAGAGTTATAGTACAGATACTTATGGTATTTATACGTTATCTCGCTATTCTTTGTTCTTTCTTTGAAGCATTGTCTTTTGTTGTTGGTTTTTTGTGGTTTTTTTGGCTTGAAATAGCCGTATGCAGTGTCTTCTTTTGACACTTTGTAATTTTAATTCAGAAGCCGTACTGCTGCTTTCAGCTTCTGTTAGCCGTATTTTTTACTGTAATTGCCTGTGACTTGCTGGAGATAAATTTCAACAATATAAAAACAACAACACAGTCCATTTATTTTAAAATAATATATTAAAATAAGTCAAGCGTATATACAAATGGGAGAAGAACTACCTATTTCGAGAAATCAAAGGAAATCAAGCGTGAAGTAATGTGACACACACTGGCTTTTATATAAGTAACATGACATAAAAGCATTGTTGGAACGTAGTGGTACCAAAACGCACTGGCTTTCTATATATTAGAAGTTGGTAATCTGATTTTTACCAATGTTTTCTCTATGAATACGCCACGAATTCATTTCATGAATGATATTCATTTTGATTGGCTCACAAAGAGATACATCGATGTTTAACTGTCTCTACTGCACTTTTCTGCTTCTTTGTTGTCCAAGCTTGATTTCGCAAACTTTATTTATTTAAGTTAGCCTTTGAAATATGACGTTAGGGTATACTATGTGGAGGGGTAATGGTAGTACTTGCCCATTCATTTTTGACAGGCTGTACACTAGTCTAATCTACATAAAAGCCAACGTGTTTCACGTCGCGCTTGGTTTTTTTGAAACAGGAGGAAACCTAAGAGTCATAATGCATTTATTCACATAGAATAGTTCTATTACTGTCTGGCCATTACGATTTTAGTAATGGGGGGAGTAATACATGCCCCGTCATTTTTGACGAGGTATACGTTAGTTTAAGTTTAAAGTTGAATCGATATTTTTACTTTCATGATACATTTTATGTACTTGGCTCCATGCTAGGTGATCACACAACCACGTCTTTACTTTAGGCTTATCATACCAATACTCACAACACTTATAAGGTTTTAAGACATCCACTCATCACTAAAATCATTACGTAATGAGTAGACAGTATTCGAACTATTTTATCTGGATAAATGCATTTTATGATTCCTCCTATTTCGAGAAATCAGACCTCCAGTGGGACAGCCGTAAGTCTTCGGACTGACAACGCTAAAACCCGGGGCTCAATTCCCCTCGGTAGACACAGCACACAGCCCGATGTGGCTTTGCTATAAGAAAAAAAACACACACACACGAGAAATCAAGCGCAACGCAGCACACAGCAATTTATATGTATGTTAGATGTTCGTTACACTGCTTGTTATCATAGTTGTGATATACCATTGATGTAGAAAGTTGTTTAAATTAGTAACGTAATTTAACAATCGGAAACTACTCTACATATACTACTAAAAATAAATGACCTTTTAACACCAGCTTCCTGTTTTTCTTTAACTGAACACTTAATGTTTCGGTTTACAACTTCTTCAAAACGTTTCACTAAAACACAAACCATAAACGACAGTATAAAGTTTTTGGAGCTACAAAACAAAAATGAAAAGAAAAAAATCAGAACAATTATAGAGAGGAAAAAATTATATAATTAATATCGTTTTATGTTTATTGAAATAAACCTGCGAGTCATCTGGACTAATCGTATAAGATTTAATAACAGAATAGTGTTCATACGAGATCCGGGTCCCCCGCTAGTCCAGCGGTAAGTCTACAGATTTACAACTCTAAAATCAGAAGTTTGGTTTCCCTCGGTGGGCTCAGCAGATAGCCGGATGTGGCTTTGCTGTAAGAAAACACACACATGAGATCGGATAAGGGTGGAGTCGAATATATGTACCGGACTTGCTCGATGTGAAAAGTATTTTCTGTTGTTTGTTTTTTCTATGGATATGTTGGCCTTAGTAATAGTAATGTTTTTCTATTTCCCTAAGGCGAACCATTCTCAGAATTCTGTAAGAATGATCAAATGAAGTTTACTAGCACTACTTGTAAATTGGTGTTACTTTCACTGTTTACGTTACTGATAAATTTACGCTTGTTATAAAATAAATCAGAAAACTTACAAAAGTCATTACTATTGTCTTGTTTCTAGTAATGTGACTGATGTGAAATTACAAACAGCTAAAACGTACATTGACTTTTTAAATTAATATTAGATAGTTAAAACTATTTATAAACATAATTAGAAGAAAAAAATATAAACTCATATTTTAGCGTTCGTAAACAGGGCCCTCAAGTGGCTCAGTTGTAAAGCTCATAATACTAAAAACCGGATTATGATAACAGCACAGATAGAACTACAAATATAAACAGGATGGTTATTTAAAAAGTAAATAAAACGACACTTGTGGAGACAAACTTTGTCTTTTCGTTTATTTTTGGACACCAGCAATGCGATAAACATGTCTTAAGAGAATTTTAACACCCAACCAATGAAAACTCGATTTTGTAACAACTAACAAATCTATTTATTAAAGCTGCAGACGTCCGAAGCAATAATATCTCTAATGAAAACAAATTCCTGATGTCTAGACACATTGTTAGAGTGTCTGGGAAAACACGACATGGCAACGTTCAATTGACATTTATACTGTATTTGCTCAGGAATAATCAGTTATTAACTGAGGCCGTAACTGGATTACCATAGATTTCAATTGTGTTGAATACTAAAAACCCGGATGGAGGGGAATTTTACGGTAATTAATAGACTAATCGAATACATTCAAAAGCATCTAACGTGCTTCTCTTTTTAGAAATCAATACTATAGGGTATTGTTATTACATCTGGCTGTTCCTTTTTATTAATTTCTGGAAAACAAATGGGTCTATGGGACTAAACCCTCCGGACCCCACCCCTGAACCTCTGCCTAACTATCACTACTCTGGTCACAGATGTCCACGTTTCCCGTGGATTCTATGAACATATCACGGATATAGGTTGTCGTGCTTCTCTTCAGTCATTTGATATTTTATCAGTATGAAAAGAAATTCCTCCTTGGCCTTTTTCTACAGTTTTTCTCTCCCCCTCTGCAACTGTATCCCGTCGTGTCCGCGTTCACGTCTGTTTCCCTGGTAACATGTCGAGTAGTTGGCTAAGTTACAGTTACAAGTAAGTTTCTAATCTCGTTCTTCCGAGATGTGTTTAATCTTGTAAGAACATCAGGTGGTTGTCCATACAATCATCCATTATTACTGGCTTCGTTAAAATCTCTATAAACACTGCATTACAATAACACCATGATTTTAGATATGTACAATATTTTCAGCGTAAATAATAATAATAATAATAATTGTACCTAATCCAACTGTTTTGAAGTTTTTTTGGGGGTAATTATCAACATTAGATTCCTTACATCATAATGGTTATTCAACACAATTTTCATAAGAGTTGAGTAATACCAGTAAGGTGTTTAAAACATAAATACTGTAACCAAAATCAATAAAGTCACATTCACTGTCAATAAATCTGATCAATAAATCAGATAACAGTACATAATTATGTAATATTCATACGAATGTAGTTATACTGGATTTTTTTAATTACTGGTATCATTATTAAGGTGTTAAATGAGCGTACATCTGAAATTACTATTATTACCTGTAGTTCCTTTTGTGTTCTTAGTTTTCAGTTTGTATTTGTCGCGCCCCTCGTTAGTACAGCGGTATGTCTCCGGATTTGCAACGCTAAACTCAAGGGTTCAAGTCCCCTCGGTGGTCTTAGCAGATAGCCCGATGTGGCTTCGCTCTGAGAAAACACACACTGTATTTGTCGTAGTTTTTTTTTATTTTTTACGAATTTGAAATTAAAATTATGGGAGGGATCTAAATTGCCCCCCAAAAAAAAAACACATTGCTTTGGCCGTGTAATTGGCGTGTGACTTAATGTGTACGACTTCCTATGACGTTTTAGAACAGACTGAGCAGTATAAAACACAAGTTATTATGTTTGTTTGTTTTTTGAATTTCGCGCAAAACTACTCGAGGGCTATCTGCGTTAGCCGTCCCTAATTTTGCAGTGTAAGACTAGAGGGAAGGCAACTAGTCATCACCACCCACCGCCAACTCTTGGGCTACTATTTTACCAACGAATAGTGGGAGTGACCGACACATTATAACGCCCCCCACGGCTGAAAGGGCGAGCATGTTTGCTGCGACGGGGATGCGAACACGCGACCCTCAGATTACGAGTCGCACGCCTTAACACGCCTCCGAGTTTATATTGTCACATGTTGCTTAAGCTAGCTAGCTTGGTTGGCCTAACACCTTTGCAAGCTGACTTTTTCTGGCGAACATATTTAATGTCCTCCTAGAAATAATAACGTCCAAAGTAATTCACAGAAGTTGAACAGTTTCTAATGTTCGAAATGTATAAATGTTTCTGGTCCAATTCTGTAGATTTTCGATCAGCAGGCGTTAATTACAATTATAGCTTCCGACGCCTATAGCACATTGATTATAGCTAACCAGTAATAATCCTCTTCTGTTTTTGCGTGTTGCATTCATACGAATCATGCGAGACGATAGAATGTTCACCAAAATTTGCTTAACAACAATATTGTCAATCAATTGTATTACGTACGCACCTAGTACACTGTTGATTCTCACGCTCAAGAATCTTCTACAAATTTAGATAACAGACAGGACTTGCGCAATAAACAGTCAAGAATAAACGTCACGTGCAAAAAAGGAAAACTATACAGAAACAAGCGTAGGCACTGAAATAAACGTATAACAGTAGATCTATAACAAACACAAATATCCACAATGATATACCCACCACGGGTATCGAAGCCCGGTTTCTAGCATTGTAAGTTTCTAGACATACCACTTTGCCACTGAGGGGCATTATGGAGTTTCAAATTGAGGAATTAAAAATATCAACTCTCTAATGGATATCTACAAGAATTCATACGATTAATATGGCATAAGGTGTTTTCATTGTAAATTAAAAGGATATTTTGCCAGAAACTATAGACAAAAGCCTTAAAGAAGTGCAAACAACCTAGGAAGGATGACAGAAAAAATACAATGCTATAAGTGTGGAAAATGTGGACATTACATCCAAGATTGTGATAAACCAACTATTGCTGAAAACACCAACGAAATGTTATCCTGATGACGAGAATACTCTATGTGCACCAATTAAGATAAAGGGTGCATTATTTCAGGAAACCAACCGAAGAGTTAACAGAATCGTTGATGGAAATATTTCCAACAGGATGGACACCAATTATTTTGTGACTACTACTGTTCTTTCTGATCTGATCAGGACAAATGGGAAAGTGCTTTCATAGATGAAGTGAAAAGATGGATTGATGTAAACAGCAAGTGGTCAAAGGTTACAGTAAAAGGTAAGTTAGAAATCATTGTTATTGTGAGAAGTAAGTTTATGTATGTATATTTTTCTTGTAGCAAAGCCACATTAGGCAATCTGCTGTGGTCACTGAGGATAATCGAACTCCTGATTTTAGCATTGTAAATCCGTAGACTTACCGTATTGTGGGAAGCCTTTCTACAATACGTGAGAAAGAATGCATATTGGTTATAGACCTTATGAGGATACGCAAATATGGAGTTAACTTTATTTCGTACATGTTCACATTTTATAGCAAGGAATTCCCCTATGTGCTAAGTGGCGTTTAAAAATCAGAGATTAAACTTCAGTGACAACAAGAATGAATGCAGAATATAATAAAAATAACCAACCACGAGTACAACAGAGAAAGACGGGGAGTCCAAGATCATCCATTGTGATCGTCTTTGGAACTAAGTTGGTATTAGGATGACCAACTGGTCAGTTTTAAAGCATACTTTGTCAGAAAGTAAATGAACCTGCTGAATACAGTTCATAGCACGAGGTTTATATGGAGGTTACAGGATGGAAGTGTCATCAGATTCTCTTGAGCATTTGCCTGAAGAAAACTGAACTCACCTATTGAAAAGATGGCAGGTGGTGACACAGGACCAGAAGGTATCCCATCTTCTTACTGTAAACCATAGAAAATGAACACACAAATAAGATTTATTGAATGAACAGTTTAAGAGTATTAAGTGGACAAAGAAAAATATTTTAATTAATTTATTAACTTTTGGACTGCACTTCATTTTACCTGTTCGATTATTAACGGATGTAATCGGTACACGCCTTACACAGAAAGTAAGGGATATTTCATGAATTACAAGGGAACATTTTGTAACATTTCTCACAATTCCCTTTTCTCCAAAGTTTGAACATTACAAAACTTGAGTACATGGATTATTTATTATTAAGTTAATTACTCTATTATGCATAGCGATTTTGTTAGTCAGTCAGTAAGTCTCAAACTTGTGTAAACTTAGTGTCATTTGATGAGAGGCCTGGCATGGCCAGGTGGTTAAGGCGTTCGACTTGTAATTCGAGTGTCGCGAGTTCGAATCCCCATCACACCAAACATGTTCGCCCTTTCAGCCGTGGGACGTTATAATGTGACGGTCAATTCCAGTATTCGTTGGTAAAAGAATAGCCTAAGATTTGACAGGTGGTGCTACCTTCTCTCCAGTCTTACACTGCTAAATTAGGGACGGTTAGCGCAGATAGCCCTCGAGTAGCTTTGCGCGAAATTCAAAACAAACCAAACCAATCATTTGATGAGTATGTGGCCTAGCGTCTGGAACCTTCCTCAGTGTCAGAACAATTTCCGTATTACAAAACATGAGTTAGGCTCGAACAGATGAAGTAGTTGTTGTCGTTGTATTCAATGAATTATTAACAGGCCCCTCACGAGCCAGTGAGGGAAATTTTTGTTGGAGGGAAAAACTACCCGATCCGTTTTTTTTTAATTTGAACTGAATTTTTTTTGGCAAGTTTATTGGCTAAAATGAAAACATTTCCAACACTCTTTTAGTGTTGGAGCTAGAAAGGTGATTTCAAGTGGCAAGATCACTCGTCAGCACATCACGGGCTTAACTGCTAAGCACAAGAAGCATGGGCGTCTCTAAATGACAAGCAGTGATATTCAGGAACCATTTATCATGAATTCGTAGATTTTGTACAGTAAGCAGAGTACAATATTATATCTGTAGCTGCTTTCAAAGCGTTTCTATCTGCTTATCCTACTGCTGACTATCGTGATGCTTCGATCTTCCTTACCAAATCGCAGGTGAAATCGTTCGTATCTCGATTGTAAACTAAACATTGGCATTAGGTTGGCAATTGCTTGATTAATAATGGTGAGAAAATCTCTTAAAACAATTAGTTATAACTCTTATAAATGTGAAATAAAATATATAACTAAGTTCTAATCTGTTGTTCTAGAAAGTTTCGTTGAATAAGCTCCAGTTACTTTAAGGTAAAAATAAAGTTTTTCACGTATCTGTACGAAGCTCTTATATTTCATGAAATTGTTAACAGATGACACCACTTTCATAGTGTAACGTTATATCATTGAGAAAGTTGTGAATCACATATATAAGTGTTACTACACACAGAACTGATAAACTGTGCTCTACCCACAATAGGTATTGAAACCCTGGTTTTAGCGTTATAAGCTTTCAAACTTGCTATTTGGGAGGGGTCAATATATATATGTTAATAGAGGTCGTTAGGTACCATTAATAAAATAAATTTCTCGATAATAATCACAGATTTATTTAATGAATAAATCGTTAGTTACACAAGTTTAACACTAAAGCATAGTGAAAAATCAAGTTATTACTACTGTAGCTTAATTATTTACGATTTCGTGTCAAATGTGCTGGAAGCTACAAATACTGCTGTGCCATTGGAAGCCGCAAGCAATCTAAATAAACGTTCACAGATACAAATGAACTAAGAACTATAGGTCAGTTAGAACTATTGGTCAACTATAGGTCAGTTAGAACAATTAGTCAACTATAGGTCAGTTAGAACTATTGGTCAACTATAGGTCAGTTAGAACTACTGGTCAATTATAGGTTAGTTAGAAGTATTGGTCAACTATATTCTCATATTCTGGCTTATTTTTTCTCTATCACACCCACATGTACACTCGTATCAAACACAGTTTGTGTAACTCCTTAACTATGTAGTATTTAAACGTGATTCTATATAAATTATAGGTATATTAGAACAAACTTTGGATATCTTCAGCTTGGATGCTTTGTTGGTTTTTGTTATTAAACAAAACTGTGCAAGCAGTAAGTGTCCAGTTTTTAGATCAGATAAATTGGTAAAACACATACAGGAAGAACAATCAATGGGTAAATGGACAAAAAAGATTCATATATTAGAAATACTAATAAAGATAACATATATTACACTTGTCCACTTCTACTAAAAAAAAAGTTTTTCGTCACAACAAACATGCTCGCCCTTTCAGCCGTGGAAGCGTTATAATGTGACGAACAGTCCCACTATTTGTTAGTAAAAGAGTAGCCCAACAGTTGGCGGTGGATGGCGATGACTAGCTGCCTTCCCTCTACTCTTACGCTACTAAATTAGGGATGGCTAACGCAGATAGCCCTCGAGTAGCTTTGCGTGAAATTCAAAACAAACCCACTTCTCTGAAACATCATGACATGAAACTTAAATGCAGGAACGTGAGAGGCAATTTCCAAGTTTTACTCTTTTACTGTATGTTGTAAAGTAATAACACAATTCAGTGCGAAACAATCTACTTCAATTTCACTTCAGGCAAATCGAAGAGTTTCCGAAAGGCTACAAACATTGCTCTAGCCTCCAAATTAAATCTCAGATACCATTACTGCTGGGCCTGGCATGGCCAAGCGTGTTGAGGCGTTCGACTCGTAATTCGAAGGGCCCGGGTTCGAATCTCGGTCGCACCAAACATGCTCGCCCTTTTAGCCATGGTCAATCCCCCTATTCGTTGGTAAAAGAGTAGCCTAAGAGTTGGCGGTGGGTGTTGACGAAGGCAGCTATTCTTCCCTCTAGTCTTACACTGCTAAATTAGGGACGGCTAGCGCAGATAGCTCTCGAGTAGCTTTGCGCGAAATTCAAAATAAACAATAAGTAAAGCATTACTGCTTAAATATATTATTGTGTTATTATTGAATTTTCACTTTAAACAAATTCAAGAGCTTCAAAAATTAAACCTCAAATGGTTTTATTGCTTAAATGCATTCTGTTTTCACTTTTTTTTGTAACTCGTGTGCTCAAGAGTTAAAAATCTCAGTTTCATGGTATCTATAATGTACTACCAATTTTGTGAAACGATAGTGAACACTCCCGCCAGTGGCGGCGCTAGGATATTTTCGTTGAGGGGGGGGGGGATGGGGGCTGTGGAGGGGCTTCCCAAAATGCCATCATATGAAGTAGAGATGGTAAATTATAATAATGTAAATACCAAGGTACATTTCAGAAAGGTGTGCTATTTTGAACTGCGTTTTCAATGCAGTTTTCATTGGAAACTCATACTCTGATTAATAATTCGTTATTACAAATTAGAAATAATCTGTTTATAAAAATATGCATATATGTAAAAGAGGAAGCTCACCTAAATTCCACCCAAGATAATACATAATAATAAAGAAAATCAAGATTAGC
Organism: Tachypleus tridentatus; assembly: GCF_004210375.1. Lineage (NCBI taxonomy): Eukaryota > Metazoa > Arthropoda > Merostomata > Xiphosura > Limulidae > Tachypleus > Tachypleus tridentatus. The sequence goes on from NC_134837.1 coordinate 213,230,273, forward strand.
TTAGATTGAACATTTAATATACCATTAAGAGTAAAGCTACCAATCAATAGAAATAGAACATAAAGACATAGTTTATATAGCAAAAACGAATTATCCCATGTGAAGTTAATACACTCTGAGGAAAAGTAAGGTCACTATCAGGCTAACTATCTTTCATCATGTTGTGTTTATAGTCAATATTACTTCAAAACAATGCACCTGTTCTCGTGATTGGCAGCAAATTTTGGATGCCTGATACACAATGCAAAATGATCTCACAGAGGACACAACATCGGCTAAATGCTTCATAGTTTTGACCTATACACAATACACTTATACATGCATGCTATGTTTTACTTTTCAATAAAAGATAAATGAAATTAATGGGTAAATACCTGTGAAACTTTTGGTTTATCAAGTAAAATCCCTGATGATCTCTTGTAACTTGAAATCAACGTGGTTGTCTAATCGTCGTCAAAGTTCAATATAGAATGACATTACACAGAGAGCGGCAACACAGCGCATGAGTTTCAGTGCATTCAGTACGTTGCTATGGGACGCATGACACATACTTCCATCTTAATGAAGACGTTGAGTTTTACAGATCTATGTCTCTTTGGTGTTAATTGTTAAGCAACAACGACGATTGTGTTTTCCATATTTTATTAATATAGGTAGGTAACAATATTGGGGGCTGAGGGGGCTTGGCTCATTGGGTGGCTCAAGCCCCCCTTGGCGCTGCCACTGACTCCCGCCAGGGGCTAAGTAGTAAGCCTGAAAATTTATAACACTAAAAACCAGTTTCGATACCTGCAGTGGGCAGAGCACAGACAGCCCATGATGTAGCTATGTATTTAACAGTGAAGGAAACTAGTATAGTTACTTTACTAAAATATTATAAATCACCCTACTATTGTTTTTTTTCAATCTTGGAAGGGCCTGGCATGGCCAAGCGCGTAAGGCGTGCGACTCGTAATCCGAGGGTCGCGGGTTCGAGCCCGCGTCGCGCTAAACATACTCGCCCTCCCAGCCGTGGGGGCGTATAATGTGACGGTCAATCCCACTATTCGTTGGTAAAAGAGTAGCCCAAGAGTTGGCGGTGGGTGGTGATGACTAGCTGCCTTCCCTCTAGTTTTACACTGCTAAATTAGGGACGGCTAGCACAGATAGCCCTCGAGTAGCTTTGTGCGAAATTCCAAAAACCAAAACAATCAATCTTGGAGGCAAAATGTAAAAAAAAAATTGCGTTTGTGATTTCTTTAATGTTGTAAAATGCATTTCATAATTATCCTCATATTCTTTTACATGCATATTGGTCGCTCGATCAAAGAAAAAGCCAATACATTCGTAACAGCCTGTTATCAGTGATGTACGATTGTGATTACATAGATATCAATAGAAAAATATAATATATTACCCTGTGGCAAGTCGTATTTTGTAATGTAGTTCGTATAACTGGGACATTATCCCCCGGTGAGACAGCGGTAAGTCTACGGGATAATAACGCTGAAATCCCCGCGGTGTACAAAGCCGATAGATAGCTCATTGTGAATTTAGAAACCATGAGTGTTTGAGTATTTGTCTTATGCCTGATTTCGTTGATTTGAATATTTTTCTAGTTTGATTTTGTCATTTATGTAATCTCTTTTTTTATTGTTGCGATATCTTATATTTTTATCTGTGTGTTGATTCTTCATTTATTTGTTTTTGAATGGAGTACCACAATATGTTTTGTCAAGATTGTACTACGATGCTACATATTGCTATGCAGTAGTACATAGGAAATAGGTTTTACTTTTTATTTGTTTAGTATAGTATAAAACCGGTAGGTGGGAAAAGTCAACCATATATAAACGTACAATTTATGCCACACCCTCAAATCGCAAAATCATGTCTGTTGGCACTGAAATTTGATCCCTGAAAACTACACTTGCTGTTTTGATATAAGTAATAGCATTCCATAAATTTTTGGTATGCGAAGAAAACAAAACAAAAAACGTCTTGACATCCGAGATGCAACGAGATTTAAACAAAATGTCTGAAAATGAAAGTGACACGAGGGTTGTTTATGTTGATACATTTTTACCTTTTTTTTTGTAAATTTACACTCAAATGTTTACCTTGATGCAATTCATAAAAAAATATTATCTACTAATTTGTATTTCATTATTTCAGAACTACTTATTTTTGTATGAACAAACGCAAACCAACAGTTTTCGATGCGTTGAGAAGTACAACGCACAAAATAATAAACAACGCCATCTTGTCCTGGCTTTCCAGATTGGGATGTTTACTTCATAAACATGACTATAATGTTCTTTCCTGTCAGGACAGGAAGCTTGAATTAAAACATAATATAGTATGAGTCAGGGTTAATGCTTGTGTAAAATTTAAACAAAGTTTTAAAACTTATTTATAGACGAACATACGTATATAGGCCATACTACACAGCTTCCTGGTATAGATTGTCTGTATGGCCATGATGAAATGATGGGGGTTTCAATAATAAATAATCTAACACGTCATTACGTTTATTTCTCTATGGTTTAATTTAAAACTACTTGATTAAATGAGTGCAAAAAGTAGCCAGTGTTAGAATACTGTTTTCAAACGCAGGCGCAGATACTTAGCATATTTAGGTAACCTCATAATACATATTAGGACTTATTTATTTTGAAAGATTATTAAAAAAAAACTTCTATAGGTAAGAGTTCAACATGTCCTAATATGGTAATGGAAAACTGGAACATAACACTCAGTCTATATAAACTCAAAATAACATAGAGCAGCCATATAATTCAATCAAATATGCTTCATTTTAGGAAACTATACTCTAAATTTATTTTAATAAAACTAAAGTTATTAATTCGTCTGAAAGCATATGAAGGAAGTGTTATCTCAGGCTACGTTATTTGCTGTTCAAAACTAATTGTATTTTGCAAGTCATTGTACTTTCACTGAACAAAAACAAGCAAAAAAAAAAAAACACACGAGAGAACACAACAACGAAAACAACAGAAGCGTTCTGCTTTCTGTCTAGACGCCAGTGATTTTCGATTTTCCAACGACACAGTGAGTCTGGTTTTATCAGATTACCCCATCGTTTTTAGGTAGATAGATGTGAAAAAACAGATAAACAACATTAATCGACTATCTGAAATAAGGAGGTTATGCAAACACATTTGTGTGTATGTATATATGTAATACATTTTTTCGCATCTTGCATCATTGCCAGTGTAATGGATATATGTGCCAGAGGCCGGAATTAATGATTAATAACTATTATGCTAATAATACAAGGTTGGAAAAACATGCTATTAGGCTTATGTTAAAATCGCAAATATGTAACAGTTCCTTATTTTCTTCTATTTTTCCCACTTTGCGTTACTGATGTCATTATTATTGGTACCGCCGTTTTGTTTTTAGAAGGGGACCAGTACATAAAATACGTGCGTTTAAAGTATGAAATTTTTATACATATAATGTAGTAATAGAAATGTGCTTTCAATTACTTCAGGCGTTTCAGAATTTTACGAAACCAAAAATTTGTTGTTGAAGAGACGACATTTCAATTAATTTTTCTACTATATTGTCCGCGTGAACGGTATTGTCCGCACTTGTAAAACTTTCTTCCAAAGAAATACAGTGAAATATATATATATATATTTTTTTTTTTTTTCAGGTTTTGAAGCACCAGCAAATCGTATTTTATACAACAACTTGTCCCGGCGTTAGTTATGCGTCAAAACTCCGAGTTTTAACTACAGATATTAAAATTTTCACAGAAGTACCATTGGCCAGTGCTCAGTGTGAGTATTTTTATGGCAAAAATACTCCCTTTCAAGTCTGCTCTTTGTAATAACCGCATACAAATTATTTATTAGTAAGATGCAGTAAAATATAATCATTTGACATGGATGGTGGATTGCGCAGGTGGCAGGAAAAGGTCTTGTCTGTCGTTAGATATTTTAATTCGCTATATCCCTACCATTTGTTACAGAATATTTTGACGTAGAGAAGTTGAGTGCTTTCTGAAAGCTGAGTATTTACGTTAAACGAATTATAAGATATCATACCTTCACAACAGTGCTATTATTCTGTTATTATCTACCGTTAATACGACGCCAAAAACTGATGTTTCATTGCGTGCGTATTACAATGTTTACGCCAGCTTAAGCTTTATAGCTTATTCTGATCGGATGTTATTGTTATTTTATTTATACTTAGCAGTAATGAAGAGTTCGTATCACACTATCAGTATTAAGAATTATCTATGTAATCTCAAATTTACATAAAATTAAAACATTCACTTTATTAACCAAACTTTTCGGAATTTCTCGCAATTTTTGTTCAAGACAAACAAATTGATAATGATTCAATATATGGTTTCGTCATGTTTAACTTCCTTTGGTTGTTTCGTTTGCATACGTGAGCAAGATAGTAACAGATAATTAGACGCACAGGATTCTGGTGTTTGTTTTAGTTGTAGTACAGTCTAAGCTTAGTCAATTCCAGACACAAACCAGACGGCGAAATGACTGTGTATGTCTGCGCAAATGTCTGCGCAAGTGGGAACGATGGCGATGGACGATCTGTGGATGTGAGAGGATGTTTGAGTAGATGAAAAATTTTATCGCGTTCATGAGTGAACCAAGGCTTTTCGCGTTCTCGAGCAAAACAACAAATCTCTTGAGGAGTCGAGAGTTTGCTCGAGATGCTATTTTGTCTTGGTTTATTCGGTAAGCATCGTTTTATAAATTAATATGTGGGTAACGCCTCGTGCCTTATATGTTCCTGACATTACTACTATCTTATTAGGCTTAGTCTTACTGTGGTGACGTGGTGTGACATAGAACCGTATCGGGACTGTCTGCTTGATGCTGTTCGTGTTTATCGAGTACTGAAGTAGGCTATACTAAAACTAGAAATACATAGAGTATAAGAAATGCTAAGTTATACTTTAGTCATTTCATAAATTATTTAATGGAAGGAAGTTTACAGGTCGGAATCCTGGTTGGTGTGTATCGGCAAGTAGATTTTCGTATAGCCACTAGTGCAAGTTGTGATACTTACTAGTAGTAGTGTTATTACTAGTATTAGAATTACAGTTATTGTCACTAAAAGCTTAATATTTTAATTAGTATCAACACCTGGGCTTATTTTTGTTTTGTTTGGAAGTAAGTAACTTGCTGTCACCGGAAGTGTAAAGTACAATTTCACTCTATCTCTTAGTGTGTAACGTTAGGAATCATTCTCTGGAATGTGTGCAGTTTAACAAAATAGAATACCAACGCTGTACAGGGTTAATTGAATTAACAGTAGTAATAGCAGAAAACTTTTAAGTAAACGTCAGCTGTAATAAAAAATTCATTGTTGAATATCACAACCAGAACGACATTACTGTAATACTGTAACTTATAAGTGATAAAGTAAAACGTGTTAAAAACTACATGTGTATGCCTAGTTACTACTAATTGTATTTTTGGTATATAAAATCTGCCATACACATTAATGTTAGTGGCATTGTAATCTTTTGTAAGGTATGAAATACCAAATGTTACTGACTTGCTACTGAAGTAATTATGTGATTAACAGATTAATCAAGATATTAATTCATTCAGAAATAACTAGAAAACGTGATGGAACATATCTCCTAGTCCTATATGTGTGTGTATATATATATATATATTGGTACTGTGGTTTTTGTAATAACTTCTAGGTTTTTATCAAAACTGTTGTTAGCTTTTTCACATATGTGACTATAAAGAGATTTCATCCAACTACCTAAAGTGAATAACACCAGAGTTAAAAAGCTATAACTGGATTAAAACTTTTAATCCAGCTGAAAATGATATCTCATGTACAAGGGAGATTCACTGTTTTGTTTTTTTAATTGTGATCTCTTACACCACTTTATGGACTACATTTATCCAAGATACAAACAAATTATATTGATAAGAATGATGATTCTTCAAAAAGGAGTTTATTATCCATTCAGGAATGAACTTTGAGACACTATTATTTCTTCTCAGGTATATATAATTATTTATATTCATTTGGAAGAAAAAAAGACCATCAAAATAATTTGAATTTTTATTATATGACAATAAGTAATTACAGTTGCACCAAAAAAAAATCTGTCTTAACTTTCCTTCAGATATTATAAATGCTATTTAGTTTATTTATAAAGACATTTCTTATATGAATAGTATTTAATAAATCTTTGACCAGAGTTGATATTTTAAAAAGAAAAATGCTAGTGATAGTATATATTTCATTCATTCTGCTGCTATGTCAAAGGTAATATTTATTGTTTCAGCAATGTTATTTCTTTTTCTGTTAGGATTACAACTCAGGGTATGCTGAAAAATGTTTAAGCAGTTTATTTTATTTTATTTTTTTATTATCTGTTTGGTTTGATAAATGATTTAGACAGGATATGTATGTATAGCAAAACATTAGAATGTTTACTTTATTTCTCTGTCAAGTTATAATTAAAATCCATGACAAGTTCAACATAAATATTAGTGCATCATTATATAAGTCTTTCAGCTGAGATCAGTTGTGAGGAAAAGAGAATTCTTGATGTTGTTTCCAGGAATTTTAAATTCAAAATCAAGAAGGGTACTGTAATCATTTATAATACTGGAGAGGCTTTTGGAATGATCTGGTGGTTCCAAGAAAGATAACAATATTGAAAGGAGTGCAGAGATAGGCTATTAAAATAATATCTAGTTAAAGTAACTTGAGCTTTGAAAAGAGGCATAATGTTTTTCTTTTACTCATTTTATTTGAAGTTGTATGAAATAAATTGTAGTGAATTGATTCAAGTGTTCAAAATTATTAGAGATTTGGTAGCTCTTTGTCATGTGTTGGTATGCCTGTTAAATACTCTTGTGGGAACTCTGAGACCAGTTTAATAAATAAAATTGGTGTCTTATATGACTGCTAATTTTTAAACTATTAAAAAGTCCCATTACAAAAATAAAAAAACCAACAACTATAAGACATGAAATCATTAAGAATGTTTCTGGAAATGCTTGATAATTGGTAAAAAAGAAAGAAGTCAAAATTACAAGTTGCAGAATTCTGGATTGGCCCATGAAAGTTACTTGCTTACATGACAGACATGTTTCAGTGAAGAGGGGTAACCTATACAAGTTCAGATTTCTTTACAGTGAAATGTATGGTCAAGATGCTATCTATCAAAGTTATACAAGAAAACAAGATGTTTGTATCCTACTTCAAATAATTAAATTCTTTATCCACTGAAAGTACGAAGTATTTTTTGTAATTACTACTGTGTTTTAGTTTTCTTCCTTTTTAATTTTGTATGTCAGTGTGGAGGGTTTTTTTTGCTAATCTCTCTCTTCCCATGTGTTATCTTGATCTTGGTTGGAACTCCTGGGGGTGTTCTTTTGTCTAACTCAGTTAGATAATTCTTCCAGTTTTTGATCTCATTAAAATCAACCCTTTTTGTACAGAGTGGAGTGGGGGTGTGTGCATTTATGATATTTGCAAAGATATATTTAACATGTTTTACTGCTTACCTAGCCTTTTTTCATCCCAAAGCATTTGGAAATGCAACTAACAAGGGTGTTCCTCATAATTGGTAGATTAGTTTACAATGATCCTTTGCTTTGGTTCTTGCTTTAAATTTCAATTGGAATACTTAACTTGGTTACAGTATCTATGGGTATAGCTTCAATAGTACTATATGGCTTTTGTTTTTAGTGTTTTATTTTGTCAACTTTCTAATTTGGCTTGATATTCAAAACAAGTCTTTACAGAACCAGGATTTTTGGTGGACTTCACTTGACATGTGGTTTTTAACCAAGTATTTTGTGCCTGTTACTCTGTTTTGGGACATTCATTTGAGTATCTTCGGTTATTTGTACAATAAAGAGCCATTAGGTTCTTCAAGTACTTGTGCTCCTTTGTTAGTAACTTATCCATTCTGTTTCACAATATTGTCCACAAACAGCTTCTAGACCAAAATATTGTTGATATTCTAGTCAAGAATGTTTCTAAAGTAGTTTGGACTGATTATTAAAGATGAATTCTTATCATTTTCTCATATGCAAGTGAATGGATGGCTTGTGCCTTATGATAGATTTGTTAAGATTAAATCAGTATCTTGTTCTAACCTTGTAGAAATATGTTTTTTCAAGATCTGTGTTTCATTCATTGAATTCTAGAAGTCTTAAGTCCCATTTCTGTCTTATCTGAATTCTATTTCTTTAGGTTAATCATAAATTCCATACTTTAGTGTGTATCATTATTACTTTGTTTACTTTTAACTATTGTATATTTGTTGCTATACCAGAGGTTTATTCTTTTATTAAAGCTTGAACTTATTGTCTGTTTTTCTCACAATAATGTGGTTCTGTGTCTGGTGAAGATTTTTTTTTAAAAATGTTCCTATGGGATGAACTGTGCGTTCCTTCTGTATGCATGACTTAATAGTTGGGGTGCTTGAGTTGCAACCTGTTGGTCATGGGTTTGAATTCCTATCCCACCATACATGCTCAGTCTTTCAGCCATGGTGTGACGGTGAATCCCATTATTCTTTAGTAAAAGAGTAACTCAAAAGTAGGAGCTGGGTGTTAATGACTAACTATCTTCCCTCTAGTTTTTCATTGCTAAATTAAAAAATGGCTAGCACCAATAGTCCTTGTGTAGCTTAGCACAAGATTTCAAACAAACTAAATCTTTCTGCATATATTTTTATGGGCCAATGTCAGATGTATTGAAATGCCTGTACAAAAAATAACAGCACTGTTCAACTTTTCCTTCATGTTTATGAGGAATTTTCAAGTTTTGTTTTGAAAATATGTTTTTATTTTTTTGGAATCATAATTATGTGAAGTAATTTCCTGGAATTATGAGTTTTTGTTTGTGTGAAGTTAAGCACAAAGCTACGCAGTGGGCTATCTGTGCTCTGCCCACCACAGGTATCAAAACCTGGTTTCTAGCAGTGTAAGTCCATAGACATAACCACTGTGCTACTGGGGAGCAATTATGAGTTATTCAGTAGGTTTGTTTTTCTGGAATAAATTATAATATTCATTTCAATATTTCATATTTTATTTCTTAGGTCAGTTGTCAGAGGCACTTGTTTTAAGAACTTGACCATTTGACTCCAAATTCTGAGCTTGTTATACTCCCAGAGTTCCAAATCTTAGAATCTGCCCTGTTAAGATTCTCTTAAAGAAATTAACATCAATGATATGATTCTGCAGTTTTGAGGTGATTTGCTTTCCATCAAGATCATCACATAATTGAACATTTTGGTTGTTCTGAGTTGTGACCTGTTGTTTTGTTTTTACGTCAGGACAGTCTCACACATTTATATGTTAGTTTTTTTTTCCATCATAACTCATGATATGTTAAGCTTCTTGAGTGAATTTTTTTGAGCCCTCTGAAGATTGTTTTACTTATGGACTACTACTACTACTTGATTTGTACAGATCCTCTTATGTGTTAATCAGTATTGGATGTTCATGCAGTGTTCTGGGTCATCTAATAATCATTTGCCTGCTATTGTTGTAAGTTGTGTGAAAACCCTGCATAATAAGGTAAGCACTATTTGTATCCTATATTTAACAATTGTTAAAGAAGCCAATGGTTATAAATCAAGAATGGTTAAAAGGTTTACAGGTTATTCATTAATTAATTTTACTGTAGTTTAATAATAGTAGTACTCTGGATCTACACAAAAAAAAAAAACTATCACCTGAACAGAAGAAATTCATGAATCATTGTAAGAGTTCTATGAAAATTTCTGAAAATGATCCATTAAACAAACCTGAAACTGTACATAGTTGATTGAAGAATTCTTTGGTTTGAACATATTGCAATTTGTAATGCTGAAGTTACAGCTAAAGGACATATCTCTCTGACACCAGAAAATACAACCCCATTTGTGAATTATGAGAGGTTTTACAAAAATTTAAAAAATGTATCTCTTAAAATTGTTTTCAAAGTTTAGTTAGTTTACAAATGATACTTTGGTCATAGGACTGAATATTTTCTCACTTTTTAAGGTTGATTTACAAGGGTTCATGATTGTATCTCAAGACTACTGGTATGGATATTAAAACTTTTATTAAAATAAAGTAGAGAACGACAAAGGTTCTTTATTAACCTGAAGATGACCTAAGAAGGTCAAAACATTCTCTACTTTAATAAAAGTTTTAATATCCACACCAGCCATCCTGAGATACATTGTTACTTCAAGCAGGTTTCTTGTCATCTCAGAGGGTTCATGATTGTTTTCATGTATTTATTTTAATATTATGTTCAAAAAGCCATCAGTAACTTGTATGTAAATGTAATTTGAATGGTAAATGAGTAATACAGTGTTTTCATTTAGAAAAATACTGACTAAAGTTTTTATTTATCCATGGGAAAGTATTCCTATTTTGTTATTGTTTTAATTTTGTACTTTCTGTGTTGTCAAACATGTTGGTTACGTATGTAAGTAGACATACAAAAATTACAATAAAGTTTCTGTTATGTATAAAATAGTGTCTGCTGTAATTGACAGTATGCTATAGAATATTTGTTAACCATATTGCTGAGCGTAATGAACATTGCACATATTGAATGTCCCTTTTTAATTAATATTCTAGACCTAAGTTACCCAACACATGTAGTGTAACAGGTAATAAAATGCTGTTTCATGAATATTAAATTTATTGTTACTGGCTGTTTCAATATATTTATAAATATAAAACAATACATGTATGTTTTTATATGATTTAAGTCTTTTTTTTTTTTCAGCTATACTCGTGTATGAAACAGTGTTTGCAAGTGGTAAGTAAACATTTTTTGGTGTCAGTTTTTTTTTTTCCTTTATTAAATGTCAGTATAGACTTTTTACTAATATTTAATAAATTAATTGTCATGGCAATACTAATTTTAATTTGTTGCTCTGTTCTTTTTGGTATGTAATAATTTCAGTTACAGTTGTTTAGGTAAAAGTAAGAAGTCTTGTTTTTAATGTAGAGTATACTTGAGTATGGAAACACATTATGTTAGTTCAAAAGAACATTCCTCAGATGTGAAGAAGACAGACAAATCACTTCATTAAGCATGTTGCTTGTAAACTTGTTATAACACTGTGTATAGTTAGATGTATCAATAAATATGGTTTTGTAAAACAAAACTTGTCTATTTTTAAATTAAAAATTCTTTTAGATATTAGTTGCAAAAATCTACAATCACACTGTATGCAAATTTGTTGACCTAACCTATTTGGAGTAAGATTACATTGAACTATATTTGTCAATAACTATGCCTGTTAAATTTTTCATTGTAATAAACACAAGTGTATCATTTGTTTACATTTGATTATTTAGATAATGAACTCTCAATAATTTCAGTTTAAACATTAATAATATATTTATCTGTACAAAGCAGCATTTTATATTAAGTATTGTTGAAAAATTTTACTGTTGCTGTTAGAACAATGATGTATCTCTAGATAGCAGCATTTCATGTTAAATACTGTTGATTGATACTAGTGTTTGTGTGATAATAATGATACACATACCTGTATGTATTAACATTGTGTATCAAATATTGTTGACTAATTTTAGTTTTTGTGTGTCATTAATAATATGTATATCTAAACATAGTAGCATTTCATGTTAAATATTGTTGAAAATTATTATTTTTGTATTAAAATAGTGATGTATGTATTGTATGTTGTAACATTTCATATTAACAATTTCAAAGTGGCTCGGACATGCATCTCCTAATGCACTGCAAAATATACATCTCAACCATGGTAAAGGAACCAAATGTTGTTGGAAAATTTTATTTTTCCATCAGTAATTGTTTTTACAAAACATAATCCTGTGTTAATATTTTTAATTATTGTGAATGTTGTATTGAATCAGCTCTATGTGTCTTCTGTAAGATTAAGTATCTCTTTTAGTGTTTGTATATTAGATACTGTAGCTGTGACGCATTCATATGTACAGCTAGAAAATATCCAGATGTAAGATGTTAAATAGAACATCTCTATAGATAGATCATCAAAGTAGTTTTAGTAAGAAACCAAAGAATGAATGATGTTTTTGTTTGATACATGAGATCTGTATGTTTTTTTCAGTATAATATATTGTTGAATGTCTTAAGTAAAGCAGGAGTTTGCTGATGCTTGAAATATCCTGTTTCGTACTGGGAAACAAAGTGATTTAATTATTCTCATTCTTCTTAACTATAGAAAAAAGTAAAATATAAAAGTAGATGGAATTATGTGGCTTGATAGTAATTCTGAGAGTTTAAAATGCTAAAAATTGGGTTTCAGTACCTGCAGAGAAAAGAGCATATATAGATAACTCATTGGGGAACTTTGTGCTTAATACCAAACAAACAAATAAACCAAAAGCAAACAGATTTTAAACATGAGCTTTACTTGTTTAAGTATGAGAAAATGTAATGATCACTAGCAAAAATTAGGACCTTTAAGGTCAGTTTTAATATGGCAATTAAACAAATGTGAACATTGCTGAGAAATGATGAGCCTCAGAATTCAACTTAAAATACAAAAATAAAATTCACAAGATTATGAAAATCTGTATATTAAAAGATATTTCAACACTGAGAAAGAATGGCTTTTAACATCATAGTCATCTCTCTTAAACCTGTAAATATTTGCTGAATTACCTTCACAGTTTCCTAATAATTATTACCATACTTTGTTAAACTTCAGTTTTCATAATTTTTAATTTTTATTATAATAATAATAATAAGGTTTGATTTAGTTTTCAGCCAAAGAGACATAAATAGCATCAGATGCTGACACCGCCTCTTTGGTTAAATCAGGAGGCTTGGCCACATGCTGGAAGCACCTGTTTGGGTTTAAGGAGTTAAAAGATGATGAAAAAATTAAGTGCTTTATACAAACCAGGAAATATATACTTACTATGACTGAATATTAACCCGAATTAATTATCCGTAGAAGCTAGATAATCTCAAGTATTATTTATAAAGTAGTTATACATTAAGTTTTGACTTTTTGTCATATTCCAGTTTTGTTGCTGTTTTTTCTTGGAACATACCATTTCTCGGTTTCTGTAGTTAATGACATTAAAGTGTATAAGGAAGAGATGATGCCAGAAAGTATTCATGAATTTGAGAAAAGCACACTTGCTTTGATTTTTCTTTTGTGCTAATGCACTTTTATACTTATTTTAAAGAGTAAGAAAACCAGCTACATGTTCAGTTTATATGAAATTTTTATTTATTTTTAAAGGAATGGTTACGTGCAACCATATTTATGTTTGTATGTATGTTACTGCAGTAATTAGATTGGACAGTTTTGCTTATTTGATATGTTTAGCACATTGTCTGTGTGATGGTTTAATTATATATGTACTTTAGAGTTATGAAAAGCTTTGGGAATGTATATGTAAAGTAAAAGGCTGACCAGCTGCTTTAAGTGAACTCTGCTTGTGTTGACATGCTTTGCAATTTTTTGTGTCACTGCAAATTTCAGATTTGAAAAACCTTAATGAACAGAATTACATATATTTGTGTATCTATATGTGGTTAATTTGTTTTTGTAAATGATAAAAAAAAGATTTTGAGACAACTGTTTGTTTTTTAGCAGAGTTTCTATAACTTTCTTTCTGAGAAATAGATTATTTAAAAATAGTTGAGCAGAAATTAGTGTGAAGTAATTTATACAGGAAACGTGTGCTTTACATTCTATTACTGTTAAGTTGAAATTACAGGAATGGTAGTTGTCATACATACTCTATATAAATTACATGGTATAATTGCATCAGCACATTTACTTAAGCACCATGTGCACTTACATTAATGTTCTTAATTAAGCATGCTTAACGTGGATCTTTTGGAAGCAGAGAATGTGTTTACCTGAATACATTTTGTTAGATGTGATCAGTTTATACTGTATTAAAATATTCTGCATTCTTACATTAGCACCTTTTATTAGATTTACCCAGGTTAGGCCTAGTGATTACAAGGTAGAAATCCTGATGAGTAGTAAGATGAAATTTTATATACATGAGCCCTATGTTTGGTACTGTTGGTGTACAAAAATATAGCTAATAAAAAGGGAAAAAAGGTCTCAGACATTAATTTATTCTAATTCTGCCTAAAAGAATTTCCAGCACCATAACTATTGAGGATTCCCTCTTGTTTGAAACATGAAAATTGCCTCAGTTATAAATTATTTTAGTAGTACAAGTATTCTTTACAAAAACATATTAAAACACTATAGAATCATTTTCCTCCTTTGAGACAAAAGTGACTGGAAGAGTTACGTTTTAAGCCATCATCTCACCGTAAGATAACTGAAGATGGAAAATAAATCTCTGACAACCATGAGAGTTTAACATTGCATAAAGTGTCTTATTGCTAATTCATTTATGTTGTCTAGGCGTTATTCCAGAGTAGTACATTTTAGAAGCCATATAAATGAGTGTATCAGATCATCTCTTACATACAGAAACTACATAGAACAGACCTTTTAGTGTGTGAACATTGAGTATGTGGCATGTGCATTTTACAGTTTTCACAAACTTATACATCTGAAGGTCTTAATATCATGGTTTCAGTTTTGTGATGATATAGTAAGTTGTCTCACTACAACTACCATTTACCCACCATTCAGAATGACATAAGATAACAGTAGAAATGCAAAGTTAGTTTGTTATTTTCTACTTTACTCCATGGTAAAATAAGTTAAAAAAACTTAGGAAATTATTTATCATACAAAAAAATCCATTAGCCAAGGAACTTTTAGAACTAAAGATTTTAAGAGATGAATTGTGATATGTTTGCACAAGGTAAAGAACAGTGTGGGCCACTTTAAGTGTATGATGTGTCTGTGTTTTATTACTATGCTTAAAGAAATCACAATATTTATTTTTTGAATTTTTTTGCACATACATAAATGATCATGTCATCAGTAATCAACATTTGATTTGCTCATTTAATTACCTGTGGATTATTCTGCAAAAGCCCTTAGAAATTAGAACTATTAGAAATGTAATTCAGTTGTGAATAGCAGTGAGTGAGAATTAACCAAACTCAAGAAAATATGAAGTAAGCAAGCATAATATTGATTATAGATTATTCTTCAGTTCTATTTCCATGTAAATGATCATAAAAGAGTCCTGTAGTAGCTTACTGAAAGTTATGTATATTTTACGTATTGGATCCCATCAAAATAAATTATTAGTAAGTGTCTTTCAATTTGGTCAATATAAATATGGTCTGAAAATGGTACAAAATCAGCAAAAACCATTTAATTGCATTAGACTGAAATGTTCCAAATATGAACTCAGTGTTTCAGAACTTATTCTACAAATTTTGAAAATTAATAAAGGGATACTCTCCCTTATTTGTTTCCCTCTTTTTAAGGGTTTGTTTATTGACTTGACATTTTCACATTCTTTTGAAATCCTTAAAGGTTAAGAGGTTTACATATAATTCTTAGTTACATAATGAACTGGACCAGAAATTAATGTGGCTTCAATATATGGCTTGTGATCACACATGCTGTAGTATTTAGGGTGTTAAGGCTACGAGGGAGGCTGAGGCATGTTTTTAGGTGGCCTTAGCCTCAACAATCACACTTCTACCACTACAGTTACTTAAAAAATTTCTGATCTAATATAATTATGTTTTTCTTATTTGACATAAATATACATGTAAATATAATTTTAGAACAACGAAGGACCTGTTGATCCATAGCCAGGTGGTTGAGGCACTTGGCTTCTAATGCAGGTTCAGATTCACACCAAACATGCTTGACCTTTCAGTCGTGGTGGCATTATGTGACAGTCAGTCTCACTACTTATTGGTAAAAGAGTAACCCAAGAGTTGGCTGTGGGTGGCGATGACTAGCTGCTTTCCCTCTAGTCTTACGTTGCTAAATTAGGGACAGCTAGTGCAGATAGCCCTTGTGTAGCTTTGCACGAAATTCAAAACAAATCAAACCTGAGGTACCCCATTACATTTATAACAATTCTTGATTTCTTCCATCCAGTTTTTTGTCCAATAAGCCAACCTATTCCCACCTACAGACAGCAATAACATTTTCAGTAAGACTTATGTGTCACCTCCACATGATTTTGTAAATTCCATATACACTAAATCTTAATCCATCCACTTATCTGTATCAGCTGTAACCTCTTTAAAGGATGTCAAACAATTAGTAAGGCAAGATTTTCCCCTATTGATATCATGCTGACTATCCAACAAAATTTTAAAATTTGTTAAATGACTTTGTAAGACATCTTTTATCAGACTTTCAAAAACTTTTTCCATCATTTTTGTAAAACTAATAGTGCTATAGTTGCTAAAGCATTTTGTTACTCCTTAAAAAAAGGATGAATGTTATCCTGTGTCTGGTCTTCAGGCATGTACCCATCATTTAAGGACTTAGAGAAAAAAAATAGTACCAAGTGGCCCATGGCTCCAGTTCTCAAAATTTTTGGGTAAATGTTATTGATTTCAGAAGTTGGATCACTTTTAAAACTTCCCATTTCTTTCTTAACAAACTCATCCATTCAAATTATATATGTAAAAATGGCTGGTATGGATAGAGAAAGCACTATGTAGAGGTTCACAAAGACAGGGTTACTGACCAATATCTGACCACATGTTTGAGGGTGGTTGTGTAATTGAGTGTAGGAATGTAGAGGGCATGCTTAGATGTTGGATATATTTATTAATATAGGTATAAAGGTGTTCCTTTGTATTGGTTCATTTTGGGCTTGAGTTGTTGTATAATTAAGGTTTCTTTAATTTTGTGTTTGTTTATGTTTGTTTCTTTATTTAGTATTTGGGTGTTTTCTATGGTTATGTTGTGTTTATTTGATTTTCAGTGTTCAAAAACATGTGAGGGTGACTTTTTGTGTTCTTTGAATCTGGTTTCCATTTTTCTACTTGTTTCTCCAATATAGAAGTCGTGGCAGTTATCATATTGTATTTTATAAATGATGTTGGTGTTGTGTTTGTCAGTGTAGTTTTTACATAGTGTAGACCTTAGTTTTGTGCCTGGATTTTGAATAAATTTGATATTAACTGGAATATCATATGTTGGTTGAAGAAAAATATATTGGTGTTGTGAAAGAAAAAAAAATCACTTAAGTAATCTAAACAGTGCAATGTAGCTAGCAATAGGACTAATAGGATTTTAGATAGCATCTATTAGAAACAACAAGTACAAGGTAAGGAAAATTAATGTTTAACTGTATACATCGCTTGTAAAGTCTCATTTAGAGTACTGTGTACAGGTTTGAGCTCTCTTCCTCAAGAAAGACATCAAATTGTTGGAGAAGGTTCAAAAATAGCCATTGGGATGATACCTAGGATGGAGGGATTGTCATATGAGGAGATACTAAAATCTTTAAACTTGTTGTTTCCAGAGAAAAGAAGAATCAGAGGGGATTTGATTGAATTGTTTTAAAAATTAAGGATATTGATGATATAGATCCATTCAAATTTTGGCAGTGTAGGAGTCATCTACAGTTTAAACAGTATTACTTATCAAACAGGGTGATTGGATATTGGAATGGGCTGCCTTCAAGAAAATTTAACTGAGTTCAAGAAAAACTGGATGAAATACACATGTAATGGGAAGCTGGAAGGGACATCCTTGAAGTGCTTATCAGCTCCTTTTTGTCCCTTTAAAAATTTATGAATTTACATATATCTTTTGATATTACAGCCATTGATTGACCAAAATAAGACTTGATGTTAGTGAAAAAGTAATTACATTACATGTCTCTGAAATTACTTATTTTTCAAAACAACTAGCTATTACACTGGTTTCTTGGGTTTGGAAAAGAAAAATTAACTAATGATGCATGGACGTGGTTATCAGCTAACAAGTAACTATTTATAATGAAAGGGTTTGTGTGTGTGTGTTTCAAAACAAAAATAAATACCTTATTGTTACTTGTATAAAAATTAAGACTGTTCTTGCATTGCCGAATTATATGTTTGACTGCAGATTGGAAAGTATGCAGTTTGAGCCACAGAATTATCAGTTGTTTTTACCAGGATGAAAGTGACAAGAATAACTCTGTAGGTTCTGCTGTGTTGTCCTTCTGGTCAAAATTAGAGACAGCTGTACCTTAACTGGTTACCTCTCACCCAGTTGTTTAGCTCCATATATGACATTAGGCCATATTTCGGTTGAAAATACAAAACAGAAGTTTCACATATCATTGTTGTGTTAACTGAAGTGATACAATTCCTATTTCTTTCTTAATCTGTCCTCACACACGAGTTTTAAACGTTAAGAACGTTTCGTGCTTATCAGCACACCAGTAGCAACAATCATTGTAGTGGATTTCATTATGTTTAGTTCACAGTTTAATTGAAGAATTCAACTTTTTATTCTAGAAAATTAATTTTTAGATGAAAAAAAATCCGTCCTCTTTTTGTTGCCCATCCGAATGTCTGCGGATTTACAACTCTAGGCACGGGTTTTGATACCCGTGATGAGCAGAGCACAAATAGCCCATTGTGTAGCAATGTGCTTAATTAGAAACAACTAATCACACTTTTTGTTGGCCCTGCATGGCCAGGTAGTTAAGGCACTCGATTCGTAATCCGAGGGTCGCGGGTTCGAATCCCGGTCACACCAAACTTTCTCGCCCTTTCAGACGTGGGGGCGTTATAATGTGATGGTGAATTTCGTGCAAAGCTACGTGAAAGCTATCTGCGCTAGCTGTTCCTAAATTAGGAGTGTAAGAATAGAGGCAGCTAGTCATCACTTCCTACCGCCAACTCGTGAGTTACTCTTTTACCAACGAATAGTGAGATTGACCCACTTGTTAGAATATGCAAAACGGCTCGTTTGGGTTGAGAAAATATTTTACATAGAAGAGCGAACAACGTTTCGACCTTCTTCGGACCGTCTCGTTAGAATGTCCCCACGGCTGAAAGGGCGAGCATGTTTGGTGTTACAGGAATTCAAACGTGCGATTACGAGTCGAACATCTTAACCACCTGGCTATTCCGAGCCTTTAACATTCATTATGTGGACCAAACGTTTTGCGCTACAAACAAAGCCTCACGAAAGGAAGATCGAATTAGTTCGTAATAAGGAAACTCGATTTTATTTATTTTTGCACATAAAACTCACCTGTTTCTATTTAATTCCCGAGATCTAATGGTAATCAGTTTACATAAGCATAATAGTTTTAATCAGTATTTTCCATCTTCACCAGATCTTCACCCACACGCACAAATGTTTTGAATCCAACAGTTGGCAGATTTTTGCTAAATTTACAGACAAACAAACATTTTTGATCTTTATTGTCAGTTCTGTTCAGGTTTTATTGCTAAACGAAAATTTTATATCAACTCCGCGTACCGTTCCAGGATTTTAAATTTCAGTACACACAAAGCTGATGCAAATATACATACACACACATGCTGAGGAGTGTATAGATTTTATCCAAGTTTTTAGCTGTACAAACGTGGTCATCAAATTAAACGAATTTTCACTTGTAATCAGTCATATATATATATTGCCTATTTAAGCCAGTATGATGACTTTTCTATTTTTATTTTTTGCCGAAAGAAATGTTTTCTGAATTTCGCATACTTAACTCTTGGGAGCGTACTTACGAAACTATATAGGCTCTCCGCATTTAGTGCCAAGTGTGTGACATCGCTTAATTGGCCAGAAAGAACGCCATAATTTGCAGCTTTATAATCTATCAGTGGTTAGGCTATAAAGTGGGCGGCTACTTAGAAAATGTAACATTGTTCAGTGTCAACTATTTCATACCCAGCTGCTATACAAATTGGATTTCTTTTTTCTGCATAGTTTTGTGAGTGCACGTGAGGAAGTTAAAATGCCAGTTCTGGCTGCATGCGATGTTGTCTAAGCAGTGTTAAACATTCACGTGTATAATATTTACAAAGTTATTTTCATCCATCAACTTCATAACATTTTCTACAATGAGCTAATTGCGATTCATGAAGATAATGTTCCAGAGGCTGTACTGTCCTTGGTATTACTGCTTCTTTCTGTATCATCAGTCCTGTTCAATACACAACTTTCTTGGAGTGTAGGGGTTATGAGTTCATTTTAAACCACACTTCTGGACAAAAGTTTCTATAAATCATTGCATATATCTGCTTCCAAGGTGGCACATTCAGCCAGATCAAAGACACAAAATTCGTTTGGAACTGTATTGAGAAAGTTGATAACAATGTTGTCATTACAGGATTGCAATAGTACCAGTTTATTCGTGAATGCAGGGTTGCTTTATTAGTTTGTGAACATTTACTCACGATCCGTGATATTCTTCATTATCTTGTTAATGGTACTGAGACACGTGCCCAACTTCATTGTAATTGCGTTTTGGATCGCAGAGTTTTCTTTATAGCCGTAACCTTCACGTTATAGATGGAGGCGTTCTTCCAGAGTGGTATGGGATATATTAGAGCTAGTTGCTGTCCTAAAGCGTTTTGCTGTGCAGGTTTCTCTACTTTCATGAAAACTTTCAATGCTTTCTTCTTTGAAATGATGTGTTCTTTGGCTCTGAATTGTTTAATAGTTACGTTTCCGAAAAGATCTTCACACGCCTCCAGTCAGAAGTTATTCATAATAGCATTACACTGTTGAAAAGTGTGGAAATCCACCGAAAATCTATTACATGTATAGATATATAGATGCTAAATTTGTAGTCCGTGGCTTGCTTGTGGAACAAACATGTCACCATGTTAGCATAATGCAAATAGTTTCAGTAAAGTATGGTCAACCCTTGCTGATAAAATGATACTCGATTTAGATATTTGTCATCATTAAACCTAATAACATAGAAACAATAATATATATACACAGTATTTATTGTTAAGCACCAGAACATGCTTAAAAATTCCAGGTCTCTTCTATTTATTCACACACACACGCGTGTACTTGAGTACTTCAGGTCTGCTAAAATTACAAACATCAATTTAAGCCCTCACCTGTATCAAGAGCGGGGCGAAGAGGAGCTGCTAAACGCCCCCAGTAATCTTCTGAGGCAACACCTTCGTCGATGATTTAATTTCGAAAGAACTGCCACGTTGAAGATGAGGAACATTTGTATATTCATTTGAGCTGTCCTCACAATGGGATGGCATGGCCAGGTGGTTAAGGCATTTGACTCGTAATCCGAGGGTCGCGGGTTCGAATCCCCTTCGCGCCAAACATGCCATTTCACCCGTGGGGGCGTTATAATGTGACGATCTATCCCACTATTCGTTGGTAAAAGAGTAGCCCAAGAGTTGGCGGCAGGTGATGATGACTAGCTGCCTTCCTTCTAGTGTTACACTCGTAAATTAGGGACGACTAGCGCAGATATCCCTCGTGTGGCTTTGCGCGAAATTCAAACCAAACCCGTCTTCACAAACACATGCACATGTTACAATATCAAGTTTCTGTCATCTACCTTATATACTTGCAGTTCCTGTGGCAACATCTTGAACATGTTCGTTATCAAATAATTTGCTTCTATCCCCGTGGTCAGCGGAAAGTCTGAAGGCTCATAACAAAAAAAATTGAGTTTGTCATACTCACAGTGAACAGAGCATATATAGCCCTTTGTGTAGCTTTGTGATTAACAACGAACAAACATAACGTACTTTGGTAACACTGACCTCCTCTTTACATTCCTCTTTTGGACTGGATTTCTGTATTATGACTTGAATGTATTGAAATGCGAGAAAAATGAATCTTTGTGGATAATTTTTGTTGTTATACAGTTACAATTGCTTTAACATCGTCTCAAGTCTCTTGGAATAAGATTTGAAAAAACATTGCCGTAGTTATTTGATGCAGGGTACATTTTTTAGAAAAAAAAAAAAATGGAGTACTAGAAGAAGTGGAAATTGGGGCGTTCAGTTCGGTGTCTGGAGGTTACAAAATAGTGAAGTTCTGGAACAAAGCTTGAAATTCGAGCCAGACAGTTGATTGGCTGCCATCCAATATATTATTGTAGGCATGTGTATTATAGCCGAAAAGCAGTAAAACACACGTGAAAGGAGACTGACCAGTGTGATTTATAAAACGTGTGCTGTCTGCTTGCTTCCAGCTCGGCGAGACCGATCGATTTGTCTGTCTGACCTCATTCTGAGGCTCGCGCTAGAAGCAGACTAACGGTTAATGTTTGGCTTCAAAAATGATTTCACTGTATCGTTACCAAGTGATGGATTGATTTTATTCTTACGCAAATTTGGTAAATAAAACTACGTATTTGGACATTTCAAAGTTCTGCTTTTTTTTTTATCCCTTTCTTTTAAACATTTTTTTTATAAACATTATAAAACCACTAATGTATTATCACGCTCTTCAGCGTGTGTTAGTTACTCCTAGAATATGTAACAGTTTTACTACTTTTTGTGAAACAACTAATTTTACCACACCTGAAAACCTAGAAAGAGAAGTTGGTGTATTTATGTCTATTATAATAATACGGGCCTGGCATGGCCAAGCGCGTAAGGCGTGCGACTCGTAATCCGAGGGTCGCAGGTTCGCGCCCGCGTCGCGTTAAACATGCTCGCCCTCCCAGCCGTGGGGGCGTATAATGTGACAGTTAATCCCACTATTCGTTGGTAAAAGAGTAGCCCAAGAGTTGGCGGTGGGTGGTGATGACTAGCTGCCTTCCCTCTAGTCTTATACTGCTAAATTAGGGACGGCTAGCACAGATAGCCCTCGAGTAGCTTTGTGCGAAATTACAAAACAAACAAACAAATTATAATAATACGGTTTTTGTCGGTACTGAAATTGTACCTGAGCGTTTTGCTATCTAAATGCACTCTGGTACAGCAATAAGTCTACCAATTTACAACGCTAAAATCTGGGATTCAATTCTTCTCGGTGGACTCGGCAAATAGCCAGATGTGGCTTTGCTATAAGAAAACACATATACACATCTAAATGCGCATTTCAACGGACGTAAACAAAAGGTTAATGTAAATATACTTCAGTAGACACTTTGTACAACTCATTAGAAGTTCATCATATTTTTCGAAAAGTCTAACGTTTGGTGGTAGAATAATATTATAAGCTTATTTACTGACATTATTAAGTACGTTAAAGTTTAGCTGTAACTGAACTACAGGAAAAAAAAAACGGACAAAAGGTATAATGTTAAATTATTTCTCTGTCGAACGTAGGTAATACTTAATAAAGGCTTAACTAATGTTAGGCCTAAGAAAAGTGGACTTTCAGATTTCGGGATGTGTGCTGTTAGAATTATTTTGTATTTTGCTAGAAATCCTGTGCTGAAACAAAATGTGCCGTTTATAAAGAAGTAATGTTGCAATAAAAATATTAATTTTTCCGCAAATGTTTGTCGGGTCTCGCTAATCCAGAAAGATTTGTTTCTTCATTATATATATATATATATATATATATACGATTTCAAATTTCTGTTTACATAGGACAGGATAAACGTCGCATATTAGACTTGTCTTTGTTAGTTATGACGTGCCTATACTGGTGTGTAGGATTAGCGATACTTCTTTCTTATCCGTGGACATTATTAGCAGCATTAATTTTGTACTTAATTATATGTATTATTCTGTAACATATATTGTATCTTATTTTTGAGCTTGTATCGCTGTTTGTTTGTTTGTTTTTCTGCTTGTATGTTAATATGGCAATCAACCTTTGTTTTTATAATTTTTTTAAAGTATTGAAATATCATAATAACGTGAATGCACTTAGATGTTTGAGCTTGCGATCTCTTACGCATTTCTGACTATATTTTATATTCAAGTCCACTTTCAGAGTGGAGAGAATGTCTTTTGCGATTAACCCTCTTTCAAGTCAAACTTGAATGATTAACTTGCACATGTCACTGTCACCTTCATTCAGGCTAGTTAAAGAAAACGAATTATTTTAAGAGAAAAAATATTGTTCTGAGTTACATTAGCCTTTTTCATGTATTGTACGCAACGATTTAGGGACAAGAATAAAACCACTAATTTTGAGGACTGGGTACTCTTTAGGTAAGTGTTAATAGCAATGTCTTCTATATACTGAAACGGTCCAAAGAGGGAATGATAAGTCAAATAAATCTTCACTCTTCTGTTCAGGTTTATGCTTTGTTAACTAAAGATTTCATGTTTGATGTCGTTTGCGCAGCCTACCCCTAATTACGTTCCTTTATATATATCTACTGGTCATTCGCGACTCTGTTGTACCATTGGTTAGTTGAGTTGTAGAGTCTAGGTAGTAAGGTTGATTGGTTGATTGTTTTGGATTTAAACACAAAACTATACAAAGGGCCATTTGTGCTTTGCCCATCACGGGTATCGAAACCCGGTTTCTAGCCGTGTGAGTCCGCAGACGTACAGCTGTACCACTGGGGGGTGCATGTGGGTAAAGAGGAACTACTTGCAGCAGGTTGTCTTGTGTGATACTCTTTCCAAAGTAGCATTTGCTCGGAAGATCTACCTGTCATACCAACACTCTCGACCTTGGTTAGATCTTGGTAACCTTGGAGTTACAATTAAAGCAACAGTGGTGAATCAAATAGACTAAGTGTAACATTTATCTCTCTATGCCTGCGGTTGTGAAGATTAGACGTTTTTGTAGCTTGTGATCCTCCCTCCTGTCCCGCCTTTTTTTTTTAACCTCAAGGTCCAAGTATAAATTAAGTCCACTTTCTTGTTGGTATCCAAAGGGTTGAGAAACATTCCACGAGACAGGAAAGAAGAGTGATTGTTGTTTTATGTTTGTACTCTAATTAATCGTTAAAAAAGAAGCTATAAGTCTTGAGGCTAGGTTCCTCAGCAGTGTGACCTTTGTTTTGAAAAAGTTTATTAATGCCATTCTTGAGAGTATTTATGATTACCATAGTATAATACTATTTTATTTTATGCGTAGATGGATTTTTTGCTTGTACCAAAAGACCTTCGTCGTAGTTTAGAGTCTGGACACTATGTAGTTTTCAAACTTTTCAGTAAAGACCTCATACAATTGTGATTAACATCCCTTTTCCATCTCAATGTATGGGGGGGGGGGTAATGTGTTCGTTGATGTTCACGTGCAATGCAACATTAAAACGTACGTAAATTCTTAAACCTTTTTTTTTTTTTACCGGACTTATTTTAGTGAAACATAACAACAGAAAGAATACCCTGAAGAAGTGCAGTTCGGAGTAAGTATGAATTAAACTAACAGTCAGTAGGCAGTTTGATGGACTACTTTTTTTAACGTTAAACAGATGTCATCGCGACGTAGAGCTACGCCGGACTACTTGTTCTACTTATTACTGGTGTAATACCCATTCAAAATGACAGGAGAAGGAAATGCGTAGATGGATTGTGAATGATTGGATAAGTCTTGGACGAAAAGCTTTTTTTTCTGTTGGTGTTTCCGTTATTAAACGTCAAAAATGGTTCTGTAATTATCTCTAGTTTTGAGTTTAACGTATGCTCTTCTGGTCTTATATGTACTTCGTAATTGAGTGACCGATTAGGCAAATAGGTGTCACGTCTAAATTGTGTCGTAAGTTCGACTTCGTCGTCCAGGGAAGGCTTTTTTTTTCATATTTGAGATTGGAAAACTTTTTTCTGGTGTAATTAGACGATTGAACAAAGAAGCATTTTAAAATTGCAAAAAAAAAGGTGAATTTTTTTCGTACATTTTAGTCCAAATATATCTTTAATTTTCGATCAGTCGTAAACTACTCATTTCTAATTGACAGGAAGCCAAAATATTTAAGGTACGTAATAAGTTGCTATGATATCAGTACGTGACTGAGAGACAGACAGACAGATACACACTGTGTATTATAGTATTAGATTAAAATGTATTAATACATACGAGTGAGATCGTCAGTTTCATCTTACAGTGCTTGAACGTCGACAAAACAATAACTACATATAAACACTTTTAATAATACTCAAAATGTGCTTTTGATTTGTAAAAAAAATATTGCGATATGTGAAAGTAGCGAATAAAAAAAATCATATATTTGTTCTCAATCCAACTAATTCAACCATTCCCTCAAACAGGTACAATAGTCTCTCCATTAATTAGTAGATAATTTCATTATTGAGACCTAGTTGATACCACCAAAATCAAACAAATAAAACCAATATAAGGGGACACAGTTTTTATTTCCTTTTGCTTTCTTTTGTGCCCTTCCCGTTAGCACAGCGATATGTCTGCGGACTCACACTGCAAGAAAACGGGTTTCGATACCCGTGATGTGCAGAACACAGATATCCCATTGTGTAGCTTTGTGCTTAATTCCAGAAAATCAGTCCATCAATCAAACTTCCTTTTGTGTATCAAAATATTAATCCTTGTAAATCTCAGTCAAGGATGTTGACAAGCTCCACGTAAACTTGAATAACATTTGGTGACAAGTATACGAGAGGTACTATAAGTTTATAGATCATAGTTTTTATGAGTGTCATCAGTAAGCTGACTGATGTAGTTGCTTGTTTCAGTGTATTAAACAACTCAGCATGGCTAAATGTTTAGGGTGTTCGACACACAATTTAAGGGTTGCGAACTATAATCTTTCTCCCTACAAACATGTTCGTTCTTACATCCATAGGGACGTTGTAATGTTTATATCAGTCCCACTATTCATTGATAAAATAGTAGCCCAAGAGTTGTCGGTAGGTGGTGATGACTAGGTGCCTTTCACTGCTAAATTACGAACGACAAGCGCATGTAGCCCTCGTGCAGCTTTGCGGAGAATCACAAACAAACCAAACTTTAAAAACTTTTCAACATAGTAGTCTTTAGTCAGCCTGTGTAGTGTGTGTGTGTTTTCGGGCTGTCTGCTGTGTCCACCGAGGGCAATCCAGCTCCTGATTTTAGCGTTGTAAATTCGTAGACGTACCGCTATCCTAGCGGAGGACTGTATTTAGAGTTGACAGAAGTTTAAACTTTTCATGTATTGTTAGTTCCCGTAAGCTATTTATAACTTTGTTCATAACCAATAAGTCTATCTTCTTGACTGTTTATTTACTTATAGATGTGTGTATTATAATATAGAAATGTCTTTTATTTCAAACTACATTGTTGCGTCACCTGTATAAATGTACTTTACCGGAGATTCACCGTTACAATTAATTGAATTTGCCGCTAGAGCTGTTAATTAATTAACGTAGACGTGTGTGCGCATACCTTGTAGGAAATGATAACACCACCTGGCGAAGTTATGCGCTAAGTTTACACCCAACATGGCTTATGTTAAGCAAGTTTGTCTCTTTTTGTCGTTTTTACATAAATAACATATTAACGTTTGCGCAGTTTAATACAGCATTTTCCTGGCGGTTAGGTCGCGGGATCGAACCCCGTCGACGAACGTACTCGCCGTTTCAACCATGGGGGGCCCTGTAATGCTCCGATCCATCTCATTGTCCTGTGGTAAAGTGTAACCAAAGAGTTATTAGTGGTTGATGGTACTGACTAGCTGCCTTCCCTCTAACTTATCTCTTCGAAATTGAGAACGTCAAGCAGGGATAGCATTGTTAGTATTTGCAGATTTATGTCAAATTTATACCCTTTTGGGCATTCGTATATTCCTTTATGTATAACTAACAATAAACAGTGTCAGTATGACGACGCTAATGAGAAACATTACAACGTGGGTATATAAGTCAGCTTATGTTAAATATAGAAAACAAGTTCATTGTGATACTTTTGAGTTTGACAGTGAAATTGATTTAGTTTCACGTGAGGTGCATAACTGAGAGGTTTTGACCAATTATTCGCTGAACTGTTAAGTTCTTTCTGCTGTTCATTATCCAGCTGTTCACAAACAACGTTTGTTATTTAACAGTGAACAACTGCTAGTATGGGAAAATAGCTCTTTATGTTAGTTGTTATGAATTCCACTCCTGCCCTCGTCCTACTTCTAATTAATTTATCGCTATTTGTACAACGCGTAGTTGCCAGTCTTTCTCTGCGTTAGTGTATTATATGACCCAGACTTATTCGTTCGTCAGCAGTTTTTAGTTCATTCAGTATATGTTATTTGTGTAAACACGAAGAAACATAAATGGTTTTGAGGACGTATGGTAAAATCGATCACTAGTTGCGATTAAAAGACTTCTGGAAACTTTCGTTTTTCAAATAGACGACTGGGTGACTGTTTTGTCCTGTCTTGTTACAAGCTTCTTGCTACGGAGTTTCACCCTTCTGTTAATTCTGTATTAATCTGACGCGAATCTTTTTCACGCTAAAGAAATCAATATTGCGAGAAATTTAGAAGTGAATGTATTGGTAACATATTGCATGATAAGACAAGATAAAATCTCATTACAACGCTCAAATCCAGTATTCGATTCTCTTTGGTGGACAGAGAGCAGATAGCCCATCGTTTAGCTTTGCCCCAAGGAGACTAATAACTTGAAAACACAAACTTTCATATTGGCCTGCTACTTTAATTATTACACGTTGTATTTCGACCTTTGTTTTATAAACATCCATGTTACACCCGTGTAATGTACATATGACCTTTACAATATGATCTGCAACTTAATGTCAATAAAACATTGTTGATTTTTGTTATAAACGTAAGAGTTGTGAAAGTGACATCTTTTTTGTGACCGTGTAGTTTCCTTTTCCACTGATCTGTCCACTAATCCAGCGCTTCTTCTTACGTATCTCTGGTCCTTCTGCCACTCAGACACTGGCTACTTTAGCTAACCAGTTAAATACTGACTAGTATATGTAATGTATGCATACACTACATATTCATCTATCTGGTATCCAACATTCAGCCGAGTTTTACCCTATTGACCGTCCAGGTGACCACACTTCAAGTTAATTTCTACAAATAACCATGCCCGTGCATGTCCATCCGTTTGCGAAGTGAAGACTTTGGAAATACCTTATGTTAGAATTAGTTTCACTTTTTGCTCCTTTTATCTGCGATTAAATATTTCAAGAAACTAAACTATAACGAACCACCATCCTTAAGCATTTATATATATTTGTACTCAAACTGTTCCCCTTAAGAAGAGATTTTCACAAACCACGTGCCCAGCATACAACTGTAATCTCACTCAAAACATGTATACTCGACTTTGTTTTGTAGTATGCAACCCAATGTTACTCGAATTACATTCCGTGCTGAAAGAGCAGACAGTGACCAACGAATATTAGGTCGTGCAATAAGAAAAATGCATCAAATGTAACTTGTACAAATTCTTTATATTTTGAACTACTGTATCACCCTGATTTAGTCAGTTGGTTCGTTCTTTGGTGATTAGGTGTGTTTGTTCGCTTAATATCACTTTGTCCAGGATATATTATAAAATATGATGATATATCGCCTGTGCCTCAAA
The DNA here is from genome assembly GCF_004210375.1 of Tachypleus tridentatus. Taxonomy (NCBI): domain Eukaryota; kingdom Metazoa; phylum Arthropoda; class Merostomata; order Xiphosura; family Limulidae; genus Tachypleus; species Tachypleus tridentatus. The sequence goes on from NC_134837.1 coordinate 213,259,571, forward strand.
GCTGAGAAGATCTTTACTACCAGCAAGTTGGTGTGGTGAGCCCCGGCATTAAACGAAAGGTCTCTCAGGTATAGCGTAGTGGACACAATATGAAATATTCATCTTTACTTTCGCTTACAAGTTTTCAGAAACGATTAATTTATAAAGAATATAAAACGAGTCCATTCGTAGGCATGTGTTTGGAAATATGCTGTAGACGCATATACGCACTAGGCCTAGATCGAACACAGCTAGATGTAAGACGAGACACCAAAACCCCTTGTAGCGGTCTTATTACCGAATGATATTGTTCCAGCATCAGAAAAATCTTTAAAATTGGTAAGTTGTTCATCTGACGCCGACAGATTTTGTTATTCTGAACTTGCAGGTGTGGAACTGGCAATTTTCCATCCACATTATTTTGCATCCGTTGGAAGAGGCGCTGACTTTTTTAATGAACAAATGAAATCAGCAAAAAGACTCACAGTGATAAGATCTAAACAAGAGATAAACATGACTATACAACTGTAAACGGGACATACAAGAGATAAACATGACTATACAACTGTAAACGGGACATACAAGAGGTAAACATGACTATACTACTGTAAACGGGACATACAAGAGATAAACATGACTATACTACTGTAAACGGGACATACAAGAGATAAACATGACTATACTACTGTAAACGGGACATACAAGAGATAAACATGACTATACTACTATAAACGGGACATACACAAATATTTATATTGAAATTATCTCCTGAAATTTCCAAATTTCCAAGCAAATGTTTCCTGTGTGTATTTATCAAGATAATATACTTAGTTATATTTAGGGTTTCATAGGAAAGAAAAGGAACGATGGTCATGTTTAAAACACTCAAGGTAATTGAAAGTGTATCGTCTAGATGCGCTACCCGACTGTAGAAGTACTTTGTTTATCAGTTAGCTGTAGTGAATGGTTGTGTGTATCACAAACATTATAGATATAACGATTGAAATTAGAATAGTTTGTTTTTTGTTGTTTTTTTAATTTCTCGCAAAGCTATACGAGGGCTGTCTGCGCTAGCCATCCCTAATTTAGCAGTGTAAGATTAGAGGGAAGGCTACTAGTCATCACCATCCACCTCCAACTCTTGGACTACTCTTTTACCAACGAATAGTTGGATTGATCGACACATTATAACGCCCTCACGGCTGAAAGGGCGAACATTCTCGCTCTTTCAGCCATGAGGGCGTTATAAGTGCCAGTCAGTCCTACTATGCGTTGGTAAAAATAGTAGTCCAAGCTTTCGCGTTGGGCTATGAGTGCAAGCTCCTTTCCCTCTAATCTTTCTTTGTTAAATTAGGGACTGCTGGCGCAGACAGCCTTCGTGTAGCTTTGCGCGAAATTCAAAAAACAAGCAAACAACATATGAAAATGCATGCGACTCTTATCGTACATTTGATCAATGATTTTGTTGAAACGTACGTTGTCCCTTTTCTAAATTTAATTGAAAAAGACTTGTTTTGGGAACTCCAGGCTAACCAACGAGGTGATTATGATACTAACCTTCGTGATTCACGATTTTATAACTATTTTAAAACATTCAATTACAAAGCACAGCGACCGTCTTAATACTTCTCTGAAATAGTTCACAGTTTTATTAGTGTTTGCTTGAATCAAACTCTGGTTATGTAATGATAACGAGTTCGATTGTTTTTACGTGGTCTTCACGTGGAAATCTGGAATTTTAATACTGTTTTAGTACTGCAGGTGCGGTTTTACTGCTTATATCTTGTTAATATTTTGTATGGAGAAAGCATCTCAAGTCATGGAACATGTCGGAGTTCGTATTTATTTCAAGTTCGGTAAACGTATCATAGACGTCGCCAGGGTGATTATTATTATTACTGTGGAGGGGGTCATATGTATGCCTGAGTAAGCCATAGTCACTAGTAGTCCAGTACATTTATGAAGTTGCGTTCGGGTTATTTTTTTCTGGAATACATTTAACTAACAGAAATACTCGCTGCCTTCCGGGCAGGTTGAATTGCTAGTTCCTGCGACCTTTTCTTGAATCACCTGACAGTTTTACAATAATGTATTCATACGTGACATTCAGTAATGTTCACCATCCATGACAAAAAAGATTTTATTGAAATTTTAGTTTAAAACTGAGCTGTCATCACAGCATTAAGACATAGAGTAGGTTTTGTTGAAGTATATGTTTTGACGCAGTTATTAATGAAAGCACCTTGCTTTTATGTTGGAACAGTTATGAAATTTTCACTAGAGAAAACAGTTTTTAAGTTTATATTTTATTTGAAACTTGCTCCTTTTTTATAAATTTTATTGGCTAACATCTAAAACGTATCATTTTTGTGAGAATGTCAATTGTTTTATTTATTGGTCAGCTATAAAAATATCACCCAATAGTGATTGGTTATGATCTGTTTGGTACTTTCCGAGATCCAAGTTTTGGACGTATCTATCGTAATCTCCATTATAACAAGATTTTTGGTGACCGTCAGTCAAAAAGGGGGTTGAATCTGGACTCGTGCAACCCCTTACAACTGACACCTAATTTATATGATTCGAGAAATAACAGTACAGGCACACAGTACACCTATTTGCTTCTCTGCTAACAGGCTTACTTAATTTCAGTTGAGATCAAAGTTTTAACGCGAAACAGAAATGGTCGCACTTACCAATTTGTTCGCGAACGCTGTTTGGTTACGTAATGCCCCGCCTTGCTGCGCATTAAAAGTGAAATCTACAGTAGTGGCGAAGCTCACATTTACGAATTTCCTATACATTACCATACTACTCTACTTACAAAGTAGAGACGAAGAAATCTGTAGATAGTATACATTAGATTCGAGTTTATTTTCTTAATTATTTGGATAATAAACTATATCAGGATTTCTGTGTGTGTCTATTGTCATGGGACGTGATGATATTAGATAAGCATAGTGACGTTTTATAATTCTAACTTTTTACAGTTTCAAGTAGACCTTGCGTATTAATTATTTTGGACTTTAATATATTTCGCGAGGAGTCTGTAAACACTTCGTATTTGTTTAGTAAAGACCTATATGTGGGATATAGTGTATAATGTAATAAAGTAATTTAGACCTCATTAATCATTACTGATATAAAACCGGTTTCTAGTAAATACTGTATAATATTTTTTCAGTTTTATCGTGTATTTTGTGTGCCACTGATGGTGATCTCTTTCATTCAGTATTAAGTCTAATCAGGCCGCCAGCGTTGTACCATAGAAAAGTCGTAGTTGAAACAATTTGCGTCGTTGGCTTGTGAGATAACAAGACTTAAGATGTAAAGCGCCATATTTGATGAAGCATAACGTATATTAATGATGTGACTTAATATTGCTACTCATTTACATCTTACCTTTCATTACTGGTCCTGTGTGGGTGTTTACTTTGCTGTTTGCAGGGGATATTTTTATCTCACATTTGTAACTTTCTATATATATATGTATACGTGTTTGTGTACATACGATAACTGTTCAGTTGTTATTATTATATAAAAAGTTCAACAGAATCATTTCTCTCTAGAGTTTAGAATCGAACGTTTCTTTTTATCAAGAACCATCTCATATTTCGCTATCACGAATAAAAAAATAAATATATACGTGGTTCTGGTTTCTTAACCGTCGACCCTTAACCTTTATTTTTTCGATACTTTGTTATGTTATGAAACAAAACCGAATTACGTTTGGATTTACAAACAACACCTTGCTTTAAAATAAAATTCCTAACTTTTCTTTTGTCCGAAAACTGGAACGACGCCTTTTTTTTTAGGTGTTATGTATTTTTTTTAGTTAATTAGATCTTTCACCCTTTAGTCTTACGTACAAGAAAAACAAAAGTAACACCTTTCTACAATAAATGAATTTCGTAAACATTTAAATATAATATTTAAAATTAGTTCTCTTTAAGACAGTTTCCGATGATCAGCTAAATCCAGCAGGTTGACACATTGTTTTCTTTAGATGCAGTTCATTTCTTAACATACACATACACACACATCGGCCCTGCTTGACCAATCGCAATCGTGTACAACGGTATGTCTACGGACTCGCACCGCTAAAATCCGGTTTTGATACTCCCTGATGGGAAGAGCATATATAGCCCATTGTGGAGCTTTGTATTTAATTCTAAACAAACAGTCGACTCACAATCTTAGAGTTGTGGAATAGAATTGCTGTCCCTTTAAACATGCTCGCCATTTTAGCCGTGGAGGCGTTATATGTAACGCTCAATCCCACTATTCTTTGGTAAAATAGTAGCCTAAGAGTTGGCGGTGGATGATGATCAATAACTGCCTTCTGACTTGAGGACTAGCGCAGATAGCTCTCGTGTAACTTTGCGCGAAATTCAAATCAAACACACATACACATATATTAATGATAAAATACTTTTAATATTCAGTTTCTGTAGCGCACATTAGTGTATAAAAGACAACTCGATACTGGGAATGAACGACCAGAAAACAACAAAATCTCTTCCTTCTAATGAATTAGACACTCAGCGTTTCGCTTCACCTCATTTTCAGGAGTGTTACACTGAAACACAAACGTAACTGAAAGTACAAAACTTTCTTTTCTTTTCTTTTCTGAAACTTTCCATTGTCAGTTACGATGTGTGTTTCAGTAGAACACTCCTAAAAATAAGATGAAGCGAAACGTTGAGTGACCAGTGAAAGAAAATTACATTTTGGTACTTTAAGGTCGTTCATTTTTAGTGTTTTTAAATAGTACTGGAATATTGTTTGAAGTCGAGAATGGACAAATACAAAAGTGTTATTTTTGCTATGTGAGAATCAAAAGTGAACATATTATTGTTTCGGTTAGTTTTATTACTATCTCACCACCATGGTGTCTGTTTCTTCATAGTATATGGTAAGCTGAATAATGGTCTCAAAAACTAACTTTAAGCTGCAAAACTAGATATTCGTAACCAATTCCATACGTGTTACTTACTAAGCACCTTTAGAGTGAATGAAGATATTAAAACCCTGATATTTGTGGCGGATAACGTTGAGCTCGCTACACGTGGACAGATTGACCACTTCAAACCCCCGTTTTTTTTAGTTGGTTACCAGAACCAGTAGAAAATTTCATTAATTTTTATCAACACACTAATAAATGTTGACTTTCTACGTTTACGTATATGTAACACTTACGAAGTGATAAAAGTTAGTTTAATAAAATTTAAACCTCTTCGTGTTAGATCCCTCCATCAATGAGTCAGCTGTAATTCTACACTGCTAAAAATTCCGGAGCTAGATTACCCGTAATGGAAAGAGCGCATATAGCTCATTGTATAGCTTTATATTAAAAAGCTCACGAACAGCGTCTAATAAGGTTTATGTTTTTTTGTTTGTTTTTGGAATTTCGCACAAACAAACAAATTGTTTTGTGTTATTAATTTACTAGCTGAGGAATACTCGTTCCTTGGACGAATGTTATGTAAGTTCATGATTAATGAAATGTTATCATAGATAAGTGGTAAGCCTACGGATTTACGGGAATCGAACCCCCTCGGTGGACTCAGCGGATATCTCGATGTGGCTTTGCTGTAAGAAGAAAACACACAGACACACACTTAGAACATGAAACGTTCCTTTCTTTATATGTAATGGAAAAAATAAACCAACCACAAAACACAATCTGTGAAACCGCAAGTTTCCGTGTATGTCCGCATGGACCCAACAAACCGTTATGCCAGATTTCTTGAAGGTCTAACAACAGGGGGCGAAGTAATGGTAAAAAAATACCAACAAAAACCGCAAAACATAAAACTGGAAATTTCTATGTATCTCTCCAAGGACTCAATGAACCTCCATACCAACTTGGGTAAAGATCCATCGACACCCAGCGAAGTAGTTACGTGGACATAACAGTACTAATCAGTGATGACGAGAAAACCCACTTGTAGAGAAATGTATATATAAAAACGGCTGGTTATATGAAAATTTTCTCAACCCAAACCAGCCGGTTTTACGTATATAAACAGTACTAGTATATTTGTCCCGGCAAGGCCAGATAGTTAAGGCACTCGACTCGTAATCTGAGGGTCGCGTGTTCGAATCCCGGTCACACCAAACATGCTCACCTTTTCAGCCACGGGGGCGTTATAATGTTACGGTTAATCTCATTATTCGTTAGTAAAAGAGTAACCCAAGAGTTGGCGGTGGATGGTTATGACTAGCTGCCTTCCTTCTAGTCTTACACTGGTAAATTAGGGACGGCTAGCGGAGATAGCTCTCATGTAGCTTTCCACGATAATTCAAAACAAACCAAACAAAACTAGTACATTTATAGAGATTTATTTTTAACATTTGTGTATAAATAGATCAATGCATGTACACTCTTCCATTTTTTCTAGATAAAATACACATTCCTCCCCCGAAAAAAACTTACAATTTAACTTAGCCTGTGTACGTAAGCAATATAGCGTTCCTTTTGAGAGCGAATTTGTCAGTTTCGTTTTTTCTGTATTCTAAACTTTTAAAATCTCGGTAGTTTTCTAGTGAAATCGAACATATTTGAAATACTCCCTCCAAGCACGTGGTATTCTTCTTTTGTTTGTGGTATAATCTACTTTAAATATTCTAGTACTTATGAGTTCATTCAAATGTTTACCGGCTCATTCACAAAATCGTAAACGAATTTATTTTGCAATTATCATCTGTATTTAAATGAGCTTCGCCATTTTCAGCTACATAATGTTCGTGTGAGCTATCTATATGGTTTAGCAACGAAGTGCACCCCAGTGGCACAGCGGAATGTCTGCGGACTCACACCACTAAGAGACCGGTGGTGGGCAGAGCACGGATAGCCCTTTGTATAGCTTTGTTCTTAACTTCAAATACCCAAACCAACGAAGCGGTTAAATTTGGGTTTAAGATCCTTAACGTTGTAAGCGGGCTTTTATGTTCATCAATAAACTGCTTAGTTTGAGGTTTTTCTTCGCTTCTGTTGGGGTTTAAATTTTATTAATTGTGCCACCAGTTCTTAAGAGCACACGCACGCGTATACAAATGTCTATGGCCTGGATGCTAAGACATTCGACTCGTACGTAATCCAATAGTCGCGGGTTCGAATCGCCGTCATACCAAACATGTTTGTCCTTTTAGCCGCGGGGAGCGTTAAAAGTTACAGTCAATCCCACTATTCGTTGGTAAAAGCATAGCTCAGAAGTTGACGAAGGAAATTGGAAAATGGTGTAATTTTCTATTTTTCGCTCCTTTCAGTGAGTTGGTGCTGTCTATGATACATGGACTTTTGCTTGTTTGTCTGCTAAGTGCAAAGCTATGTAATGAGATATCTGTGCTCTGCCCTTTGCGGGTATAAAAACTCGATTTGTTGCGTTATAAGCCAGACTTGCCGCTGAGTCACCTGGGGGGGGGGAAGCACATGATAAAGTATTCTGTTGATCCACCCTAACCTTTAATTTGAAGTTTTTGCTTCCGTGTGTGAAGTATCTGTACATCTGCACACACTTGTATTGAAAAGCCAGCTCTGCCCAGGTGATTGAAGGTAGATATCAAGTGATGACAGCTTTCAGGTCTTGCTTGGCAAGCTTCCTGGTGATTTTATTTCTTTTCCTGTAGTAATAAAAGGAAGCCTTGCTGTACTACGATAAACATCCGAATCTGTAATTTAGAACTATTTGTTTATTATAAGCTGTTATACGTCTCGTGATACAGTTCTCCATTTATAAATACGAGAATAAATAAAAATAAAAGCTAAACGCCGAATATCACACATGGACATACACGCGCTCGTGAATTACGTGGACGTCTAAAATTTACAACTTTGTTGGGTTTTTTTTAATTTCGCGCAAGGCTACACGAGGGCTATCTGCGCTAGCCGTCCCTAATTTTGTAGTGTAAGACTAGAGGGAAGACAACTAGTCATTACTACCCACCGCCAGCTCTTGCGCTGTTTTTTTACCAGCGAACAGTGGGATTGACCGACACAATGAACACCCCCACGGCTAAAAGGGGCGGGCATGTTTGGTGTGAAAACTTTGGGAGAAAATGTATCTAGCCTCCATGACTTCATTTATCATATATGATATAACCAGTGTTTCATATAACTTCCATTGATCGTAAAGTTAACAGAACGTTGTCTGGTTTCTTTACAAGTCTCAATCCGTTAAGCTGATATCTTCCCATGACTTCACAGTCATTTATTTGTTCTATAGTAAGTGAATGACTTATCTAAGCTCAAGTAGTTTACAAACTCATATTGTGACAACCTTTGCATATACCTTTCTGATTATGTTTTTTTAAAAAAAGTGTTAAGTGTGTTTTCTTATAGCAAAGCCACATTGGGCTATCTGCTGAGCCCACCGACGGGAATCGAACCCTTAGTTTTAAGAAACATCATAGTTTTATCTTTGCTTTTACCTGATTCTTTAGTAGGTATTTCTTCTTACCACAATTGACACGTAGTTAGGGCTCTTTACTCTTAATTTGAGGGTTGCGGGTTCGAATCCACATCTCACCAAACGTGCTCGTCCGTTCAACCGTGGGGTGTTATAAAGTGTCGATCAATCCCATTGTTGGTTGGTAAAAAACAGCGCAAGAGCTGGCGGTGGGTAGTAATGACTAGTTGTCTTCCCTCTAGTTTTTCACTGCTAAATTAGGGACGGTTAGCGTTTATATCCCACGTGTAGCTTTGCTCGAAGTTCAAAACAAACAAATACGGAAGGCACAGCGATAGTGAGCGTTCTTTGTAGAAGACATATCTTGTTCAAAATATCAGCAAGTTAAATCCTAGTAATTACGTGAAATATAAGAAAATGGATTGTTGGGAAGCAAAATAGCCATTTATTATAAGAGACATGTCATTTTACGCTGCTGCGAATCTCATTTTGCCTTGCATATATTAATTACTCTCTTGTTTCAAATTATAAAACGTACTGTTTCAGACCAAAGTGGAATGAAACGAGAAGCCCATGCATATTGAATGAACCTACATTTTTTAATAGCTTCATTGAAAAAACTTAATACATCGTACAGTAATGGGGAAGAGGGTTTTGCAGTCGGGTGCTTGCGTGTCTGCGTTTCCCCGCGCGTATCTCGAAATGTGTTATAGACCGATGTGCCCGAAAATTTTTCACAAGATGGGAAGTACGTATGGGATAGTTCTTCCCACATTTCGCATGGATTGTGGATCACTTTGAAACATTTTTAGGGCATTTTCGTGGTTTTAGATTAGTAGCACTGCGAAGTGTGATTGGATTTGTGCCAAATTTCATAGACACTTTAAAGTTGAGACTCCACATAAAATGATCCGGATCGTTGATCATTCTTGATCTGAGAAGGGACCTTCTGAGTTATCGAAGGTGAAATATGACGTTATTCTATATAAACCTCTGCAGTCTCGAAGAGGAGGGTTGGGGCGAGGGTGCGGAACCTCTTTGCTCTTGTTAATCTGAAAATAAATTTTATTTCATTGGATAGAAGAAGAAAAAATGCAGATTATAATTAACCAATAGCAATGTTTTTTTAATAATAAGTGTTATTGTAATATCGGAAGTATTTATAAAAAAACAAATGAACTTGCGTGTCGAAACTCGTCAATTTAAAGTAAATGTATGTGATTAGTTTGAAACGAACACCAAACAAGATATATAATTATGTACAAGACTTATCATTATGTCTTTACTGACTGACGAAGGATGTCTGCTCGAAACGTTGCACAAACTGAAAACCACCACGTTTTTTTTACTTATTTAGACGTATCAAGTTCCCCGGTGGGAACCCGGCATGTCCAGGTGATTAGGGTGCTCGATTCGCAATCTGAGGGTTGCGGGTTCGAATTCCCGTCGCACCAAACATGCTCGACCTTTCAGTCGTGGAGACGTTATAATGTTACGGCCAATTCTACTATTCGTTGGTAAAAGAGTAACCCGAAAGGTGGCGGTGGATGGTAATGACTAGCTACCTTCCCTCCGGTTTTACACTGCTAAATTAGGAACGGCTAGCACAGATAGCCCTTGTGAAATTTAAAAACAAATAAATCTTTCGCTTTGTTTCCCACGGTGGACACAGCAGATAACTTAATGTGGTTTTGCTTTAAAGTAAACAAACAAAAAAGATGTGTCAATTTATTGTTATTTATCATTTATCACGTTTTACAGGTAGTGTCGCCTGGTAACTAATGCATCTGTAATTGATTTGTACAGTTGATTGATTGTGAAGAACAGTTTGATTTTGGTTTATTTTGAATTTCGCGCAAAGCTACACGAGGGAGCTATCTCCGCTACCCATGTGAAGAACAGACCGGACAAATTATTATTAATAGCTATTATTAAAACTAGTGTGTATGTAGACATTCTTACAAGATGGGATTTATTTTACTTTAAACATACTCTGAGTTCATCTCATGTGGAACAGAAAATAGTTTATTTCACAGAAGTGATAAAGTGGATTTTTTTAAACTAAATTTCATGTGTTTCTCCGTTATTAGGGATGTTGAAGAGATAATGTAAGATGAAAGTGAAACATTTTATAGTAGGCTATTGATTTCTCGCAGTAGTACATAAATTCTGTTTATTTTTTCTGGCACCAATTACTTTAAGTTCACATTTCTTGTTAAATCATGGATATTGTTTCATAATGGGGACCGCAAGGTATTGTATAAAACCTTATTAGAATATTCGGGCAAAATAATACCTTTAAAAATAAAAATGTGATTTAAACAACATTTTAAAATCTTTGCTATTGACTGATAAGGTTGCACAAATATTAAAATTTACGAAAAGTCACGCGTGTTAGGCTTACAAGATAAAGAAAGTCCTTTCACAAAGGCAAGTTTGTAATTCATATTATTATTCTTTTACCAGCTTACAACAAACACGATTTGGTATATTCTACATAAACATTTTGTAGTATACTAAGTAAGGTTTTACAGGTCTCATAGAGGTATTGAAAAGTTGTTTCTTCTGTGTTTTATGTAAGCTAAAAACGTCATAATTCTGGTGCAAATGATGTTGTCACTACCCCTTGATATTAGCTTTCTTACAAACATATCGTGTTCCTTCAAGTGCATGGTGAGACAGGGTTACCAGCCACTAATAGATGAACATTAAATGATTGCACCATTTAGATGCTCAATGCTTTGTACACTATACAGTTGTTGCTTATAGGAAGCCAACCTCTTTATTATGTATGCAAAGAAGCGGTAAAAAACAATAAATTATACACATAATACTAAATTTTATTACACACACTTGTTGAATAATAATTTTGAAAAAACACGTGTTATATATACAGAGAATTTAGTTACATAAAACTATAATTGGTAACTATATTCTCAAACAAATCAGGATGATAATCTCAAGCATAATATTTTGGATCTCAAACTAATGCGATGAAATAGTCAATACCTGTTGTTATGCATCATGAACCGTATCAGCTAGTTACCAGCTATGTTTATTATTACTACAATGTATAAAGTTAGCTACCATAATAAGTAATTATTTGCCCACATTTGAGCATAAAAAAAGCCAGGAAACAAGATAAAGATAAAAAATTTAAACACCTGTAAATAGGGATCGTGAAGAAGTAAACAAGGCTGGATATACTGTAGACATTGTTTACTGAAACTATAAATCCCTATTTTGACTCCACCAAATGTAATTCACGGTAACAACATGAAGACAAAACATGGATTTGTAGTTTGGATATATAATATATACAGCATCTGCTTGTATGTTTGAAGTTAAGCACAAAGCTATACAATGCGCTATCTGTGCTCTGCCCACCGCAGGTATCATAACCCGGTTTCTAGCATTGTAAGTCCGCACACATTCCGCTGTGCCACTGAGAAACCTGCAGTATCTCCAGCCTTTTTTTTTACTTTTTTTACCATTTCTAAATGCAAATTTTTCAATTCTTTTTTTTCATATTTCTTATCTGTCCGTCTGTTTAAAACGTCGAAAGCCGTCGAGTGGCTTAGCTCAAACTCTTAAGGTTTATGACGACAATACCTAGGTTTCAGTACTTGTGGTGGACACAGCATAGATAGCTCACCATGTAGCTTTGCGCTTAAGAACAGACAAACAAACATTGTCTGTTGTTTAGAAATATTTCTTAGGTCATTTAAAATTAATAAACAGGTCTTTTATGCGTGCACTGTAGTTTCGGTTGTGCATATCAAAAGAAAAGAGGCCAAGCGTGGCCCAGTGGTTATGCTGGTCTGTTGCTGTTAGGGCCCGTGGTTTGCATACAGTTTTCGTCTTTCCACCCAACAAAAAAATAATACATTGCGCTCCGCACATTGTGGTTGTGGGTTAATTGTAAGAGTTAGGGTTAAACCCCATTACTCGATGTGACAAGAGTAGCCCACGAATTGAGGAGTGAGTGATATTTATTAGCTGCTTTTCCTTACGTCTGTCACTTTAAAATTCAGGACGGCTGGTGCAGATACAGCTGGAGTAGATTTACGCGAAATTAACAAATAAACAAAGAGAAAGAAAGAAGGTCAGTCAGGTAGGTAAACGTCCTTCATGACACCATTACCTAGACAAGTGCACTGTGTTGGAGAAACTTAAAATGCTAGGCCTTCTATTGAAATTAATTAACCCAAAAACGAGAATATGTGCAGTTAATTTTTTGGAGAAATTTGTTCTGTCTTAAACCATATCAATGAAGTATTCATTGTTTCTGGTTACATGCGAAGATATTGTGAATAAAATTGACAATGTGTCATTGAATGGTTGCTTTGTTTTTATCCAACAGATAAAAAACAAATTGTTCTGTCAAGGGGAGAATGTTTAAATAGGTGTAATTATTACCATATTGAATATGATGTGGCCTAGCATTCACTGTGCCCGGACTATGGTTTAGAGTTGCATGATTTACAATCCATTATCGTAGAAACGCGCTCCGCATTTGAGCCCGTTGTCACGCTCCAAGAATAACTGTCAGATTTCAGTATTCGTTCAGGCAAGAGTAGGTTAAGTTGGCGATGGGTGTTGTTGAGTGGTTGCCTTCCATCTTTTAACCGTAAGGGGTGAATGTACACAGGTTATTCCAGTTCGACATTATACAAAATTACGAAACAAGATAATTTTAATATAAAACTTGCAAGAGATAATTTCAGTTACTAGCGAAAATTTTCTGTTTACCTCGAGGGTTCGGCAAGGCCCGGTGGTTAAGACACTCGACTCGTAATCCGAGGATCGCAGGTTCAAATTCTCACCACTCCAAACATGCTTGCACTTTAAGCCGTGGGGGCGTTATAATGGTACGGTTAATACCACTGTTCGTTGGTAAAAGAGTATCCCAAGAGTTGGTAGTGGGTGGTGATGACTAGCTGCCTTCCCTGTAGTCTTACACTGCTAAATTAAAGACGGCTAGCGAAATTCAAAAACCAAACTTGTTTACCTCGAGAATGGCTCGCAGTTGGCTATTATTCAATGATATATTTTGTACTTTCACCGATAGCACGAGTATACTGGCGAGGTTGAAACCTCTTCAGTTGTAAACAAGAATTAGAATAAACGAAGCCTTGAAAATTGTGTATGACTTTAACGAGGTACCAACCCCATGTATCTCCGATTTTGGACCTTCTTGCATTTCTTTGTTTATGCAGCTTGACAGCTATTTATGAACATTAAATATTACCACCAAAGAGAATTTAGGGGTAAATTTATAACTTCGTTTTTTTGTTCTTTGTTTATTAGTGTTTAGAATTATGGTAACTGGTACATGTATTAACTGTGTGAGTAGATAAACTAAAGACTGTCTGTCTGTTGGTTGCAGCACAAATTGTTTGTATAAATTACTTGTGCTTAAATATTTTTTCTGTGTTTGTGTATCTGTGTTTACAGTACTTAAAGGCGTTATGGGTAATATTGTATCAATATATTTCAGTCATCGGGAAGTAGTGTGTGTTGAATGTTTTGACACTATAAAATGTAGATCTGTTTTCCTCACTCAAAGCTGTATAAAGTGATAAAAACCCTATAACCCAAATGCTTTCTGAAGCTGGACTTTCCTTCTTCAGGAGCAAACTAGAAATCAAAATTAGTATCATTTTGTATGAAGACTTCTTGAGCTTATGTTTTTCTGACATGCCTATCGTATTTATTTTATTTTCACTCAGAACCATAAAGTTTACATTTTTGAATTCGATACTTAAATGGGGTCCGACATGGCCAGGTGGTTAGGGCGTTCGACTCGCAACCTGAGGGTCCCGAGTTCGAATCCACGTTACACCAAACATGCTGTGGGGGCGTTATAAATGTGACGGTCAATTCTAGTATTCGTTGGTAAAATAGTAGCTCAAGATTTGACGGAGGGTGATGATGAATAGCTGCCTTCATTCTTGTCTTTCAAAACTAAATTTGGAACAGCTGGTGAAGATAATCCTCGTGTAGCTTTGCGCGAAATTCAACACGAACAAATAAACAGAAACCAAAATGGAGGAAGCCTTTATCTGTTTGTGTTTTATTGGGCGCTGCCTGTTTATGTACATCAGAAGTAGTCAAGATGGATTTAAGTTTGTGGCACTCACAGACTAACGGACATTTACATCAGACTAGTGTATGGACGTTATTAAGCGATATAATTTAGTTTCTAAGAAATACGGTAATAAATTTTTATTCTTTAGGCTGAAGGAAAATTCCTCTGAACAGGCCTTGCAGTTCAGAACCGATTAAATAAGAACATGGTTTTGTCTCGGAAATTGTAATGAGTGGTCTTACAAAAACATTTTTTCCTTCTGATTTTTTTTTAGTCAGAATCGATAAACACAACAAAACTTTAATTTGTTTCTTGTTGTTTTTATCATTAAAACAAAGCAGTTATTTTATGTTCACTGGAAAACTGTAAGCGTTCCGCAGGTGGGCTGTGTCTATAACACAGCAGTGTAAACCAGTACTGAAACCGAACCAAGTAATTATCTTAAGCTCAATTTTCTGTAAGATTAGAGTAGTTTACCTCGCTAGCAATACCTCATTCAATGCTATCAGGCCCGGCATGGTAAAGTGGGTTAAGGCGTTTGACTCGTAATCTGAGGGTCTCGGGTTCGAATACCCGTCGCATCACACATGCTCACCCTTTCAGCCGTGTGGACATTGTAATATTACGATCAATCCCACTATTCGTTGGTAAAAGAGTAGCCCTAGAGTTGGCGGCGGGTGATGATGACTAGTCTTCCCTGTAGTTTTGCACTGCTAAATTAGGGACTGCTAGCGCAGATAGCCCTCGTGTAGCTTTGCGCGAAATTTAAAAACAAAGTAAAAACAAACCAATGCTGTAAATGTAGTTACATCAGAATGTTTGTACATTCCTCATTCGTCCCTTCAAGTAAGAGAAACAGTAATCCAATGAATATTCGAATGTGTTACAAGAACACTGGTAAATTGGCAGTAAAAATATGAGGCAAGGTAAAGTTAGTGATGGAAGACAAAGGTATGGATGGTGCTTATTCTGCAGTGTAAATAATTTATCCTCAATTTTTTTTAAATCATTTTTGTCGTTATAGGTGGTGTACGTTCGTTATAAGAGAATATTTGTGTCACAATGTTAGAAGTTATTTTTTAAACTTGGTGTACTTGTACAGAAAATTGACTACCATACTAAACCGGAAGTGTTTTGCACGTTAGAACCTGTTGATGATGAAGGGGGGGATTGGCTTGTCTGCCTTCACGTTGCCCTAGATTGAACGTTCGCCAAGTTTTTCCAAAATATATTATATATACATATATAAACCTTGATGTGGTTTAATCGTTTTTTCCAGGCAAATTTCTCGTTGTACAAAAGAAGAAAGCAGCCTATAGCAGAGAACCAAAGTTAACCTACCTGTAAACTGTAAGTCATCAACAATATGCGGGTTTCTTGTTTACACGATCGTCTGCATCTTTCTGCCGTTCAGTTTACATGTATAGATTTCTGAATGATTTATTTCTTATTTTTCGTAATGTCGAGGAGTCTTCTAACATAAAATTAAAAAGGAAAAAGTTTCATTGATCGACAGACGTGCGAAGAATGTGTAAACTAAAGTTTACCGTTGAGAAAAAATCATAAAAATATGTTCTACCAACTTTATGTTTGGTGTGTCTTTGAAACAAGATAGAGCAGTATTTCTCAACCTTTCCGATACCAGGGACAGACACTGTCACGGACCACTGAAATGCAAATACAACGAAAAACCATTACGATTTACGTATGAATATTCTGTCAGTTTTTACTTGTTTTCGTGAAGTTCCACTAATCAGCAAGATTGTTCTGACGGAGCGATGGTTGGGAAGTACTGAGATAGAGCATATACATGTACGAAAGTAATTCTTCCAGTGCTTAACCGTTTAACTATTCACGAACAAGTCGGTCTATGAGGTACGGATGATTTCTGTTACTTTTGGGAAACAAATTCAAAACTAAATAGCCCGGCATGGGCGTGTGGTTAAGGCACTCGATTCGTATTATGAGGGTCGCGGGTTCGAATCGCCGACACACCGAACATGCTCACCCTTTCAGCTGCGGGAGCTTTATTATGTTACGGTCAATCCCATTATTCGTTGGTAAAAGAGTAGCCTAAGAGTTGGCGGTGGGTGGTGATGACTAGCTGCCTTCCCTTTAGTCTTACAAATAGCTTGAAAACCTTTAAAACAAACGAGGTAACAGTCTTACATCATTGAATAGTAACTGCCTGAATAACGACTTTGTTTGTTTGTTTGTGAACTTGCACGCATAGCTGCTTGAGGGCTATCTGCGCTAGCCATCCCTAATTTATCAGTGTAAGACAGCTAGTCATCACCACTCACTGCCAACTCTTAGGCTACTCCTTTGTCAACGGATAATAGAATTGATTGTAACGAGGTAACAGTCTTACATCATTGAATAGTAACTGCCTGAATAACGGCTTTGTTTGTTTGTTTGTTTGTGAAATTGCACGCATAGCTGCTTGAGGGCTATCTGCACTAGCCATCCCTAATTTAGCAGTGTAAGACAGCTAGTCATCACCACTCACTGCCAACTCTTAGGCTACTCCTTTGTCAACGGATAATAGAACTGATTGTAACGTTATAACACCCGCACGGCTGAAAGGGCGAGCATGTTTGGTGCGACGGGGATTCGAACTCACGAATCTTCACGACCCTAGGATTATAAGTCGAGCGCCCTAACCACCTAGTCATGCCGAGCCGACTTGGTTTGAGATGGTGAAAACACAACTATGGGAAACATTTTCATTTCGCCATATTTGGATCGTAGGGTCAAAACTTGGCCCTGAACATGTTTGCCTTTTCAACTGTGAGGGAATTATGACGTGTTGGTCAATACCAATATTCGTCGATGAAAGAGTTGGCGATGAGTGCTATCGTCTGATCGTCAGTTTAAAAACTAGGTACGGCCGTAGATAACCTTAATAGCGTTGACGTAAACATTCAACACAATTACGACGTATTACGAAATGGTTTATAAATATGTAAACAAATATATCATCTTGTCTACCAGGTGGCACAACAGTATGTCTGCGGACTCGCCCCGCTAGAGACCGGGTTTCGATAACTCTGGTGAACAGTGCAGAGATAGTCCATTGTGTAGCTTTGTTTTTAAGTAAAACCAAATAAACAAGCACATCAAATAATATGGTGTGCTTCAGTAACATAGCGGTTTGTCTACGGACTCGCAACGCTAAAATTCGGGTTTCGATATCCGTTGTGGGCAGAACAGAGATAGTCCATTGTGCTTAATTACGTATAGCTTCTTTATGCTATTTGGTTAGTACTGCTTTAGTTAATAATTTTTATATTCTATATATAAGCTAATTTTAAGAGTTAACTTCACAAACCTTTGGTAGCAGTAATTGTACATTTCACTTGTGCATTTAGTTCGTTAAAATGATTAACATATTTGCACCATCATTTCAGTGCTTGGATTACATTGAGAATAATTCGTCACTTTTACAAACTTTTTCGAATATTTTTGTATTAATTTCCGTCGTCCTTTTCAGTGCAGAAATGCAAACAAAAATATGTTCCAATTTTCCTTTTTTCATTCCAAGTAAGTAAAACTGTGGCTGTTATCGAATCTCTAAATGAAAACCTAGAGAAAGTACAATTTGATCCATACTTGGATTAAGAGAACAAGAACACAAAAATATTTGCTCAATTATATTCATGATTGATCGAATTTCTACGTGCAACAACGGATGGTAGATTTTTCTGTATGTTATGATACAACCAGTTGTGTAATTCGTGAAAACTGTAAGGCATATAGATGTATTTTTCGATTATCGTAGATTGATATATTGTAGCCTGTCGATTCACATTTTGATATAAGTTGTTTTTACACTGCAAGATGAACTTGTAACCACAGAATTAAACTCGTACATTATATATTCAATCAGATTTAAAATGTCTGATGTTAATAGTTTATTGTGTCTGTCTCACTAGATACACAGGATTCTGGCAACTGACGAAACACGACTAAACAGTTAAATCAATACTTAATCAATTTTACGTTTTCTTCACCCGCCACACTAGTGGTTCAGCGGCAAGTCTGAAGGCTTAAAACGCTAGAAAGTAGGGGTTTGATACTAGCGGTGGGCACAGCAGAGATAATCTTTTCTGTAGCTCTACTTCTATTGCGTATACTGGAAACTTGCGTTAGAATCATAATTAAAATGTTAACTTCTACTTTTTTTTTCTGTGTACTTACTGGGAAAAAAATTAGGTGTGTTTTTGCACGATGTTTACACTTTATAAAGTTTATATGAAACATATTTATAACATATTAACACATTTTTAGTAGAAATAATAAAAAATGTCTCAAATTTTTTCACTTAGATTTTTAAGGAAACCCTTACAAGTCAAATCGACATCGTTAATAAAACTATTGGCCTTCTAATGAAATTAGCCTATTTTGCCAAGCCCGCCCCTCTCAGTGGTACAGCAATATGTTTGTGGACTTACAAAGTTAGAAACCGGGTTTTGGTACCAGTGATGGGCATAACACAGATAGCCCATTGTGCACCTTTGTGCTAACTAGAAATAAAGGAAGTCCTCCTTTGGGTCTAATCATCTAATTGTCGACTCTATTGGCCTTTTAATGAATTAGCTTCTTTTGTCAAGCCTGTTCGACTCTGGATCAAGTTGGTCTCATTGTTAACGTAATTGATAATTTTGTCAAGTCTCTTCATTTCTGGATCAAGTTGGTCTCATTACTAAACCAGTTGGCTCTTTAATTGAGTTGGCCTATTTTACGAAATCTGTTCTTTACTGAATCAAATCGCCTGGCCTAAATTAGAAATGAGGTTAATTTCACATAGAATCAAACAATTTTGGCAAAGTAGGCCAATTTTATTAAAGGACCTACAGATTTGGCGACAATGCGATTTGATCCAGTAATAAAGTCGAGATAGCCATGTTGCTTTGCGCCAAGAAACTCCAAATAATTAATCAACCTCATCGCTAAATCACTTAACTCTCAGATCTAACTTCACGGCAGATATAGAAGTTTCCCGATTAAATCGTTTATTTGGTTAGTTATGCTTTAATTACATATCATAGTTAGGTATTTCGTGGCCAAACGGAGTGTGTTTTTTAATTATTTTTTGGCTTTTTCATGTAACCTCACTAAAAGGTGTTTAGAATTTTCCAAATATTTTTTATTCCGAATAGCTTTACTGAAATTTTTGGATTTCCTGTCCGAAGGTGTTATTTAAGTAATGTTACGAGAGGCTTTACTAAAATTTTTGAAACTTTAAATGAAGTTTTTGTATGTGCGTGTGTCATAACTGGCATAAATTCAGAAAAAAAATTTAATACTCAGTAAATGAACAGCTTTTTGTCTAACTGTTCACTTGAGATTTTGTGTCCGAAAAGCTTTTTTCAGACAGTGTTTCAGATAAGTTATGATTTTGACAGTGTGGTTGTAAAGCTGTTTTATTTTGTTTTTTCAGACAGTGTTTCAGATAAGTTATGATTTTGACAGTGTGGTTGTAAAGCTGTTTTATTTTGTTTTTTCAGACAGTGTTTCAGATAAGTTATGATTTTGACAGTGTGGTTGTAAAGCTGTTTTATTTTGTTTTTTTAGACAGTTTCACAAAACTTCTAGGCCCGGCATGGCCAGCTGGTTAAAGCACTCGACTTGTAATCCGAGGGTCGCGGGTTCGAATCCCCGTCACTCCAAACATGCTCGCCCTTTCAGCCATAGGGGCGTTATAATGTTACGGTCAATCCCACTATTCGTTGGTAAAAAAGTAGCCCAAGAGTTGGCGGTGGGTGGTGATGACTAACTGCCTTCTCTCTAGTCTTATATTGCTAAATTAGGGACAGCTAGTGCAGATAGCCTTTGTGTAGGTTTGCGCGAAATTCAAAACAAACCTAACCACAAAACTTCTTTTTTAACATCTTGGGGCTATCTGAGTGAACAGTGTTTTTTTTTTCAAACAGTATTTCACACAACGCTCCTGATGATTTTGAAACTTCATGACTAGGAGTTTGTTCGCGTTGTTGTTGTTCATGTGACTATTTAACAATTTTCAAAATACGTGATCGTGTTGATGCTTTTAAACAAATTCTTTCAAATTACATGCATCCCATATAATGTATTGTACTCAAAATTTCTGTGATAGTTTGAACTAGGTTTAATGGTATTGGAATAGAAGTCACCGTATAGAATCACTTTGTCTAAGTTTTTTAACTGTAAATCATGTGACTGTTTAAAATGTTTATGTACATAATTTATGAACATGTATCATGTATCAATGATTAATTCTCCATGCTTAATATACATTATTCATTCTTAATGTTTTTCATTTATTTATTACGTATATTTTATTATGCTAATTATTTTGCATGTGTATTTAGGCCTACCCTAAAATTCCAGAGTTGCGGACCTTGTAAGGGTACATTAGGATTATGGCTCAAAATGTTGATAACTGATGAATCAGTGCATTCTAAATACTGTAAGATTTTGTTTTATGTCATTAAATACTCCTGAGTTAGACCAAAATATTAAATTATCTACAGTATTTATTGATTTAAAATGTTAGTTATGATATATGCAGGTATCATGCCTTGATCTAGTTATTAATAATTGATTGCCCTCCCAGATCTAAAAGAAACTGGATGTGTTTCTCTTGTTATCCTCCCCTCTCTAATAGTTCATCTCATCAGGTGAGGAAGGACACTCGAACATGAACCTTTTCATTGTTTTTTTGACGATTATGACACAGAACTTAAACTCACAACGGTTGTATTCACACACGAGAAGACAACAGTTATATAAAAGTATAGCACTGCGTATTTTAGAGTTTTTTTAATTTCATGTATAATTTAAATTATTTTTTTAGTATGTAATAAACATAGTTGTTGCTGTACAGAGTATTTAGGGTATTGATGCAATATACCTGAGATTACGCCTACGAAACGATTACGGTGTCACTGTTTAAAGATCGTACTGGGAACAGTGTGTTCTGTTTTTTAATGTTCATAGACAGAAGAATGTGTATTCGACTAAAAATAGCACGAGCAGCCCACTGCCAGCACAGTTAGGCTGGCATGCGGTCCTTTCGGTACGTCTGAGTCCGCTCACATGTAGCAACAACTGTAGTGCTTACCTTACTTTGGATAACATAAATGCTGTAACGTTTATGACTTGAAATTTCGAAATCTCATCATGGATGCGATTTGCTCCCCCCCCCTATCCCCCTGCATATACATTGACATACTTCACGCTCTAATTGCACACCTTACACCACGTACATTTCCGTCTCACGTGTACACTTCGAAACATGTGACCCACTGCTGTAACTTAGTATAATATTGTTAGATTGTGAATAGCTGTGAACTACGAAACGGAGATTATTTCTCTCTCTTTCACTTGAATACCGTAGTTTAATTGTAATTATGGGTTTAACAAGGCTAGAATGTCATAAATCACACGGGGGGGGATATCGGTGATTTAAGCGCTCCACATAGTAAGATACAGATTTAAAAATAAAATATAGTACAGTTCATATAGAAATAACGAAAACAGAGCTATTGAAAAACTGACTCTCTCGCTTTGTTCCCTGTTATAACATAGAACTGATGTTCAGTTTGTATAGGCTGTAAATGGAGGAGGATATTCTGTACCTCTACTTCATTATAGGGTTTGTTTGTTTTCTTACTTATTTCGCTAAGTCACTTTACTCTTTACTTACGAAGTCAACGTGTTTTTTTAAAGAAACTTATGCATGCTACTGACGTGCCTGTAGGAGTAAAAACGTCACCTTTACATGTCAGAACTGTTTCATACGGTTGTTTTTCTACCGACAAATTTGTAAGTGTTGGACTATTTCTCATACGAACGCAGGGGGAAGGGAGTCGCCGAACTCCCTATTTTTGTGATGTAAAAAATTAAAGTTATATTATTATAGTGTACCTTATAATATTTAACGTTTTCTACATGGTTTATATTCTTCTGATGAAGTATTAGCGTTTTTTGGCTTGAAATAGCCACATGCTTCGTGACCCCATAGTATTAGCATGCTGCCTATGACTAGTACAATATATGTTAGCTTTTGATCTCATGGCCTGGTGGTTAAGGCGCTCGACTCGTAATCTGAGGGTCGCGGGTTCGAATACCCGTCACACCAAACATGCTCCCCCTTTCAGCCGTGGAGGCGTTATTATCTTACGGTCGTTGGTAAAAGATTAGTCCAAGTGTTGGTGGTGATGACTAACTGCCTTACCGCTTGTCTTACGCTTCTAATTTAGGGACGGCTGGCAGAGATATCCCTCGTGTAGCTTCGTGCGAAAGTCAAAACAAACAAACAATCTTTTGATCTCATAAAGTAGACTCCCCCTTCAAGGATTCACCGCACAGGCTTCTATTTTGAAGAAGATTTGCAGATTAAGTTGCATCGAATATTTTGTGGTTTTAAAATAATTTTATTAAGATGATATTTTGATTCCAGTTTTAAATATTAATGATTCTAGCAGCGGTTGAGCGAGCTTCAGACAATTAGAGATATATTCCCCGGAAAGTAGGTTTTTAAGAAAGAAATCAGATCTTTAATTATTTTTTTTCTGTTTATTAACTTTGAAAGTTAAAACGAGTTGGCACAAATTTAAAACGATGATTAGTTTTTAATACAAACTTGTATTTTGAAAAACAAATTCAGTATTGAACAAAAACGTTTTTCACAAATTACAACTCTATACGTTTTATATACAAGTTTTGTGTTGTTACATTTTTCACAAATTACAACTCTATACGTTTTATATACAAGTTTTGTGTTGTTGTTACATTTTTCACAAATTACAACTCTATACGTTTTATATACAAGTTTTTTGTATAATTACCCTTAACTTCATTTGACGTCTTTCATTTACAGTAACAGAAATTTCCATATTTGTTAAATAAGGTACAATTCGAGATTTTGAATCGTTAGCTTGTGCAGCAACTAGTTTATCTTAGTCTGTTCAAACCCCTTCTGAGCTTCAAGAGCAATGCAAGTCAGTGGCATGTTACATTTGGTCACAACTTTTGTAATCATAATAACACTTGCATTGTTTAAACTCCTATAGTCTTTGTTTGTTTGTTTGTTTGGAAATTTCGCACAAAGCTACTCGAGGGCTATCTGTGCTAGCCGTCCCTAATTTAGCAGTGTAAGACTAGAGGGAAGGCAGCTAGTCATCACCACCCACCGCCAACTCTTGGGCTACTCTTTACCAACGAATAGTGGGATTGACCGTCACATTATACACCCCCACGGCTGGGAGGGCGAGCATGTTTAGCGCGACGCGGGCGCTCCTATAGTCGAAACTTGATTCGGTTTGAAGCGAAATTCATTTATTCATATATATAAAGACACACACATACTGTAGAAAAATTATGTTGAATGTTCGTGGATCAGGCAGCACTGTTGGTGTAGGGGTGGGTCTTGGATTGTTCATTGAAATAGTATTTTTAATATCTTCTGAATATATGTACAAAGACACATACATACTGGAGAAAAATTATGTTGCATGTTCGTAGATCAGGCAGGTGGCAGCACTGTTGGTGTAGGGGGTATTAGATTGTTCATTGAAATAGTATTTTTAATATCTCTTGAATAAGTCGTCATAATTTTACAATATCAAACAGTTTCGTTTTATAACAATATATATGTAATTACTGAGTCACAAGTTCTGGGTATGTCTGTAAATATCATATAAATATCTTATATATATATATATATATAATTTATATAGCTTTAAGTAGCTGTCCATACTCTCGAAACAGACTGTTACGTACATTTGACCATATTGATCACACTTACAAGGGACTTGTTACGAATAAAAGGATTAAAATATGACAAGTTGATATGCAGTTAATATCAATCTCGAGGGTGTACGTGAGCATGATTTTTAGTGTTATACACACTACACATGTAGCATTTGAACGCAGTATTAATTCGCTGTTACTAACAAAACAAAATATTCCTTTTTAAACCATTTATTATGTTAGGCGCATTAATAAAAAACAAATATATGGTATGTAGAACTGACTGTTTAGTAAGTTTCATAGCTAGTGTAACGGAATAGATCGCCTTTATTTATACTTGAGTAAAGAGCGTGGGTTTATTGATTAGAATAATATACAAGTCTTTGTAATAAGCTTAATGGTGTTTTCTGTCCGATGTCAAGAGAACATAATGTTTAGTATACGCTTTGTTATGAACTGCATCAGTGTCAATGAATCTGGTGGAGGGATTTATGCATATAGTAAAACATGGTGAAGTTCGTACATTAGCTTTATTCAGTTATTCAAAAATTACCCAATCTAAATGAAACCATCTTAATATACCACATTGGCTCTCGTTTCTTCTGACGATATAAACAGATTTTGATGTAGTCTAACATTATTAGTGAATCAACCTTTAATTTTAGAGTAGGCCTGGCATGGCCAAGCGTGTTAAGGCATGCGACTCCTAATCCGAGGGTCGCGGGTTCGCATCCCCGTTGCGCCGAACATGCTCGCCCTTTCAGCCGTGGGGGCGTTATAATGTTACGGTCAATCCCACTATTCGTTGGTAAAAGAGTAGCCCAAGAGTTGGCGGTGGGTGGTGATGACTAGCTGCCTTCCCTCTAGTCTTACACTGCTAAATTAGGAACGGTTAGCACAAATAGCCCTCGAGTAGCTTTGTGCGAAATTCAAAAACAACAATTAATTTTAGAATGTGTCCTGGCACCCCTGGTGGCCTAAAGAAAATTTAGTAATTCAGTCGAGTAATTTACAACATAAACTGTAACTGTAACACTGGCAGTTGATCCGTAGGTGAAATCGTGTCCTAGAACCTTTTTCAATAATTCATCATTTGTGTCACGAACATTATAATGTAGAGGTGCCAAGAACTGCAGTTTTACACAACCATTCATAATTTCGACAAACATTAGGGATCACATGAGGTCTTGTGCATCCTTCACTAAATTACCACAGTTGTCTGGAATGGTGATGTAGTTCTTTGATTGATTGGTTGGAAGTTTTCCAACATTAACTTAAGAAGTTAATTAATTAAAAATAAATAAGTTAATTATTTAAAACGGAGAAAATAAAACAAACCACAAATTAACGTGCACACTACGCGATACCTGTGCAGGGGATGGGTATTTTTGTATGTAGGGGGGACAAGGTGAGAATTTTACCTCTTCATATTACTTCTGGGGACCCAAGAAGTCATCGGTAAACTGACAACTGTCCCCTGCAGCTATTATCATGTTAATATAATTGACTAAAATAGGGGAAAAAGCATATTTCTTGTATTTCATGGAATAATTAATTATCTAAAGCTGTTTAAGTAGGAGAAAATAGCACAGGTTTAATGAAATTTTATTTATTGTAATAAAATAATGTTGAACCATGCAAAATTCTGTAACATAAGTACACTAAAATTGTACGTTATTAGCTATTCCTCTTAAAATAAAATTAATACTTATTGAAGGGTAGTGAATAAAGTAGAGAGTATATGGCATTTAAACTATAATGATTCTTTATTTACATTACATAAACTAGTAGCATGACGTTGCAAAACGTGATACGTTTCAGTTATAGGTGGCCACAAAGATATTTAATTAAATTTTAGTCACGTTTGTTGGAATTCTTATTTTTATTAAACAGGTACTTTGCATTGATATTGATGAGCATGAATTGTTTCTGTATTAAATGTAATATATTTGTTAACACACGAATTAGTTTTTATTTATGTTCATATGAAAATGTTTTTGTGGACATTTTTAATCATAAATTTAAAACATCAATACACACACACACACACGTTTGTTTGCAATTCAAGCACAATTACTTTATCACATTTAACTGTCAATAGATGGCGCTAGCATTTTTAAAAATAGAATAAGGCAGCATTATGAAATTTCATTCGAACAGAAAGTATGAAATCTAAATTTATCTGAAACTTAGGACACCCAAATACTTATTTAAAATATACATTAGTAGGTTTATATTTACATACAGAGATATTAAAAGGTACATAAATGCACAAAATATTGTAAAATTTATTATCATAAGTTAAAAAATAAAATGTTATATGAAATTTAGGCATACAAAAACCTCCTCCTTTTAAATGTGAAAACTATGATTAAAAAATGCTCGTAAGAAAACGGCTGCTTTTGAACTGTGATAATGGTGTCTCTGTTTTTATCTGACATGTTCTACTAGGTGTGTTGATTTGACTGATTGTTTGGATTTAAGCACAAAGATACACAATAGACTATTTGTATTCTGCCCGCCACAGGTATCAAAACCCGGTCTGTGGTGCGGTGCTTTTACTACATTTTCACTATTTCTGTGAAACATTTCAACAAGTACGACTAGTATATATGTTGGGTTGTATGTTATAAAGGTAACAGTCAATCTCTTAGCATGAATGCCAGGTAGAATGTTAGTGTGTGGATGACTTACTTCCTGTTAGTTGTTTAAATTTAAGGACCGTGGCAGAAAACCTTCATACCTTTGTTATAAATACGAAATAGGTCATAGTGATAAAAACTTTGTTTACACTCTCTTGTTACAAAGATAAATACTTCCAAGTCTATTTGTCGCGTTATATTAAATATTTCTCGAAACATGTGCACCGTATCAAATATTAATAAATCCGCTTTCTCCGTGTCTGTGTAATATTATATATAAATCTGTTTTTACGTAGTTTTATATTAAACCTTGTGGAACTTCATCATATATATATATATAAAATGAATACTGTTAGTCAAACAGAAACTTCAAACCTGTGATGAAAGATATTTTAATGAATAAAAGCCCAAACAAACTTCAATTGAAAATTCTGCATAAATTAAAAGGGATCTCCAGGGCACGTCTTATATTCTACGTTATAGCCTGTGCCCTGGAAATCCCTTTTAATTTGTCTCCCAGTAGCACGGCGGTATGTCTGCGGACTTAGAACGCTAGAAACCTGGTTTCGATACCCGTGGTGAACAGAACACGGATAGAGCATTGTGTAGCTTTGTGCTTAACTTCAAAGAAACAAACAAACCATTTTAATTTATAGAGCGTCTTTAATATAATTTTGTTGTTGTTTTTTTGTTTGGGCTTGCTTTGTTCATTTAAGTATGTGTGTGCGTGAGTAGACACTCAAGCGTGTTATTATGTAGCAAAAGTGAGCAAAATATATACAAACAGTGTCTTTCAATCAGAACTTTCGTACACGATCAACCGTGGACGCAGTATACAGCTAGCTTTATAATATGGTGTGAGTTTTTCTTTAATGTCAGCTGTAAATAACACAAATTTACAGATTTCGTAGGCAAGTTGTGTCTGAAGTGTACGGGTTAAATAAGTATACCTGCACGCTCAGCGCCCTTTTACAACGTCTAGACAATGTTCTTCATGCCTATAGCAGAAAGCATTACCCGCTGTCTTATTGTACACACGCTATGATTGTATATATACATTAACCTAGTCCATTTGTCTCGTCTGGCGAATATAAAGTGTCTTTCAGGAGCGTTGTGCAGGTATATACATATGTATTAGGTTGTATCGTTGATTTTCTAACTTCTAACGGAAGTGCTTTGACAGATGCTTTCTGATTTTGATGCCTAAACACCACCATTTGTGCATCAAGGTGGACAGAGTCTGTCATCGAAAATTATCGCGTCCTCGGAGTCTGTTATCGGAAATTATCGCGTCCTCCTCCCCGCATTCTCAGAGCTTTCTCAGAACCGAGCAGGAAAGAGTATATTGAAATTCAGACGACGCGAACTAGGCTGTTCACGAAGCTGTTAGCTTTAGCTTTAATGGATATTCAAACGATAATAAAGACATTTAATATCACGTATTTTAATATATAGGCTCCTTCTCTCGTCGTTATTTTAGCGCGGAGCTATACAGTGGACTCTGTGTACTATTTTCGCCGCGGGGAATCGAACCTCTGATTTTAGTGTTGAAAGTACGTAATCTTGCTGCTGACTCACTAGCGTATCGTGCACGTGTTTTAAAATGATGTATCGTATCGGTGTTGTTACATCTTGGTTTATAACATATACATGTTTGTGTATGTATATGGTGGTCTAACGTGTTGAGAACACCAGTTTAAAATTTAGTGCTTTGACTTCTGTATGTTAACAAAAAAAAAAAACTCAGGTTTTGTTGTTTTAAACTAGTAATGGGATGATGTAATTGTCATCTGGCTGATACCACCCCGATTATAATTTCGAATTAAATTATTTGTAATACAAAGAGATGTTAGAAGACTTAATATTTTTTCTTAAACGCGAAAAAAATATTCTTCGAGCTGAAGTGTGTAGGTAAGCGACAAACGCAATTTAAGTGTAAAATCATAAACACGTTTAAACGTTCTTTCAAAATTAGCTGTTGCTCGTGATTTCGTTCCAAAGAAGACAACTTTCTTCTTTTTTGCTCGTGTTTACGAATCTATCGTATAATAAACTGTCACGAATTCTCACTGTCAAATTAAACAAACGTCGTCTTACAAAAGGCATTAGTGGAGTAAATTTTTACGTTTTACTAAATGAGAAATGTTCATTCCCTTTCGCGAGGATTGTAATGACTGGGTTACATTACAAATTCTTAGGTTACTGACAGAGCTTTTTGTAGTGACTTTTATGATTAGTTAACGTTCACGTGGAGATGTTCTTAGTTACGGCCTATAAGAACCACTTCGTATCAGTAATGAAAAAAATGAAACAAGTTTTGAAACTAAAGACAAAAATTAACAAGTTTTAACTCTTGGAAACTTCATACTAGTTACGTGGAAGGTGCACCACAAGAAGTGGTCTTTGTATATATTGATATTTGTTTGAAACATGATTAAATAGTTATTGTTTGTAGCATGTCTACCCTTTGTTACTTCTAATGCATATACAGATTTTGTTTTTAAATCATCTGTTTTATTATAATTATTAGTTAAGATTTTATTTTGAATTACAAAACATGCAATGCGTGTGAATTACAGCTGGTTTGATGTATTTGATGTTCAAATTTAAGTTTCTATATCGTCTAGATAATTTTTTTTAATTTTACAGAATTTTTAGATTTTAGATTTACTTATGTTAATAAATGAATACACAGTATTGTTTAAAAACACTTCTTTGATAATGCATGTCTGTGCCATCATCGGAGCAATAATGTATTGGTTCAACATGTTGTTGAACAAGCCAATCTCATGATGTCTCTGCAAAGCATTGGACCAATAGGTTGTGGGCCTGTAAATAGGTAGCCAATAGGATAGATAACGTGCTGACTCAATGCATTGACGTAATAAGCAATAAGACTGCCGTAATTCGTGTCAGACGTCATGTTTTTACGTGTATATATAAAGCATAATATGCTTAAAAATGTAACACGTATTAATAATTATGGCAGTGTTGCTGACCAATTCGACAACTCATTCAATCAGTGCATTATGGTCAAGTAGACAGTAGGTAGCAGGGCCATAACCAGTAATCCAACGTTTAGTCCAACCTTGAAATCAATATGTTATAGCGCTGTTGAAATAACAGCTCTACATCCTGTTAGTCTAGTGCGCTATGGAACTGTAACCAGTTACGCTGAGCCTTATGGTTGTTTCAACAGCGTAGACGAAATCCTCGCACGATAAAGTTTATGTGCAAGGCTTGTGAAATGAACTATCAATGATGAACCCAAGGATCGAACCCTCAATTTTAGCGATACAAGTCATCGAACTTGTATCTGAGCCACTAAGAGGCACTGCAGTAAAAGTTTTAATCTTCGATCGCCAAGTTGCTTGTTTACTTCTATCATCGTTTCAGAATATTTTTTGTAAAAAACATTGGAAGCTGAAATTTATTATCTGGTAGAAGATGTATACACAAACGCTTGTGCCCGACATGGCCAAGTGGTTAAGGCACTCGACTCGTAGTCTGAGGGTCGTGGGTTCGAATCCCCGTCACACCATACATGCTCGCCCTTTCAGCCTTGAAAGCGCTATAAAGTTACGGTCAATCCCACTCTTCGTTGGTAAAAGAGTAGCCCAAGAATTGGTGGTGGGTGGTAGTGACTAACTTCCTTCCCTGTAGACTTGTATTGTACTGGTAAATTAGAAAGTGTTAGCGAAGATAGCCCTTGTGTAATTTTTGCGCGAAATTCAAAACAAACCAAACGCGTGCACGTGCGCGCGAGCACGCACACACAAACAATAGTGAAGTTATGTAATACATTCTACCAGTAAGAACATTTAATATTCAATCTTAGTTTGTATGTTAAATAACTTAAGTGAAGAAAAAGGAAAAAGCAATAATAATGTAGTGATCTAATATATTTTAATAACTCATAAGAGAAAAGTTTAAATTTATTATCCTTCTTTCTTTTACATATTTTAACAATTTTTGTATAGTTACTATAAAAGATCGTTAACCCTGGCCTATTTAATGTTCGGTAAACTTAAATTTCATAACAACACTTATTTGGAGAATAGATGAATGAAAATTTAAATTTGAATCAAGAAGGTAACCTCAGGCTAGCATGTTGTGTTTCTAAACTATTACTAGAAGTTTATTTTGTTTAATCTTTAAAGGAAAAATATTTTTTTTTTGCTCTGTGGACTTTAGCCAACCACCAGTAACCTTTCAAGTTATTTTAATACGTCATAGTTAAACCTGTGTTTAACCCTAACAATGGGTCGCTTTGACCGACCCCGTTAGCTTTTAAAACAATTTCTAACCATGAATCAAACGCGCGAAAACAAAATTGCCGTCACTAATCATAGTTAGTGTTCTCTGTGTATCTTATGTAGAAATTGGGTGACATATTCCCATAGTTTGCTTTTAACCGTTATTTACAGCGAGACCGTAACAGACAAAACAAAATACAACTTAAAATTACCTAGAACAATACGAAATGTAGAGCTCCGAACTGTACAAGTAAGAAGGCGGTAAGTTGATTGTTAAAAATCGAAAACATGGCCTGCTGTTGATCTTAGCACAGTTGTTTGATAAGCAGCAAATAGCAGTGTATGGTTTGGGAAGATGTGAGTTTAATCCGTTTCCGTGAAACGCTCATTTTTTATGTACACTAGAAAACACACATAAAAATTACTAATATTACTGGGAGAATTCACTGGGAGCTTTTCTACACCGTTATGTAACTCCTCTTTTATGTGTGGGGGAGGGGTTTAGAGAGATTCTCAATGATTTTATTCCGACAGCTGGTTTGTATGTTATTGATTGCCAGAAATAAAATAACGGTCCCTTAGCCAATGGCCCTCTAACCTACTTGTAAAAACTCCGCGTCTGGAATCGATCACACGAACGCGGCTTTCCGTGAACTAACTAAACGTAGACAGTTCGACCAGAGAAAGATAAAAACGAAACAATGACGCGTTAAATCACTGTCTATTTCCTTGCTTAAGACTTTCTGGAGCGATTATACATTCTATATGTACATCGGTTAAATCGTACGTGTAGTGATTTCATGCGTACAACTTGTCTGTAATATTATTCTGTATACACTTGGTATAATCATCGTTTATGGTTTCGTGAATATTGAAAGTTGTTTCACATAGTTCGTTTTTGTCGGATATTTTGTTAGTAATTAAATTTATTTAATAGATTTGATATCTGTGTATTCATTTCAGGCAGTTTTTTTTACACCTTTTTTTAATGGAAACCGCGCAAACAAATATCGGGCTGTCTTCATTTGCTATCATTAATTTACAGTCTGTAGACTAGAGGGAAGACGGTTAACACCACCCACCACCAACTTTTTGGACTACTCTTTCACCAACGATCAGTGGGATTGACCATAACTTATAACGCTCCTTTGCTGAAAAGACGAGCATTTTTGGTGACGGGATTCGAACCCTCGTCCCGTGTTGAGTTCCTTAACCACCAGGTGGACGTGCTCTGTACTGATTGGATAATATTTAGATGGGGTTGGTAATAGTGTAAGCTCCCAAATTAAAAGGTTAAATTCGATAATTTTTCTTGGAGTGTGCGTTGAGGTGGAGTTGTCTTTGCGGTATAAACAAGTTTGTACTGGAATTTTTTGGCGAGTACAAATGAAAGATTCATAACATCACACAATGTATTTAACGAATGTGTGTAGTTTACTTAAGGACCAATACGACTTATACGTAAAATTATAAATAAGTTACATATGTGGGACTTAGAAAGTGTACAGAAAGTTCAAATCCAGTCCTTAAAAGTCCTTCCCACACGTCTCAGGTCCCGTCGATAAGCCGGCCCGGCATGGCTAGGTGTTTAAGGCACTCGACTCGTAATCCGAGGGTCTTTCAGCCGTGGGGGCGTTATAATGTTACGATCAATCCCACTATTCGTTGGTAAAAGAGTAGCCCAAGGGTTGGCGGTGGGTGGTGATGACTAGCTGTCTTCCCGCTAGTCTTACATTGCTATATTAGGGACGGCTAATGCAGATAGCTCTAGTGTAGCTTTGCGCGAAATTCAAAACAAATCAAACCACGTCGATAAAAATTAGGTTTAAGATCACCTCATACGCACAGACTTCACTCTTTCGTTTTTGTTTTGTGTATGTGTGAAATTCAAATATTTTGTTTTGCACAAATCCCAGAGAAGTGTTCGCAAAATTAGATCAGTCGCCAATATAGAGCTTTTGAATAAATATGTCACGAAGGGAAAACAAAAGTCAGATAAATAGATTTGCAAACGTAACTTGTATACTTGGCATGTCAGACTGAAAATGTGTTAGGTTCCATAAACGTTTCACAAGGAAGTCGCTATTACGTAAAAAAGTGTGTTATTTTGGTTACTTGTTTTATAAATAAATCTGTATTTACTTCATATGTAGCAAGGCATCTTTCGTGTTTATTGTTTCTGAATTATTAAAAAACGCGATATCGTAGACTTGGTCACAATGCCCGAAGTTGTTCGCTGCCTCGAGTGTACGTGTAGCATTCGATTTATGTAGCTTCACTCGCGCGTATTGTTACGTTAGTTTGATTGGTGTGCATTATGGGCAAGTAAATATTTTTTGTTCTTGTTTGTATAATTGATGAACTATTTACCCGATAGCTGGTTCTTTCCAGCGGTTGTACGTGGTCACGCCCTACACATATAGCTGTGGTTTTTTTTTTTGTGTTTGAAACGTTCACGGAGAGAAGACACGATAGGTACGCTGTTCATTGCCTAGACGGTCGAATAAAAACAAACGTGACCCGCAAAAGCAGACTGGAAAGGGGTAGCATCCGTCACATGCACGTAGAGTACACCTCGTGCGATCTTTGATTTGCGTGCGTTTGAGACGGCTTTTCTTGTAGTGTTTTTTGTATAATGCGTAATAAATTTCGCGCCGTTCATATGGGTGTTTGTGTACATCCTGGGGGAAAGCACATGTTTATTCCTACAAGAATTAACGCGTTTTAAAATATACTGTATATTTCAGTTAATGGCCTGGCGAGGTAAAGTTTAGTAATTTATGTCTTGACAGTTTTCAAAATTAGGAAATAGGAAGGAGGAGAAGAGAGTGTATTTTTTTGTATTAAATTAAAACTAGATACACTTTTGAGCCCAGACTTGCTTTTACATCCGATATGATTGAACAAGGGTGCTCCACCCCAATCTCCCGCTGGTTCAATAGTAAACTTTGAAGCTTCTAACACCAGCGTTCAGAGGTTTATGGCTGGGGGAAGGGCATACACCGAATCGTCCAATGTGGAGGTTTACGCTAAAACAAATAAACAAAAATCGGACAATAACTTACGTAAGAATTTGGGATATGATCCCTGTGAGAGGACTTGGCCATCATCAACCATTGTGCAGCTTCGCGTTAAAATCAAAAGAATAATAGGACAAGATTTTACATAGGATTTTGGGTTTGATCCTTGCGAGTGAACTGTTCCGAGTAAAAAAACCCTTTACGAACCGTGTTAAAAAATAGAAAAGAGGAAACCGGTGATTCGTGTTTTCTAAGTTAACTGATATTGCTAATATAGCGTTCAATATATACATATGTAATATAGAATATTTTTTCACCGTACAGTTCCGTCAACAATATTTTTTTTAAGAACGTGTACTTGAGAGTAAGAATGAAATACCACGTGTTCTTGTTGTCGTTGTTTGTGTTGTTTAGCATTCTTTAAAGCTTTGACTGCGAATGTAGTTGTATTAAGAGTTCTTAAAGAAATAATAAATATTATGAATTTGGTTATTGTGGTTTTGACCCCATTTAGTGGTTAACTTTATTACTTTTATTAGCAGAGTGTAGCCAGAATTTCACTGAGTCTCCGGGTCACATCAGAGCCGTTGCCAGCCGCTATAATCGTCTTGGTCACACTCGCTGCCAATACCTGTTCCACGCGCCTGCCCACAACTCCATCATGCTCAACTTTACGCACCTGTACGATGAAGGAGCGCGTGCCATGTGTCTGCCTGAGGTGCGAATCATCGAGATTTGGCCCCACCAGAGAGAAAGCCAGATGGGCGTGTTGTGTCCTGCCCATCACAATTTCCAAGCTCCACAAGTCTTTCGCTCCAGGGCGTCCTTTCTCAGAGTGACGTACGAATGGCCAGCTGACATGGAAAGTGGTTTTAGCTTGTATTTCAAATTCCAGAAGACAGCAAAAGGTAAATCAGGTAGGAATAATCCATTCAGTTCTATCGTTCAGGCAGAACGAAAAAAAAAAAGTAAACGCTTTCGTCTTGTCGCATGAGTCTGTGACGTGATTTGTCACGTACCGAGTGACGTAATCACTATACATCTTGTTTTCCTTATGACGCTTCAACATGCCATATGACGTAGCATGTGTCATTTTGTACCTGTTGTAGAATGTTTAGTTTTCAGTTTTATGATACGATTGTTAGGCAGTTCACAACTGACAATTTTCAGTGGTCGTACATTGCATTTATTAACTTAGTAAGTTTGATATTTAATATATTACTCATGTACCACAGAATTCTCTCGGTTACTATTTTTGATCGCCCATATTTTTGTTGCATAAAATATATTAGTAACAGGAATACTTAATATAGGTAAATGTTTTCAGATCAAAGTATGTCAACAACATGAATATTTAATATCGATAAATGTTTTTAGAACACTCTCCCCTTAAGTTTTATGACTTATCAATTTCATTAAGCCATTTCAGTGTGTATTTTTTACATTCTTTTATGAAAATTGGCAAATTTACAATCAAGGATTTATCCTATATATGGAATCCATACGCTGCCGAATTTTATATCATCAGCGAGTTTTGGTAGCGATTTCTTCGACCTCTGCCCTTTGTAGCCATTTACTACGCAGTTAAAATGTGACGTAATTTCCTGAAAGGTTTACGAAACCGTGATGTTTAAAAATATATATATTTTAGAATTGTTCGTTTAGTTTCTTTCGTTTCCCAGTAATGTAATACCTTTTCACACTAGAGTAATGTCTTATGAGCTTATATAAAATACGTCTGTTAATCAGTTCTTGTTTCATAAGACGTACATAATGTCTTAGAATTTCTGTAAAGAAATCATGATATATACATGTAGAAGTAAAATCATATCTGAAGTTATTTGTATGAATTACTGTTCTTTTCACCACTAGACTTTGTCACTCAGTTTAATCTTTTGATATATATATACTCAGCTGAAAACCCTCAAAGAAAGTACACGTCAGAAGCGTAATTGAGTTTCCATTAAATCGATAAATCGGAAAAAATGTTTTGCGTAAAAGAGTTCTAGAACGTTCGTAATGAGTATAGTTTTGTATATTTTAACTTAAGCAGAAAGTTCACTACAAAAGTTCCTTTTGTGCACGAGGTTCTAGTTCGTGGTATTTTTAATGCACTTGTGGATTTAAATCGCTAAATATCGGTCTTGGACACACGTGGTGGTAGAACGTGGATAAGTTATTGTTTCACAACAAATAAGCATTCCTAATAGATCCACATAACTCACAAAAGTAAGATGGACTCCAGCTGCGGATTTTTACTTGGCCTTAACAGAAATTAGAAAGAAAAAAAAGTTCTTGCAACAACAGGTTAAAGAACTCGATGTAATATTTCTCTCATTATGAAAACTGTCGAAGGAAACTGAAAGAACAGGTTAAACCAGGTGATGCAATTATTTTATCACGACATCTTGAAACGAAACTGAAAAGAAGCTTCTATTTTAGGATAAATTAGGAGCAATATCAATGTACTTTATATATTAGGCTTAATATATTGTCTTCAAGTAGAATAGCCTTAAGTTTACAACGTTAAAATCTGGGTTTCGATACCCGTGGTGGGCAGAGCAGATATAACCGATTGTGCAGCTTTGTGCTTAATTCCAAAAATAAGTAAACAAAACTTCATATGTTTTAAAAGTTAGATAATACAAACAAACTAGAACACACCACAATTTACTTACCGAAGTCCAGTTGACCAACAGCTGAAATGAGAAGTTGTGAACAGAGACATTTTTCTTGAAACTTCCAAACACGCTTGCACAATCCCAATGTTTGTTGGCAAAAGCTGACTATCTACGCAAGCCGTCGTGTATGTAGTTTTGCGCGAAATTAAAGACAAACAAAACCAAACCTTGAAGTCTCAGATTATCTAAGATACGAAATTCCCCGAATTAGTTTTTGCACGTGCATATTTTTAGGTAAAATTCCAACAAGAATGGTAAATATTTGTTTTTAAAAGAGAGAGAGAAAGAAGTTTCCATTGTTATTTTCTCTTTGTGGGGTTTTTCGAGAATCGTAACTGAAATTATGCGTCTGTCTTAAACTCACAAGGTGATATAAACATTTTCAATTTTTTATACCCATTCCTAACGTTTACAAACAAAACAAACGTTTAACGTTTTAGTAAAAAAGGAAGAAGTTAAACTGGAAAATTGGGCTGCCCTATCTGGACTTTTAGTACTTTCACGTTTATACGTCATTGGGTAGAGCGTTATCTAGTGGTATTTCGTGAATTTATTGGCGAGTGCTTTATAAAAGTTACAGTCAATTCGCTTTTTTGGATTAAAAAGCAGAACATTGGCGGCAGGTGTTGTTGCTTGACTATTCTCTCTTAGGTCAGTAGAGGCATCCTTAAAGTTAAAATTACCTAAAACACCAGTTCCATCCACATTAATGATGTAACAGTGTTTAATGGGTTGGCGTTATTTGATCTCGCTGCTAAATAACAAAATCAGTATATCATTTGTTGTTTTTCACAATTTGAAAATATATATAAATACGTATGTTGTTCATTGTGTACCCAATGTAACTACTTCGCAGGGCGTGGGTGAGTCGTCATCACAAGTATTATGGAGGTTTATTTGGTCGATGCAGAGGGTACACACACATTTTCAGTTTTGAATCTTGGGGTTGACGGGTGGACCTGTATGTAAACTTGCGGTTTCACATTTTGTATTTCGTAGTTTTTGTGGGCGTTTTTTACAATTATATATGTATGAAATATACACGAAAAACTTTACATGTTTTATGATTAAGCTTTATTAAAGATAAAGTTACATAATTTCCTAAAGTAACGTTTTAATCTAATTCGTTTATAAATATACAGCAATTGTTCATTTACAAAACTTAATTATATTATTTTATAAAAGCTACAGTTTTCAAATACTAAACTCGAAATTCCCAATTGGAAAGGATTGCAATATTATAAACTTAGGCCGTATTAATATAGTCCCTTCTGCTCTGTCGGGTGTCGATACTCGTGGTGGGCACAACACAAATAGCCCATTCTGTAGCTTTGCGCTTAACAACAACCAAATATCACTAATATTTCCATTACGAAAAAAAAAAAACAGCGTGCTTTTAAAAATCAAACTAGGGAAAAAAATATTTACAGTGTAAGCTCAGATTTGAGAGTTTCTTGCTATCAATCCGTTGTAGCTTGGCATGACCTCGTGGTTGACTTGCAGTTTGGGGGTCGGGGTTCGAATCCCCGTACCATCAAACATGCTCGCCACTTTTAGCTATGGGGCGTTATAATGTGACGGTAAACCCCACTATTCGTTGGTAAAAGAGTAAGTAATTCAAGAGTTGGCGGTAGGTGGTGATACTAGCTGCCTTCCCTCTAGTCTTTCACTTGTAAATTATGAACGCTTAGTGCAGATAGCTCTCAAAACAAATTGTCATCTGTGGGGAGACGAGCCTGAAGGAGAAATCTACTATTTATGATGGACTCTTTATGTTATCCATTGACCGACTGCTTCCAAGTGGGCTGTAACACTAGAAAACGGATTTTGATATTCGTGGTGGGCACAGCACAGAACCTATTGTGTGTGGCGTAGTGCGTGATTAGAAACAAACAAAACCTCATGGCTGATTTCCCGTGAACACTGACTTGGTGACGTCAGCCCGTTTCAACTTGCTTCTAAATTTGCATTTGACCTAATATCAGTTCATCATAGAAATATTTATATGTATATAAATCGAATTCTTTCTTTCTTATATATACTGTAACTGAAGTTGTTGGTTTTGCTCTCCACAAATTAGCACGTTTCATATCAGTTGCTTTATGCATTTAACGTTGTGTGTGTTTTTAAGCTGTTAACCTTCAGGATACTGGACCGCTTTTACTACATGCCTTTAAACA
This sequence comes from Tachypleus tridentatus, assembly GCF_004210375.1. Classification (NCBI taxonomy): domain Eukaryota; kingdom Metazoa; phylum Arthropoda; class Merostomata; order Xiphosura; family Limulidae; genus Tachypleus; species Tachypleus tridentatus. The sequence goes on from NC_134837.1 coordinate 213,298,569, forward strand.
TTCTTATATACACATATATATGCTGTTACGTATTATAGTTTATCCCGGACGAGTCTCCGATTTGTTATATTGCGTATTACGATTTCAGTTTGAAGTTTAATTTAGAAGTTAATTATCAGCATGATTAATATACACAGTTTTGTTTCTTAACATATATGACTTGTAATCTGAGGGTCGCGGGTTCGAATCCCGGTCGCACCAAACATGCTCTTCCTTTCAGCCGTGGGGGCGTTATAATGTGACGGTCAATCCCACTATTCATTGGTAAAAGAGTAGCCCAAGAGTTGGCGGTGGGTGGTGATGACTAGCTGCCTTCCCTCTAGTCTCACACTGCTAAATTAGGGACGGCTCGCGCAGATAGCCCTTGAGTAGCTTTGCGCGAAATTCAGCAAACAAACAAACTTGATATAATTGTATAAGAATACATAAACAATAGTACAAGTTATGATAACTGTTATAACAAATACTGATTTATACGCAAATGTTTTAAAAACTTACAAACAATGTTGAGTCTTCTATCTGGTCTGGAACTGAATGTTTTATCGACGGTTTTCGATTCGAGAATGTATTTCGAATTGATATAGGTACAACTCACTTAACGGGTCACTAGCTAGCTCTGTTCTTGGCTGGTATCACGCAGTTTACAAGCCGAATTTTCTTTGACAAATATATTAAATGTCCTTGTAGAACTGCTAACATCCTAAGTTAATTGACTGAAGTTTCTGGTATTCGAAGAGTATGAACGTTCGTGGTCAAACATCTGTAGTTTTCCGTTCAGTAAACGTTTGTCACAGTTGTAGCTTCTGAGGTTTATCAGTCAGCAAAGCAAATTTATTAATAGTTCATACAATAAATTAACTGTGCGTACACTGACTGATGTGTTATTTGAGATGCTGAAACTAGGCTGAATTAACATTCAAACAATTATTACGTTTACAGTGGAGTGCGTGACATGTTGTTACACACTTTTCATCTCTGATTCGGTTTGTCTGTTTCAATTTCGCACAAAGTTACACGAGGGCTATCTGCAATAGCCGTCCCTAATTTAGCAGTGTAAGACTAGAGGGAAGGCAGCTAGTCATCATCACCCACCGCCAACTCTTGGGCTATTTTTTGCCAACTAATAGTGGGATTGACCGTCGCATATATAACGCCCCCACGGCTGAAAGGGCGAGCATGTTTGGTGTGACGGGGATTCGAACCCGCGTCCTTTGGATTACGAGTGGACTGCCTTAACTACCCGGCCATGCCGGGTTGAATCGGTGGGAAACATTGTGATTTCAACCAAGACATATTTATACGTGCAAACCCAATTAGATTCTTATGTTGTTGTTAGTCTGGAATTTTTATATTGAAAGTTCTGTAAGTTGAAAGATAATTTTGTATTGTCGACATTGTAATATATAAAGTTTAAATGTTGACAAGTTATATCCCTGTTGATAGATAAAATATATCCAGGTAATAACCTTATAAAGATCCAGCTGAAGTATACTTATTAATTGGAAAGCATTTGTCAGTCTACCTAATTTAACTTTGGTATAGAGGTCATTGGTGTAGCGGTGAAATAATATTTACTACCTGAGACTGTGTACTTGCATGTGACGAGGCCAGCACGCGCTCGACGCTGTTATACAGGTAAACCAACGGCCGGTAGCTTCGTCTAGACAGTGTTTAGCTGGCTTATGACTAGCTTTATTTAGATAGCTGTCTAGACGTGGCCGTCTGCGGATGTTCCAGTGTTTACCACACGTCAAACTGAACGCAATTCACCCGTAGTAACGCGTTAGCTGTGTATGAAATTCCCGTAGAACGCGCGCTCGCCGAATCACAAATCTGATATCGGTTGCTGGCTCGGAGGAATGCCGGAGGCTTGGCTACTGACAATGGTGTCGGACCCTTTACCGCACCTTTTGCAAGAAGACCTCACTTGGTTTGGGAGTTTGTGTCACATGACAGGTGAGTATAGAGGGCGCTTTGTAAGCTTTTTTCATTACTAACAAGCAGGGTTTATAAAGTGTTTGTGTTGTTTGTAATGTTATTTGGATTTTGAAATACCTTTGTATTTCACGAGTACTTCATTTTAAAATGTATAAGTAAAATAGTAATGGAGGGAAAAAAATCTCGCGTATGTTATAATTTAGGGTTCACAAACACATCATTACAAAGGCAGATTTGAATATCACATAATTTAAATATTTTAATATTATATGGTATCTCGAATAACAAATTATTGCGTATATCATAACCAAGAACTTTTTTATTTTTAATGATAACGTAAATATGTGAAAACCTACTTATTTAAGGAGCCGGGATTCGAAAGTTGTCTAATAACTTCCGTTAATTACCACGTAACTAGTGTTGTTTGAAAATTGGCCATTTTAGATTATATAAAACTTATCCACGTAATTAATATTCAAACATCAGGAGAAGTTATTAAGTCCGTAATTAAAGATATTTTTCTATGCCTATCACGAATTTGTTTTCATTACGATACAGTTTAAAATATTACAAATAAATAAATAAACTCGTATCGAAACCTTACACATAACTTCTTCAATGTTTATGATTTCATGTATAATGTGGTGTGATTTTCGTGCTCGACCCTCACGTTAATAAAGTGGTAATTCAGAATGGTGCCTGGTATAACCTGGTGGTTAGAGTGCTTCACTTGCATCTGAACTTTGAGGGTTCGAAACCCCCATCGCCATCATATTAATCTGTTCAAGAATCAGCGATGATCTAAGGTGCCCTAACGGACGTAATCGGCCACAGGATTAAAAAAATAAAAGCATGACCTTTATGATTCAAAAGGTATTCACACATGAAATTAATGTCGTGCGTTATAGAACAGGTAACAATAAGAGTAAATGAAGGCGCACGTTAAATAACCTGAATTCACATCATATATTTACAGATCCGGCATGGCCAGATGGTTAAGGCGCTTGACTCGTAATATGAGAATCGTGGGTTCAATCCCCGTCGCACCAAACATGTTCGTCCTTTCAGCCTGGGGACGTTATGATGTTACGGTCAATCCCACTAAGAGCAAAAGAGTAGCCCAAGAGTTGGCGGTGGGTGATGATGACTAACTGCCTTCCACTGCTGAATTAGGGAGGGCTAGTGGAGATGGCTTTGTTTAGAATTTCGCGCAAAGCTACACGATGGCTATCTGTGCTTGGCGCCCCTAATTTAGCAGTGGAAGACTAGAATCGTTCTATTTTTTATATGTTAAAGTAACATTAATACATATTTACGTCAAAGTCTGTGGTTTTTTGTGGTTTATTTTTGACAACAGGATCTCATGGTGCAGAAGTGTTCGTACAATTTTGTCATGTTGTCAGTGGACAGAACGATAGATATATCATGAGGTTGTAAGAGTTCTTTTAAAAGATATGGTTGCCCTCTAAATTTTACTTTTCCATTACTATACTAGGACTGTTTTAGAATCATGGCTTCTTTTGCGTCATATTACAAATTCGTTATTGTTTTTTAATACCTTGAAGGTAGAACTTTTTAATCCTTCAGTGTTATAAACTTACAAACTCCCCATATATATGTACAGTTATATGGCCTATGTACATTCTTAACTATAATTTTGATAGATATTATTTATGTTCAGTGTACACACTATCGTAACAAGTAATTCATATTTTAAAGATTAAATCTCATTGTTTTTTCAGCATGTGAGCTTACAACGTTAAAATCAGGGGTTCGATTCCCCTCGGTGGACTCGACAGATACCCCAATGTGGCTTTGCTATAAGAAAACAAACACAGCACGTGAGCAAAGTGATAATTTGAAAACTTTGGGTGTAACGGTAAGGTGAATAGTAGTACTACCCACTAGATGGCACTATTACAAATCTTATACAGATGTTATTTAAAAAAACCAACAACAAAACGGATTTTGCCAGATTTATGCAACACATACAGAGAATACGTGTGGATGATTCGTTGCCAGACGTTTAATATCATAGCAGAAATATAATAAAATAGGTCACAGATTAGGCGAGTTAAGTTACTTCGAACACTCGCATATTAATCGTGCTCAACGAGGTGCTGGCTGGGCCTTGATTTGTTACATGTACCTCCTCTGCCCTAAGTGTGTGAGACTTGATCACGTGACAGACATGGCAAAAAGTTTTATTCCTTCAGACCAGGTGAGCGCGTTATTTATTGTTCGCGATTCTTTCATGTACTTTTTCAGCGTGTAGGAAGTTCTATATTCTTTATTATTATTTCTTGCATGAGCGTATTAATGACTTTTAATTTATCGAAAATAGATGTCGCGGTGTAGGAAGTTTCAGTAGTTCTAACATAAACATTTTGAAAGCTTCGAATCATATTGAATGATGCCCTCTTCACGTGTTACGTGTATGGGACAATTCAAATGTTTTAAAAATATCCAGTATTATAAGTTGTGTGAAATCTATGAATGTATATTTTCTAAGTTTGAAGTTACAGGTATAAAAAAAAAATGTTTTAAGTAACATGTAAACCTTTTTTCTTTTTAGGAAACCCAATCTAATTAATAATGACTTCCTAATTATAGTGTAATAAACAACCACAGTGTTAAGTGATGCGACAAATAGACACGTACTACATTTAATGTGTTACTGGTAACTCATATTCAAATTAAGGTCAACGAACCTGGCTTAAATCTACCCTTCTCGCTTTTTTGTTACACTGTTTGTACGACTTCAAGGATAGCTGAGATGTTACTACATTCAGTAAGCAAACGCTGAAAATAAAAGGCGTCTTGTGTGACCTAGAAAGACATTTTTTTCGGTTCTAACATTTCCAGGTTTCATAGAGAATAAGGTAGGGATGTTAAGTGTGGCTTAGCGTAAACAATTAACACGTGCCATATATGATCTGGGTGAAAAGTTGGCTTGTGTTATCTTTAATCCTGGGTTCGTAGCTCTGGGAGTCTAAAACACAACTGTGTGCTAAAAGTATAAAAACAGAGATGAAACCTCATTGACCAGAACAACAAGAACAAATGTAAAAAAGGTGAAATATAAGAAATAAAAACTATTTATTAGTTGACGTTTCGGGTTACTGCCCTTCTTCCTACCACAGGCTGTAGCATAACGCGCCACCTATAATGTAGTAAATATAAATTTGACTGGCTTTAACCGGTCTTCCTTGTTTAATCTTAAATTAACTGTAATTATCTCAAACACAGGATGGAAATAACATTCAGGTTGGTCAGTCAGTTAGTTTTCTGGGGACCTACGTTCAATTTATATTACAAGCGTTAGGTTTTATGGGTGTGTGTGTGTGTGTGTAAAATTTGGATGTCAACAGGACATTATTCTCATACTGTGTTAAATACTTGAAACTCTATTATCCAGTGAGTCATATTCCGAAGTGGATAGAGCTAAGGTGGCGCTTTTATATTGAAAAACTAAAAGTGTTAGCTATAATCAACCCACTAGTGCCTTTTAGTTTTATTTCTCGTTTCAAGCAGCCCGGCATGGCCAGGTGATGTAGGCACTCGACTCGTAATCCAAGGGCCGCGGGTTCGAATCCCCGTCACACTAAATATACTAGCCCTTTTAGCCATATAAGCGTTATAATGTGATGGTCAGCCCTACTATTCCTTTGTAAATGAGTAGCCCAAGAGCTGGCGGTTGGTGGTGATGACTAGCTGCCTTTTCTCTCGTCTTACACTGCTAAATTAGGGACGGCTGATGCAGATAGCCCTCATGTAGCTTTGCGCGAAATTCAAACCAAACCTTTTCAGTTTCAACACCAATAATTAATCCGGGTATTACTGGTACTATTTTATATTATTGTCCTTTTTAGTACCTATAATTTGTTCGGGTGAGACTGGTGCCTTTGAGTTTTATTCCTAGTTTCAGTACCTATAATTAATCCGGGTGTTATTGGTGTTGTTTAGTTGTTTTTTTTACAGTTTCAGTTCACTCTGTATTTTAAGTTTAAAGTGGAATATTCAAATTACAAATCTGGAGATCCAGTTCTCCTTTGTTACCAACTCAACACCATATGTAATACTATTGTATGGTTCTGTTTATATCAGTAAGTCTATCGTGGATACATCTGCTACGTGAGTTTTCCACTATTGCAGATCACAGTGTCAGATGTTAACAGGAATCGATGAATGAATGCATATTCTTTCTTATCTTCTTGAACCCGAATCGGTCATTAACACTTTCAGTAGTGGAGCATTTGTTCAGTTTGTATGTTACTGGTTGAACTGCGAACGTTTGTAATTTATATAACGTGTACAATGGGAATTACATGTGTTGGTGTTATTTTTCGGACATCTGTTCCACCAACATGGCCCTTTTTGTTTTGTCGGAATAATTTTAGTGCATAGTCTGTCTTGGCCCTGATTTAAAAAAAAATACATTGATATCAAGAAGCAAAGACCAATAATAATAAAAAAAAATTACTTCATCAGATGCTCAACAGTGCCATCTCTTTCCCTAGTGGTACAGCGGTGTATCTGCAGGCTTACAACGCTAGAAACCGGGTTCTGATACCCGTGATGGGCAGAGCACAGATGGCCCACTGTTTAGTTTGGTGCATAATTTCAAAAGAAAAATAAGCGTAGTAGGTACAATAAAATTAGTATTATTATTGTTGTAATGGCATCAGATGTTTTCATGGATTTTAGAGCTTTCCCTGTGTATGTACATCTGCGATTTAGTTTCGTAACTTTGTTATAGTCGACTCTGGTGTATTTTCTAAGTAGGTCTTACCTGTTAAGAAAATTTAAAAACACAAAGATTAGAAAAGATATTTCTTGTGTATGGTTATTTTTATTTTTATACGGAATTTTTCGAAATAGTTCCTAGTTAAGTGGCTCTGGAGTTATCGTGCATGGACTGTGAATCCAAGGATCTGTGGTTCGCGGCTCGTTATCTCGAAACGCTCCCCACAGTTTGGAGTCGTAAACACTGTAAAAATGAAAATCATATGTATGTGTTCTTTCATATAAGGGTTGGCGGGACCAGCTTTCCTAATCTATAATCTATCAATTAAAAATAAGGACTATTATGTGTAGGCAAACGCTTTTTGTAACTTTTCACACAAATTTTGAAACAATTAATTGTGAAATAGAAGTATGGTAAAATACATAGAAATCACATGTTTTACTTGTATGGGTAGAATGATTTTTATTGTTTGTAACCTTCATACACTTTTGACTATAAAATAATTTGTAATTGTTATGTGTTTGTTACATAAAAATGTACATTTTTCGTATAATACTTCACGTAACAACTTGTTATATGGAATTCACATTTCCACTTCCTGTATGTATCTTCAATGATGACGAGAAACCCTTGTTGAGAGTAACCTTTTGTCATGAGGTTCACGATGACCGAAGAAGGCGAAACGTTGTTCGCTTCTTTATGAGTGTTTTCAGCCCAAACGAGCCGTTTTTGCATATAAAAGAGTAACCTTTGTTGATAGCGCATTAGAAATACTTAAAAGCCCCTCTCTTTTCGGTGGGTCAACAGCAAATCTGAGGGCTTAGAACGCTAAACATCGGGTTTCGATACCTTTGGCGAACAGAATACAAATATACCACTGTGTAGCTTTGCGCTTAACATTAAGCAACCCGGAAAATTTAAAAACGGATAAACACACACACATTTCGAAAGCTTTTGTACATCTTAAGAGTAAATTATTTGCAATTTTAAACAAGATTTTAGGACACTTGAGAAATATTTATTTTACCTTCTCATTGTGAGCTGGTACAAAATATGTGTCAGTGTGCATACTGTATGTGAACAAGCTAAAAATACATGACGGGTTCAAAGCTACTCAAACACTGAACATTTTTCTTTTTACTTTTGTAATGGCCACTAGAGGCCTTTAATTCTTCAAGTGACCACTAGAGGCTGATTATTCTAATACTGATTGTTATTTTTTCAGTTCGTCACTAGAAGCTACTAAAAACTGCGATTTTATTTCTCGAAATGACCATTCATAAACTAATATTTAATTCTTTATATGGAGACTATTCAAACACGGGTATTTATTTCTTCAAATACCCACTGGAATCTATTGAAACTGATCGTTATTTCCTGAAATGGTCCCTAGAGGTTAATCAAACAAATACCTTGTTGTTGTTTTTCTTCTGATGGGCTCTTGAAGCTTTTCAAACACTGATTGTTATTTCATCAAACAGCCACTAGATGGTACGGAAACCATGTTCCGTTTTCCTTCAAACCTATTATTTAATGCTATTTAAACGCTTATACTTTCAAATAGCCACTAGAAGCTACTAAAACTCGATCTTTATTTTTTCATATGTAGGCTGTTCAAACACAAACCTGTAATTTGTTTAATGGTAGCTTCTCAAATGCTGATGTTTATACCTTTTAATGGCTCTTAGAGGAATGAAAAACCTTAATCTTCATGTTTTTAAATGGCCAATGGTCTTCCTTCTATTTACTTTTGGACTTTGCCTACCTCTTTATACTCTTGTAATTCTTGCTGTGTTGAATGTGGCAGGCTTAACAATGAAGTTGTGCAAACGTCTACATGAAATTGCAAGTACCAATTATTTAAAGCTTTTTTTGTAGTTTAGCGCAATAGACTCTGTTCACCACGGGAATCAAAACCCGGTCTTTAGCGTTGTAAGCCCGCAGGCATAACTTTAAAGCTACGTAGCAGCCTTGAAACTTCATTATTTTAGGCATTTTAGGAAAGAAATCTTATCTCCTCCTGTTGTGGGTTTGTTTGTTTTGAATTTTGCGCGAAGTTACACGAGGGCCATCTGCACTAGCTGTCCCTAATTTAGCAGTGCAAGACTAGAAGGAGGGCAGCTAGTCATCACCACCCATCGTCAAGTCTTGGGTTACTCTTTTACCAACGAATAGTGTGATTGTCCAACCATTATGACGCTTCTCACGGATAAAAGGGCGAGTATGTTTTGTGTGACGGGGATTCGAATCCGTGACTCTCAGAGTGCGAGTCGAGCGAGCGCCCTAACCACCTAGCCATGATGGGTACTTCTCTTGCGGGAAGTATTGGTATTTTTATTGTGTTGGTGTTTAAATATGAAATGGGTGTTTACTCTACAGATAAGAATTGACGAGTATGAGGTGTACGTACGTTTGTGATGTCTTTTATTAGGTATTGTTATTTAAGCTGGAGGGAAACAGTCAAGTGAGTTTTTGTGTTTTGAGACCACAAAAAAAACAAATTGACTGTATTGAAAGAAAATCATAGTCGAAACGCGATGGATACCTATTACATATTTTAAGTTTTTTAATAGTATGCCAGTTGATTCTAGTTAAGTCGCAATAATTTATGATCATCTGAGAATTAAGCTGTAGAGAAGTGAACTCTTCTGAGTATTTCTCTGAGGAAATATTACGGTAATAGTATAACGCTTCAGGTGAACTAAAATGACAGTGGAATTCATCACGGTTTGAATAACACATTATTTGGTGTGAAATTGCCAAAAAATATTACATATTTTTTATCCTCGTTGTGGTATTGGAAAAGTAATGATTTTCAAAACTAAAACGTGATAAACATGTGTATCTGTGACCTTCTTTATGGTATCTGAGTCATAACTAGGTCGAATGTACGCAGAAAAACGAGTCTTAATCCTCGATATTTTGACACGAAGTGAAACAGTCTTATACAGGAAACTATATATACGTAGGTACGTGTTTGTATTTGTGCGTATTTATGTATTTACTTGTACTTTCCCGGTACACTGAGGTTTTTTAATTTCACAATTGGGATTCGAATCCTGTCACCGAACTTATCATTTCAGTCGTAGGGACGTTGTAATGTTGACGGTCAATCACATTATTCGTTGGTAAAAAAAGTTGGTGGTGGGTGTTGATGACTAGCTTCCTTCCCTCCATTTTACATTGCTAAATTAGGGACGGCTAACGCAGATAACCCTCATGTAGCTTTCGTCGAAATTTGTCTACTGAAAGAAATAAACCAGTCTGTAACATACCGACACGGCGAACAGTTCCATGCCCTATGAGCTTATAAGTCGCGTTATTTTTAAAACATTACATATACAGATATTGCTTAACATAACTCTATACCAGGGTATAATAATGATAAAAATGATAAAAAAAACTGAGCTGCATTCAAATCGGACCCCATTTCTCCCACCCCACCCCATACTTTTTTCCCGTTTATTAAACAGGTTTATAGACCGCCATCTGTTAATTAAAGAATGCGACTGGCAGTTTGAAGTTTATTGAAAGTATTGATAAAGACTCAGTTACTCACACAAATATACAAAAGCTATATGTACTAGCCGTTAACTCTTGGGTTACTCCTGTCTGATCAGATAGTAAGAATCGACTGTCATCTACGGCGTTTTGTTTCGTGTTAACAGGATGCGAACCATACATCCTACTAAGATCCAGAGTTTTACAAGCGCATCGTTAGGTCACGCCTGGCCCACAAAGAGAAATGTGAAAACTAATTAACGTAAAATGGGCAGACACACGGGTATTAACTCTTGTCATGACGTCACTCATAACGCGGCACCGAAAAGAGAACCGTGGACTCGCATTCCGGTACATTAACCATCAGGCCACGCCCTCCCCCTTGAGTTAGGGGTTGTAAAGTAAAATATATTATGGTGTAGCATAGAAATTAGTTATTTGTTACAGTGGTCGTATCTGCTGTATGTTGTATTACCTTCCAACTAATTCTAATAAGTTGATTTGGGTTGAATATCGCGTCAAGCTACACGAGAGCTATCTGAGCTAGTCGTCCCTAATTTAGCAGTGTAAGACTAGAGGGAAGACAGTTAGTCGTCACTACCCACCGCCAACTCTTGGGCTACTCTTTTACCGACGAATAGTGAGATTGACTGTAACTTTATAACGCCACCACGGTTGAAAGGGCGAACATGTTTGGTGCTACGGGGATTCGAACCTCAGAATAAGAGTCAGTCGCCTTCACCACCTAGTCATGCAGGGCCTATATATATAGTGTTCTAAGACAGTATATATATGGTAGTAGAATAATCACTGCTGAAAGTCACGTTGTCTTCTCTAGGAGTGATAAATAAAATAATGTGTGTAAGTCAGACACACTGAACCATGCATTCTTCGTCCACGTAGGAATCTGTTATCTCGAATTTATATCGTTGAAAATGAATGAACGAATTTCTTTTCTGTTTCTTTAACCACTCGTCAGGTCTGCGTATTGTAATAGTTCTGCCATCCTAGTAATGGGGGCGGGCTACGTAGTAGATGTCACGACAAATAATGCTAGTAGGCTTGGTAAAAAAAAAAAAAAAAAAAAGTTAACCGCAAATCGTTTACCTGTATATATTTGTGGAGTTTGTGATTGGTGTGGTCACGTGCAGGATATGAGGAACAAAAAGCACTTCAACCGACTGTAATCTCGTTTCTTAAGCCTTTTTTTTTCTGAACTTTTTAAGCCGTCTCTTCAAAGCCTTATTGCTGAAATCGGTTTGGGAATAATAGGCCCGACTAATCGCCTTCCAAGTGACTGTTTTCTCCGCGACAAACCGCAGCGAATGAAAATAATTTATTTGTGTACAGAACATGGGTAGACCTCAAGGAGTTATTGTTACTCGACGTGTTAGAAAAGATGTTTCCGCCCTTATCATGGCCGAATAGCCATTCCTAGTGACGTGCTTGTATCCCTTCTTTGAGTTGAGACTAGAAGAACAAGTTAATTTGGTTCCTGGAGCGGGTAGGAACACATACTCCATTGGATCAGGAAATAGCCATTGGACGTACCCTGCTTTCGCGACTTATATATGTAGTAACGATGTTTTATGATTTCCTGCATGCACATGTGTACAGATACTGCATGAGCTTTTGTACTGGTGTATTTCAAGATCTTCTCGAGCTGCCTCGTTCAGATGATGAAATACGTTTAATATGGGTTTCTTTCTATGTGCACCTATATTGCCCTTACACGTACAAATAAAAAATCGAGGTTGTAGTCTCAGTGATAAATTTATATATATATATATATATATATATACACACACACACACACACACACACACACATATGTACAAATAAAATATATGTAACAAGATGTAATCTCATACTGAGATATATATACACATACAAACACGTTTGCAGTCTGAAGGTCGCGGGTTCGAATCACCATACCACCAAGCATGGTAGCCCTTTCAGCCATGGGGGTGTTATAATAATGTGATGGTTAATCCCACTGTTCGATGGTAAAAGAGTAGCCCAAGAATTAACGATGGGTGGTGATGACTTCCTTATCTCATAGTGAGATATATATACACATAGAAACACGTACAACTTATTATTATATGTATATAACGAGTCGTAATCTCGTAGTGAGAAATAGCCACACATGTACTAATACAATTTGTATAACGATGTGTAAACTCTGGGTGATACACATACGTATCTGTGGAATACTACTTTGTTAAGTTACTTGCAAAGATTTGGCCCGTGGGTGCAGTTTTTTATGTAAAAACTATTTGTATTAGATATATTTTCTCCATTGAGGTTTCTGGAATTTAGTTTTGCAGCTGTATCGTTGTTATTGTTTTCAATTAATGAACACGAGAAACTTTTTAAGTTGTAACTGATCACAATGTATTGTTTAAAATCTATGGTCAGTAACAGAATGCCCAGAGGTCTTTCCCAGAATATATATAGCTGTGAGTTTATTATTTTTACCACTAATATTTTAAAGAAATATTTACATTATTGAGAAGAAATTAGATATTCTGACGTACTGGTTCAGTATGGCCAGGTGGTTAAGGAACTCGACTCGTAATCTAAGGGTCGCGAGTTCGAATCCCTGTCACACCAAACATGTTTGCCCATTCAGCCACGGGGGCATTATAATGTTACAAGTACTCCCACTGTTCGATGGTAAAAGAGTAGCCTAAGAGTTGGCGGTGGATGGTGATGACTAGCTGCCTTCCTTTTAGTCTTACACTGCTAAATTAAGGATGGCTAACGCAGATAGCCATCGTGTAGCTTTGCGCAAAATTCAAAAGGAACAATCTTCAAAAAATCATTTTATCTGATGACAGCATTAAAAGAAGGAAATAATTTGAATTTTAATTAATTAAATTTTTTAAATTAATTTTAATTAATTAAACCATATTTCTCTTTCTATTAACGGCACTCGACTCGTAATCCGAGGATTGCGGGTTCGATTCCCCGTCACACCAAATGTGCTCGCCCTTTCAGCTGTGGAAGCGTTATAATGTTACGGTCAATTCTATTATTCATTGGTAAAAGAGTAGCCCAACGCTAACTCTCGTGTAGTTTTGCGCGAAATTCAACACAAAATCAAAACCAAACGAATTTATTAAAGTACACGGCAAGATCGCAATATGTTTCGTAAGTTTAAGGCATGTAATTTGAACATTGGTGCTGCAACAAACAAACATACCTTTCAGTTTCTAGACAGTATCATCAAATGACAGCCTTCGGGTCTTTTTGTCTTTTATCAATTCTTTATGAGTGAAAGGGAGATAAGAATAGAGCATGGGCTGTCTCAAGTGGCCTACATGCTTAGAATGTTGTTAGTAAACTGTTGAGCCACGTATGTAAGTTTAAATTAGGTTTATCTGAGAATTAAATACTAGACATTCATTTAGTTATTTTTTGTACTTTGTGTATGATCTGTGTTCCGCCAACTTATTATTTGAGTTATAAGGACACAAGATGTAGATAGCATTTTCATCGCACTGTTTTTGTATGTTTCATAGATACGCTTTGATGTGTAATTGAGTTATATAGATACATTTTAATGTGAGTGTGTGTAATTTTATAGATACATTTTGATGTGTATGTGTATATATATATATATATATATCGTTATATGGATACATGTTATATTGATACATTTTGATATGTGTATATATATCGTTATATATATACTTTTGATGTGAATGTGTATAATTATATAGATACGCTTTGATGTGAATGTGTATAATTATATAGATACGCTTTGATGTGAATGTGTATAATTATATGGATACACTTTGATGTGAATGTGTATAATTATATGGATACACTTTGATGTGAATGTGTATAATTATATGGATACACTTTGATGTGAATGTGTATAATTATATGTGAATGTGTATAAGTATATAGATACATTTTGATGTATATGTATATGAATGTGTTATATGGATACATTTTGATGTATATGTATATATAGTCATATGGATACATTTTGAGTGTGTATATATAGTTATATGGAATCATTTTGAAGTGTGTATATATGTAGTTATATGGAATCATTTTTATGTGTGTATATATGTAGTTATATGGATACAATTTAATGTGAACGTGTATAATTATGCAGAAACATTTTGATGTATATGTATATATAGTTATATGGATACTTGTTGATGTGTATATATATATATATATATATAGTCATATGTATGCATTTTGACGTGTGTATATATGGTTATGTGGATACATCTTGATGTGTATACATAGTTATAAGAGAAAGTGTGACCTACATCATTTTTGTCATTTTAAAAACCATCGTGTATTATCCAAGACATGGCGGTTTATGTACATTTAATCCACATCAACATATTAATTATATATGAAAAACATCATTGGCACAATTAAAAACATTGCTTGCAGAGAAGCAGACAGTATTTGACAACCACTAGTGAAAACAGATGCGACTGGATTATTAACCTGAAGATGACCTAAGAAGGTCGAAACGTCATTCTGTACTGTATCTTAATTAAAGTAGTAATACCCATACCAGCCGTCTTGAGAATATATTTTTACTCAAGTGTTTAACACAGCTTATTAAATATACTGTTCTAACAGTCATACTGGTTAAAATAGCATTCATTGTTTCTTCAGTTGGCTACCTTTCACTTTTAATAATATTTTTGGCCGTAAACCCAATAATGTTATTATTAGTGCTATCACAGCTGGAATTCATGTTTAATCGTCTTCTGTACAAGATAACCATAACAAAATCCCAAACGGTCTTGACTTAGAGCTCGACATTTACAAAATGTTATAGGGTGTGAGTGCCTTTCCAATAAATTTGAAAAAAATATATATTTTTTCTTTGTAAATTCACGTCAACAGAAAGTGGTTTTAGTTCAACGTATATAACTTTCTTTTAAGTATAATTCATTTAATGAAGAAAGCAACTGAAAGTAATTTTTTAATGTTGTTGCATTTTGAAATGTGTATCAACACTTCTTCAAAATTTAGAAGTTTTTACTTTCATAATTGCTGTATTCCTTGAAACTGGATATCAGTTTTTTCCTAGTAGTGTTAATTTTCACAGACCTGGACTGACATGGGGATTAGAGCGCTTGGCTTTCATTCTGCTGGTCGCGGGATTGAAAGCCGTCGTCGAAAATGCTTGAACTTTCAGCCGTTGGGGAGTGGGAATTATGACATTACGGTCAATCTCACTATTCGTGATTAAAGAATGGTTCTGGTGTTGATCGTGGGTGATATAGACTTGTTGCTGTTCCTGTAGTTTATCGTTTCAAAATTTAGAACGACTTTTGTGCAATATTCAACAAACAAAAATATAACGGGCACTGTATTTGCATGGAGGTACACAACAATAGCTTCTCACATTTCAACCTCACAGAACCTTTAAACCTATCTTTCGTACTTTATCGCATAGTGAAGTTGTCAAGTTCTTTCCCTGAAGGCCCGGCAAGGTCAGGTGGTTATGGCGCTCGACTCGTTATTTGAGGGTCACTGGTTTTAATTTCTTCACTCCAATGCTCGTTTGCCCTTTCAGCCGTGGGGACGTTATAATGTGCGGCCAATCTCACTATTTGTTGGTAGAAGAGTTGGCGGTGGGTGGTGATGACTAGCTACCTTCCCTCTAGTCTTACACTGCTAAATTAGGGACGGATAGCGCAGATAGTCTTCGTGTAGCTTTGTGCGAAATTAAAACAAAACATCTTTCCCTCATCTGTTGTTTAAGTTCGTAGTTTATATACTAACTACAGAAAGTGTCGTCCCTTGGTGATATACAGCAAACTTTCCGTGTTTTTGTCTAACATTCATCGATAAAAAAAACACATAATAATTACTTGGTTTCGTTAATTAAGATTCCTCGATGAAGAGTGGTAAGTATACAGACTTGCAGTGCTAAAATCCAAGGTTCGATGCCCCGCGGTGGGCACATACGATGGATAATGGCCCAGTATGGCTTTGCTCTAGAACAAAGAAACAAATGTCGTTAATTAAGGAATCCTCGTGCTGTTTAGTGGTTAAGTACTTTAGTGCACTAGCGTATTATTAACTCCATCAGTTTAATAAAACATAAATGAAATTATCTTACATACATGCCCTCAACATGTATGAACTATGCTACCCAACCATCTTCGAAGTTCAATGTTCTCCTAAAACTGACTTAGTCTGCCCTCGCTGTTAACATGTTTAGCATTTAACGTTTATATTGATTTAGTTTATTAACGTATTCTTGTACAAATAATCTAACAAATTATTTTATACTTAAACAGTCGATTCCTTTTTCTTTCTTTTTTTTTACTTTAAAACTGTTTACTAGTATTATCTTTCCTTTGCTGGTCTACTATCGATGTAGACCTTGTTATAGTACTTTTGATTTCATCATTTTTTCCATAACCGAGCGTTTAGAAATTGTGTACCAAGTGATATATATGTGATTTTGTTATTTCTTTGGTCAATCAGCTGTGACGTGTGCATATGATATCGTTACGTCACCTTTGTATTTCACGAAGGGTTGGGGTTTGAGCTACACAAGGAGATGAAAATTATATAATATTAAAATACAGCGGAAGCATCGACATATTTTTGGATTTCTCAAACTATAATTTATGCGCGCCTTTATAACGTAATTTACAATGAATGTTCATCTGTAAATGTCGTCATGTCGCTTCTAGCGGACGTAATGGACTTGGGCAGCATTGACTGATCCATACTCTCTATGGCCACACCCATTTTAAGACGTTGAAGATTATGTTTGCGTACTAAGTAAGTTCCTAATTGTACAAGCAGAGACATGCAAAATATTTGCGATCAACTTAGTATCTTTATTGCAACAGTGCTTCTTTAAAGACAAGATTTCTAGAATAATATAAAACAATTCTAGTCACAGATACTAAAATCTACAAGTCTACTTGTCTTAGGCCTAACATTAGTTAAGCCTTCATTGAGACCTATATTCTATAAAAATGTAAATACTGTAATTGTTGTTGTTTTTTGCTTTAGTTTAGTTAGGGCTAAACTTTGTTGTTCTTGGTATTAACAATAAATAAAGTTATAATGTTGCTACACGACTAAACTAACGTTAGACTTATCTGAAAACTTTGGTAAGCTCTAAATATATTATCATACAAAATATCTGCAATTTACATCTGCTCCCCCTTTTTTTACATTGGTTGAAATGCGCGCGCATTCACATTTTCAGGATAGAGAAAAACTGAATATTATCTTTATAGATATACAAAAGAAATACACGTTTATTCAAAGGCTTTAATAATAACATCAAATTAAACTGCTTGGATCAATCAAGTATAAATAAAAATAAGGTAGTAAGTTTATTGACCCTTTCTGTTTGTAATACATATGGAACACAAGTTAACACTGAACTTCCACGTACATTATCCCCTCCAATGTTTTATGGTAATTTGTAATATCTACTGAAACAGGCGCTTTCCTGTTTCCAGTTGACAGTTACGCCTCATAATAAATAATCCAATCCATTCTGGTTTTTTTTTCTTTTTTAGGTGAATTCTGCGGTCACAGTTTTTATGAACATAACACCTGTTTACGTTTGAAGTGTTTCGTGTTCTGAATAAATTGTGAAAACTTAAAGTTACTTATTATGTGGCACAATTCATCCAAAAGTTAACTAATTCATATAACCGGAATTTTGTATTGGAGCTTTGGATGTATACATACATAACTTGGATTCTGGAAACCACCGCACTGATCACCTCCAATCATAACTGGGTAATATTTTTGTAACTAGGCAGGATTTTTATAGCTGACCAGTAGATAAAACAATTAACAGTTCCACAAAAATGATGTGTTCCAGATTTAACCAATACAAATTACAAAAATAGGGAAGTTTTAAATATAAACAAACTTAAAAAAATGTTTTTATTCAGTGAACATCTCGTGTTGCAACAGAAAACCATTGATACTTGTGACTACAATCAAATACTTCAATAAAACCTACTCTATGTTTTAATGCTGTGATGATAGCTCAGTTTTAGATTAAAATTTCAATAAAATATTTTTTTGTCATGGATGGTGAACATTACTGAATGTCACGTATGAATATATTATTGTAGAACTGTCAGGTGATTCAAGAAAAAGCCGCAGGCCCAATAGCCTTTCACGGGAACGAGCAATTATACAAGTCCGGAGGGCGGTTGTTTCTGCTAGTATATATAATTAACGGTTATAACTTGACTATTTGTTTACCTTCTAATATATCAATTCAAAATTAGTAACGGCTAGCGGAAGAAGCCCTTCTGTAGCTTTGTGAATTTTAAAAACGGTATCTGTTTTTAACCCCCAGATTACAGACTTGTTTTGTTTACTCATTGATCGTTACTGGCTGGATTTACATACTGGATCATATTAAATAATTTTGTATTTACAAGAAAGTTCAAATGTTTCTACTTATGTAATAAAAGTAAATAACGTTTGTTTTAGGTTCAAAACCTTCACATTTGTCACGACGAGTTTCAAGTAATCTTAATGATGTTTATAGATTTACCTATTTAGTTTAAAAGTTTTTTTGGAAGATCAGTTCTACTGTTTCGTAATTAGAAAAATTATTTTTAATTACCTGTGGTGCCAATGCAGTATATCTGCATATGGCGTATTTATGACGTCATATCTGCACCCGGAGAATGGAAGACAGGAAACGGAGGCGAAACTGGAAAATCGTGTCCCCAAATCTATATGCACACAGGATAAACATTTTGCGAAGTTTGGGGTTGCACATCGCGTAATAAAAAGGTTTTCCCAGTATCATACGAGAAAAAAAATTCCATTACAGAATGATTTCTGTTATAAACGCTCAATATAAAGAATGTACCGGACTGTTAATTCGTAGATTTGCGGTTCATGTCTCGTTGCGGAAAAAAATTATGCCTCTTACTTTGGTTGGGGTCTTGGGTGCATTATAAGTATGACTGGCAAATCTCAACATTCGTTTAGCATAGCCCAAAAGTTAGCAATAAATACTGTTGATTAGCTACCTTTAGTCTTATTAGTTTAAAATTAGAAATGCTCGAGCAGTTAGTCCTTCTGTAACTTTTCGTGAAACAACCAATTAAATAAAAAACTGACAGTAAAGAAAAAAGAAGTCAACCGTAGCATGTTTAACTTGAAATATTAACATTATTTTTTATTTATTTGGTGACTGGTATGTTATTGGGAACCATGTAAAGAATAAAATCATAAGCTCGTAGTCAACTTGGTGCAAATAGTGTACAGAAAAGTGTTTTACAAATATATGATCTTAGCTTTATATGGTATTAAAATTATTCGCTTTCTGATATATAAATTTGATTGTTTTTGCTGAGGAAGTTCGAATTGTGGCTTCGTGATTATTTTGTTTTGAGTTTGTGGTTAATGAGGTCCTTCTTTTACGACATACTCAAACGCAAACTAACATGGCAGGGGTTTAGTTTAGAGAGAGAGAAATCGTAAGAATTCTCTCTCCAACTGGGGTGTTCAGGAACGTTGTGGTTCCTCTTCGTCCCCTTACGTGAAAGGTTATTAGATTTAGTTTTATTTATTTATTTATTAAATAATTTTTACTCTTTTTTTTTTTTTTTTTGGGGTGAAGGAGGTCACTCTTAATGTTATCCTAGACCGAGGCAAAGGCAGCACCGAGGAGAACGGCCAGGTCCCGTCCCGAAAGGCAGAAGTCAAAGTAAATATGAACATGAACTCAAAAGACCCGAATCAGGGTCTGGCAATAAAGTTGCCTGGGCCGGGATCTAAAAATCCAATGCCTAAGTTTTTTGCTGGGGGGGGGGGGAGTGCCCGGAGAAAACCCACTTTCACAGGACAGGCGCCGAAAGTTTTGCCTGTCCTGTGCTCGATATCTGAAAAAGAGAATACATATTATTAACATGAGTTTAGTTCTTTAGATACTTTGTTGTGTAATTTGTGATTCTTGAAATATGTTGTAAGGTGAAATGTATTTTGTTGGTGCACTAGTTAATTTGTATAGTGATGCCGTTAGTTTGTTTCTATTTTCTGCTTTTAGATAATATTTGTGTGATATTTCCGTTAGTCTATTTCTTAGTGTTGGTAAGTTGCTGATTTGATGTATATAATTTACTGGCGTGAATGACGGTAGTCTGAATGCAGATCTTAGTATTCTGTTCTGTTGAACTTGGATTTTCTGGAGTGTGTTGTCTGACATATTGTATGTTACTTGACATCCATACTCTATTAGTGGACGGATGTAAGCCTTGTATATTTGGATAATGGTTTTTGGTGAGCATTTTGAGTGTTTGCTGGTTAGAGTCATTAAATGTGAAATGGGTTTTCTAATTGATGAGTGTATATTGTTAACATGTTTTTCCATGTTAGTTTCCATGATGTTTTTGCTCATGTTAATGGTCCTACTTCTTTTTACGACATACTTCTTTTGTCTTTTCTATTTATCGCGCCTTCCTGCGTTTTACTGCGTTATGAGAAATTTCGTTCTATGATACATATTTACCATTTCTTTTTACCACTCAAGAACGCGAGAACTCTGTGTTATCTAAAATCAGTGGGCTACGTTAAGTCCTAAATTACGTAGACCGAATAGTCTTTTGTTTTTGTTTTTTTGACAAAAATACAAAGTATTTTCATTGGTAAACCGTCCTCCAGTGGCACAGCGGTATGTCTGCGGACTCACACTTCTAAAAACTACGTTTCAATACCCGTGGTTGGCATAGCACAGATAGCTCATTGTGTAGCTTCATGCTTAATTCTAAACAAACAAATCATTGGTAAACCACATTTACATTTCACAATTATATGGGAATAAACAGTTGTTATTAGTTTGATATTAGTGCCTCTGCCACCTGGTGTCAGTAATGTTGTCTGTACTATTGATTAAAGTTATGAGAAACTATAGTTTATATTTCTGGTAGAAAAGCGGTAAATGTAAATAGCTGAAATTCTAAAATTCGGGGCTTGATTCACCATTTGTGTAGTTTTACACAAAGAAAAACTATCGTTTATGAGGGTAAGCGTTATTTTGTTGAGTTATATGTATAAAATGCCCCTTAGGCAGTTTATATATATATATATATAGTTCGATTTAAATATATGTATACTATTATCCAATATTAATGCTCTGTATATGGGACTCTCAAGTTGACTATTATAATTGTGTTATAAATACATTTTCTAATGAACACGTTACATTAACATTTCTCATCGTGTATATATGTGTGCAGGATTGACCTTAAAATTTCCTTATAACGACGTAATCTGTCACACCAAACATGCTCGCCCTTTCAGCCGTGGAAGCGTTATTATGTGACCGTCAATCCCACTATTCTTTGGTAAAAGAGTAGCCCAAGAGTTGGCGGTGAGTGGTAATGACTAGCTTCCTTTCCTCTAGTCTTACATTACTAAATTAGGGACGACTAGTGCAGATAGCCTTCGTGTAGCTTTGCGCGAAATTCGAAAAAAACACAACAAAACAACTTTTTGTAATCGTATTCTTGTATATTGACGTCAGTGGCACGAAGGTTAGTCTTAGCTAACAATTATGAGAACTTGTAAACTGTTCTGCACTTTTAACGCATATATCTGTATGCATTCACAGACATGTCTTTGTTTCAATTCTTTTGCCAGAACAAAACCAGGGCTATTTACGTGTAGCCCCACACAGTTTGGAACTGACAAGCTAGACATAAGGCATTTATAATTCCTCTAACCTTTCTGTTACCTCTCGTTGAAAAAAATAGTGGAATTTGGATGTCACTGTTACAGCACACTCACGGCCTTAAAAGTACGGAACCCAAACCATAAATTGCCGTATTCACAGTCCGGGCACGCGAACCACGCTTGGCCTGGGAATACGAATGACAACCGCCCAGGGATACTCAAAGCACCTACTCTAATCTCACGTGATTCCCAAACTCGTGTGCAAAACGTTTATTTGATATTTCAGGTCTTCCAGTGAAATTATAAAAACATGTTTTTCTTAACTCAGCCTACCAATAAAAACCTATACTTTTTTAACTAACCTGAACCACACATGTATGCAATTTTCTTGTTTTATAAAAATGTTTTAAAAATAAGACATAGGAAACAAAAACAAATTCCTTAACTGTAACAGTAAACAAAAACTATGATAGACTGTCTTTGGTTGGTTTGTTTCTAGTTTAGCACAAAGCTACACAATGGGCGCTCTGTGCTTAGCGTATCAAAACCTGGTTTTTAGTGTTAAGAATGGCTCATTATAAAGACAAACTTCTTTTTTTTTAATCTTAAAAATGGACTGGAGGCTTGATGTTTATGCAAATTAGATTGTGTTAAATATCGATACATTTGACAAATGTTATACACAAACTCTTTTGCTCATACGTGGAAAACAGCTCAAATGAACCTTAAAGCATAATTTTTGTGTTTACTTGTATGAAACAAAACAACCCATAAGTGTTATGTTCTGTTTGACAGATGAATGTTCATATTTCTTTTGATACTCTTCGGAATAGTGAAAATTTATACAAAGTGAAATATTATACTGAGTTACACCAGTCGAAGTTACTTTAACCGCCTGGAAGATGTTTAGACCTGGCAAGTCCCTAACTTTGTACGTGGCTTATAGTTGATTTTTTAAAGTAAATAGTATCTAATGTTAATAACAATTTACTGTTCATTACACATGCACGAAAACTTAATTTTATCATCGCTTTAAGCCTCTTCAGTCAGCTTAACTTGTTAGTCCCAGTATGAACTCAGTTTTCATGCGTCAAATTATCCTATTGAAAAACAGCGTGCTTGTTTTTAGGGCTAATTATATGATAGAACAAGAACGAATGTTTATGTTACTCATATATACGGAATCTGATAGCTTTCACTCGTATATTTCGAATTACCGGCAGTGTCTTCTGGACGGGTTGAAATTTTTACTTGGTCATTAACGTACGTCAAGTCATCAGTTTCTTTGTTCGGCTTTCCCCGTCGGACATCGATCTGTTTCCTGGTATTTTCTGAAACTGTGTCCATGTTTACGTTGGATTGTAGTCAGACGCACACGTACGTACGTACTCTGGAAGCGACATTCTTAACTTCGATAAAATAGTTCTTATATCTGATTGTGGACTTTTAGTATAAGGTCGTTTTTCGGCATCTCATAATTTATGACCAGTAAGAATAACTATATTGTCTTGAAATGTCGATTATGTAAGGCGTAAAATATGTACATGAAGTTTTGTCTTTTCTGTACGTTTGATGCATGCTCAGTGTTACGGCTACGGGGATGTGCGCAGGTGATTAAAAGATATCGTACCTAGATAAGAAGCGATGCTTTTGGCTGTTACTTAAACAGTATGTATGGCAGCTGTTGCCTTGTGAATGTACCGTTTGTCTACATCTATGTATGTGTGATTAACATCACACACGTTTTTACTGCCGTTCATTAGAGGAAAGCTGTTCCAGGCAGCATAGGAATTGTTTTATTAATGCTGCCTAGAATAAATACGTTTGGTTGGTTAGGTTTTGTGAAGGTCGTTTCTGTAGCAGCAACTGTTCAAGCTGTTAGGCTTGTCTTATGGGTTTTCTTAAGAACTAGCCTGCAACACAAGCAGGGCTTTCCACTTAATCCACCTTAGCTCCACCCTTGAAGAGCTATGCAAGTTAAGGGGAGGTGGGATTTCTATTAATTTCTGGTGCGAGACGGAACCACTTTATATGTTAAAGAACTGCATACGCGGAGAAAAACGGGCAATCAGAAAGAACACACATCCTCACCGGTCTACTACTTTTCTAGATTGCATCCACTTATATTGGATTATGTCAAATTTCACCTTTGAAAACTCAGAAAATTCATTTCATATCCTTTGTGTGTGTGTGTGTAATATGATGAGAAGCCTGAACGTTAATGTACCCATGACATTTGTTACAAATCGGACCACACTTTTAGAGGGTTATTAACTCAAAACTACCAAAATGCCTATCTCCTCATTATATAGAAATGAAACAAAGTGTTAAAGAATTCGGATTCGGACGAAATTTGGGAACGACTGTTTCACACTGGGTTCTTATTTTGTGTAAAATGTTTATATGTCTGTTAGTTTTCGAGATACACACACACTTACCAGTACCCACATCCCCACTCGGGGGACGAGGGTAGTAAAATTAACTGAGTGTATCAGCAACCGGAAACATTATTTCTCGGTTTTTAAATGCTCGTTTTTAAGGTGTTAAAAGTATATTTGTGGTATAATATACAGCATGTACAACATAATTGAAATTGATATCAGGCTAGTACACGCCATTTTTTTAATATGATAAGAATAACTTAAAACTAGTGTAGCCACATGTGTAGCTAATTAAGTATACTCTTCTTACGTATAGATTAAAATACATTATTTCATCAGTTGGGTACATTCACTGTTAACGATATTGTTGACCATAAACCCAATAATACCTCACGAGGTTGACCAGCTTAGGAGGTTTAAGTTAGTCCCAGGTACATATACAAAGTTAACGATGTAAAATAAACTTTGCAATTGAAGTTAGATTTAAAAATAAAACGTAATAAAAGTGGACGTGTTAAAATTTCTTACTGATACTATTAATGAAAGTAATTAAAAAATTATAAAGTAGTACATCTAACCCACGGAACATAAGAAACACTACCATCAACCCTCTAGTGTTGAATATCTACCTCAACAAAAATCCATACTAAATGGATTGAATGGAATACGTTCATTGTACAGATACAATGTACTATAATATATCAGTGTTTGTTTTGCTTGAAGTTGGGCACAAAGCTACACAAGATCTGTCCCGTGAATTGTCTATTGCATGACGGGACGGAAGCCCTACTGTCTTATCTCAACTTTCAATAATGATGAGAATATACATTTCTATCTGAAGTTGCTCTTAGCTCTCACTACGCAAGTGCTAACGTTACGCAATCTATCCAGTGTATCAGTTAATCACAGGTTTTTCACTCCAGTAATTAATTTTTAAATTTCTAGTAAAAACGGCTGTTTCGTTACCAGCACTAACAAAATTTGATTGACTGTTTTTTCCTTCACCGTCTAAGAAAAGTCAACAGAAGATTTATAGTAGGGAGAAATTGGTTGTCGTTAAACGCAAAGCTACAAAATGGGCAACCTGTGCTTTGCCTACCAAGAGTATCGAAAGACTATTTTTAACGTCGTAAACCTGCAGGCTTGCCGCTGAGCCAGTGAGGGATAGTAGAGAGAAAGTGGGCTTCAAAACAATTAGAGTAACACACTAAACTAAAACTAAAAATCGTGGCAGGCATTCCGATGTAACACTTAGCATCTCAAGAAGAGATGCAAAGCAATCGAGGGCGCTCAGAAAAGACCTTCTTTTCACCCTACTCGCGAAGTTAAATTTGATGCAGGGCTAGTGATAAAGAGCTAAACCGGAAGAATTTTAAGTTTGCGAGATTGTGCTGTAGGCTGGTGACAAAGGTCCATTGGTGGTCTGCGAGAGGTCAAATATTGACTTAAAAAAAACAACAACAAGAGGATAGGGATCTATAAATCCTAATACACGGCAGTTTGAGAGTAATACACCTCTTTTTTTTTCGGAAGACACAAATATAAGCCAAAAAAAAAAGATCTCACAAACAGTGGAGGTATAAGTGTCGTCAAATTTTTATGTAGAAACGTTATAAACACTAAGTAATTAAGAATATGTTTTGAAGGTTAAACATCTTCGAAGATAATAAATATATATATGAAACATGGGCATTTTGTTAAATCTACGTCTATATATAAAGTAATTGTTGTTTTGAAATAATAGTGTTAATTATGGCTTCTTTAGTAAATACTAGAAGTAGTCTTACGTTGGAAATGTCCAATTTAAGTATGGCATTTTCTACGAGATCGTAAAAGCCCAGAAGAGGTCGCTTTCAGTTTTTGTCTCTCAGTGATTTCCGTTTCATGTTATTGAAACTTGAAGTCTAATTAACACTTATTTTAAATCTCACGCGCTGCCCTACAGTTTCACTGTTATCTTTAATTAGTAATTACTGTTACCATGACATTTAAATAAAACTGACGATGCAGTTACAAATAAACAATTACACCTAATAAGTTTCCTATTCTACTTATTTCGTAGAAATAGCAACCAGATCTGTAGCGTATAAAAAACGAATATATTTAGGGCTCCTGTTGCCTGGCCCCGTTTATTAATTTCCTTTTTCGGTTTTCATTTCTAAGCTATTTTAGACTGTTATATAGATAGATTTTTTTTCCCCGGAACATTCGCTTTTCATATGTTGTATGATATTTGTTTTCGATTTATTTTTATTTATATTACCTGACTTATCAAATATTTAGAACGAAGTAATGCTACATACAAGTCGGAAAGAAGAACATTGACTAACTACTCTGGAAATGTGGCGAAGTTAATGTGATGTAAATAATCGTGTTATTTGTTTGATCTTTTCTCTCCCCCCCCCTTAGACCCAGCATGGCCAGGTGGGAAAGGCATTTGACTCGCAGTTTGCAATGTTTGCTCTTTCAGCGTTATAATGTACGGTCAATCCCACCAAGAGTCAGCTATGGGTGGTGATGACTAGCTGCCTTCCCTCTAAGTTTACACTGCTAAATTAGGGATTGCTTGCGCAGATAGCCCTCGTGTAGCTTTGCGCGAAATTCAAAACAAACCAAACCAAATACCCCCTCATTGCATTGGGTGTTTTATCGCCATTTATCGGTTTATTTTAGCCCACAACTTGTCTGACCTTTTCTATTACAGGAAATCGAATCCTGGATTTTGTCGTTAGAAGTCCGTAAAGTTACCGCTAACCCACCAGAGGAACGTTTATTGGTTAAAACCAAAAATCAGAAGTCTTAGATGTATTAATTACGCCTCGTGTTCTGATCACATCAGAGATGGAACGTGGTTTATTTCAAGACCTTACAAGTTGTACAGCACACTTACCACGCACGAGAACCGACAAGGACAGGAATGCTTTCTGTTACGAGTCCTTATCGCTGTGAGGTTAAAAAAAAAAAAAGTAAAAGACGAAATGTATATGGAAGTGTCTGTGTGCTCTAAATAATTGATTATGTATTAATTAGTAAGGCTAGTCTTGCCCATATGTTTGCAGTTAGGCAAGATTGTAGAGGTGAATGTATTTGTTATGGTGTGACTTAAGAGTAACTGTTTGGTTGGATATTTTGCGTAATTGGAAGGTGCCTTACTGGTGGTTAACCTTTCAGCTGGATAAACGTGCGTTTGTCGTGCTGGAAATAATGGATTCAGTTCGGGGAAAAGTTGGATGACTTACTACCCACACAAAAAAGGCGTCCAACACGGGGTCGTCCCATGACTTTGAAATTCGAGCTTTAGGGCTTTATTTATAAGAGAAATGGAAGGTGGTAGCTAAGCGACAGTTGTTATAAGTTGCTGCTTTTCTTAAGCGATTCCTAGGGCTTAACCATCTAACTTAGTTGGCACAAAATTTGCTTTGCATGCGAGACGTATCTGAAGCTAAATACCATAAAGGGTATATTAATCACAATTTGTCTTGAGGAATTTACAGTTTCGGTACGTTTGGAAAACCAAAATATTCCTGACATCAAAGGGGGCCTTTAACCCCCCCCCAACAACAAAACTCTCAAATGTCTTTGCTGACCATCACATTTTACAATCTCCATACATTTTGCAACTTAAGACACCCCCAACTGTCAGATATCGTTGGTGACCATCACATTTTATATATTTAATTGTGGTGCTGAAAATAAACAACATGCAATTCGAAAGTAGAACCAACTTTGCTATGCATATGGAAGAAAAAATACAGTCGGGATTAAACAACGGTACTATCGGGTCTTAACATATATTTACTAAATATAACATTTGAAAGGAACTGAGAAAGCGCAGAGAAAGTACTTCGTTCACGTGCATGGATACAGTTACAAATACACGTTGTTGAATCTGATTTATTGCATGAGAAGAAGGGGCGGACATGCATACAGATGGGTTTCGTAGGGTAAGACGTATTCCGAGCCCACATCATCACTTGCAGGAACTGAATAATACCGTACAATGGTTAATGACGTACATCACAAGAGAGGGAATCTAGTCGAGAAAGATAGCGATTTTTGGTGAGGAAAGCCCCCAAAGGAGTCTGTTATTGCGATTTACTCTGGAATTCAATCAGTTCATAATGAGCTCAGCACCAACAAATAGGAACTGGTAAGTATATGGAAACTGTGAAAACTGTACTTCAAAATAAATGGTCGCAACTAACGTTCCTATACTTAAGTAGAGTTGGAAACGATTTTATTAATGGCTTTTGTTACAATGAAAGGATGATAACTCTTTCCAAATGACACCTCCCTGGAATCGTGATTTGCATAGAATAGCGAGTTCCACTGCATGTAACACTTCAGGATTCTCTCAGTCGTGAGAGAATAAATGTTGATAAATAGTGACGTAAGTACGACTTTTCAGCTGAGATATTTAATACTGTAACAGTTGTTATCGTTGTGTTGGGTTCTTTTGTTTGAATTATTCGCATACAAAAAAGGAATAAAACAAAGTTCAGTCTACCAAAGGCCCGGCATGGCCAGGTGGTTAAGGCACTCGACTCGTAATCTGAGGGTCGCGAGTTCGAATCCCCGTCGTACCAAACATGTTCGCCCTTTCATCCGTGGGGGCATTATAATGTGACGGTCAATCCCACTATTCGTTGGTAAAGATAGTAGCCCAAGGGTTGGCGGTGGGTGGTGATGACTAGCTGCTTTCCCTCTAGCATTACACTGCTATACTAGGTACGGCTAGTACAGGTAGCCCTCGTGTAGCTTTGCGCGAAATTCAAAACAAACAAACAGCCTACTCAAAGAAAAACATTTTATTTCTTCGTATACAACTTGTACAAGTTTCCTAAGCGATAGGACTGACTTGCAAATAAATGAAGTTGTCTCTTGTTTCTTTAGCACAAATTTAAAACAGGCTGACTACTTCACTCTAGCTCGGTAATCGATCGAGAACTCTCCAACACATTCACCAACTATTTCACTAATAAACAAAAATTCTGGTGATTTTTATATTACTACAATATTTTCCTCACAAGAAAATACGAAACGTCACGGTGTATTACATCTAATGTAGATACGGATGAAACTCCCTTTTAGTAGTCGTAGGTTCGAATCCCCGTCACACCAATATGCTCGTTCTTTTATCCGCGACGGTGTTATAATGTTAAGGTCAACCCCACTGTTCATTGGTAAAAGAGTAGCCCAAGAGTTGGCGGTGGGTGGTGATGACTAGCTGCTTTCCCTCTAGTCTTACACTGCTAAATTAGGGAAGGCTAGTGCATATAGCCCTCGTGTTGCTTTGCAGTAAATTCAAACCAAACTCTTCTAGTAAACAGTACAAAACGTCAAAATTAAAACATTGGTAGGGTTTTAATTACAAGCGTGTTGTGTGGGGGATAATATAAATTATGATTTAACGTTGTAGCGTACACGTAGCAAATCGACCTTCATTGCTTTTCACATACATATATAAATGCTTCATTTCTATAGTCCTTATTTCTAGGTAATGTATCCATTTGTAATTTTTTAATGCAATATTTTAATAAGAAAACATTTTTCCATTTTGTTTTCAGAGTTAAAATCAGGGGTTCGATTCCCCTCAGAGGACTCAGCAGATAGCCCGACGTGGCTTTGCTATAAGAAAATACACACATCACCGTGGGTTCTCCCACTAGTACAGCGGTAAGTCTACGGATTTACAACGCTAAAATCAGGGGCTCGATTTCCCTCGGTGGACTCAGCCCAATGTGGCTTTGCTATACAAAACACACACACACACTCATCACTGTGAAAGTGTATTGCAGGAGATGTACCGTTCTTGGTCGAAGTGATTTGGAGCAGTTCGAACAACTTATGAAAAAGTCTTCACTGACGTTAAACGTTTGGTTGTTCTCCCGTCCACGTTATTTCCAAAGACAATCACGAGAGATTACCTGAAGTCCAGACCTGGGGGGGGAGAGGATAACTGTCATATACATTTCATCTCTGTGGACTGTAGTAAAGATGACTTCATGTGAAACAAACTTCATTGTTTTAAAGGTTTCCCTCAGTGAAGATGTAGTTATCTAAATTTCTTCTTCTTTGAATTTTAATTCGCTTACTGATTGTATTAGACAAATTCTTACCTTGTTTTACCAGATAAGGTCGAACCTGTAGCTATAGAACCAGTTAGCGTCTATCATCGTGGACAGGTTTCGTCAAGAAATCCTATTCTCATTTCTATTATGGAAGGTGGACCGTTCTCAATCTTGAAACTTATCAGTTTAATATTTGTAACTGTTTCAACACAGCCTCACATGTCCATACTTTTAGTACCCATAGTAATATTTCCTTTTTCTGCTATCTGTTGGGAGTAGTTTCTAGTAATATACCCTTTTAAATTACAGTTGAATGTACTTCTGCCATGTGGTTTACTTTCTGAATTCTGAGTAAACAGATCTTTAATCAAAGGCTTTTATCTGCAGTTTCTGTTAACGTGCCCTCTTAAACTACAATTGACATCGACTGTTGTGTGGTTTACATTTTTCAGTCTGAGTTTTAAATTTTTTAATGAATCGTTCGAGCTCTTCTAGATTTTCATGAGAGAATTGATGTATCTGTACTATTTGATCTGACGAGTTCGTAATTGCTGGATATTAAATTTAATTATATGCGATTTTTATGTAAGTTACACCATCAATAGGACCAATAGGATGTTTTCTTTAAACATGCACATCTACATTGCTTTAGTATAACTCGCATATCAATGTCCACTGTAGCATATATGAATTGGTCATATGCCAACGAATTCATCATTTCACGTGGAACTTTCAGATAAGATAATTAGGCAAGTCTCTCCGAGTCTTACGCAAGTTCAGCTGAGGTCTAACATTACCCCTGTATTCTGCTGTTGGATTTTTCTTTGGCAACTTCCTTCTTACGTGTCACTTCAAACCTGTTTGATAAATGAGTAATGAAGAATTGATAGTTGTCAT
This sequence comes from Tachypleus tridentatus, assembly GCF_004210375.1. Lineage (NCBI taxonomy): Eukaryota > Metazoa > Arthropoda > Merostomata > Xiphosura > Limulidae > Tachypleus > Tachypleus tridentatus. The sequence continues at coordinate 213,329,780 of NC_134837.1, forward strand.
GGTTTTCAGCTCGAAGAATGGTTAATGTTGTCAAAATTGGTCCTTTAAAAATGGGTAGCAGGATGAAGGGCCAATGGTTCACTAGTCCATCCACACATACTAGAAATTCTCCCGGGCTAAGACTGATATACCTTTCACAAGTCTTTTTATCGTCATAATTTGTTGTTTCTCATCTGAACAGTTTTGTTGCACTCGTTAAGGTAACGATATAAGAGTAAGCTAAATATGTTCTTCTGGTACAGATGTAAAAGAGTTGGCGGTGGGTGGTGATGACTAGCTGCCTTCCCTCTGGTCTGACACTGCTAAATTAGGGACGGCTAGCGCAAATAGCCCTCGTGTAGCTTTGTAAGAAATTCCAAACAAAAAACTTTCTTTACCTTTTTATCACATTTTTTAGTAGTCCATTTCTTTCTGTGCCCCCCGCTAGTACAGCGGTATGTCTCCGGATTTACAACGCTTAAATCAGGGGTTCGATTCCCCTCGGTGGGCTCAGCAGATATCCCGATGTGGCTTTGCTATAAGAAAAACACACAAACACTTGTTCTTCCTTCCACTATTTGATGATTTACTTCAATTTTTGATCTTACTTCGAGCATGGGTTGTCATCTTAGGGTTTGTATTGATTGTTTTATTTTTACCAGAATTCTAACACTCCAGTCACCAGTGTTGTAACAGTTTCCATTATTGGGTGGGTTCTGTTTAATTATTCAGTAAAAGTGAAGTCCAGTTTACTCAGAAAATAGAAAAGTGTTTAATTTCTTCCACTGATAGGCCTAACTCGCAAATAAAACGACAGTCTCAGGCGAAATTTTCTCTCGCGTCTGTGACTCAAACGTAACAGCTACGTAATACACTCAGTACTTCAGTAATTGAACGTCAACGCTGTAATATACTGACTAACTAAATAATCAACAGCATTCTGTTGTGTATTTTTACAATATTTTCTCCAGAGACTTCGTGAGCACATCACATCAAATCTAGATACTCTGGATACTTTGAGGCGTCACGCATCGTCCATACGTCATGCTAAAACTCTCTCTAGCGAAACGTACAAAACGTCGAAATTTAAATATTAGTAGGACTACATTAACCACGAACATGTTGTATGTATGTACGTGTGTGTTTTGTGATAACATAAATTATTAGTTAACACTATAACGTGCACGTAACAAAGTTAAGACTAGAGGGAAAAGGCAGCTAGTCATCATCACCTTCCGCCAACTCTTGGGCTACTCTTTCACCAACGAATAGTAAGATTAAACGGCACATTATATCTCCTCACGGCTGAAAGAACGAGAATGTTTGGTGTGATGAGGATTCGAACCCGCGAGACCTTCAGATTACGAATTGAGCGCCTTAACCACCTGGCCATGCTGGGCAGTGTTGATTAATGTTCATGGTACCCAATGTCTGTTAGCTGTAAAGCATCAGCGAAACATTTTAGTGAAAAGTAACATAAGTCTGTGATGGTTTTATTGTCTTGCAATCTTTACGTGTTCTACAGTAATCTTTAATAAATAAATTGCTTAATTTTGATGTAATCTATTAGTAATTATGAGGCCATTTGCACTTTATCCAAACGTCGTTCAGCTTGTGCTGTATGTCAAAGTGGACGACATTGTCCCTTTGCGACGGTGATAAAACGGCCATTGAAACTTCAGGATTTGAGGTGGCGTAGTTTACAGTATTTTCTTTAATATCACTTGGTTAATTTTCCAGTTAAATATAGTGCGTTTTAAAGGAAACTTTGTAATTGGTTATTTTATTATAAAGTGTGTTGTTTGTAATGTCTCAACTGAATAAAAGCTTGTCTGAAATTGTAGGCACACGCGAAAGAGATGTGTGTTCCGAATCAATTTAGTTTAGTATTTCAACTGTTTACAGATGACGATACCTTGGTGCTTCATTCAATAGCTAAAATGACCCCCCTCCTAATATGACACTTCACTGTCGAAAGCCTTTTAAGCGTTTATAACTTCATAGCGCTTAATAAACTCGTAATATAGGCGTATCTGAACAAGTTATATTTGGAATACAAAACGTCTTAAGGTCAAATTGATATCCACACGTAAACAGAGACCCAAGGTACACGTCTTTATCATTGTTATTTTCTGTTGTTTGTATTCGGGGTTATTAAGGACAATAGTTTTCATAAGTTTTATCGTAACTTGAAAATTGTGAGGTAGTAATTGCTGATTCACTTCAGTAGGTGGGTCTGACGATATCACGTCAATTCTGATAAGTTTCAAACAGCAACGGGTGATGAATCGAAATTGGTCAAGACGTTCTCGCAGCTAGGGATATATCCTCACATTAGTCTGTAAGACCTCGAAGAATTTCGTATCGTAGTTCTTTCTGGTTATGATTGAATATGATTCTTCGAAACGAAACCAGTGCTTTTCCTTAACTACAATCATTACTGATGCTTGTATGTGCATCTTATAGACATTAGTTTAACTTTGGTACTACTCCCTTCTAACTAATACATCATGATGTAAAGGTACTACATGAAGAAACTTAGTAATATTTTGTGGTACTCCCTACTAGCTAATACATTATGATATAAAGGTACTACGTAAAGAAACTTAAGTAATGTTTTTGCCTTTCTAGCTTCGCGCGGAAGTTCAGATGACATTCGATTGAAAGTTTAAAGTATTTGGATGTTATACCTGGTTTGCGCATGGGCAGTAATGTTTCGGCTGTACCCTAAGCGACTGAAGCAAGCCGCGTTGATTCTCTTACCCGCCTTCCAACGTGTGCGGAATCCAGACAGATGTATTGATCGGTCATGCACCAGGAGACTGGAGTCTGAAGTCGGGCCACTCGCTTGTCGTGAGCGAGTGTGCGCGTGTTTGTAATAGCCAGCTGATCAGTCTAGCTAGTATACGGGGTTATTAGTCTATCAGTGTCTCGAAGAGTGCAGTCAGAAGAGATGAGTGGGACCAGGAATCACGTGCTATTACCCATATAAAAAATGTGTGAAAGTCGTATAAGTGTGTTTACGATAAGCAATTTCGTAATCCAATAGTATTCTCCAGTGGGTCACAATGCCACTGCATTTCGTTGCTCAACGTAATGACCGAAGTTTCAACATTAAACGTTACAGTGGCCAGTACCCACCAAGCTCCTCACAATGATAGTCTGATAATCAGACAGCAAGAACTTCCAACAGCAGGTGGCGAAGGTATTTCTCTCTTTCTTTACACTTCCCTTTTTGTAAGTTAAATTAGTTCTACGGAAAAACATAAAGAATTAATGTGGTCTTTCAAACATTCCAACGGGATCGACAGCTATTTCAGTTGAACGTTAATATTCTATCAAACGTTTTGATTAAAACTCTTACCAATAAAAGTAAGAAAAAACAAATGGATTTTTTTTTGTTTTTGCAACATCAGATCTAAACATGAACGTGATTAGTGTAATGTAACTTGCTTTAGGATTATTTTTAATCATTTTATTCGGTTGATTTTATCAGATTATCTTACGTGGTTTTAAGATTTATTTCACACATCTTTTAAGAATTAACAGTGTGTGTTTTGTGTTGTTTTTCGTGTAGAAATATAACAGCGAAGTAGCTTGTTTATGATAGTTTACATTCCTGTTTGTTTATATAATTTCCATTCTTGCTTCATTTTATCATAATTATCTGTGTTGTTGGTGTTTTTAATTCATCCTCTATAACAGACCCAAATTTAAAATTACTAACAAATTATACTTACAATAAATGCCTTGGTTAGTTTGTCAAAAATGTTTTAAATCGGAAGGTTGTAAGTTCAAATTGTATAAATAATTTTCAAGAACTTGTACTCTGAAAATAGTAAATAACAAACTGCAGTTAAGTGAACTTACTGCTCCCTTTCTTTTTTTTTCTGTACTAATAAAACTAAATGACTCGCTGTCCACTTCTGTTTCAAACACATGCAAGATAGACTGAAGTGGGTGCCATCCTCACCATTCTTCTACTATAATGTCTTTTCTTTTACATGATAACTTGAGTAACATAGTTTTATTGTATTAGTTGTTTGCTATGGAGCAACATTATCATTTTTATAAAGATGAAAAGTATTACTAGCGAAGGAAAACTTCCTAAAATGCCTAATGAAAGTTTCAGAATACTACTCCAAGAGTAAAGAATATTTATAAGTTTGTTGTGTTAGCCTATAGAATTTTTCACTCAACAGCATTAAAATAAATTAACGTATATATTAGCGCTATGATAATGTATGTTTTTTTTATGTTCTTCTTTGTATTGCAGTATTCCAAACGTTGTTAATTATTTACACAGAAGAGATTACTGTCTATTAGTGTGTTACTGAAGTTATTTATAAATATATTGAGTCAATAGCGTATTTGTTTACATACAACTACGCAGGGCTAGTTTCGTGTTTAATTTATGCCATACTTGAGTTGCCGTGTGTTTCCTTTTGTTTTTCTCAGTTTTCGAAACACTGGCTCAAGGAGATGACAAAACGAACCACCTTTCAAATCTTAAACCAATCTCCTCCTTGTCGTACTCTATTTTTTATATCATCAAGATAAAAACCAACAACAAAACTCCTGCTTAATTGGTGGAATTTTCACAAAAATACACACACACATTTATTAAGAAAACCAAAAAACATAAAGGTAGCGAAGAAATAAAAAATAGCCCCAGACCTCCACCACTGAAGGTAGTGAATCCATTCCTCTCTCTGTGTGTGTGTTTGTTCGTGAGCAAGATTTTGTGAAAATGGCTGAATGAATTTGGATGAAAGCTGGTGTATGTTTGGACTATGACGTAAGTTAAAAATTACTATTTTTCAAGTGTCAAGGTCAGAGGTCGAGGTCACAGCAAGGTCACAAAAATCCAAAAGAAAGTCACTGTCTGTTAACATGGGGATGGATTTTTCACGCTATTTTTGCTCTATAACTTAGTCTAAAATCATTGGATTTTGACAACGCCTGGTGACTCTTACATTGTTATTCCTCATTGTTCTGACAAAAATCGTCCATGTCCTTTAAAAAAATGGATATACAAACACCTTTTCATATTTTATTGAAAGCCAAACATGATCAACGCTATGTGGCAGAGGCATTCACTCTTGTGAGTGCTGGTTTAGTTTGGTTTAAGAGATACCTGACTGATAGATAACACAGTGAGGAATTGAGAAGAAAGACCAATGTTGTTGTTTTTTTATTTGCCAACTGACCTTCACTGTATACAATTTTAACATTCATAATCGTTATTTTTTAACCAGATGATAGCAGCAGATGAAAAAAATAAGCTTGCTCCGACTTGTAACGTGATTGTAAATAAACACGAACTGGATCCCTAAATTCATTAGTGTATAGATGAGCTGTTAGCACAGATATAACTCTCTCTGTTTAACTCCACAATTTGGCCAATTGTAAACACACAAACCACTTTCTGTAACTGCAAGAATTGACCAACTATAAACACATACGTGACATTTTTATTTGTATAACTGTAGGAAAGGACGCATTATAAACACATACATAATTTTTATTTGTATAACTGTAGAAGTGGACAAACTGTAAACACGTACATGATTTTTATTTGTATAACTGTAGAAGTGGACAAACTGTAAACACGTACATGATTTTTATTTGTATAACTGTAGAAGTGGACAAACTGTAAACACGTACATGATTTTTATTTGTATAACTGTAGAAGTGGACAAACTAAACACATACAGGATTTTTATTTGTATAACTGTAGAAGTGGACAAATTGTAAACACATACACGATTTTTTCTTGTATAACTGTAGAAGTGGACAAATTGTAAACACATACACGATTTTTTCTTGTATAACTGTAGAAGTGGACAAATTGTAAACACATACACGATTTTTTCTTGTATAACTGTAGAAGTGGACAAATTGTAAACACATACACGATTTTTTCTTGTATAACTGTAGAAGTGGACAAATTGTAAACACATACACGATTTTTTCTTGTATAACTGTAGAAGTGGACAAATTGTAAACACATACACGATTTTTTCTTGTATAACTGTAGAAGTGGACAAATTGTAAACACATGCACGATTTTTTCTTGTATAACTGTAGAAATGAATAATTTATTAACATATAATGATTTTTATGCCTTTAATTATCCTTCTTATGGTGAAGTGACATGCAGCTTAGAAACCACTACTGTGTACACTTACAAGATTTTCTGTATATATCTGTATGAGTGGACCTACTTTAAGTACGTCTGACTTCTGCGTACAGCTAACTGTAGGAATGAACATGTAATTGGTCTTAAATTAACTTTTTACGAACAGAATGAATTCTTTTACGTTTTTGCACTATTTCACTTTTTCTCAAGATGTGACAAAATATACATTGGTGAAAGATCATGCAGAGTAAAAAAATTAATTATTTAAACTTCTGAGAAAAATAATAAAAAATAGGGAAACCTCTGGACTTCCCATCTCTAGACTTTTTACACTAATGAATCCTGTCTAGTCATTATTTGCACTGACGCATGCACAAGTGATAAAATGTAAAGGGTGAGGATTGACCTCAAGTTAATTTTAGAATGGGAACTGAAACAGTCTTTTGGAATGAATGATTTCTCAGTCTCTGATCCAGTATTTACTCTTGATTTAGTTATTTTATTCCACAGTTTTTATACAGTTTGTGGATACAATTTTTATTTTCAGAACTATTAAATTATTAACTATTTTTCTGCTTGCTTATCTCCTAAACTGTGGTGTTTTTTTATTTTCACAACTTATGTATTTTTTTCAATTTTTCAAACCGCATTATGTTGAATCGTTTATAATAAGATGTTAATACTGTTAAACTTTATTATTATTCTTATAAAATATTGTTACAGCTTTCCTAATTCAGAGCAAGCCACATAGCTTTAACACGTGTTGTTGTTTTTCTTAACTTGCGTGTCAAGTTCTATTAAGCCCAAGAAGAAGCGGTTGTTCCAGACGTTACTTTACTAAAAGTTTTTCCCTTACTTATAATCTGATGTTATAATCTTAACTTGTGAATGCCTTAACCTATTGACGCTATGCAGATTGTGTGTTATAAGCTGCAAATGTATATATCAATTTACATTGCATAACTGCTGGAATAGACCTATTGTTAGTAGAAATATGAATTCCATGTAATAATGGGCATTCTAAAGCAAATACATAATTTGAAAAATAATATGTATAATGCTGGAAAGTTATGATTTCTAACTCGCAGAATTTAAAAACAAATTATTGTGCTTTTCTAGTTAAGACAATACTATATTAATACTTTTTGGTTGACATACTTGTGAAATTAAACTCTAAATGTGTGTATATGTATAACATACTTTTTACGTAATGTATTTTACAGCTGATAGAACTTTGTATCTCTGGAATCTTCTTCTAATGTGTCTGGTTGTGGGAAAAAATTATAAAATTATGATGTTTGAGTGGATGGTTTTCATATTGGTGTTTTAGATTTAATGGATTCACAAGTCTAAAATATAAATATGTACGGATGATTTCTTAATGATGACGGGTCTGATGTTAACGGGTAAACCTATTGTTGATTGGTATATACTCAGACTTCTTATTTCTCTCTTTATCTTCTAGTGTCTGGTATACAAATTGTCATCATTGTTATAACTGTAGTGTTAATGCTGGGTCTTATCACCTGCATCATCAGTCACTATAAGATGGGGGCATGGTCGTGGCGTGAAGGATGGGGTAGATCTCCCAGCCTTTCAGAACCACAAAGCCTTCTCCAAGTAACTCCTCCACAGGATGTATCGCCATCACAACATAATTACACCCCTGCACCACATTCCTCAGTGAGTACCAATTCAGCAACACTTTGTTACAAAGTTTACACTAGTTGTGTGTTGTATGTTTTTTGCTCATTTCAATTTAGATATATGCACTGTATCTGACTTGAAAGTCTACATTTACTGTGCTACAGAAGAGGCTTGGACGATAAAGGAACTTGAACTGGTAAAAACGTCAACTAGTTTTGAGTTATTTCAAGAAATCGTAAACCAGAAAACTCATATTTTGTCAAATATTTTAAACTAACAAACTATATGAGAAACAAAACATGATAATTAGACAGTATTTGGTTAGCACTTATTTAGTAGCAATTCTAACATACCAGAATATTTAACCAGCTTCCCACGTTTTATTGTTATTTTTCAAATCGTAACAAGTTTGCAGACTGTGCCCCACAGTTATTAAGATAATGACAAATAATCTCTCATATATTTCCCAGAACTCATTCAGTAAGCCAGTTTCCTTATCTTCCATCACTCTACATATATATTCACACACATATTTCTATGGGTCCGGCATGGCCGGGTGGTTAAGGCACTTGACTTGTAATCCGAGGGTTGAGGGTTCAAATTCCCTTCACACCAAACAGGCTCGTCCTTTCAGCCGTGGAGGTGTTATAATGTGACGGTCAATACCATTATTCGTTGGTAAAAGAGTAACTCAAGAGTTAGCAGTGGGTGGTGATGACAAGCTACCTTTCCTCTAATCTTACACTAAAGCTAAATTAGGGACGGCTAGTGCAGATGGCCCTCGAGTAGCTTTGTGCGGAATTAAAAAACAAACACATTTCTATGACAGTAACTATATTGTTGGTTTTAAATGTACTTTAATTTTAAAGCAGTCGGTGTTTTAACTGTTTTTACACAAATCCACAGTAACAAAACTTGAAGGTTAATACTGGTTGTCAGTCATTTCCCAATTTTGATTCATAGTAATTAATGATAGTTCTTAGTTATTATGCTCTAACATATAGCCCATCAGAGATTATGAGGCAAATACTATCTTTCCTGACCCATAGTTATACCCTAACCTGTCATTTCATGGCTAATTCAGTAAATTTTGCAAAACAAAGTTTGACCAATAAAGAGGCAAAAGGGTACGGTTAAGGCAGTCGGTAAATTCCTTTGTGAGCCAATCAAAATTAAGATCATTCATGAAATGAATTCGTTGTGTATTCGTAGAATAATTATTGATAAAAATCAGCTAGTTTAACAACTTCTAATACATAGAAATGCCAATGTGTTTTGATAAGTCTCTGCTCTATCAATGACTTTGATATCATGTTGTTTAGCAACACAAGTATAATGTAATATTCAGTTCATATATACTGAAATGTATAGACAACAAACCTGTGATATGTAATAATATTTGTTCATTTCTCATTTTAGAGTCTTCATTGATTAAAGTGTTTTTGTTTGTTAAAAATGATATAACAGAAAATAGTTTAATTTAGAAATGATTTAAGTTTAAAATCTAAATTCGTATTTTGAGTTTCATGATAAAGTTTATGTACTTGGTTCTAGGCCAGGTGATCCAACACAGTGTCTTTATTTTAGGTTCATTATACTAACACTCACTACACTTATAAGGTTTCACAGTATCCTTCTTCCATCATGGCTCTCTTTGCACCCCTAACACTAAAATTGCAATTGGCAGGCAGTAATTAAACTATCTTATCTGGATAAATGCATTTTGGATTTTATGACTCTTTCTATTTTGAGAAATTAAATGTGATATGACACACACACACACACACACACACACACTGGCTTTTATGTACATTATGTTAGAACAAGACTAGAAACATTCACTTCTGTAAGGAGTAGATAGTATTACTTGTAAATGCAAGGTGTTAACTTTAGCTTAACATTTCACCTGCTTTTATTGAATCGTTAGTTCTTATACAGAACAGTATTAGGGCATTTCTTAGTGGTGTTTAATTTACTCACTTGGAATACGCTTATTCCTTTAGGTAATAGTTCATAAAGGCATTAATTTAAAGCATATAACAAAGATAATTTTTACGTGGTTTTATGGGTTGCTTTTTTTTGTCATTTGTGCATACTGTACAGTATTTATTATTTGTTTTATTTTTGTAATTACTCATGCAGGTGCTGTATACCACTGACAACGTAGAGGAACGTCAAAGGCTAGAGCTTGTCTCCTTGCAGGATCAACATATTAGACAACAGTCTGTACAGATGGACTTTAACCTAGGTTTACCTCACACAATTACTTTACCTGATGGTGAAGAATTCCCTTACAACAGTTCCAAATCTCTTCACTTACAGGATCCCAATCAGGACAATGAAATCATTAGAAGCTGGATAAAACCACCTCCAAACAGAATAGTGTCAGAAGGGGAGAGTCCTCCTCCCTATCGGTCAAACTCTGTAAGTCTCTTATCAAAGCCAAGTACACCACCAGTCTTACGAACTTCAGACATCAATCCCCTAGTCATACGTTCAAACAGTGTTAGTGTGAATATTAATGTTCCCAATAATCACTTTAGTTATCAGCAGGAAAGCTGTAACTCCAGTTCAACTCCTCATTGTAGGACAACCAATACCAGAGATGCCACTAGCAGCAGTTTGAACAATAGGTGTAATTCTGGTGGGAGAATGCAATCATTCTTTAATTTAGTGGACCCACCTCCACGCTATTGTGACCTAACTACTAATCAAGACCATTCTAATGGTTCCCCTAGTGGAGTGTGACCACCGGTCAAGTTCAGCAATTAGAAAGTCTTTCTATGGAAGGAATGTGATATGTAGTCATTGTCATCAACCCTGCAGGGTGACATCTGGGAGAAATAGAGGTTGTGGGCAAAAAGTCACGCCTAGAAAACCGCTTTCAGAATTAGCTGTGGCCCACCCTCAGAGTGCCTCAGATGATGATGTGAATATATTTGATTACTCTTGGTTAGATAATTTTGTTTCTTCAATGTGCTGCCAGCTGTGCACAACCTGTATATTGTATTTCAAAGGACAAAGAAACATGTATGGATATCTGAGCTTTATTTCTTTTTTTGCAGAGGAATTAAAAAAATCCAATGAAATTTATACCTTACCGCTTCAGTTTCCAATGTGTTTGACAACATTTTGTTTTTGTTAGCTTATCAAATGAGGGTGTCCAAGACACCAGGAAATATGTAAATTGTGTAACTTGTATATGTGTATGAATGACTAGAGAGTACATAAGAGTGACTTTAAACTGAAGAAACTGTAATGTTATGGAACTCTGAAGTGCATTCTGTTGTCACCAGAAGTTTGGGTTAAAGAATTGTACAAATACCTGCATGATTAAAAGGTAGTGCAGGAATTGGTGCTATACTTTTGTTAACGAATATGTTAATTTACTAGAGAAAGATAGGCATATGCCAAATAGCGTGTTGCTGGGTGTGTGATACTGATATTTGCTTTTTATTATTGAGAAAGTCCCCTTTTCTTCTTTGCCCCTTGCTTATAGTCTCACAAGCACCATTTTAATTCCGTGGGCATTGGGTTTCGTAAACTTTGTGTGATAACATATTACAGGATTATGTTGTACCCTTGTTAATTTCTTTTCTGTTTCTCACTCATAAATAACTTGTATTTCTCTTCAAATAATCTTTTTTTCTTTTTGGTTACTTTATTTATGTCTCTTTTTGATAATCATTCACAAAGTAATGAGTTCACCAGCAGAAAATAGACCTCTCTATCAGCTGTGATTTGTTTTTGTTTTGTAAACTGTGTAGTTAGCCATATATACTTTGTTCCAGTGAAATTCAACAGGGTATTAAACAGCTTTGCAGTTTACCAAGATACAAATTAAGAAATATGTATTTTTTTTTATAATTCTGGTCAACATGGAGTTTTCTGTATGTAAGAGTGCAGCAGAAATATATGTTATAACCTGTTTATAAAGTAAGGAACTAGAAGCCTTAGTTGTTGTTGTATTCTACCACGTGGGAGAGACAGATGCTAATCATGTTCATCATTTCAGTGCAGAATAAACAGTTAGTTTACAATCATTGGTACACCACAATTTTAGAAGTTAGTGCATTGATATACACAAATAAATACAAAATTTCAGTTGTTTCTCTTAAGAAAATTTGGAAAGCTGAATTTTGTTTTTAAATTTTGAAATCAAATATTCACCTTCCGTGTCAGCTAATTTAGAAACTTGATGAAATGCTAAGATAATAAAGAATAACTTATTAAAAGAAGTGAAAAGTTCATGCTGGTAATAATAAATGTGATATTTTTAGTTTTAAGATTAACAAAAAGAAAGACTTAATGTTTTTATCATTTAATTATTACAGTATTTGATACATTTACAATAGAGATAGTGAAGACTCTTGTTAACACTAAGATTGCTTCTGATTGTTTGGTTTTTGAATGACCCTTTTTGTGACTGAGGGGAATAATGAAGTTAACCCAGTAATGGTTTTTGTCTTTGAAACCTTACTATGCCACTGGTCTGTTAAGTAATGTTTTAAAACATAACTAAAGGTATTTGTGGAAACTATCACTGCTATTACTATAATAATAAAATCACTAAATACAAAAATAATTTCACTTGAGTTGTTTTTTTTTAATGTACACAGGGTGAGGGAGAAACACCACAAACAAGTGTTGTAAAAAGTGTACTAAAACATCAAGTTCCTTCTGCGCTGGGTTTTACTGTCTTTTAACTGGTTCAGAGGGCTTGTGCTATGGATAGTTGCAAGTGTGCCGTTCTATCCACGAATGAGACGATAACCCATTTGATCCAATCTACTAAGCTGTTGGTAAAGGTGTCAACCTGTGATGGGTATGCATCCCATCCAGGATGGAATGGGTAATCATCATGGTCTACTAGTGCCATTTGAAACCTGAGTTCTAACACAGTGACCTCTATGTGCCTTTTAAAGGTGCAACAAGGATTTAATTTTTTAACTTAATTGAATAAATAAATATTTATTGGTCACGGATGTTTTTGAGGAAGAAGTGTAATATTTATATAATGCCCTACACTTAACAAAATAGAAATAATATTGGAAAACTTATTAAAAAACATTTTGTCAATAAAAGTGGAAAAATGAAGAGATCATCTGTTTTAAAGATAGGTTTATAATGAAAGTAGGTTGTTGTTGTTGTTTAGTTTGTGAATGTCTTATATACAACACCCTACACTTTAATTTTGTTTTTGTAAAATGAATAATGGAAAGGAAATTGTCAACTTGTAAATAATATGTCCTATAATCCTGATAGAAACGGTAAAATAATCTCGTCAAAGCAAAGCAGATCGGTGGTTATTGGGTGTAAACACCCTCAGGCACAGAAGGGTTGAGATATAGTGTAGGTGGAAGGAATAGAACGTTAATGAAGGGTAGGCATTATCATCATTTGAGACAAGTGCTTTGATTCACTATGTTTAAAAAGGAAATTTTTATCAGTCACTTCCCTAGTGAACAGTTTTAATTTTGTCTATTTAATCAAATGTTGTTGTTTTTTTCAGAGTTATGCAAAAAAATAGTACAGTTTCTGTTATCTCTTTTTTTTATTTTAATTGTGTGTTGTTATTTAACACAAAAAGGAAAGTTTGAACATCTCAACTATCTTCAGTTCTGACGATACATGAAAGAATCTGATAAGAATTCATTATTGTTAACAATACTTGAATAAATCTGATAACTATCCACCAGTCCTGAGAATACCTTAACCTGATAATTATGAATGAGCAATGAGAATAACTGAATCTGATAACTATCCATTAGCCCTGAGAATACCTGAAGTAATTTAATAACCATCCACCAGTCACGAGAATACTTGAATCTGATAAGTATCCATCATTCTTGAAAATACTAGAATGGATCTGATAACCAACCGTCTGTCAGCTTGAAAATAATTGAAAGAACCTTATGACTATCTTATGTCATCTAAGTTCAAAGGTTATATTTCATTTTAACAATCATGTAATAATAGTGAGTTTTTCTCTTGATGGATACAAAATGTACGCACTTATTTTCCCCTTGTGTGTCGCATTTCCTCCTGAAAGAAATCGTAATGACAGAAGGAAATGATTCTATTAAGAGAGAGCATTTCGGAGTGTTACATGCTAGCTGGTAATTATTTACAAGTGATTAGTCTATATATATATATATATATACACACATATATATTTGTGTGTGTGTGTGTATTTATATATATCTATGCATACACACACACACACACATTCCACTGGTGTATTTTTTTTATTCACTAGTCATGCTAACTTGATTCTGTCTTGAGTTCGGTAATAGCTACAAGAACTACACTCAACACAGCCACCAAGTGTCTGTCTGGATTACTAGATGATATTAACATGTATTTTTTTCTTGGCTACTAGAACTATTTGCTGACTAGAAACAAATATCAGTCTGGTAATTTCTATGTATTTAGAAGATTGTATTCTTGTATAATCTATAATCTATTTGTCCCCTGCTGGGACGGCGGTAAGTCTTCGGATTTACAATGCTCAGCTCAGGGGTTTGATTCCCCTTGGTGGACACAGCAGATAGCCCGATGCGGTTCTGCTATAAGAAACATATGCATAATCTATTTAGTTCTACTAACTGTTCAGGTTACTTTAAAAACCAATAGCTATTCCAATCCGTGGTATTGGTGTTCACATAGTATTATGTTGTATTAGAAGAGTTATAGTATTTCCACGTAAACTGTAATAGTACTCGAGGTGATGATGACTGTTATTTTTGTTCAAATCTCATGTTCAATTTAAAAAGTATTTGAGTGTAGTGTATTAAAAAATCTTAAGTCTTTCTCAAAGCTTCAGCCAGTCAGTCACTTTATAAATACAGTGATGGATATCTAAAGTTAATGTAAACATGTATAGTACTTTCTCCATTATTTTCTTGCTCAACCTAGTAATATTGTGTTAGGGATGAATTATTACTTTAACTCCATTGCTACACTTTAAAAAAGAACTAATACTGTTTTATGTAATATGAAATACTTCCACTGTTGTATGCAAACTGTAATTAGATTTATTGCACCTTCATTGTTGTAGCTTTTCTTTGATTAGGTTTTATCCCTTGTTCTCCTGTGTCTATTTTACGTACATCATTCTATACTATGCCATTATATCTTCTTTGTGTTTTCTCCGTTTACAGTATTCTCTCTGTTTTTTTCCAGCTCGTATTTGTGTATATTGTCCAAATAACACCTCTTTCCAGCCTTTATTTATTAAATGTTTTGCTTATTGTGAAAAGACTTCATTTGCACTTTCTATTCATTACTCTACCCTTTATTCGATCACAATTTTTGTGGGCTGTCCAAACAACGTTTATATTTTTCTGTTTATTCACTCAGTTATTCTTTCTGTTCATTTCTCATATCTTTATGAAACAACGTTACTTCTTCCAGTAACCACTTCCCGTGTATTACTTCATTTTTCCTGTTTAGCCCTCCAACCTTCACTTGATTTCTTTCCTTTTCGTTGCTTCACAGTTTCTACTTTATTACAGTTGTTCATTGTCCCAGGTCACTATTTGACAGTTTTTGTTCAGTGTTATAAGCCATCGTTTTTGCTAGATGTTCATAGCCTTGATTTATTCAGTGATGTTTTCAAACTCATAAACATCGTCTATTCGTTACTTGGGTTAAAGATGTAGTGACTTCTCCTCTGAATGAATGCTCGTTAGTACAACCTCCTAGTTCCCCAACTTTGTAAGCTTGACTGACTTCACTAGATAAACCAATTTAATTAATATAAACAGAGTTACTGCCCTCTGAGTCTGGTCCACAGTTCCAGTTTTTTCCTTGGGTTCATGTTGTCGCTTTAATCCATCCACAGTCAAATCCATATGTTTATACAATAAGGGGGGAAAGCGAAACTCAGCCTGGTGAAAAAAAAAGATTTTTTGTTGTTGTTTTTTTCAGGTATTTTTGTGAGATTGAAAATCCCAAAGCTGTGTGTACTGGTAGGTTTCGGTGCTACATCCCCGGTGTTTGTAGTAGAACACGTGTTTTTCTCTTGTCCTACCACAAACCCAGGAAGTAGGAGCGAAGCAGCTTCACACTCTGCCCACGTTTGGTCTGTGATCTGAAAACAATTGGCTTCTATAGATTACTAACTATAGCCTCCCCAGTGGCTCAGTTGTAAGTCTGCATGCTAATACCTGCGATGGGCAGAGCAAAGATAGCCCATTGTGTTTAGCAAGTGCTTAACAATGAAAAGAAAGTATACACTATTTAATTGCACCCCAGAAAGAAGATAGGGTAATTTACTATTAGTTTCATTTTACTTATCTTAACTTTTAAATTCGGTATTGTTGAGTTTAAAAGGTTGGATGATACAACCTTTTTGGATATGTCATCAGCGCTTAACTACAGCTCAAATAATTTTAAATCTTCGTTAGGCTTAGTGTACAAGGCTTCGTCATTTAACAGGTGGAAGAAATAACAGAATGTTTTGTTGTTTTTTTTTCTGTTTTTAAACGACATTTTCATTCCTTATTAAAAGAGAGGTATTGATAATGGTAATTCTTTTTTGTGTGGACAGAGTGTGAATTATGGCTACCGTATTCAGTGTCTGTATGCATGCTAAATAAAATATTGACATTTTATAAGTTTTCGTGTGTGGTTTCAATTGTTTTAAATAGTTCCATTCAAATACTTGTACCACAAATAAGTATAACAGGTTTTTTTCTAAAAGGACTGTCCTTGGAATCCGGTATCTCACGAACCCGGCCTTTGGAGGCGCCACTGTATAAATTAATACATTAACTCTTTCCCAAAAATTTTGATATCTTTTACCTCTGCAAAATTCTTTAAAGTTAGACGATATAGTGACCTATATGGCGAAAAAAGGTTTTCGACCGGTTTAATTAATCGGTCAATCTGGCTGGACAAGGTGCTAGAAAGTAAACTAAAAAGTCCATCATTCAGTTTTTAATTCAATAAGGACTAATGTCCCAATTTAGGACTCAAGTTTATGTTATTACGAATTTAAAATTTGAAACTGATTTAAACTTTTGAAATTATGCTATCATTGAATGTTTCACATAGTCATCAAAGCAAATTGAAATTTAATTATAATTTCGTCAAACACTTAGATTTTGTTATTATTTGCATAACTATCTTGGCGTCACTGTTTTGTACTTAGTTTCTCACCTCAGAAGATTGATATAGATAGTGTTTTCATATTTATGTGACGTCTCTATAGCTAAATGCAACAACAAATAATTCTCTGTTAATGCGCTTTCTATATTGTGTTATCGTTGTGACCGTGCGCTTACAGTGACTGGTACAGCATTAATTTAAGATTTAAAAGATTACATGAATTAAATGTTCTTGTTGCATACGATTTTTATGAATCATTTGAAATTTTTGGTCCCGTCTCTTTCTGCTGAAAACATTTTTCCTGTTTTTTTACTAAAACTTCGACGAACAAACCATTGTGTTTTTAGCAACATCTTTGTGCATTTTATTAGAATGGCCATCGTACTAAAACAGAAACTGATTACTCCAGACAGTCATGAAGCAGCCATGTGTTACGTTTATCACTCTTCACTTGTAACATTACAGGGTAACAAAACTCGCCTGGTTATGTATGACCTATCAGCGAAAGCTGACACCTTAGAAAGTTTTTAAAATATTGAATTATATAGTGTCAGCTTTACTGGCAGGTTACGCTCGTATGTGACGTATTTTGGTTTTTCGTCCAAGGGCATATCCTCTTTGCAATGTGCAAAGGATATAGATGCCTTATTAGAGAACCTTATTTTTCTCGCCTTGTTTACAAGCTCAGCATAGACGGCCAACACGTGATAAATATTGCCCTGTCCTTGACACTCGGGACCAGTTTTCACTCTCATCATAAAGCCAATGTCACCTTGATATTCGTCACGTATGAGTCTCAAGACATCTGAAATACTACCGATAAACACAAAATTTGAAAATGTTTCCGTTAGCACTTTTAAGACGGATTATTCACTTTTTTTTAGTCAGTAACCTACTGACTGCAATTTGCAAATTAAATTTCTTCATTTATTTTATATTCTTATAACTAATAGATTCGTTTTTTTTTTTTCAGATGTTAAAGACTCGTGTGATTTATGAAATATATGCATGAATGGGGAAAAAAGTAGTCATTCTTCACATTACTAAGTGAATGCACAGAGACAGAAAACATGAACAATAGAAAATAGGTCTGAATACTTACATAACAAGGTTAAAGACCAGACCATCTCCTATGAAATTCAAAGGACATATAATATTTCTGTTAAATGAATAAGAGATATGTCAAATATTATTTGTCATATCACCAGTGGCTCAGCGGTAAGTTTGCGAACTTATAAACATTAAAATCCGGTTTCGATAGCCGTCGCAGGGAAAGGGTGTATAGCGCAATGGTTCAAAACAAGCCACTTGTATTCTAAAGAAAAAACGCCTGATTATTTATTGTAACCTGGGTTGAAAAATACCCTTAATGCAACCAGAGACCCTACGTTAACGCACAACCGTTCATAATTTAGAAATGCTGACCAATGAGAGAACAAATAATCATTAACTTCAGTCTCCTGCTTAACAACCCATAGTCGTATTGATTGTCAATTTTATACCTACATACAGTTAAGGGTGCGGATCATATTAAATGACTCGAACCTTAGACCTTTTCACCCGATAACAAGCTACGTTTGGTTCTGGAGGGTTGGTAAGCTTGAAGACTAAACAGGACAAGAGAGGGTTGATAAGCTTGAAGACTGAGCTGGGCAAGAGACCAGGCCTGACGAGAGGGAGGTCTGGGGCTACAGTCCTGGGGTCCAGGGATATAACTCTCCCCCGGGCCCGACCTACCTTTCGACGCCCTTGCAAGAGACGGTTGGCAAGCTTAAATTTGCCATTGATTTCCGTTTTGTCATCAGTAAGACCAAACTTAAGGGATAAATAACACAATCATACTCGACAGTGCGTCAAAACGTAAAAACAAAATGCATATCTTAGCTGTCATTCGGGACCAGTTTTCACTCTCATCATAAAATCAATGTCACCTTGATATTTGTCACGCACGTGTCTCAAGAAATCTAAAATACTACCGACAAACACACACATACAAACTTTCAAAAAAATTATATTAGCACTTTTAAGATGGATTATTCACTTTTTTTTTAGTCAATACCCTACTGACTACAATTAAAAAGCCCAAGACTTGGCGGTGGGTGGTGTTAAAGAGGACCGGTTAACGCCCTCGTGTAGCTTTGAGCGAAATTCCAAACAAACCAAACCGCTCTAACTCGTTTGAGATCTTTGCAAAGGCCAATGATGAAAAGGCCTTCCATATAAAAAGTCTTTTGATTTACAAGACAAAGCCTTAAATCAATATGGTTACTTCTACCTTAAATGTGTTATTTCTCAGACCACTACAATTAAATAACAAAGTAAGCTTATTATAACAGAAAGAAAAAAAAAAAAAACACGACTGTTTCATACCAAACTTTAGAGCCGTCAAGAAAACAAATTATTAACTATATATATTAAATGTAATGTGTCTTTTATTTACTCATTTCGTGCGCACTATAGGGCTATTTTTGTTATCACAACCGCATGCAGAAGTAAACGCTAAGTTTGCAAAACATTACATTCCATCTCATGTATGCCCCCTTCCCCAATAACACTGTGGTACGTCTGCTGACTTACAACTCCAGAAACCGTGTTTCGATACTCATGGTTGGCAGAGCGCAAATATCCCCCTATGTAGCTTTGTGCTTAACTTGAAACAACACAACACTATGTTGTTCATACACAAAAACGCCTACCTCTCATATGCATAACAGGTACCTAGTTTACAAAACAGCTCCGGACTTCATTGAACCTTGACCATGTGTATGCATGTGATGAAAATATTATGGTGGTGAAAAAAGATAGGAGCAAACTCAGTCTTTCTCCTTCGTAAACTTGACACAAGTCACGGAATCTACAGAACCAGCGAACTACAATATCGTAAAAAATTTTGATTGTAGTAAGAAAGACACCACTTCCAATGTCGCTGTATGCTGTACCAATACCACCAAGCCTTGTTTGTAACTGAATCAAACACGCGTCGTCTGGTGTGTAAACAATAATCAGACTTGCAAGAAGAAATAAAAACAATTGTTGTCGTAATTCAAAAGGTGTTTACACAGATACACGCATCAGATACTGCTCTCGCCTAGCTCATTCTTTTCACATACGATTAGGCCTACTTGTTTACACAGATACACGCATTAGATACTGCTCTCGCCTAGCTCATTCTTTTCACATACGATTAGGCCTACTTGTTTACACAGATACACGCATCAGATACTGCTCTCGCCTAGCTCATTCTTTTCACATACGATTAGGCCTACTTGTTTACACAGATACACGCATCAGATACTGCTCTCGCCTAGCTCATTCTTTTCACATACGATTAGGCCTACTTGTTTACACAGATACACGCATTAGATACTGCTCTCGCCTAGCTCATTCTTTTCACATACGATTAGGCCTACTTGTTTACACAGATACACGCATCAGATACTGCTCTCGCCTAGCTCATTCTTTTCACATACGATTAGGCCTACTTGTTTACACAGATACACGCATCAGATACTGCTCTCGCCTAGCTCATTCTTTTCACATACGATTAGGCCTACTTGTTTACACAGATACACGCATTAGATACTGCTCTCGCCTAGCTCATTCTTTTCACATACGATTAGGCCTACTTAAAACAAAAAAATGCGCCTAAAACATTTTTCGTGCAGCAAAGTAAGAAAGTTATATATATGTACATAATTTTTTGTTTAGACAACATTTTACAAGTTTGTGACAAATACGTAATCTGGTTACTTAAATGTCTAACACCTAAACGAATTTTTACACAATAAAACTTTTTCCGCATACTTCTTTATTTAAGTCATCGATTCTTATAGTTTGTCTCCTTACTTATGTTTGTATATGCTTAAAAGAATATAAAACTTAGTTTCCTCAAAAGCTGAGTTGATCATGCGCCAATAATTTCGGTATAAGACGTTACACAGTGACTGTCTAAAAAAGTTCTTGGCACCACGTCAGTTAGCGATTTCTGTTGTTGAAGCGGCACGTGTACAGACTGAGAAATACACAGACACTGTATATTGGTATTCGTGTGAAAATCTCGAATTAGTGTAGAACTTTAGGGTGTAATTTTTTTAAATACTATATAGTTGCTAATACCATTTTGTAAACGTCTCTGTGTTGAAGTGACGCAAAAAATCCCAACAAAAAACAAGCATATGTCAGAAGTCAGGGAACTAAACAAAACTACCACTGAATAAAGGAAAACAAATCGAGATGTTTCTATCTTTGTAAACGTTCAGACAATATTATTTTACTTTAAAACAGACAACAAATTAATAAGAAACTAATTAGGTAAAAGTTACGTAAATGCGGGGGAAAATTCAGTTGTGTTTTTGAATTTCGCGAAAAGCAAAACGAGAGCTATCTGCGCTAATCGTCCCTAATTTAGCAGTGTAAGGCTAGAGGGAAAGTAGCTAGTCATCACCATAAGCCGCCAACTCTTGGGCTACTTTTTTAGCCACGAATAGTGAGTTTGACCGTCACATTATAACGCCCCCACCACTGAAAGGACGAGCATGTTTGGTGCGATGGGGATTCGAAGCTGCAACCCTCGGATTACGAGTCGAGCGCCTTAACCACCTGGCCATGAGAAATGTACGATGCACCTTTATAGAGGTACAACAAGTTGTTTGCTGTCAACTAATAACATTTAAAAACCTGTTCGAAAAGAACAGTCAAGCTTTCAGGTACGTTAGACAAAAAGGAAAGAAAGAAAATTGGTGAAGTCAAATCTTCAGGTATGTTTGAAGAAAATAGAAATGTATTGGTTAAGTCAAACCTTCAGATATGTCATCAATAAACAGAAGAGGCTAACAAAAGGTTTCCTAAATTTAGGTCAAGTATGTAGCTCGGATATATTAAAAGAAAGCAATAAGTGCATCAGCGAAGTGTTATACGATTTAAACTTCCTTATACGTTGTAGCTACACTAAACTTTCGAATAGAATACTAATTTGGTTCTACTGTGTGACGTCTGGACAAATCAAAATGTACCCCTCCCCCCAAGTGTAGCTACCAGGTGTCCACGTTATTAATTTTTCGTATTTCTACACCATGTGTTGAAATTCCACCTTAAACGGCATAATAGTTATAGGTAGATCCCGCCTTCTTTCTACACATGTGTGGCGTCTGTCTACTGTACAGAAAATGATATTGAAAACCAGTCTGGGCTGAGATTTGCTTGGCATCGTAACAAGGATGATTAACACTCCATTCCTCCTACAGCGGTACCACTAGATGATTGATTACCTGTCTTTCTGAGGATCACCACACCACTGGAACTTCTGAATTTCCATTTTGTCTCTCCACCCAAAACCCTCACTCTGTGTTTGTGTGTGTGTCAACTCTAATGTAAGCTATTTTACTTGTTTACATCTTTTCTCTTTCTCGACGAGTGTGTGTGTGTGTTTTATTATAGCAAAGCCACATCGGGCTAATCGCTGAGTCCACCGAGGGGAATCGAATCGCTGATGTTAGCGTTGTAAATCCGTAAACTTACCGCTGTCTCAGAGGGGGACCTTTCTCGGCAAAGGAGCAGTAATTTGCAATTTGCTTCGTTCACCTGCTCTGTTCTTTAGCTTAACGTAACAAAAAAACATACTTTAAAAACCTAACGTTCTACGATAATCTAACCTTTCACACACCCTAACAGTTGTTAGTGGTATAATGTAATTGTTTAGTTGTACTTAATTATGTGCTTTGTTTTATTACCATCTTCACTGTTCTGTTATTCTTGGTTTGATCGGAACTAAAATATATAATTTTAAAACAAAATTGCTATCTTATAGTTCACTAAAAAGTCACTGTCATCTAACATGTAATCGCATAAATAAAATATTAAAACTGATGTACTATATTCGTGTTCTCGTGTAGTCAAAGAAATTCGAAAACTAAATATTTACAAGAGTAACGTGTTGGCGTGTGTGGGAAGCTTTCGAAACTTTATTAAACCACACAAAAATGAAATTAAGAGTAGGAAATGCGGATGACGTCACCATAGGCGTAAGGGAGAGGTATAGGGAAAGGTATTTGAGGATCTGTCATCCCTCTGAGCCCCAACTCAGACAGCATGTTTATGTGTTAAAGTTGGGTGAGTAAATTTGTTTACAGACAAACTACCAGTACC
The DNA here is from genome assembly GCF_004210375.1 of Tachypleus tridentatus. Lineage (NCBI taxonomy): Eukaryota > Metazoa > Arthropoda > Merostomata > Xiphosura > Limulidae > Tachypleus > Tachypleus tridentatus. Next base: position 213,352,806 of record NC_134837.1, read on the forward strand.
GTAATCCTGTTGAGTTTTAATACTTGCCCCCAGGTTTTGCTAGATGTGTTTCTTACAACATAAATTGATCGGTTTGTGCGGGGCGTCTCAATGACTACGAGATTAGACATATTCCATAACACGTGATAAACACCAAACACCTCTAGTACAAAATACACTTTGAGCCACATGCTCTGATAAAAAATGACAAACCAATTGGTTTGACTTGAATTTCGCGCTAAACTACAAGAGGGCTGTCTGCGTTAGCCGTCCCTAATTTAGTAGTGTAAGACTAGAAAGAAGGCATATAGTCATCGCTACCAGCCGCCAAGTCTTGGATTACTCTTTTACCAGTGAATAATGGGATTGATCGAACAATAGAGCGCCCCCACGGCTAAAAGGGAGAACATGTTTAGTGTGACGGGGATTAGATCCCGCACCCTTCAGATTGCGGCTAAAGCGCCCTAACCACCTGGTCATACCGGACCTCTTATTCAGTCGCTACAGTTGCAAAGGTTGTATGTCAAGGTAGTACCTGGGTCTCAAGTGTTAATTTTGTAAATATTACAAGCGGGCCTATCCGAGTTGGGACTGAGCATACAATTAAACGGGCCCTTTGAAAAGGAGAAACTGCCTCACATACCTGTCCGCTATTGCGGTTGATAAACTTATGTTATAAACCATCCTTACGATACGAAAAACATAAATTACATACGAATGAATCGTGTATTAGCCATATTTCCACATCCATCGATTGACCAATATATATGTATCTGACTTAGACATTTACCTCTGCTGACCCAACGGATTCTGAACAAGTTAAATATATATTTTACACATTTCCATTACAAAACAGTTTCAGAATGGTTCGATATAGTAGTTACTGCGAGAAAATTGTCTGAGCTGCTGTTTTGTCGTGATTCTACAATTTAAGTATGAAAGAAACTACTCTACGACATAAATATGAACTAAGTCGCATCCTTTTGTACCAGCCAGGTAGTTTGATTTACCAAAAAGCGCCTTAATATGAGATATTTGGAGGTTAACTCTTTTCAAGTTTCGAGCCCCCAAACCCCAAACCTATATTCTTCCCACTGATAAACCATTTGATGATAGTTTTCGCGGTGTTTTTATGAAAGAAAGCTGACTACCCCATATAAAAAAAACTGTTTGATTACTGTCTGTTTTGTTTAAATTCTGTGCAAATCTACACGAGGGATATCTGCGCTAGCCATCCCTAATTTAGTAGGGTAAGACCAGGGGAAAGGCAGCTAGTCATCAATATCCACCGCCAAATCTTGGGCTACTCTTTTACCAACGAAAAGTGTGATTTACCATTACATTATAACGCCCCCATCGCTGAAAGGGCGAACATGTTTGGTGTGTTGGGGAATCGAACCCGCGACCTTCAGATTACGAGTCGAGCGACCTAGCCACCTGGTCGCTCGGTTGATTAATGTTTATGACACACAAGTCAGAGACGAATCAATGTTATGTAAATGTAGTGCACAATGTCTATTTGTTATAGAGCATCAGCGAAACGTTTTAATGAAAAATAACACATTTTATTGTCTTTCAATCTTTATACGTTTTACAGTAATTCCTGTATGCTAAATCCGAAAATATGAATTCTTCTCCATCACGTACAGAATTTTCACAAAACGTCATATATACTTTTATATAAGTGAATCATTTTCATTTAAATCAGGTCACATTTTGTTATGCTTAAAATGTTGACAACCACTAGATATAGATTTCTCTAGACCAATCGCAACATGAGACTTGTAGATCGTTCTAGTGTGGCACCTATGCCACCTCGGGCTATCTGTTGTGTCCACAGAGGGGAATCGAACCCCTGATTTTAGCGTTGTAAATCCATAGACTTACAGCTGTCCCAGTGAGGGACCGATCATTTTAAAACCCAATTCTAAAATGATCGGTCCTTCTGCATAATAAAAATGTTCATTGTGGTAAACGAAATAACAATTTAATCTAAGTTTTTTCTTGTCGATTTCTAAAAAAATCTTTGTGATAAAAAAAAAAAAAATTTAAATCTACATAACCGGATGGGCCCCGGATGATTAGGGCGCTCGACTCATATTCAGTCATGTGGGCGTTATAATGTTACGGTCAATCCCATTATTTGTTGGTAAAAGCGTAGCCCAAGATTTGGCGGAGGGTAGTGATGACTAGCTACCCTCCCTCTAGTCTCACACTGCTAAATTATGGTAGGCAAGTGCAGATAGTCCTCGTGTAGCTTTACGTGAAAACTAAAAAAGAAACTAAGCTGAATTCTGAACAATTTTCTCTTAAAAACCAAAACAGCTTTCATGAAGTTTTAATTCGCATGCCTATGTAATCAATGGTTAGATGGTTTTATTATTGTTGTGTATGTTGCTATGGAGGAAAGAAGAAGTTTTTAATTTAAAATAATTATTATTAAGAATGTTTTTTATTTCACCGAGTTTTGTCCTCAATTTTAAACTTCTTTTTGTAAAGTCTAGTTTCGCTACTTCCTTTTTGGTATGTTGCCATAGCGTCTAAATACCAAAGGCACCAAAGACAGCCTTTCAACCAGTTTAATACTATTGATGTTGACGTTTACATATGTAGAAAGTTAAACTGTGTACAGATTATGAAAAGTTTTTGCACTGAATTAATATATATTAAATTTTATGCTCACTACATATATAAACATATTGTTTTCTTCATTGTGGTATAAGGTTCCCTTGCAAGCCAGCCAATCACCTCCACGCACGTTTTTGTACACTGTGAGAGGAAAACCCGTAATATAGGCATATCACAACACGAATAGTTTATAGCAATATAACAAACTTTGAAAATAATTACTGCTAATCATTTAATGTAAGAATTTGCTTTAAACAACAAAACTACGTAGTGGACTCCTTGGTATAAACGTGTAGGAATTTCAAGATTACAAACAAAATGACATCGTTCAAACATAACAACAACAAAACGAGACGACAACAAAAGCTATTGTCCAACGTTGTTTATGCTGATTTGTATTAAGTGGAATACGACATCTTCGCCATAACAAATATATGAGTGGTTATACGTCGGAAGAACTCTGTGAAAAAGAAAGGGTTATACAGTATTAAATTTGTTGGTAATTGAACGAACCTTAAGAGCTACAGTGGACAAAAGGCCCAATATAATCGTTTACACACGGTTCCCAGCGGCAGGCCTCTCGACAAAGATCTGTCTGTTCTTTTAAGTTCAACTAAACATGATAGGTCAGAAAATAGGTCGCTTTCAACAAATTCAAATAGGACTGGTCGCGCGCCGATCGACTGCACCTCATCAATCAAGTACGGGGGAAATTGTTGAAAAGAAATTTGACTTTTGTGGACTCGGTCGGTGCTTGCCAAAAGACATACAGAAAAAAACTTTACATTAATTCTTTCACCCCACATACCTGGGCCGTAATAAAAGATTCTATTAGACTATCACACCTGAAAGCCACAAGGACGGAGGGAAATTCAAGGTTCATTTGTCATCCACAGAAGCAAGCCTGGATAAGTTTCCTCGCTGCATCCATAAAAAGAATCTGTGGTGCATATGTAAAGAAACCAAGCTGTGTGAGGGTCCAAGTAACCACATTTAATGATAGATGGAAACAACCAACCCTAGTGACTCCACAAATATTTCCAGGTGTATTCAAACAAAAAGAAACTTATGTTCTGAAGTTTCAACCTCACCAACAGAGAAAAAAAACAGGGGTTGCCTCAACAGTTTCTCCCGTGTCAGGGAAAAGGACAATATTTACCGCTTTCCTCCACTTTCTTTTGGGAGTAGATTTCATCCGCAATATTTAGTTCGAGGCAGGAAGACATTAATCTTTTTTTTAACAAATGGTCTATTGACAGCAAGTTGATAGGAGATACAGACACGATGAAGTTAATTAATTATGGTGTTAGATCAGGGGTCGTCTCTTTTTAGATTTTTATGGATATTACACGAGTTTTAAAATGTCTTGTTGTAGATTTGGTTTCACTTATCAATCCGTTGCGTTTACTACCAAGTATGCTTTTAATGCCAACACATACAGAACGTTATTTATCACAACCCCCCTTTTAAGCCAGACATATTCACGTATTATATGTTACAAATCTCAACAGTAATTATAGTTACGAAAAAAAAAAAAAACATTGAAGAATCAGTCACGAAGCTAGTAGTATCACCTGAAGAAAATCGAAAAGAATTCAAGACTGGATGCTCTTATTTGTCCGTAGACCCACAATTTTCAAATTCGGGGTTTGATTCACTAAGATGGACAGAGAAAAAGTTTGTTTGCTAGTTTTCACATTTCGCGCAAAGCTACAGGAGGGCTATCACCGCTAGCCGTCCCTAATTTATCAGTGTAAGAATACAGAGTCACCACCACCCACCGCCAACTCTTGAGCTACTCTTTTACCAACGAATAGTGGGATTGACCGTTACTTATAACGCCCCCACGGTTGAAAAGGCGAGCATGTTTGGTGCGACTGGGATTCGAACACGCAACCCTCAGATTACGAGACGAACGCCTTAACCCACCTGGCCAGAGCGAAAGTAGCTCATTGTATGACTTAACTATAAAAACGACTCATTCTTTCCTCACTTTTTACTACACAGAAATAATTCATAAACTCTCTATAACAGTGTTTAAATTATTAAAACAAATATCGTGCATAATGCGAGAATTAGCGGTACTTGAGACTACAACAAAACATCCTGTATTTGCAAAAAAAGTGCACTGTATGTTAATCGGTTTATCCTGTGAAATCTGCGCGTACGCAAATTTCAAATCTGTTTACGTCTTCCGATAAAAGGATAACAAGTCATTCGTGGGAATAGAATTTTTGGCAATTTCACGAAGAAACATTTCACTTGCACAACATAAATATTTAAGGCTTATTCAACTGCACATTAATAAATATTTAAATGGCTCCATCTGTGGTTTACACTGTACAATAAAATGATATGACTTAATGTTTATAGAGATGGCCTGGTTGTCAATATTTCGAGACCAAAATGCTTTCTTTGTATGCCTGATTGACGCAAGAACGTCAAATGCAAGAGCCAAAACACATCTTAAAATCCCATCAGTCTTGCCCCGCCACCTATTGACGGTAATAAGAAAGTTTACACTGTTTCTAGTCAAAGTAGAAAATAAAGATCCAACTACTTTTTAAGTGAACCAACGAAACTACATTCTCACATTTGGGTTTTAAAAAAATGTCTGCATCTCGAGAACAGTTGCGATAAAATATCCCTTCAAAAGACCTTGGTATTTTAAAATGCCAGTTAAAAGTACGTCCCGTTCTGTTGAAATTCATGGATAAAACCTTGTAAGTGGGTTCTCCAGGTACACCATTATTAATCATGTTTGTTTGTTTTATTTTTAAAATTAGCGCAAAACTACACACGGGTTATCTGTGCTAGCTGTCCATAATTTAGCAGGGTATGACTAAAGGGAAGGCAACTAGTCATCACCATCCATCGTCAACTCTTGGGCTACTCTTTTACCAATGAACAGCAGGATTGACCGTAACATTATAACGCCCCCACGGCTGAAAGACCCTCGGATTACGAGTCGAGTGCCTTAACCACCTGACCATGCAAGGCCTATTAATTATGTAAGCACGCTTTCAAACAAAACAATGTTGTTACATTGGGATTTCAAAAGAAGTAGAACCGTTCTGTGGCCCACTTTTCAGTAGCAACATGGATCATAGCTAAGTACAAGAGTTAACATTTACCTCCAGTCAGAAGACCATGGATGATTATAGCTTAAATCTTCAAAAGGCGAAACGCCATTCCGGAACGGTCCGCCCCTATGTAACTACTAGGCCTACAGCAGTAGTTCCCCATTTGTGGATGTCCTTCATGTGGTCCATTGGAAAAATTGCATAATTACGGAAGTGTCTTGGAAGCGTAATGTATAGAACCAAGTTGTGACTCGCGGAAATATAAATGTAAAAATAATAAATTTAAACACCAACAAAATAAAATACAATCATTATCGAACTTTGCTCGTTGCAATTAACCAGACTCCCAATTTACCCCACACGCATGAAACCAAGTCTCAAAAATGATTCACGTTAAAACCGTATAGTTATAAGCGTGCTATGTGCTGTCACTGCCATTGGCTTAAATGTTATTTCAAAAACGACGAATAAAGGAAAATTACAAGTTATTTAGATATCCACGTCACTTAACTAAGTTACACCCCCCTCCAGCGGCACAGCGGAATGTCTGCAGCCTCACAACGCTAGAACCCATGTTTTGATACCTGTTTTAGACAGAGCACAAATAGCCCATTGTGCTTAATTAAAAACAAAATAAGTTACGTGAAACGAATAAAACCCTCAGCTAACCCCAGTTTCCGTTCACTATGCCCTCCAGTGGCACAGCGGTATATCTGGGGGCTCACATCGCTAAAAACCAGGTTTCGATACCAGTGGTGGGCAGAGCACCGATAGCCCATTGTGTAGCTTTGTGCTTAATGCTAAAACGAACCGTTCACTACTGGTGGGGTTTTCAACTTCGCGCAAAGCCACACGAGGGGTATCTGCCCTAGCTGTCCCTAATTTATCAGTGAAAGGGAATGTAATTACCACCAACCACCAGCTCATTTATCAACGAATAATGGGATTGATGGTCACATTATATCGTCCACACGCCTGAAATGGCGACCATTTTTGGTGTCACGGGAATTAGAACCCGCGACCCTAAAGGCTCCGAGTCTAGTGCCCTAACCGACCCTTTTCAATCTTGTAGAAACAAGAAATACATCAAGAGGTTTAACTTGATAGACAATGAAGTTAAAATGTGTGTGTGTATGTATAAACGAAAACATGTTACAGTTATTTTATATGCTGTTATGGTATTTCATATCTTGTGAATTTTTATATAAATAAAAAAAATATGTTACAATGGTGATAACCAGACAGGGTTTTTCGCAATAAAATTCTAACCCCTAAAAAGTTAACGGTTCATACGCTTATGCACTGTCCATAAAAATATTTCCTTTTCCATGCTCTCGTGATTTTACTACTCTTGTTTCACGTTACTCCACAGACTGTCTCTGTTTTATAGCCTGTGTTAGCTCATATTCAAGTTTAGTTTCTGTGCACCGTCACGGGGTTACTTCTGACAATTTTATCAGAGAATGTAGCCTTTATTATCCTAGTGGCGAGTTCGTGAACTAGTGAAACGTGCATTTTTCGGCGAAGCTATAAAGAATAAGTCTTCAAATGGCTTTGAGATGACTCAACAGAAGTTGTTCTAGGAGTTATAAAGATCGTAATATAGAAAAAAAAAAAAGTCCCTTTTTCTAACGTTCATCAATGCTTAGGGAAATTCTTTTTCAAAACGTGTCTTTAAACCACTTTTAATGCAACGACTCGGTTTAATAGCTACTGGAGGAATGGTTATATTAGGCTTTTAATTCAGAAACATCCTGAAACATATAACTGAAAGGGGTTTGCCAAAATAAGTTTACAGAAATTAAACTTTTACTGTTATCGTTACATTCAGTACGCCACCTAACGGTAGACTAGTTCATCATACACGTAACGTGCGAACTGAAGCTAAGGTTTTATGATTCAAACATAAAGCCTTAGAATAAGAATTCATATGAGTATAACGTCAATATGAAAGATTTGTTTTATAGGAACGTCACAGTTTGACGACTTGTCGAATTAAAACGTTGACATCCACGTTTCGGTTGATGACAACACTTTCTATGGACAAAGCAGTATCATGCACTACAAAACTTTGTAGAAATTATTATTAGTTTCCAATTGTTGATATTAGTTGGTTTTTCCAATTCTACTTTCTTTAACTCGCAAATGGGCTACTCTTTTACCAATGACTAGTGGGATTGACTGTAACTTTATAACGCAACTATGACTGAAAGGACGAGCGTGTTCGGTGACCAAGATCTGAATCCGCGAACCTCAGATCATGAGGTGCGCCTCTTACTTGCCAGGTCAGTAACCACTTAGAGACCTTCAGCTCGAGCCACCCCCCCCCCCCCCAAAACAAAACAAACAACAAAACAAAACAAACAAACGATATAAACAAAATATGCAAATTGGAAAATAGTTTCTTCCTGGGAATAAAACATTTTAGTCATAACCTAAAACTCGAAGTGAGTTATCCAGAACACTCGTATCACATGAAGTGGATTAATTCTATGTTATTTGGCCCGGCATGGCCAGCGGGGTTAAGGCGTTCGACTCGTAATCTGAGGGTCGCGGGTTCGAATCCCCGTCACACCAAACATGCTCGCCCTTTCAACTGTGGGGACGTTATAATGTGACGGTCAATCCCACTATTCATTGGTAAAAGAGTAGCCCAAGATGACTAGCTGCCTTTCCTCTAATCTTACACTGCTATATTAGGGACGGCTAACGCAGATAGCCCTTGAGTAGCTTTGTGTGAAATTCAAAACAAACAATCTACGTTATTCCGTATATTTTTTTATAGTTTTGTTGTTGCTATTATGTGATGGTGAGAAGCACCATCTTCAGGGAATAATATTATTACTCCCAGCGGTTCGTGCTTTAAAGGTGAATTTTACAGAAAAACGAAAACTTCGCAGTCAAAAGAATTACTCATACTGACTAATTTTGCAGGTTTACATTTTTTAATAAAAAATATATGCTAATAAATGAAACATAGAACTTGGTGCAGAAAGAGCTATTTCCGAGCGGCAATCCGAATGTTTTAGTTTTTACGTTTGCCGCTAGGAAAAGTACTGTGACGTAATAGTTGCCAAACAAACCGCCAACGCGTTGAATGTAAATAAAGATGGCCAGTGCATATGGAGAAACAGAGGCGGAGTCTGTTTTGACTTTGTGTTCTGAACAGTGTCGAGTAGCACCATATCAATTCAAACCTACTCTGAACGAACCTAGAACAGTTACTTTTGACACAGATCTGACAAGTTCTAGTGATGAGGACAGTTCCACGAGCGAGAGTAGCGGAACTGTGAGTGATACTGATAGCGTCCAGGCCGGTTACGAGTCTGAGAAATAATATTATATATTAAAATAACATGCTTTATGAGGGTTATGAAATTTACATTTAATATGATAATGTCAAAGTACTGTGTTAAGATTAATATTATTATGATGAGTTAAGACAATTTGTTATGGAGTTTATATTTGATTTTCTACAAGTCGACAATTTTTTTTGTTTAAAAATGCATAACATGTACTTGATTACTTCAACATGTTTAAGACATAGTCTTATTTCAATTTATCTTGAAATGTTAAATTTGAAAAATGGAATTCTTCCAGCTTTACCATATTTAAAAATGATACAAAAACGTCTACAGAATGATCTACCAGCTTTTAAACTTTGAATATACTCTATTTGGGATAGATTTGTCCACTGTCTATACTAAGAAATCAAGGTTTCACTGACTTTCAGGTGCCACAAATGCAAAACACACTCATGAATATGAAATGTGTATGTCTAGTTACATTCTTCAAAAAATTGGAATTTTTAAATTATTATATTATACTAGTTATAGTTTATCGCTTTATACTGCACACCTTTAAGTTTATTCTTTTCGTGATGGCTTCAGAGGGGTGGAACCTGTACCCTGCAGGTTGAGATCAGTCCTCAACTCTACACGAGGAAAGATGGTGGGAAAGATCCTGTCTACTGCTGATGGTTTTTTTCAGTCTCAACCTGCCTGGCTTGAAACCCACGGAATCCAAAACAGTGTGATCCGACACAAAACATGAGCGTTCAAAGTGATCTTGACAAAGCTTTGAATAGTGTGAAGGAGTCCAGTTCTTCCTATTGACCATCCGCACCCACTGTCGCCACCTTGCCAGTTCCTTCTCCTTGCATGGAAACGAAAAGAAGCTTTTGCCCGATGCCGAACCGTTTTTACAACCATAAGCAACGCAGTAAACCATGTTATCATAAAACAAACATAAAGTAGCAATATCAAGACAAAAAATAGTCTCACCAAATATGTAATCCGAAAACAGCACCGATAGATTTACATAAAATACCACACTGAAAGGAACAAATTGGTCGGCGCGCAACGAAACGTGTTTGGCAACTATTACGCCATAGTTGTAAAACGTCACGGAAACAGCCGAACGACCGAGAGGAACTTGAGTTCGAGGACCCGCATAATTTGTTTCATTTTTTACTCAAAAACTAAAGTGTTTAAAATTATGGCAACCACACAGGAATTATACCTAACCAAAGTACAGTTTCTAAGGCAATTATTGAATTTGTTGAAAATTCACCTTTAAGAACATAATTTACATTTTTCCCATTTCAATAGTAACAGCAATATTATTCCCTCAATCAGTTGAAAACAGTGAACTGTTGTTTCAGTTGCAAGACGTTATGGCCTAACATACACCTGTTAACTTATGTCTATATTACAGATAAAATAATAGTTTAAGATGCGTTAAACCATTTCTTTACACTTCATTTAATTTTCATACCCCTGATATATTTAATATTTTTAGCCCAACTATTAACATTTATTTCATTAAAGGCACGAAGACGATGCAATTTAGAGAGCCTTTTTGTCCCCCTTCTTTGGATGTTAGAGCAAATTTAACTTGTAGCTATTTTTTAAGCCTATAACTATAGAAGCATAGTTGCTACATATTATAGAAAAACAAAGTATTATCTCCGCTAACTTATGTGGTTCTTTAGATATTTCGGGGAGAAGCCTGATTAGAGAAAATAAGAAAAAAAAACTAATGAAACGTGAAAAACTTAACATTTCTTTGATATACCCAAATGATTTTTAGGCTAGTTTTAAATTCTCTTGAATTTTTGGAATAGCGGGTACTTGTTTACCGAAATTACTGTTCATGCAAATGAATCCTTCCTGTAATTTTATACCTTCTTTACCATCAGTACCAAAAGTCATATCTATGTTACCATCGTTTTTCTTTTCTTTCTTTTTTACTTTTTAAATTATTCTAGTCAGCAGAATATTAACGCGACGTTTAAAGTTCATTCCTATTAATATTTTCCCCTTTCCCAAATACAAGTTTTGATAGCCTTTTAAACTATCGTAAAACTGCTGGCACTTCCTCCATTATCGTAGACTTTTAGACTAGAAAATTAGTAATGACAGTGAAGAAATGTATACTGGATATAAGATTCTACTCATCGTTATTCAAAATATTTTGTAACTATGCAGCCCGCTTCAGTAACTTAACAGTACGATCAGTAACTATGCAGCCCGCTTCAGTAACTTAACAGTACGACAGCACCTTTCAAAATACGTCTGTTTTATCTGAACGATAAATATATTTCACCACCACCCCTCTTGCGAACTGAAACTCAGTCTCTTAGCTTAGGTAAGGATTATATTTTAGTTTTGCTTACTAGGCTGTTATAGTTCCCTGGTGTCAACTACTGCAACTATTTATTTATTTTTACTTATTACAAAAATTCTATACTAATTCATCATTTTCTACATGGAAGGATTTTCATTAAAGATCTTATATAAATATCAGTAACAAATTATTATATTGGCTGGCACAGGACATTTTGTGACGGGTAAAACCAACAGTTTCCACATCCATTTTTCTTGTATTATATCCTGCCTCCTAATTCTTATGAGCTACGCTATTCATAGGGCTATCTGCTGTGTTCACCGAGGGGAATTGAATCCCTGATTGTAGTGTTGCAAATTCGAAGACTTACCGCTGTGAGCCGGGGGAACGCTATTTAATAGACAGTTCTTTAATATTCTTCTTTTAATTACGATCATAGGTATTATTTTAATAGAATTGTAACCAAATATTCCACTATTCAGGGACCTGAATTCATTCTTTGAAATAGTGTCATCCCCCTATTGAGCAATGTAAAGTAAAAAAAACAACAAAAAAAACATTTCGCCAATACACATTACATTTTTTGTAAATAAATTAAGCATAAGAAACACTGTATATTTCTAAATGTAAAACCCGAAGCCCAAGAATAAAGTATTTTCAACGTCTAAACACAAGCTATCTGAACCAACTTGTCACATTCCGTCAATTTCTTTTTATGGATATTTACCGCGCCCGCGTCGCGCTCAACATGCTCGCCCTCCCAGCCGTGGGGTGTATAATGTGACGGTCAATCCCACTATTCGTTGGTAAAAGAGTAGCCCAAGAGTTGGCGGTGGGTGGTGATGACTAGCTGCCTTCCCTCTAGTCTTACACTGCTAAATTAGGGACGGCTAGCACAGATAGCCCTCGAGTAGCTTTGTGCGAAATTCCAAAACAAACAAAACAAAACAAAAGGATATTTACCTAAACCACACAACTATGTGCAGTACAAGTCGTGTTTGATATTTTCTTTCATTTTACCAAGAGCGTTTCCTCGACTACGATATAATTTTCTTGTTATAACTGCCACCTTGGACTTTCGTGGATAATCATCTTATTTTCGAAAAAGGAAACATCAAACTTACTACCACATGTTAATAATATGCCAGTCACTGTATGTAAGTTAATTTTAAGATTTTCTAAATAACCCTATACCATTTCTTCGATATGTTGGCAATACCAAAATTTTTCCAGTTATTTCATAAGTACTTCACACCTCTCCTCTAATTGCTTATTTTATAAATATCCTACACCCTTTCTCCAGTTATTTACTTTGTAAATACCTTATATTTTTTCTTCACTTACATTTTTACACCTAATATCCTTTACTAAAATATTTACTATGTAAATACTTTAATATACTCTTTGGCCCGGCATGGCTAGGTGGGTTAAGGCGTTCGAGTCGTAATCTGAGGGTCGCGGGTTCTAATCATGGTCGTACCAAGCATGCTCGCCCTTTCAACCATGAGGGCGTTATAATGTGACAGTCAATCCCATTATTCGTTGGTTAAAAAGTAGTCCAAGAGTTGGCAGTGGGTGGTGATGACTAGCTGCCTTTCCTTTAGTCTTACACTGCCAAATTAGGGACGGCTAGCACAGATAGCCCTCGTGTAGCTTTGCTCGAAATTCCAAACAATATCCTTTTTTTTTTTTTATTTATTTTATAAATAACTTACACCCCTTCTTCAGTTACTTGGTTTCTAAATACTCTACGTCTTTCCTCTACTTGTTTTGTAAATATCCTGTCATTTTTTGCTAATTACTTCTTTTGTAAATACTCTCTATCCTTCCTCAGATTACTTAATATGTAAATACTATGTATCCTTTCTCGAGGTACACATTTTATTTCTGATAAAATTCCTTCCATATCAATTTTAAGTTTGGTATTAACGTTTTACTTCTGTCATTATGCCACGTTTATAGCAGACTAAATAAAATTTTCTACCTCTTCAAGCCTTGTACGAAAGTCTTCCCAAAACTTGGAGTGTACAAATGAATACATTTTGTGTATAGATAAAACCTTTAACTCGATTAACGAACAAGTATTTTAAAGTAATTAACATACTTTCGTCCCTGGTGTGGTCTCTATAACAAACAAGTTCCACTAACGATTGAGTTGTTACATTTCAGAACATTTGCAAACGTCCTGATATCAACCAGAAGAACCTTGTTCTCTGCCAGTATCATGTTGTTTGATATAGAAGCAGAATTGCAGAAGTAAATAAACAAATATGTCTAAAATAGTTTAAACATTTAATTATAACACATCTGAATTATTCAGTGATAATAATTAGAAACATAGCAGCACAAATAACAAAATAAGAACAGGTCTTATAAAGCTTCTATGATATCCACAACATCTGACAAATTCAGTGGAAATAGAAACACGTGAAAGATAAAAATAATACATTTGCCATAATTTACAAGATACTTTAACAGGTCACAGATGTACTAGTTTCTTGTTACTACTTCCTACTACTGGTTTTTTTTATATACTATTTTGCAATACAATAACAAATCACTAATGATGAATACGATGTTCAATATGTCATAACTGAGATGTAAAGGAAGGTTTAGCATGGGAAATCCATATAACAATAGATATAAAAATAGGCTTAATTGTCACTATTGTAATGCTAGAAGTATAAGAAATAAAACAGATGGTTTCAGGGCACTAGTAAAAATAACAGATTTTAATATAATGGGAATACCTGAAACATGATTTGTTGGTAACAAGCATGTGTTAGTTAATCTTTAAGTTTTTATTCTATGTAGTGAACTATGTGCATGTTTTTGTAACTTTATTCTGAAGATAAATATATATTTCTTAACAGATAAAATTACCTCAGTGCTCCCTTTAATCAGGTTGTCAACTTATGCCAGGACTCACCAGAACTTGGAACTAGTTCTTTGCAGTAATCTAAACTACTTGTATTTTGCAAAGCAAGTAGAGTTCTATTATTTCTTAGTATTCCTTGGCACCTCTGTTTGAATAGTAAATAAATAAGCATTGTTAACTTGCAGAAAAATTGCTATTCCATACATTGTGAGGCCAGGCCCTGCCAATGGTCAGTACCTGTAGTTCTTTAAGGTAAACTTCCCAAATGATTTAAATGATTGAGGCCAAACACATTTGTTCATAAAAACATTATTTGGTTGCTATCCAGCTAACTCATTAATCATTACAACATAGTAATATTTCAATACTTAACTGAGTAAAACATCATAACTTAATTGGAAGTTCACTTCACCTTATTGAAATCACTTACTTAAATCTTTACATTGTTTTTATCTCACTCACTTGTCATTTAAAGCAGTGTTTTATTGTCTTACATCTATACACACATCATAAGAGAATTATTTTGGAAAATATTGCAAAATAGGAAACAGTCAGATAAAGTTTCTCGATTTATTTGGGGAACAAACTTGCAAACAGGATGATGCTTGTTAGTTTCTACTATTTTTTTTACATACTATTTAGCAATGTAATGGATGGTTTACACTTACATAAGAAAGGGTCTGGCATATTTGCAAAGGCTATTAATTCAGCATTAATGACTAAATAGGACTAGATAGCAGTGATGGCAAAAATAAACAAAATTGCAATGTAGAGGAAAGTTTATCACAGTGACTTGATGAAAAAAAAAAATGAGGGTTGTTATAAATGGAGTTAAGTCACACTGGATTAATGTTGTAAGTGGTGAACCTCAGGGCTCAAGTTGTAGAACCACTGTTCGTTTTTATTTACATTGATTACATAGATGAAGAAACAGTCAATAAATTACTTAAATTTGCTGTTAATATTAAGATCTTGGGTGTTGCTGGCTGTGAAGAGGGTCCTGCTAATTTACAAAAGATTTACATCATTTAGAGAATAGGGCAAATAAATGGCAGATGGGTTTTAATTATAACAAATACAAGATAATGCATGTGGATTATTATAATTTGAATTATAAGTATAATTGGGACGGCAATAACCTTTACAGTATCATGAAAGAAAAGGAACTTGGTGTAATGGTTGATCAGTCTCTTAAGACATCCAAGCAGTATAGTGACGCTAGTATAGAGGAAATTGGATTTTAATTTGTATCTACAGAATTATTGAATACAAGTTTAAAGAGGTTATATATCATTGTATAGCCTGCTGGTTAGGCCATTTTTGGAGCATTGTTTTCAGTCATGGGAAAGACACTGAATTGTTGGAAAGGGTTCAAAGAAGGGCTTACAAAAATGGTACCTGGGAGGGAAGGATTGTCATATAAGGAGAGATTAAGACCCTTAAAACTGTTTTTACTTGAAAAAAGAAGAGTTAGAGAGGATCTGGTTGAAGTGTTTAAGATTGTAAATAAACTGATAATGTTAATACATCACTGTTTTTCATACTTAACTGTAGGACAAGAAGACATGAGTATTGATGTAGGTAAGATAAAAATGTCTTCAGCTAAGACAATTTTATTTCTCAAATAGGGTGGTTGGCCTTTGGATATTGTAGAGGCAGTAAGTTTGAGCGAGTTCAAAAGAAAACTTGACAGATATATGAATGATAAGGGCTGTCTTTAATTTTCTTTTAATAGTTTTAGCTTGGCATAGAAGATGGAAAGGCTGATATGTATGAACAGGTTCCTCACTGTGCCTAAAAATTATGTTATATGTATGTATCTATCTAAATATATGTCTATAATAATATAGTACCATCTACTGAAATAGCAACACAAACAAAAATCCATAAAAATGTTCACATTTGGATAATCAAGAAAAATAACTACAGTATGTGCAATAACCATTTCTTTATAACAGAACATTATTTTAAATAAAAGTTTTCTCCTCAGCACAATCACACGACTTTCTCTAGAAATGCACGTGAGAGTTTAATTATATGTTTATTAATTACTTTGTAAATATAGTACCAAAAAAATGAAGTTCTCAAAAAGAAACTGTTATTTTCTCAATAGAGTGCCACTTTTAATATGTAAAAACATTATAGTTTATTTAAGCACAATCCAAACACTTTCCCCATGTTGTACTGTCCAAGAAAAATCCTTTTTAATAAAATGTTCACTTTTTCTAAACTTGTTTCAATGAGGTAGGAATACTATGAACAGTAATTATTAGCACAAACAGTGACCCTTAGGGCTGTGTTTCTTATAGTTTGTTTTAATGATAAAACTGTGATGTAGATAGGATGTTGCATGCAATGATATACAGGATAGTTTTGCAATGATGATACAATAACATATAATGTAAGGTTTTGCAGTGAAGATATAATAATTTATATGATAAAATGTTATACTAACAATGCAACGATACATACGTGGCAGGCTGATTAATCGAATACTTTCAACTAGTCAGTTATTCACACATAAGAATAAAACTTTCTATTTTCAGCTTGACATGGATTTCTGTATAAATTTTTAAAGAACCCTTTGTTTATCACGATAAAACTGCTTTAGGTGAACGATTTACACTTAACTTAACTTTTTAATCATAAAAAGTCTTACATGCAAGTGTATGGTATATAAGAAACAGTATGAAACCTGTTAAAAGCTGAAGACATGACACATACCAATTTGTGGGTTTCTAATAATTATCCTTGGATTTAATGTTTGTTTGTTGTCAAACACAAAGCTACATAATTCTGTACTTTGCCCATTAAAGGAATCAAAACCTGGTTTTTAGCATTACAAGTCTTCACTTTTATTTTTAAGCCACTTAGGGGTTAGATTTTGTGATTAAACTTGTAAAGATTCTTCTCACAATGTATTATAGATAATATATAATTCATGCCAATCCTAGTGAAACAAAAACAGTAGAACATTTAGTATTTGGCAAGAATTTGTGACAATACTCAAAGACCTCTCTGTGGAAATGAAAATAACTTATAAGGTAGAAACTGATATATTACAAAAAATATTAAAATCATGATACCATGAAACATATATTTAATTAGAAATGTTTCAGAATATTTTCCTAATACACTACAGGTATGAAAAACTCAAAAATAAAATTAATTAACATCCTTATAAGTATAGCAACATCACAAGCTGATAAACATGAAAATATTGGTATAATGAAGAAGTTCAGAAAAAATACATTAAAATGATTAATATGTTTACATTGTACATTATAAGCTGTAAAAAAAACAACTGGTAGAAACACAAAGTGTGTGTGCTAAGAACTCTTTAAACAAAGAAGTTAAAGTTTACTGTACTGGGTGGTGTTCAAGCAGTACATTGAAATGGACAGGCTTTGTTTTTCCTTTTTTTGCCATTTCGTATCTCACTAAAGCTGGTCATAATTAAACAGGAATGCTGTTTGTGTAAACAGGTTTAAGAATTAATGGTAACACATACTGTTAAGACTGATATTAGTCCACACCTACTAATTTCTGACATAATTATACGAGCTAGTCATTCACCATTATCCAATCATTACTTATCCTGAGTAACACTGGTTATATTTGTGGCTTGTAAGCAATTTTTAAATTAAAGATACTCTTATTATTCAGATAAACAAGGTAAACATGAACAGCAGGCACCACAGTAACTAGCTACGAAACCATGTAACCAACGTCGATTAGCCACGTCCTAATCTTTAAAGGTTGTGTACAAGTAGTAATCATGAATGTTGTCATGCAGCTGAGCCAGTGGAAGTTGTAACAGCCAATGCTTTGTTTATTTGGATAGTTGGAATAATCAAAACTAGTAACAATTACAAACACTACTTTACACAATGCTAATCAATGTATGTGATTAAACTGATTATGTTTATTAATGGAGTTTACAACCTACTTTCAGTTGAAACCAAAACAACCAACCACCTATGAATCTTAAAAAAAAGAATTGTATCTGTGGAACATTAAGTTCCAGATATGCTAATACCCTTATGTACTTTAAGCTACAGCCTCAAAAATCCACTTGACATGAAGATTTGTAAAATGGGAGAAGTTCCAAACATTAATAAGTTTATTTTAATAATTTAATACTGAAACTTGTACAGTTGTTTAATGAGATGAACTACAAAAAATTACTTCAGGTTTTCTGGCTAAAAAACCAAATTTGCATCTTCTATTACTTATAGGTGATAGCAGAGAATGTAAAAAGGTCTATTCAGAAACATACACACAAATATTATTCAGTAGAGAACTTATAAGTGGTGCAATGGAAGCACAAAGTTCGGTTGAAACCTAAACTTATGATTCTACTTGCATGTAAGCACCAAGACCAGTTGGAACCTGAACTTATGATTCTACTTGCATGTAAGCACCAAGACCAGTTGGAACTTAAACTTATGATTCTACTTGTATGTAAGCACCAAGACCAGTTGGAACCTGAACTTATGATTCTACTTGCATGTAAGCACCAAGACCAGTTGGAACCTAAACTAATGATTCTACTTGCATGTAAACACCAAGACCAGTTGGAACCTGAACTTATGATTCTACTTGCATGTAAGCACCAAGACCAGTTGGAACCTGAACTTATGATTCTACTTGCATGTAAACACCAAGACCAGTTGGAACCTGAACTAATGATTCTACTTGCATGTAAACACCAAGACCAGTTGGAACCTGAACTTATGATTCTACTTGCATGTAAGCACCAGGATCAGTTGAAACCTGAACGTATGATTTGGTGTGTTTCAACCTTTCATATGCTTTTACTTTCTATAAACTGTTCGTTACCTAATTCATTCAGTTGAAGATTTAAAACCGAAGTACTGTACCTGCATTTTAACTTGAATTTGAGTATTCTTAGCCAAACAAACAAAACACAGTTAAATTCATAGCTCTACTCTGTTTATCATACAAACAATAAAGTTTCTGTCTTTAGATTCAATAGGTAAATTTTGAAATACCCAAAAAGCTCCAAAACTGGTATCATTTAGCTAAAGCTAACTGTAACCAGCAAGTGGGTCTGTGGATCAACTAGCACATCAAACAAATGTGGTTTGTTCAACAGAGCCAATTATGATTTTAAGCACTTTCTTATATTAGCTTGTTATCAAACATGCATTTTCATACTTTATTTTCCCTGCAGTTGAATTCCAATCATGTGAATTTCTCTTATTTACTTCAATCTTCCAAATGAAGCCTCTTATATTTGGTGAAGATCCCTGACCTAGTTTTAGACATTATTAGAAATTCCTATAATGTCTGTAATAAAATAAAGGAGATACAATTCAATTGCTCATTTTTATTGTCTTCTACACCCTATACAATCTGCTAAACTAACATCCCAGTACTGTCCTTTTGATCAGTATCAAAATAGTAATTTCATTTTATAGTATACTTTTATCATATGGATTAATATAAATATTACATGTATTTTGAAAGTAATATAATTAGAGTTTTGTTTAATGTTACACATAGCACTGTATTTTTTTTAAATTATTGACATCTGCAATTGGTAAAATGTGGAAATAACTTATCCACACACACGTTCTTAGGGTAGAACAATTAAACCCAGTAACATCCAGTCAGGATTTTTGGAACTTTCTGACCTGCTAACAAATTATTCCAAGATTCACCAATTACTGCCTCTTTTCAACATTTGTTTTTCCTTCCTTCCTTCAACAAAACCTCAACACCACTTAAGAGGTTCAGTTATTTATCAGCATCCATGATATTCTTGTTTCAAAGAATTATCAATTTACAATTAATTATAATATGAAACAAAAAAATGTGAACACATGGGAAACTTTGAAATAAGAAACATTTGTATGTTAATTTCTCTAAAGATACAAACAAACTAAACCTTGATATAATGAACATTTCTCACAATTAACTGTCTCAGTTTCTAGAACATTTCTGACAGATTCTCTTTGAAGTCCAGTCAAATATATGATAGAAATTTCATCACAATTCAATGGCTTTGGAAAATAATTAGTGTCTAAGAGACCATAACAACTCCATGTGCTTATCACCAACATATGTCAGCTGCATTAAGTGGTGTGCTTTTCCAACAAACATTTATTTATACCTTTCTGATGAGACTGTTTATTACTCAATACCCCTCATACTTCTGATGCAACTGACTAGGTGAGCTTGCTTCCCTTGACCAGCAGCAGTGAACCCTGAAGCATCAGCTCGTAGAAGAGTTTTAACATCTTGTAGGTTCTCCAATGGAGAAAGTCCCAAGTCTTCAACCACAGCAATCAGGTACTCTGTAAAAAATGATACAATTACACTGTGAAATTACCAGTAAGCCACTGAAAGAACTAGATCCTCAACTAAAGCAGTTGAGAAATCTGTAGATAATGGCACAAATACACTGTCAAATTACCAGTAAGCCAATAAGATGACTAGATCCTTAACTAAAGCCACTGGGTAATCTGTAGGTAATGGCACAAATACACTGTCAAATTACCAGTAAGCCAATAAGATGACTAGATCCTTAACTAAAGCCACTGGGTAATCTGTAGGCAATGACACAAATACACTGTCAAATTACCAGTAAGCCAATAAGATAACTAGATCCTTAACTAAAGCCACTGGGTGATCTGTAGGTGATGACACAACTACACTGTCAAATTACCAATAAGCCAATAAGATGATTAGATCCTTAACTAAAGCCACTGGGTAATCTGTAGGCAATGACACAAATACACTGTCAAATTACCAGTAAGCCAATAAGATAACTAGATCCTTAACTAAAGCCACTGGGTGATCTGTAGGTGATGACACAACTACACTGTCAAATTACCAATAAGCCAATAAGATGACTAGATCCTTAACTAAAGCCACTGGGTGATCTGTAGGTGATGACACAACTACACTGTCAAATTACCAATAAGGCAATAAAAGTCTGAGGTTATTAACCACATTATTCACATTTGCTATCCATAATTCTTTTAGTTTTGAATAAACTGCAGGTCAAAACAAATCTCTTGAATACACATATGATATAAACTTTAATATTTTTGTTCACAGTATTTTTATTATTTAACTAATTGCACACTGTAAAATGTACTCACCAATATCAATAATAAGTTGCTGAATAGCATGAGGAGTGAGATGAGAGACTTCTAGTATTTTCTCCACATACATTTCCATAGTTCCCCTTGCTAAACATCCAACTAGATAATCAGCTACGTGTTCTACAGTATCTGTATAGTGATTTAATAATCTGTTTTTTACTAAAAAATATCTTACAAGAGAAAGCTTGTTTACAGAACTTTAGTAATAAGCAACAACATTTAAACTAAAACCAAAGTTTACAGCCAGTGCACAAGTGATGTGCAGTAAAATGTGTTTTACCTACTTTTTACCCAACTATACAGTTTAAGTTTTATCAGCTAGGTGCATCTCTGTATGCTTCAGAAAATTTAGTTCCAAACTTAAGATGACACCATATTAGCAGCCAAAACATAAGATAGTTTCTTATTAATAATTAAGAGACTTAAGTGAAGTTGAACGGATAAAACAGAAATAGTTTTAAGTCTTAAAAGACTTCCCTGAAGATGGCACCATACTAGCAATCAAAACATAGGTTAAAAACTAGTTAGTAATTAAAATCTAGTGAAACAGTCAATAACCAGTTTATAGCATTACATAGCATCTGATTCACAACCAAAACCTTTTGCAGTCCAGTTGGTTCCTACAACTATTGCTGAGTTAAGAACAATATGCAAATAGGTAAATGGCTTAGAATGAAAATATTTTTAGTTAAAGTTGCATTAATTTTTCAAAAAGAACTAATATAAATTGAAGTAATTTTCTATAATTTTTTACATTGTGAACCATTGTTTTCAAAAAATGTAAACAAATTCTTCCTTTATTCACATAATTAAAAATTTTTACCATTGATTTAAACTTGAATGATTTGATTGTTTATCACTAAGCACAAAGCTACATGACAGGATATCCAGAGATAACAGTGGATTAGAGAAAAGCAAACAAAAGGTGCAGCAGACCAATACACATTTTTGCCAGGTGTGGGTCATCCTCTCTTAGGGGGTCTGAGGACTTCTCCTCTGGAAAAGTTTTCATAGAATGGAGGTCTCTTCCAAACAAATTGATACTCCATTGTATTTATTTAATAAAATGTTTGTGAAATTTGCTCGTGCACATTTGGCATTAGTATAACTTGTAATTAGTGTCTATTTAGTGAAGCATGGGTTCTGTAGTGCGCCTATCCCCAAACTTGTTGTACGTATGGCACACCAAATTTATTGAAGTACACAAAAATCATCCTACTACTCCCCACAAATCCAGTGAATTCTCAGAGCTAAATCAGGAAAAAAATTGTTTTTAATCAAATGAAAAAACAGACAAATTGAGGAGACAGTGTATTCAAAGTAATCTACATCAAAGTTTACATGAAAATTTGAAAAACTAAGAGTGTTGACCACATTTAGATCAAGTGTGCAAAATGAAAAACAAAGGGCTACATTTGAATGCTATCATGTGGTTAAATGGCTAGTGTACAAGATGAAATGTGGTATACAATGATAAAATGTTCTGTAGAATCAAATTTTAATGTTATTAACAATGGATGGCTCATAAAACATCCAACATTGAACAGATTATTTTCTTGGAAATACCTCTCTAGGTTTATTGACTTGTCCTGGCTCATTATATCTTTCACTACCACAAGTGACAACTAACAGAGCCTCTTACTAGACAGAAGGCTGCCTTTGGCTCGTGTTCACCCAGTCACATTGCATGCTATAAATTTTCATGGGGTAGATTGTTTACAGCCAGATGATGTGACTGAATGGAGTCTGGACATTTCAATAAGGACTCTATCCCCATTTTCTCATGAAATTCCCTCACAAAATAAGTCCTTAACAAGTTTGTTTCTCTGATAGATTGTTCATCACATAAAAGGACTGATGGATCAATGCTGAAATATTAGGAATTGCAAAAAATGAATAACTGTCCTATAATGTACTCATGAAAAGGTGCATTTTAATATATATGTTTTCTACGATTAATCATTTAGAAGATAGGGACAGACATTTGGCTATTATATACAGATGCTTTGAAATGACAAAGACATACCAATTTGAACTTTTATTCCATTGCAAATGGCACGATATAAAATGTATAAAATAGAAAGCCATTAATTTTAAAATGTTTTTCAGTTAAAAACTGTTCAAATAAAATCAGGATTACTATTTTTATTTTAATTTTGTGTCCTGGATACCTAAAAAGTGCTTGATAGTTTCATTCCCCTACAACACAAAGAAAAAATGATGCTTACCATGTTCAGAAGTATATGGTAGTTTACCATGTTTTAAAGCAGTATGGAGAGCTGGATTTTCTTCTAAGGCAAATGGCTCAATATGTTGAGGTAAAGTCATCAAATACTGCCCAATCTAATTATTAAAACAAAAAATGCCAAATAACATAATTATTTCTCAAAAACTGTAAAAATTGGGTTTTAAAAGACCATGTCTATGAAATGAGAAAAAAACTGTTTACACCATCTGCTAATAAAAATGATTTATGTATTAAATAAGAAGCATACAGTTAAATATTTAAAAATAAACTCTATCCAGTAAAATAGAATTGTTTAATTAATTAAATATTTGTTTTTAAATCTAACAATACCGATTCAAAGGAAGTAAGGTAATCAACAATGAACACAAATCTGATTATCAGCCACCTAAGAAAGCATAAATATACATACTCTACTGAACTATTTATTTAAAGTTAATTTTCAGCAAAATTAGGTAAAAATAACAAACTTAAAACATGGAAATTTCCTTAACATCAGTTAAAAAATATTAATTAATAACTTCATTGAAAGAGCAAAGTTAAATTTTGAAACATAAAATGGTTTCTTTCACAAGTTCTCTGTATTTCAATTAATATAAGTTAACAGATTGATTTTAGGTTTTGTTAACACATTTGTTCACATAATACATATATTTTAGTACATGCTAAATTAAATAATGTTTGATAGCAACTAAACTTAATGCAATTTTTGGAAAAATCTAATAAACCAGTAAGAGATAATTTTTGTTTTCAGTACCTGGGTGATATACTCTTGTGGAGATAGACTAAACACTGGCAAGTCCAGAGTTACAGTTCCCCCTGGATTTTCTAACTTCCATATCTACAGAATAGAAAGTATCTTTCTTACAAATATACAAGGCAAAATAACACTTTAGAAAACGTTCTCTACACAGATATCAAGAAACATATCAGTGCTGGTTTAATGGGGTTACTCATCAGCACTAATTTTCTTGTTTGTGACAATTTTTTTATAATAAAATTTATAAGTATAAAACTGAGGAATCCCATAGTTAGGTGGATAAATACATAGGTAAAACATCCATATAAACAAGACAGGTTATAAAATTACTTCTCAATATTTTCATGTATTTTCTCAGGAAAACAACTAAAAGAAAAATCAAGAAAGCTGTATTAATAAGAAACAAACTGACAAACAGTTGTCCTGGTTTTCCACTACATTCATTCAACCGTGGTATTTCAGCCACTTCATTATTTTTGTTTTTCATTTTCCAGTATAGCCACTTTATAAGTTTTAAATCTATTTCTAGTATTCAATCAACCTACTTCTAAATAATCCACAAATTAAAATATCTATACACATACCTTAACATACTCAAAGATTTGTATGAGTGAATCAAGAATCATTTCCATTTTTCTTTTTAGAAAACTGATTTGTGATACAAATTGACAATCATTACTGTAACACCACTCATTAGGGTTATTGTAACACTATTTGTTATGATTATAGTAATTTTATTCATTATTTATTTTAATACTGGTCATTATGATTACTGTAATACCACTGATTAGCAGAATTGTAACAAAAAGCAACTTTTGACTTTTAAAAATTCAGAACACATAAGATTCAAACCTTCCACAGTACTAATTTGTATAATTTATTGTTAACATCACCATAACTATAGTTCATATTTGATTGAAAATCACTTTCATTTTATAGGTAATGCATAAAAAAGAAATAAAACATTTACACACAGCTTTGAAATAGGTTATGAAGAAGAGTAATTGCTTTTTAATATTTTAAATACATACAAGAAAAATGCATGTTGTAATGCACATATTTGATGCAATGTGTGATACTCACATAGTTACATACAATAAGCTGACATTCAAATTCACAGTACTGCAGCCAACTGAAACTACTACAGCTGACTTAGGCAAAATACATCCTCATTTAATGTACACCATTATACACACTGTTTAACATAAAGATAATAATAAATAAACCACAAAACAGAATGGAGTAGTGTTAGCAGTTTCATTAGAAAACAAATACAAATATTCAACTATAATAGAAAATTACAAGATAAAGTGTTATTATCAGTCACATAAAAAAAAACCCATTAATTTATCAAATATACACTTTGAGTAAAAAGATTAATCAAATGAGTAACTTATAATACAAGAAATATCATAAATAAACAATAAAACATTACCAGCTAACATTTACACTGCAGTTAGTAAATAACACTTTTCTTATGTCTCCCAGATTAGGCATTTATTGATGCAATTCAACTAATAGACATACTACACCTTCTTACTCAGCAGCAAGTCCTAGCTGCTATACCACATGTCACAAGGATATTTATTAAACCTTTTAACTCAGCAGCATACCCTAGCTGCTATACCAAATGTGACAAAGATATTTATAAATTAAACCTTCTCACTCAGCAGTATGTCATAGCTGTAATACTAAATGTGACAATGATATTTATTAATTAAACCTTCTCACTCAGCAGTATGTCATAGTTGTAATACTAAATGTGACAAAGATATTTATTAAATCTTCTCACTCAGCAGTATGTCACAGCTGTAATACTAAATGTGACAAAGATATTTATTAAATCTTCTCACTCAGCAGTATGTCATAGCTGTAATACTAAATGTGACAAAGATATTTATTAAATCTTCTCACTCAGCAGTGTGTCCTAGCTGTCATACCAAATGTGACAAAGATATTTATTAAATCTTCTCACTCAGCAGTGTACCCAAGCTGTCATACTAAATGTGACAAAGATATTTATTAAACTTTCTCACTCAGCAGTGTGTCATAGCTGTCATACTAAATGTGACAAAGATATTTATTAAACTTTCTCACTCAGCAGTGTGTCATAGCTGTCATACTAAATGTGACAAAGATATTTATTAAATCTTCTCACTCAGCAGTGTGTCCTAGCTGTCATACCATATGTGACAAAGATATTTATTAAATCTTCTCACTCAGCAGTGTGTCCTAGCTGTCATACTAAATGTGACAAAGATATTTATTAAACCTTCTCACTCAGCAGTGTGTCATAGCTGTCATACTAAATGTGACAAAGATATTTATTAAACCTTCTCACTCAGCAGTATGTCATAGCTGTAATACTAAATGTGACAAAGATATTTATTAAATCTTCTCACTCAGCAGTATGTCATAGCTGTATACTAAATATGACAAAGATATTTATTAAATCTTCTCACTCAGCAGTGTAGCCAAGCTGTCATACTAAATGTGACAAAGACATTTATTAAATCTTCTCACTCAGCAGTGTGTCCAAGCTGTAATACTAAATGTGACAAAGATATTTATTAAACCTTCTTACTCAGCAGTGTGTCATAGCTGTTATACTAAATGTGACAAAGATATTTATTAAACCTTCTTACTCAGCAGTGTGTCCAAGCTGTCATACTAAATGTGACAAAGACATTTATTAAACCTTCTTATTCAGCAGTGTGTCATAGCTGTAATACTAAATGTGACAAAGATATTTATTAAATCTTCTCACTCAGCAGTATGTCATAGCTGTAATACTAAATGTGACAAAGACATTTATTAAACCTTCTTACTCAGCAGTGTGTCATAGCTGTCATACTAAATGTGACAAAGATATTTATTAAATCTTCTCACTCAGCAGTATGTCATAGCTGTCATACTAAATGTGACAAAGATATTTATTAAACCTTCTTATTCAGCAGTATGTCATAGCTGTCATACTAAATGTGACAAAGATATTTATTAAACCTTCTTATTCAGCAGTATGTCATAGCTGTCATACTAAATGTGACAAAGATATTTATTAAACCTTCTTATTCAGCAGTATACCCTAGCTGTCATACTAAATGTGACAAAGATATTTATTAAACCTTCTTACTTAGCAGTGTGTCATAGCTGTTATACTAAATGTGACAAAGATATTTATTAAACCTTCTCACTCAACAGTGTGTCACAGCTGTCACACCACATATAACAAAAGTAATGAGAACCTTTTAAAAATCAGAAAAAACTGCCACTAGATCATAGTTTATACTACATTTTTAAGAAGCAAATTATTACCTCCATTGTTGGAACTGGAGAAAGATGTGATTTAATCTGGTCAAACACAATATCAAAAGCCAGCTGGCCAGCCTGAGCACAGGTGTTCTTTACTCTCTCACAGCTGTCATTGAGGAGGAAAACGTCATCTTCTAAGATATTCAGAATGTCATAAAACATGACTATCAGCACAAATATATAACATAGAACACCTTCTCATGCATCTTTTCTTTTCACATGTTGTCAATCCAACAGCAATTTTCATTTTAAGATAAAGAAAAAAACAATACTTTCTTGCATTGGAAAAGTGTCAAATTTCACATGCAAGATTTTTATAATGTCCAGATAGCCATCAAATAGTTCTTAAGAAAAAAACTTTATATAAAATCTGTTATTTTCACTAATAAATTTCTGTACAGGTTCAATGAATTTCAATGGTCTCGTAACCACAATATAAAATAAGAAATATATATAAATTATGCCTTTTTCATTCTAGAATGATTACAAATTATAACAAGAAAACATGCTTCGACTAAATAGCTTAAATCTTATAACCTTATACGTTTATATTTATTTATTATTTTATTACATTAACTTTTCAGCCCTGCTTGGCTAACAATAAAGAAATTACAGTGACATGGTTTGGCTTGTTTTGAATTTCATACAAAGCTACTCGAGGGCTATCTGCGTTAGCCACCCCTAATTTAGCAGTGTAAGATTAGAGGGAAGGCAGCTAGTCATCACCACCCACTGTCAACTCTTGGGCTACTCTTTTACCAATGAATAATGAGATTGACCGTCACATTATAACACTACCATGGCTGAAAGGGCAAGCATGTTTGGTATGACAGGGATTAGAACCCACGATTCTCAAATTATGAGTTGAGCGCCTTAACCACCTGGCCATGCCAGGTCCAGTGACATGGCACATGTTCATTGATGTTACTATATCCAATAATATAAAACTGACCATTAGTCTTTATAAAGTGACCCATCTTGGCTGTGTTTTAGCAGACTAGTATTTTGTAAAATACAATCCCATTTCAATTATTATATATTATATATGTATATATATTATTACTATTTACAAACAAGTTCTTAAATTTCTCTTTTACAACATAAAACTGAAACTAAAGTAAAGCAAATATATATCTTTACTTGCTACAACATTTGTACTCGACTCCTGCTTGTCATAGTTTGCTAAACCTTAAGGAATTTCACACTTGGAGGATGTGAAATAAAATACTTTTTTATAGGTTTTTCTATAGATAATTATGAATAAAAAAAACAAAAAAACATACATTATTATTTGAATATCATATAATTCCATTATAAATTATCAAGTTTACTAAATAGGCTGTATTTGGGTCTTAAAAAATATGAAATTTCAAACAAGCTAAAGACAGAACTTACTAGGATAAAGGTAACTCTCAAAAAAAGAAATGATGCCCTTATATTTTAAAATGGCTGAGAAACCTACTACAGAGACATTGTGAGCTTTTACTGGTTATTCACATATCATATACAAAAGTAAGTGTATATTAAGGGACTATTTTCCAATAATGGAAAGAAATGAGCTAGGCCACAGTGTTTGATTCAGTATATGAGCAATATCACAGTAAACAGAAAAGAAAAAGAGATTCTTATTTTATATACTAGCTTATTGACAATGAGTTCCTAATTCATACAACTTTGTATTTTGACATCAAACATTTAATTTGAACCAGTGTTGCATTAAACATACCATGTGACATACAAAAAGTTTGTGCTTTGTTTAATATTTACTTTTAAATTTAAAAAAAACTAAATAATGTATAATACAAAAATTTGAATTATAATATACAATTTGATACCACACTTACTTTGTGATTTAAATTCATAAAAATTAGTTGAATAAAATTTTGAATGCAAGTAAAAAAACTCAACTTTACATCCATGACCCTTCTGGAAAGGATTAACAAGACTTTATGTTTAAATAGATAAGGTAATATCTGGAGGCTTTAAGTAACTTAAAAATTGTAGGTTTGGTTTGAATAGGTATTAATTTAATTAAATCTTGGAAAAGGTTGCTTTGGTATTTTTAACCTGAAAGTACCTATGCATCACAGGGATTAAATGACATGACTCAGAAATAGTAATCCATAATTCAAAGCACCTGAGAGGTTAACATTTGAACAGCACACAAAACTTTGAATAACTACTGTTAGCCACATAACTGATTTAACCGATACCTTTGAATCCCCAGTTCAGTACGTTAACTGCCAGACCACTAACAAATGTTATTAAACTAAATGTTGGAAGAGGAAATTTATTTTACTGTTCATGAAGATTTTCTGATTATCTCTGAAGATTGCTATAAAAGTAAACAAAACACTGAAAGAATATAAAATAAGTTATAATGTAACAACTTATTACAATAACTCCCCCATTTATGCTTGGGATGCTTTGCTAGAAAATGCAATGTTAAGGTGGATTAATGTAAAATAGCCACTATTTCCCCACTGACTCACCCTAACAAGGGATTATGCATTTCTTGAGACTAAGTTTAGGGCATCTGGACTTAATTTAACCAATGTCAAGACACAGAAAATTAATAAATCAACACAGAATAATTGTGATTAAGGGTTTGGAAAAGGTTTGGTGCAAAAATAATCCCAGGGTAGACAACACACGATTGAAGCCAAGAGAAGCTTTGACCTAATTCCTAAGAGTTTAAAAATACCTACATTATGCACCTATTTTTCAAGATGCAGAATAGGGGTATACATGAGGTTTCAATTTTTTGTTTTAAGCTGTCAAAAACAATGTTAAACCAGATTTAACCAACTTATTCTGTATATTGTTCCCTAATTACTTGATGCTTTACATCAGACCAATGTAAACAGATATGAAGTGAGACAGTTACAATACAAGAACATTGAAGTGAAAGTAAAAAAAAAATGTAGTAATGTGTAAACCACATTAAATGTGCTATATCCAGTGCCAACAAAACCTTTCACCCATTGTTATAGCTCATTAGGCCAGCAGAAATACAACAGATACAGCTGTGGTTGAAGTGCTACTAACAGGGTCAATTACAGGAATGACAATTATTTCATTGCAAACAAGGTCGTGAACTGTAATTTTCATACACTTTATTTAAGGTGTCACAAGTCATAGTAAGTTTTATGATTTTTATTAACAACAAATTATTTCTCTAACACAAAATTCTTTACTATTATTATTAATATTACTCCAATTAATCTCTCACAAAAATGACACATCATTAAAGAAGTCTGCTTTAGATCAACATATTAATTCTTTCATATTTGTTTGTACAAAATTCTCAACTACTTCATAGCCAATGACATGAAAGAGACATTAGGCATGTAAGCATAGAATTAATCAATTTCTATCTCTAGAGGATTGGACAAGTTTGTGATAAAACAAACACATAAACCCAATATGTACATCTACTTGAGCTTGAAACCAATGTGTACAAAGAAGAGATACCAGTTAATTTTAGCACTTAACCAGTTAGCTTGTAAGGAGTCCGTGCTTTATTATATTTACAAATTAGATGCTCTTGAATTTATAAAACAAATCTGTACAAAGTAATTTCACAACAAGCATAAAAATACACATTTTCTAAGCCTTACGTGATTGTATGGTTGTCACAAGTTCTCGCAATTCGTTCTTCATTGGCGATGTTAGAAACAAATCAACATAGGAATGAAAAGGATTCAAACACCTTCTGAAAGGAGAGACAATACATAAAACACTAACGCTGCAAAATAGTGGAGCATTCTTCTTGCTTGCATCAGAACCATGAAGTACTCCAGACTTTAAAGCATTTTTTACCTTATCCTAACAAAATTCAAAGCATAATGCATTTTCCAGTCTCTCTTTCAAAATGCTTCTTTACAAAACTTGAAACTTTTGTAATTATCTTTCCCTCCTGGCAATGTCCTTGTTCTTAAATATTTTAAAATAAACTTTCAAAATATTTGACAAGTATCTGACAACATTCTCCGAAAGTCAAGACAAAATTAAGAAAGGTATGACGACACTTCCCGATTTAAAACAAAAACAAGAAAGTACTCAAGACTTCAGACAAATTTAAAAGGTGCATAAAGAACTAAAAATAATGTTTTTAGTGTTTTACCTTTCATTCTCTTCTTCTTGCAATGTCAATGAATACCCTAACTTTTTAATGGTTTCTCTTACATGGCTGATTAATGCCTGTTCAAAAGTTTCAAGCTGCAAGAAGAATTCACCTGCAATTCATAGAGATTTTCAACATATCATAGTGTTATTTTAAACAATTATTTAAAAAAAACTATCTAGCTTAATTACATACAAATTTTCCCACAAGCTGGGGATGATCTTTGTGATGAATGGAATTTTCCAAAATGGATATTTAGTTAAAATTATAATGCTGCAAAAAGAAAACACCTGAAGTTTGACAATGTTTTTTTTTTAATTAAATAAAAATAATAAGATTAGAGGCTCAAAATATTTCATGAATGAATTCTAGATCTGGAATATTTGTTAAATTTACAGTTGTGCTAGTCTGATTTAAACTGTGATCAATCTGAAATAGTTAAAGTGGAAATCATACTCAGCACTGTTTTACGTTACAAATGAAAATGGTACCTGTGTCAGAGTCCACATATTAACAGACTCATTTCACAGCTTAACAAAACTGGTTATGTTTGTTTGTTTTTGAAAGCTACACGAGGGTTATCTACACCAGCCTCCCTTATTTAGCAGTGTAAGACCAGAGGGAAGGCAGATAGTCATCACAACCCACCGTGAACTTTTGGGCTACTCTTTTACCAATGAACAGTAGGATTGACTGTCACATAATAATGCACCCACAGCTGAAGGGGCGAGCATGTTTAGTGTGACGGGGATTCTAACCCGCAATCCTCGGATTACAAGTCAACCACTTGGCCATGCCAGGCAAAATAAAAGAGGAAATAAATATAAATTATGGTTCTCTTCATACTAGAATGATGACATGAAAATACAAATGTTTAGTCTCATAATGTTATATATTCATAATTTTTTTATAAAAATGCATGCTGAAAATATCTACATATAATTCATGTTTTTACACACACACACTACTTAACTTTTTGAGCCATTTGAGGATGTACTTAACCCCAAAGAAGGTTCACTTTGTCACTTGGTGTGTTAGGATATGGAAATAATTTATTTACCAAATTTGAAGGAAGCAAAAAATTAGTAGTAAATATATTACAGTCACGTTAACAACTGATGAGCATCTGGAGTCCAACAAAACCTCAAGATGTAATTAAAAAACCAAAATCCAAGTCTCTTTACCATTTCTCTTACTTGAGCAATACATAAAGTTTTAAGTAGTAAGTACAATAATACTGTCATTCTCAGTGGAAACAGAGCTAGAAAAAACTTGCTGAGAGTAGAATATTGAAGATATTGTACAAGGAAGTACGTGAAATTTGTACTTGTGAAAGTGAATCTTTTCTTTCAAAAGTAGCAACAGTTGGTTAGGAAATTATAGATAAAACTTTGCACTATATTTCAGTTAAAAGTTCCTCAAGTGAAGAAAATGAAACTAATACATTAATTAGAAAAGGCAAAGTCAGTTTTCATGAAGTTGAAGACCATCAATAGGAAGAATGAATTCTCCACAAACATCTCAAGATCTAAATAACTTCATATTTCAAATAGGTACTGAATAAGGGGAAAAAGACCAAGTTCAGATGAATACTTGATTTCAAGCACTGAATATATAACGACCTGAACCAGGACGATGCATAAGAATAAGGTGGTGTCTTCTGCCAAACATAAGAAGTTAGAAATCACTATGAATTATAACAAAATGAAAGGTAGAGTACACACCTTGAATAAACTTCTTCACACTTACTCTACTATGCAGATGACCCAACAGTGCCCTTTGGCTGTTTTCTATATTATGTTGGATACTTCTATCATTAGTACTTTCATTATGTTATCTATTAATCCAAATTGGAACAATAAATAAAAAACATATTGAAGATAATTTTTTACTGAACTTGAAACAGAACTTGTGGAGGAGGAGATCAAAACGTGAGGATGTCAACCCTCAAAATGCCTGTCAAGACCATTCTGCATGAAAATTATGGCACAGAAATTGACTGTGCTTATTGTCCTAATTCTGCTTCACTTTACCAAAAACATCATCACAAACTTGTCCCAGATCTAAGGACCATGATATAAAAAAGTTATGCTCTCTTCATTAAGGAAAATAGTTTTTAGTAAGTATACCAGAAATAAATGCTCCAATTGTATATAGTAATAATTATGAAAATTTTTAAATGTTTTTTCAGAGTATCTTTATGTATTATTACCTGGTTTTATCATGTATTATTCTAAGAGAATACAGGGAAATTACAGTGAATTGTAACATCTTATTTCAAAGTGGAATCTCTTGGAACCCAGATGTACCTCATTTTGGGTAGAAAAAGGGTGTGATGAGAAGGGTTAACACGTGCAACTACCACTTTTCACAGGATGAAATCAGTGAGAAAGAATATAATAAAATAACAAAATCTATTTCTTCCAGTTACAAAAACAAAATTAAACTTGAATGATAAGACCATGCAAATGGGATGTGAATACAAATAAGATTTCTTCCAAGATAAACCAGTTAACACTACTGCATTTATTTCTCAAGAGAAAGATTATACATACAGATATTAAGTTTGAAGGTTAATAGATATTTCTTACAGTTCAACTTGCACCACTCATGAAAATGTCAATAGATATTTCTTACAGTTCAAGTTGCATGACTCATGAAAATGTCAATAGATATTTCTTACAGTTCAAGTTGCATGACTCATGAAAATGTCAACAGCTATTTCTTACAGTTCAATTTGTGCCACTCATGAAAATATGAGCAAATACTAGAAATACTAATAAAAGGTTAAAAACAGAAATATTATTACCTATAAACTGTAAAGAATGTAATGTGTGCTGAAACAGCATCCACGAGTCTGTTAGGTACTTGTTTCGGTCTCTATGAGTGTTAGCTGGTTTCAGTTGTTCTAGCATCTTACTCACTTTATTGGTGTAACCAGCAAATAAATCCTAAAAGTACAACAAGAAAAAAAAAAAAAAAAAAGGACTCCAGAAATCATGCTAAAACTTGATTTTTCTAACTCAGCAAGTGTAACATAAAGAGGCAGCACAACACTACCACCTACAGGCATGATATATAAATGTTTTTATTAACAAAAAAAGCATTATCTATAGGAAACAATTTTTCTCTGAAAATTGTAATGAAATAAAAGAACGTCTACAAAGAAAAGAAAATGTTGTGTAACGAATACTCAGATGCATAAATATCTATTTATATATTGTTAATTATAAAAATCTTCAGATACACACACAAAATTATGTAAACATTCCACCTCATGAGGAAGCATGAATTCATACAGAATAATCCTCCTCTAAATCAACAAATTAACTCACATTAAGAAAAACCACGTATTACAACTGTATATGTGATACTAGCAAAAACTGATAAGGTTATATAACAGACTTTCCTACCTTCAAGAGTTGAATCAAGTCAGAATATGTATACCCACATTACTTCTTGTTCAAACCTCTTCTTTTACAGTCAGTTTCCATTATATCAGGCTAAGAAAAACTATATTATGCATTATTCAACCTATCTATCTTACCTTTAAAGACTCGATTAAATCAGGATAGGAACAGCCACGTGTTAAAAACTGACATCGGTTTTCTGCCTATAACATTTCAAAAACCATTAAATTAAATGCAGTAATAAAAAATTGTACATGTTTAGCTACAACTAGTGTCAGTGGTGAACAGATTAATTACTATATAATAACAGTGTAGTTTGAATGACTTCCTATTATTATGTGAAATGAAGAAAATTCATTGAAATGCACTAACAGTCAACCAAGAAATAATGAACACACAAAAATGACTCATTTATTTGTTTATCAAGGATAACAAGTTAACACAAATTAAGTTTCTTTAAAACTATTCCTTTCTGGATTGCTTGCAAATTTATGTTATAATTTTATTTACAGATTTTTGCCATACCATGTCATTTAAAACTTTTGTTAACATTTTTGGAGTTAAAATTAGACTTAGTTTATAAATGATAAAAATAGCATTGAGTACTTGTTGTTTTTCTTCCAAATTTGTCTATTTTGTATTTCAAATAAACAGATGTGTGAAGTTAACATTTCAGACCTATCTTCTATCTTCAGTACAACCTTTTATTTAATACCAGAACTTATCAGTTGGGCTGGAAAATGATAAAATCGTTATCCAGTTTATGTGATTTTTATTGCAAAAGCTAAGACCACCAACTTCCAAAGCCTTACCAGTTATCAGTGTATAAGCTATAACATTTAAAATTAAAGCAAAATTATAAACAATTTTTCATAAAACATTCACATTACTTGACACTTTCTAAAATTATCCTTAAAATTAGAATTGTTAAGTAGCTTTTTAAATTCTGACAAAAGCAAATAACATTCGACACCCGACTCTGTGGTTCATTTTCAAGGAAGAGAAAATAACTGACAAAATAAGTAACACTGCTTGTTTTTTAATTTGGCACAAAACTCCACGAGGGCTATCTGCACTAGTTGTCTTTAATTTAGCAATGTAAGACTAGAGGGAAGACAGCTAGTCATCACCACCTACTGTCAACTCTTGGGCTTCTCTTTTACCAACAAATAGTGGAACTGACCATCACAATATAATGCCCCACGGCTGAAATGGTGAACATGTTTTGTGTGACAGGGATTCGAACCTGCAACAACCCTCAGATTACGAGTTGAGCGTCTTAACCACCTGACCATGCCAAGCTATGTAATGCTGATATACTAACACTTACTTCTTCGGCAAAGTTCAGTATCCTGTTGGTAGATTCTCCAAGTAATTGTACTAAATCCATTAGATCATCTGCTTCCTATAAAGAGAAAAGAAAAACATCTTACCTATAATACCCTAATTTCCTTAGAATATGAAGTAAATACAGGTATTTAAACCTTGGCTCTACTTCATAAAGATCAGCAAAAAAAACTAAAATAAAGCTTAAATTATTTGGTTTAGTTTGTTTAGAATTGCATGCAAAGCTACACAAGAGCTATCTGTGCTGGCCATCCCTAATTTAGCAGAAAAAAGACTAGAAGGAAGGCATCTACTAATCTCCACCCACCTTTAACTCTTGGACTACACTGTTATCAACAAATAGTAGGATTGACCATCATATAATAATGTTCCAATGGCTGAAAGGGTAAAGATGCTTAGTAGAATGGAAGTTCAAACCCTCAACCAATAGATTGTAAATTAAGGACCCTGACCACCTGGGCTGTGCAGGCCTCAACTTATATCATTCATGGTTAAAAAAAAAAACAAGAAATGTTATATATTTGTAGAACCATGCAATGCCCAACTTCAGGGTGACACAGATGTACACATCTGGGGAACAATTCTTACCTCATAACTATGTAGACAGACACACCAGCCCCATGATTATGTAGATAGAGATACCAACTCAAGAACTTAGTAGATAGAAATACCAATCCAATTTCTATGTAGACAAATGCATGGTGGCACATTGCTAACCACATGTTCATGTAATAAGCTA
The DNA here is from genome assembly GCF_004210375.1 of Tachypleus tridentatus. Lineage (NCBI taxonomy): Eukaryota > Metazoa > Arthropoda > Merostomata > Xiphosura > Limulidae > Tachypleus > Tachypleus tridentatus. The sequence goes on from NC_134837.1 coordinate 213,390,077, forward strand.
TATCTGGGTTACATTTCCAACTTCTTAGGTAGCTTGGTAGGTTAATCAACTTAAAGTCCATGTACATAAAAGTACCTATGTTACAGTTCTAGTCAAAGGGTATATAAATATACATAACAAGATATAAAGTTCAATTTTTAAGGTTACACAGATATATCTCTATGTGAATTCAATTTTTAATACTAGTGTAACATATTAGAAATTAAACACGAGAAACAGACACAGCAGGATATGAGGAAAGAATTTCCAGCAATTAGTCACTGACCAATAACTACTTGTAATTGTGAAATGAAGAAGTAACAAACAAGATTGTAAAAGCCAGCTAAATAATCAGTAATCAATTTTGCAGTGGCAATAAAATAATGCTAAGATTACAAGTCCATATAATACAGGCAATTTCCAATGAAAGCATATATTGGGTAGACTAGCAAACAGCCCTATGCTGAAGGTGTACACTAAAGGTTGGTTAAATTGTTACTGCTCTGGCATACATTTCTTTGTTGAATTGTTTTTCATATCTTGCTTTTTTCTGTTTATTCTACTTTGTCTTGTTTTGACTGCATAGAGTCAAACACTCATCGACCCAGCACATGCTTTTCGACTAGACTTCCACATATGTGCATAAAAAAGAAAAAGAAACAAGTCTTACAAAAGTAATAGTAGAAAGCTTGGAATGTAGTAGTCTTCCTTCCAAACTTGCATACTTCTCCATAAGTGGTCTGTATGGAGCATACAAAGTCTGGGCTAACATTGCTGTGTGAGGTTTCTGGAGATTGTCTGTGAAAATCAGAATAAAACTTAGTAATACTATACTTTCTTTTCACAGGTTAAAACTACAACAGGGTCAAATTTGTGATAGGTCACTTGCCCTAAAAAACCCAAAGTTTTCTGAACTGTGACACTATTTGACAGGGACGTTGGTGCCACGAAAACATTACATTTAACCAAGTTAAATGTCTCTTGGTCAAACAGTTTATATTTTAAAGGTCAATAAATATTCAACCTGTAAATGCTCTCAGGTAAGACTCAGTGACATTGAAGTATCAAGATGGATGACCAAAATCAGGTTGGATACTTAAGTTCACAGTATCCTTTTAATTTATACCAAATATCAGCCTAAGACCTTGATGGGATCAGGAGGTATTCATTCAATACATCACATCATTTTAGTTTTATGGGTGATAAACTTTGGAATGACAGGAAAGGAAAAACAGCTTGTTCAACTCATTCTCTTAATAATGTAATAACATTAGCACAACAAGGGACATGAATAACTGATTCATAAATATAGAAGAAAAGGTGATGTGATAATTTCACAGAAATTGTAAACCTCAGCAGATTATTACAGTCTATAATTACAGCTGATGACCTTTTTGAATACTTCTGAAATTTATTGTACTTTAAGTCATTCCTGTCATACTTGTGGGGATCGCCAACAGGAAAATTTGGTCTGGTCCTACAACTAAAACTGTTTGGATGCTATGAAAATCAAAAACCTCAAGCTATATGGAAAAACTTAGCTCTGACCTCATGACATTCTTGTAAACAAAAACCAGTCATCATCTGCAAATGTGTTCACAGACAACATAGCTACTGATCTCTTCCACTGATCTCTCTCAGGTTCCTAACTTTTACAGTTTTCCATATCTTAGATACAGAAATCTCTCAGAGTTAATTTTAAGAGCTAATCAACAACTGCACAGAAGGAATTGAGTTGCTACGTTCCTGTTTCCAGCACTGTGCATCCAGCTGTACACAAAAAATTTTCTTCTTAGTGTCGTGTTCACTTGCTGTAAGGTATTCAAAATGAAGGCTAAAGAAAGCGTACTCACAGCATTATAAAAGAGCTGTTGGGGGTGAGAATTGAAGTATTTTACCTTCAAAAGACTTGCTTTGACTGCAAATCATTTGGCAATTTCATCAATGTCAACACAGGGTTCTTTATCCAGGTTCATTGCAAAAAAATGTTATTTTGCTAGCTTTCCAAAGTCTTTCTGTTCATATGCAAGTGATTTCTTTTTGGTTCTTGTACTGTGAAACAGTACCATGCAAGAAGTAAAATGGGTATTTCACCTCAATCTTTATTTTAAATACACAAAGAGCCTATTCACAACTAAACTGACAGCAAAGGGACCATTAGTAAGCAGTTTAAAATGACAACATTCAAGTATTATTAAATTTCATACCAGTATTACATTGTAATAGCTATCACTTGAATGCAGTATTAGCACACTGAACTGTTGTAGGCACCAGAGGTGTCCTATACATGTTTCTTACAAACTGACTTAACCCTATACACCATCTACATTGTTTTTCCTTTCTTGTTTTTCCTAAATTTATTATCCATGAAACTACAATGACCAGAAGTCATGAGAGAATACCTCCTTACCCCATACTGATTTTAATATAAATTAAAATAGACGATTTTAAATTACCATATCCAACAATGATTTTAATCATCTAAGTCAGTGTTGACAGTCCAACATTCAAGGTCAAAATTATTTATGTTAAAAAAATTGTGATACTTGGGTGAAGAATAAAAATAAAAACGTTCTTAATACTTTTAGTTCATCAACCTGATCTGAAAACCATTTCAGGTCAAATATTTGGTTACCTCTTCAATAACCATCTGATCAAGAAATATGATACTTGACTAAAATCTGTCACTGTGACATCAACATTCTTACTAACGACCACTACAATTGAAATTACAATCAAAACCCATCCTGAAGTGATTAATTTAACATGCATTGACCTGAAAGTCTTAATTATTTCTTTAACAAAAATATTAAATGTCAATACAAATATTTACGGTAAATTTCACATGCAAGTTACATAAGAATATGATATCATAAGCTTAATTTTCATTCAGTTGGTAATGGTAATTTTGTCAGCTAATAATTAACTTGCTTTCATGTGCATTTCATTAATCTTTCCAATGCTAAAATTTAAGATTTGAAAGAAAAAAAATGCCACAGACAAAAATCAATACAAAAGTTCCAAGGACTATTTATGACAGAGACTAATAATCATAGATATAAACAAATTCTTTAAAGGTATACTAGTCAAAATTATATTCTTTAATTAGTTCACAAAACAAAGTTCAAAATGCTAAAACGTTTCCAGCATTAACTATTAACTATTTCATTTATACAATCACATCAAAACAGTGTAGGATGATCAGACGTCCTGGTTTTGCAGAGAGTCCTGTTTTTTGGTAGTTTGTTCTAGTGTCCTGAAAAAATTCTTAGGAAGCATAAATTGTTCAAGTTTTATATAAAAAAAAAGTCATTAAACTGTTAGACATATTGAAACACAAATTTAACAGGACTACAAGCCTTACTCACTGTTCTAACACATACCCTCCTACCACCAAACTCTCTTGAAAGTTGTTTTTGCACAGTTAGTATCACAATCTGTGCATGGTTTTTAGTCATTATAAGGTCAGTAGATCTACAGCAGTTGATTTATGTTTGATGGATGATTAAACATCAATGGATCTACAGCACTTCATTAATGTTTGGTGGATGATTAAACATCAGTAGATCTACAGCAACTGATTTATGTTTTGGTGGATAATTAAACATCAGTAGATCTACAGTAGTTGATTAATGTTTGGTGGATGATTAAATGTCAGTAGATCTACAGCAGTTGATTAATGTTTGGTAGATGATTACAGGTCAGTAGACCTACAGCAGTTGGTTACTGTTTGGTTGAAGATTAAATGTCAGGGACTGTTCTCTAACATTTTTATTAAAAAGTTCTAACCCATCATTGTGTTAAAAAAAAGTGTTTGTTTTTTCAGATACTGTGAAAGCAAATTGCTCCTTTTAAAAGACAAGTACACTGGATAATGAAGTTCTCAGATTGGACATTCCAAGTCCGACTGGCAAGAAAAAGAACAAGCACCATTCTGAAATGAGAGACAAGGGCTGGACTATCCCAGTTTTGAAATCTCGTATCACTCTAACACAATGTAAAATCCTCACATCTAACAAAAGCTTGAAACTTGCAGTTTTAAGAAAATTACACCCTGATATAGACCAAATCTTTATTCTTTAAGTTTCAACTAAAGTAAAAGTATTTGATATACAAGTTTGTATTTTATTTATATTTAAGTTTTATTTCTTTCATGTTTTCATAACTGGTTTTAACTGTTAGTGATGTTTGTATCCCTACCAAATATCTTATTTATACAGTAATAACAGTTCTTTTGAAACCCCCTTACAACAAGCTTATACTATGTTAAAAGTATTTATAACAGCTAACCTATCTTCAAGCTATCCAAATACAGTCCTAGAAACACAGTCAACAGCTTGTTATAAAATGCTATGGAATTTTTTGTGTATTTTATCAATGATACAACATAGCTGAGGTTGAGAAAGTTTCTACACCCAAAATTAGGATCTACACTTTTTCATTTTTCTTACTTTCCTCCACTTAGTAATTCACAATCTATAAGATTCCCATACTTTTAATTTCCATTCACTTTCATTTTTTATTTTTACAACCATCATACCTATGGCTAGTTAACCCTGTTTCTTTATGCCTTTTTATTTAGAAATATTTTTTTTTGCCTTAATTATTCTTCAATTATATTTTTTCCAAATCATATGGGTTTTCAGGCACTTTTAAGTTTCATTTTGAATTTACTTATGGATAAAGAGCATTTTATTATAATTTACATATTTTTAAATTTTTTTAGAACTAGTTTTTAAAACCAATCTTACTCTAAAAGCTGTAAATTGTAATCAAATATAAATTTTAGGTTTGTTTGAGAGCCATCCTTTGATGAATCTAAACTTCCAGAGTATAATACTCCCTCTTAATGTTTTTTTAGCAGAGCCGTGTTCATCTTTAGTTCTTTCGAGGACACAGAAAAGTTTTAAAACAATGTTTTACAAGCTTTATATGCATTTTGCCTATGATTAGTTTTGGCCTCATAAACACGACCCTTTAGAAATACTTTATGATAAAAAGAGATTATATAAATCACAACAAAGAGCCTGATAACCTGAACATGAGTGAAATATTTCCCTTATTTCATCAAAAGGTACTTATGAATTCATTCTTGAAGAAAAAAAAACTACCTTTTTGTGCTTGTTATAGTCTTCATACTAGAAGTTATAAATTAGTGAGTGTATGCTCACAACATTTAGTAGGTAATCAGTGAATGTTATAAAGCTTTCACACAGAAAATATCAGATTTTTAAATTAAGTCTCAAAATTTGTTAAGCAATGTTTTTCTCGTACTGTTTTCTTTTCGCATGCTGCCTATGCAATGTACAAAATAATTTTTATTTGAAGATTAAAAGTCATTGTATGCATTAGAATATCTTCACATTTCACAAGTAAAATCCTTATAATGGCCAGATAACAACCAAACATTACTTAAGATACACTTTATATCTCTGTATAGGTTCAGTTGATCTGACCGATCTCGTAACCACCATAAAAAAAAAAAAAAGGAAATAAACATAAATTATGCCCTTTTCATTCTAGAATGACTACAAATTATAACAAGAAAACATGTTTAGACTAAACAGCTTCAATCTTCTAACGTTATAAATTTATATTTATTATTTTTATTATATTAACCTGTAAACTGTGCCTGGCTTACAATATGGAAGTTACAATTATGCAGTGCATGTATATTAATGCTATCATAGTCAATAATATAAAACTGATCATTACTTTTTACAAAGTGACCTATCTTGGATGTGTTTTAGTAAACTAATATTAGTAAAACACTGCCAATTTTCAATTATTATACATTATATATGTATATAGATTATTATTTATAAACAAGTTCTTAAACTTTTTAAAACATGGAACAGTAAATAAAGAAATAAAGCAAACAATTATCTGTTAATTATGACCTTTGTACTCAACTGCTGCTTGTCATAGCTTGCTACGCCTTAAGAAATTTCACACTGGGAAGATGTGGAACAAAATTTTTTCAGGTTTTTTTTATATATACATTTAAATAACCAAAAAATCATAACTTACTTCATCAATACCACAGCATTCCATAGTAATTTATCAGATTCAGTAACTAAGTTGTATTTGTACCTTAAAAAATATGAAATTTTGAACAGGCTAGAGACACAACTTACCAGATTGAAAGTTTGTCTCAGAAGAAAGAGAGAACACTATTACGTATGAAAATGCCTGAGAAAGTTACTAAGGGGATATTCTGAGATTTTGATTGGTTATTTAAATATCATATATAGAAGTTAGTGCATGTAAGGGACTGTTTTCAAAAACAGAAAGAAGTGACCTGGGCCAATATGTTTGATTCACTAAATATTATATCTCAGCCACTACAAAAGAGAAAGGCTTTTAATTTAAGTTCTAGCTCTTCAATATTGTTAATTTGAGTTCCTACTGTGTACAAAGCTATAGATTTTGTATTTTGACATCACAAACATCTAATATGAACCAGTTCTGCATTCAACATAACATGTGACACATAAAAAATCAGTATTTTGGTGGTGGTGTTTTTCATATTACTTTTCAGTTAAGAATTTAAATAATGTATAATATAAAAATTTGAATTATAGTCTACAGTTGATAATTACATAAATTCATAAAATAATAGCTCAATAAAATTGTGAATGCGAGTCAACAAACACAATGACATGGCCTTTCACCTATGACCTGTCCTGAAGGTGTTAATCATGATACATTTTTATGTTATACAAGTAACAGTACATTTAACTTCAAGGATTTAATATTTTTTAATATTACTCTAAAATTCTTATTGTTGTTTTTAAAGTTATTTTTTTCTGAAATCTTGTGTTTTTCTAAAGTTAATACCACAATATTTTTTGTTTTTAATATGCATTTTTTTACTAAAAATGTATCTAAAATTATGGATGCACAAACATTTGTCATCACCATCATCTGTAAACTCTTGATTTACTCTTTTATCAAAAAATAATGGGATTGACTATACATTATTACTTCCTCAAGACTGAAAAGACAAGCTTGTTTGGCAGGATGGGAATTTGAACTCACAAACCTATAATTGCATGTTAAGCATCCTAACCACATGGCCATGCACATATGGTAAAAAAACTAAATATCTATTGCTTCTTTTAACAGCCAGTCCAAACTATCTTATCAGGCATATTGTGAATGATGATGCATATGTACTAGAAGTATCACGTTTAAATGGTACGTCTCACTAACTCTATTTCTAAAGCACAAATGATCATTATTTCCTGTTTTCATACATTTTAAGTGTCTTTAAACATTATTCTTAAAGTAAAAGTCTACAATACTCATTTTACTGAAAGGTTGAAAAATTTTAAAATACACAAAACGTGTTAAAAGTTACAGCATGGAAATTTTGAAGGGTAATTGGAGTCAAAAGACTGGTCAAATGAACTGAGCCTGTTTTGAAAGAGTTAAAAAAATTTCTGTTATGAGTTATTAGGTGTATTTAAATAGACCTAACAAAATCAAAATGAGCTTGTCGTCCTGAATTATCAGCCACGGCTACTGTGGCTTTGTTGTGTATTTTTAAATCATTCTTATAAAATCAAAACTGAAAAACTTATGTATGTACACGAAGGAAATGTTTCAGAACAAACTACACGTATCCTGTTGTCACAAAGTTGTTTTAGAGGAATATAACTAATGAACTCCTGTTGTATATAGGTTGTTGAAAAAGTTTACTTGCAAAGATAGAAACCACTAGGGAAAGGTGCAATTAGAGATTACCATTAGAAATACTAACCACAGTATTCATACCCCACTGAAAAGAATTTAGAGAAATAAACATTTTCTAAAAAAGGATTTTTTTGCACTGTAACAATATTTGGATTGTAATGTTTTTATGTATTAAAAGTGGTACCCCTTATTGAGAAAATAACAGTTTCTTTTTAAGAACTCCATTTTCTTAGTACTTTACAAAATACATCAATAAAGATATAACCAAACCCTCATATACAGTCTTGGTAAAAGTCATGTTCTTGTTTTAGGAGAGTACTTCTGTTTAAAATTATGTTCTGTTATAAAGAAATGGTTGTTGCACATATTGTAGATATTTTTATAATTATCTAAATCTTGAATACCCAATGTGAATTTTTTTTATGGATTTTTGTGTTGTCGGTGCTATTCGAAGGTGCTATGTAATATGTATTAATTCAGTTACATACATAAAAGAGCAGATACTACGACTATTATAATATGAATACATGGACACTATCATTCTGGTCATCAAAGTGCTCATTTGATGAGTGTATTTCAAGAGACAAGTTGCATATTATTTAAGATAAGACAAATTTGACTTTTTTCATGAAGATTAGAGCGCATGTTACATTCTTTATAATTTGGACAATAATATATTCAGGAAATTACAGTATACTGTATCAGAATGTGATTATTTTTATTTAGTATAATACTTCTAAAGAAAAAAGGATGGCCCATAATGACTTGAGACAAGAATGATAAGTAACTTTTGTCCAGATACAACGAAGTGCAAATATATGCCAAACTTATTAAGATTCATCTCACTTATACAAAGCTATGGATAAACTGTTAACAGTACACTGATGAAACAATCTAAATTTCACAATTTACATGCTGAAACTTACTAGTACAAGAAAAAAGTTATTTTGAATAAAAGTTATGGCTACTACTGTTTGACTTTAAGGATGAAAATCCTAAAATAAAAACTAAAAAAAACAAACTTAATCAACAAAATCTTACCAGAATCAATGGAGGTAATGGCTAGTTCTATACCTCTAGCAAATCTATCAGTAATCTGAAAAATAAAGTTTTACTGCTGAAATCATTTACAAAATTTAGGTAAGTGGAAACACTTAGTTGTTATTAAAATTTAAAAAAACATCAACAAGAAGTCCATCCAGTTCTCAGTTTAAAAGAAATAAATTGCAAAACAGGAGCATCAGTACACAAGTTTCATAAACCCATTTACTAAATGTATCTTTATTTTCAAACCTTATGCAAGTAACTAATCTCAAAAATGCTTTGATTGAATATATGGTCTACACTGGAAGGAAAAGACAATACTTTTATTGGTTTTGCAACATCCTTTTCAGAATTCTGGAAAAACTGTCACACACCTTGTGATTATTATCCAAAACTGATGAAATTTATTCAATTTTGGTTTGTATTCAAATATAGAAATTTATTATCAAACCCATGTGTGAAGCTTCACCTGTTTAAGGTCAATTAAAAATAGCAATGGATTATCCTGTTGTTTCAGAGCTGCCTTGATACAGAAGTGGAGGCTGGGTTCGAGGCTAGATAGCACATCAACCATCACCTCGGAAAGTATTTCTACAGATGACAGATCCAAGAATACTTGACCTAACCAACTTGTCTGGAAGAAACAATAATTGCCTATTACTCATAAACTGAGCAAGTGTAACTACATTTATTGTTCACAAGACTATAAACTAAAAACTGCAGTATTTACATAACTATTTAACTTGCTTTTAAATGTCTATACTAAAGTAACACTGATCATGAAATATTTCTGCTGTAATTGACACAGAAGCAAAATCAAACAAGAAGATATTGGTATTTGAAATCTAAACAGAAGTGTAAAATTATTTACCCATTACAACACAAACTGAACATAAAATCACATTTCTAACTATGTGGTGACAAAGCACAGAACATTATAAAAAGGTTAAATTATGATACTGTAATAACAGAATACATTATTGAAAAGTGTGTGATTCAACTGTACATGAAATTTAATATGAGTTCTTATAAAGAACTCATGAACTGAAAGATGTTTATCAAAAATGTACTGTAAATAAATAGGCAATAATACTTTCTCTCCTGCAAAGTGGATAATATCTGAGGAAGGTTTTTTGTTGACAGCTCGTCCTGTCTTTGTTAATTTACATTCATACCAAGTCCTTCATAAGGTGAAGAATAAGCTAGAAATATTAACATCAATAAACACAAGAAAAGAGCAGTATATATATATATATATAAAAACGAAAAAAAGAAGACAGAATTCTTAATAGCTAATGGCACTCAAAATTCGTTCAGGCAGGATTAGAGTAAATTAATCTATGAGACCTTTTCTCCTTTTTATCAGCTATATTTTTGTGTATCAGCAATAACAAGTATTAGGATGCACATATACTCAATTTTATTTTATTACCTGTCAATAAAATAATCTGTGAGGCCTTGGGCATGGTCAAATACCTCAGTCAAAAGGGTTTGACCTCATGAGTCCAAAACTGCAATTATATCTCCAATTAGTCAAGAGATGACAGAGCTATTAACTAAATGTTTGTAGCTAAAAAACAAACAAACTCTGAGCCATTATATGAGCTATGGAGAAAAAAACCTTCCTCATATGTTTATCACACAGCCCAGATTTATGTTCAGATAAGAAAAAGTGGATAATATCTGAAAGACAAACTTTACATCAGAATTATGATTTAGTTAATACAAATAAATGTGAACAGCTTGAAAAATTAAAACTAATACAACACTTTTAAACACTGGAAACAACATATTCACCTGTGAATGCCATGTAGAAGACAAGATGTCATAAAAGTTGTTCAACCAATCAGTGATGGTTCCATCAGGATCTATTTCCACAATCTGACGCCATTGTTGTAACAGATGTTCCTTGAGGTGAAGATAAGCATTTAATTAACAATAACTTTTCACTGTGAAAGAAAAACTTCTAACCAAAACAGCCACCATAGTATTTGTCAAAGGGAGCAGATAAATCTTTTTTTTTTATCAATTCAGTTTTATTGTTGGAGTAAACACAGTTATATAGAGTATTATTTAATTAGTGTATTTCTGAAGTTCTTTCCAGTCAAGTACAATATGTTTTTGACAATTATTCCATGGGTTTGAAGAAATAGAGCTGCTACAAACAATTCTAACAATGATGAATTGTCAAGTAAGCAAAAAATGCCAACTAAATGTATAGTGTTACATTTGAATAACGTTCAAGAAGAAAAGGAGTACACTCAATAAGGGTATACCTCTTAACCTAGAAAATAACAGAAGAAAGGGAAAAGGACCTTACATGTCACAGAGATGAGCAAAATGATATCATGAGCAACTGAGCACCTGCACACAAGCAGTTGGTGAGCCAATACGTTTAGTGTGGTTAGGGCACAATCAGACCATATGACATGTGCTCACTTCAACTCTACTGAATACACTAACTGAAGAAAAAGGTCATATTAACTGTTTGATGAATGATCTGCACTGAAAGGACAGTGTTATCATTATCCCATTTCTCATCACTGCTGCAAAAAATAGTGTGAAACTCTCCGAGTGGATTGTGACTGGCTGAACAACCAGAAATGGCAGGAAATGAGAATATCCTCAAAGAACCTCCAGAAGTTCAAATACATTGATGTAGAATGAGTGCATATTCTATATTGGAGTTGGTAAAGGAATACTGGAAGTAGTATTGGCATGATCCAGCCACAATTACAATTCCTCAAGTAAAGAATAGAGGACAATGAAATCCAAGAAAGAATCCCTTAGATCCAAAAGATCTACTGGAGGTGTTGTGTGTATGATCTAAAGGAATGAGACATTCCAAAAAAACCAAAGTCTCCAAAAGTGAAAGAAACCCTTGTACAAGACAAAAACAAGAAGCACAGATTGTGATGACCAGATACTTCATAGCTTGCAGACAAAGAGAAGGCTGAACCTGGCTGAGACAACAGATAAAGAAAATGCCATGATGTACAAAACACTGAGTAGGCATGAGAAAGGAATTAAAGGAATTTGTTGTCTTTACAAGTCAGTCTACAAAGTAGCCTCCTGTAAAAGAAAGAAAAAAGTACATGTGAGAAAAGGATACCATCCAAGAATGGGCAATCAAGAAATGAATCATTCTAAAAAAATAATGACAGGCCTAAGCTGAGAAAATGGTGAGAAAATACCCTGATGATATTAATTAATACAAAAGGGATCATGGCCAGTATTTTTAAAAGGGAAGAGCATGGAACTGGAAAACATGAATTTGGAAAAAGAACCACAAACAGACTTGGAAGGCGAAGAAAAGGAATCGCGAAGAGGAACAAAGAGGAATTGGGAGAAAGACAATGGGTGTGAAAATGAACAGTGTCAGCAGAAACTAAAATCAACTTCTGGGAAAGATGGGTAACCATCAGATAGTCACACTGACAAGAAGAGTGATAAACTAGACGCTGCATAATGGGAAGATGAGAGAAGAGGAAGCATTGGAAGATGGAACAGGAAAGGTAGGGATAGGCTGATCTAGTTAAGATGAATAGGAATGAAAGGACAAGGCAGAGAAAGAAAAAAACCTAGAAAGATAATGAGGACTGAAGTCATGCAACCTCAGGCCAGGTATCCAATAAGAAATTAACATTACCAAAGATGTCCAGGCAAAGAAAGCGAGCCTGACAAAGACCATGAACATGAGGAGGAGGTAGATATACAGTAGAGGAATGTAACTCAACTTATTAAGCCCAAATTGCAAGGTAACTAAGTAAGGATTGTGGAGCAGAAGTGGAAGAGGCTAAGATAGCAAAGAGAAGAGAAAAATATCTATAGAAAACCCATCTGAAGCATGAAGTGTATCAGACAAAAGGTGAAAGGAAGAGAGGGAATAAAGAAGAGTAGTGATAAAAGTATGACACAGATGCAAAATTGGAAACCAGAGAGCAAAACAGAAGCCAAAGGGTCTGATCCCCAAGTAGACTAAATAGATATCAGCAAGGTGTCTAAAAAGGAAAGGAAGAATGGCTGCAAGTCAGGACAAAGGAGTCATGAAAGCAAGGGGCACAAAATATTTGGGTGTAAGTGAGGAGATTTTAGAGAAAAGACAAAACAATCCCAAGATTTTGTTCATGACTAGAAGTACAAGTAATATCAAAGAATGTAAACAAAAGAAAAGGAAATAAGCATACCTGAGAATGAAACCTAGAAGGTTAAAGTTATTCCTCAAACGATTAGTCACTATCCAAAGATAATAAAGTTAAACTTGTAGTCCAATAGACCATTCAAGACTTAGGAGAAAGAAATCTGGCTGAAGGGACAGGGTAGGAGGCCTAGTAATGTAGTAATCCACAACGTGTCGAACAAAATCTGCAAGATCCTCAAAAGTTAAGGCTTCTATAAGCTATAACATATAATGGCCTGTATACCATCACCACTTAAACAGGATCCTATAGAAGGCATCATTATTTAAGAATTCAAGATAGTAATGAACACTTTTGAAACAAAAGCCAGTATAAAACGAAAATAACAGCTCTGTTAATAAACACAAATCACATCAAATTGAACTCAGAAGAGAAACTTGAACATGTCTATTATCCCCAATAACAATGTGCTTCAGATGGAAGGACATTACGTAACTCTCTTCAAATTTCTTTCCAATAGTAAAACCAGTGGATGAATTGTTTGGAACTTGACAGAAACTTTCATAAAAGTATGTAGTTGGAGAACATATTTAATTTGGATTTTTTCTGATATTTATATCAAAAAATTGTTCATTAGCTTTTTGTGCTTGGTATCTAAACAATCCACCTGCAAAATGAAAATCATTTTGAGCATAAAACATTTTTTTTTATCTTATACTTCTCTCATTTCATTTGCATAATTTCTAGAACCTGCTATATAAATACAAAATCTTTTTTTGAGATAAATGTTCATATTATTTTCATTTTTCTCAACCATACCACTACTTCTAGCTACTATCACCAATATACAGTGCAATGAAATGCTTAAAACCAAGAAATAGAAATATGAACATGCCTTTTAAGTCTTCAAAGAATAATCTTAAAATAACTTTCTTGGGTCATATTTCATGTCCTCACCTCTTCACTTATAGTTTATTTTTAATGCTTTATATTCTTTTCCTTATTACTGTTGATTATTTAAGCCAATACACATCAAAGGGTACCCACAGACAACAGAAAGGTATGAATGGTAAATATAACATAGCCACTAACAAAATCTTTTTATATAAGTTTAGTAACAATGAATTTTAAAACACAAAGAACATATAATTAAGTCAATTATAAAAGTAAAATCTAAATACAATTTAAGTGTATATCTAATTATAACATATTTAGGTTAGGTAAGAAACATCTAAAATGCTGCCATGAACAAAGCAACCAACAATAGTGCAAGCAGTTTACATCTACCCAAGGATGACAATTTGGGTCAATTTCAAATTAACTATTGTTGTATTGCAGTGTCAAATGAGCTCTTTCTAACAACTGTAATTACATACATCGAACTTTTAAAGCTCAACATGAAAATAGAAATCAAAACTGTCTGGGATTGACATAAATTTATTCCTTGTTTCAACTGCATTAAGTGAAATAACATTGAAACATATGTGTAAGAAGGTCAAGTAACGATATTTTCATTTAGACTACCTTGTACATGACTACCTCTTTATACTTCAAGATATACTCTCCAAAATTTTGCCAATATTTATAGCCTGTAAGTTATGTGACAAAAGAGAGAGATTTCAATACTGCTTTCAACATTTCTTTTGAAATAGGGGAATAAAAACTAAAATAATAACAAACTTTTAACTATAAAGTACATGATAATAATAACTTTATTGAAATATATTGATAACAAAGTGGTTTGAATAAATTTCAATGTAACTCAGTAATATATGAAGAAAGGGTTTTAAAATGGTGTTGCCATTATGGGGTTGATGACAAGGTAAAGAATTAAGTTATGAAAAGTGCATAGGGGTGCTACTGTGCACAGAAGTTGTGCTATCCTCCTACTGTTTTATAATGACATCAGCATGCACCAGCTTAATGTACTTAAAACACATGAATTTAAGTGGAAGCTAATTCAAGACTAGAGTTGATGTGCATTATCATCTTGAAATTAAAAGATTTCTGATAAATTTTCAAAGCAAGTTCTATCAGTCACATACCTTCTGACATTTATGGTAGCATTTCTGCAATTCAGACAGTCTCTTTATATCCCGAAAGATCTTCACATATGACTGGGCAGCCTCTATCAAAAACATCAGCACAAGCATCATTTCATTAGCCACAACAAATGTTTTACTTATATATAAAAAACAAAATTTCTTTAATTATGTATTTTTACTAAACATTCATCCATTAATACATGAACTCATAGTATATAATGTTCAGAAAGTAAAAAAATTTCTGGTTTAGATTAAAAATACTTTTCTTCATCTGAAAATTGTCAAATCTCATTTGTATAATCTTTAAAATCTCCTAAATGAATTTGAAATTTTTTTCAATAAAACTTTATATTTTATCTGTCACTTTCTCTACAAAACTAGACACATTCAGCTAATCTAAATAGCCTCCATAAAAAAAATCAAAATTACTTTTTCTTTCTGGAATGACAGTGGATTGTAAGAGGTAACAACAGTTGCTTATCCTGAACAGCTTAAAATTGTAACAGTATACACCTGCTTCTATTTAAATTTTACTGTTTTATTGCTTTTTAAACAGTGTCTAACTAATAATTCCACCACAAAAGTTGTAAATCACTAAGCAAATTAATAGCTCATACACATACTTCACGATACTTTTTTTTTGTTATCTTACCTGATCTAACATGATACATTTGTACATTTTATACATTAGTTGTTTTTGTAATATTAAATAAAGAATAAAAATCAAAAACAAAAAGTAAAGCATTTACCCAAGTTCTCTTTTTTTTTTGTTATTGGCTATCAGGAAAAGTTAAGCCTACTTTTTATGTAACTAATTATTTGTACTAGTACATTAAAAATTTTATCTCATTAAAAAATGTACCTGAAAATAAAGAACAACAACATGCATGATGTTCTGTAAGTGTTAAAATTTATCTGCCTTTCTAACTGTGTAATAAGAGCCTTTAACTAATTCAACAAAGGCTTGATAAACTAGACAACTTATGTGACCTCTTTGTACTCTTTTAAAATCTTTATAGCTTTAATAATTTTAAGATTCAGTACAGTGTGTATATATTCAAAAAATTTGGTTGTCTTTCAGTTAATGTATTACAAGTCTTTTACATACAAAAAAAACAATATTTTTGGTGAAATATTTTAATAAACTAAAATAAAAATTTGTCTATTAATACTGAGTATTTGTTTTGAATAGTCTTTGTGCAAGGTAATTTTCATGTTAAGATTAAAATTACTTTTCCTTATCTCAAAAATCTCAAATTTTCTTTGTGTAATCCCTAAAACTTTTTATCTCAACTACCCTAACTCAAAACAGGATTTGTAAATTGGCTGACCTCATAACTACCAAAATAAAATCAAGATATATCTAAATTACCCCTTTTTTCTTTCTACAGGGTGTTTGGAAAGTCACTGTGCAGTTTTGTAATCATATTTTATTCAGTCTATTTCAAGCCAGAAACTGATAGTGATGTTTAGAAACAAAATAAGAAGACTCCAGGCCTGTATTGATGCCAATGGGGGTCACTTTCAACATTGTTTATAATTGTTATTCATATTTACCTCCTGTATTCTATATTGAAACATGTCTGTTAATAAATAGTGCACAGTGACTTTCCAAACACCCTGTAGAATGACTTCAAATTGTAACATGAAACTAGTTTAATTTATCCTAAATAGTTTTAAGCTTGTAACAGTTTACATCTGTTTATAATTAAACGTTATTGTTTTATTGCCCTTTGATCCATGTATAACTCTTATCTACACCATTATAAGTTGTCAATCACACAGAGCACATGCAGCTTACATTACACATGTGCTGCTCATGTAGTAGCCTTGTGAAACATTTTTATTATCATTATTTATTTTACCTAATCTAATCTTACCTAACCTAAAAAGATCCCTATTTGTACATTATAGTTATTTTTAATAATAAATGAAGAATAGCTGTGAAAAACAAAAAAAATAAACTACATAATATTCATTTTTCTTGTCATCAACTGCCAAGGACATTTAAGCCTACTTTTTATAGTGGTAATAAAGCACTAAATTTTTATTTAATAAAATAATGCACCAAAGAACATGGACTAATAACATGCAAAATGTAGACAACTTCCCCCACCCCTCACAATTTTTCTGGCTTTTTAATTGTGCAGCAACAGCCATTACATATTCATCCAAGTTTGTCATTAAATTTCTCATTGGAATGTTGCTTGCACTCTGAGTAAAATTAACTATCATCTATTCAGAACACAGCATTATGCAATATGTCACTTGATAGATTAAAACCTTTTTTATCAGTCATACGTAATATATAATTAAATATTAGAGGAAACTATGAACATGTTCTCAAAAAAAGATGTGAAAAGTGTGTATTGCAGGAAGAGTTTGAGTTTGTACTGATAACTCTGTAACCAAACAAAACTGAAGTCTGAAAGAATTATGATTTGTCTGAGAAATGACATTTCTATAGGAAGTAATTTATGTTTAATTTCTTACTCTTTCAAGGGGTGGTGGAAAAAATAGAGAAGAGAAAATGTGTAGAGAAAATATGTCATGTGTGTCTCACTAGGGGTAATTCAGGATTTTTTAGAACTGTTTGTTTTTTTAATTTTGTGCAAAGCTACACGAGGGCTATCTGCCCTATCAATCACCAGTTAAGCAGTGTAAGACTAGAGGGAAGGCAGCTAGTCATCACCACCCACCACCAACTATTGGGCTACTCTTTTTACCAATGAATAATGGGATTGACCATCACATTATAATATCCTTACGGCTGAAAGAGCGAGCATGTTTGGTGTAACAGGGATTTGAACCCATAACCCTCAGATTACAAATTGAGTGCCTTAACCATCTGGCCATACCAGGCCTGCCTTTTAGAATTAAAAAAGTAAAGCTTATATACTATTAAAAATATGGATTATTAGCTAAGATTTTATGCTACACTAATTGGCATAACATAGACATAAAATAGTTTAACAAAATTTTGAATGCAAGACACTAAAAGTTTCTCTTACACATAATAAAGAATACCTGGGTTGAAAGAGTTAAAAATGTAGCTAAGCCTTTAGATATGAATATTACAAGAGAAATTTTCAAACTACAGGCAAAATAGTCAATATTCTGTACAAAAAGCAACATAGCATAATACATCATTTTTGATATAATAAAACTTTGGCTTTCTACTGGCTAAAATAACATAGTATAAAGGATCACAGAAAACTATTAGTAATTTGTGAAAGATAGAATGTGACAAGTGGCCCAATTTTTTAGTTTATGAATCCATAAACTAATAATATTGAAGGCTATAAAAAGTATGCTTTCCTTTAGTAATATGTATACTATAATGACTAATTTACATTAAATTCCAAATTTCCATAGTAGTGTTAAAAAACTAGAAAAGAGAGAAGACCTGGAAAACAAATGACACGTTTCATACTTTTAACATTAAAATCTGATTTATTAACTATGTTTTAATGCTAAATTTATTCATATATAACTATAATAATATATTGATTATATAGTTTAATAGAACAACTTTATGTGGAAAAGAATAAACTGGAGAAAACTTTACATTCTATTTTTATCACTTCTTCAAACATATTTACACAGTATAAACACAACTTATTCATTTCCCATACTTTTATGTTTATAATTAACAATGCAAGTAAAAAGATACATTTTAGGAATCTGATACTTATTCACAGTATTCTCATTATTTAAAGAGATAAACTCATGTATTATTTCATGTGGTAACATGGAACAACTCACCTACTGACTGAACATTAAATGCTGCAACTAATGGTGGACTCAACATTGCCTCTAGCCTGTTCTTTAGCTCTTCTAGTTGCTGGCATCGTTCCTTGTAATCAGGAACATCCACCAAAATTTCCTGAGAAAGGTATATGTAAAATTAACTAGTCTTATAATATACGTAACTTTCTCAGTGCAAAGCTACACAATTGTTATCTACATTTTGTTCACTGCATGGAATTGAATCCTAGATTTTTAGCACTAAGTCCATAACCTTACTGCTGACCTACCAGAAGACCCTCACAATATGTTCTAAACCTTTACTAGACATCCAGTAGAGATGCGAAGAACAATTAACAGCTTTTAAAGAAATAAAAATTGTATACATTTTTGTATTGAAAATCAAAGTTTATGATGTAATACTTCATTACTTAATTTAAATAAATGTAAATACACAGCTACAAAGTTAGTTATCTGTGTTTTACTCACCACTGGTGTCAAAATGTAATTTTTAAGTCATAATACTACAGACCTATTACAGAACAACTAGGTTACAACTTTTATATATTTGATAATTTTCACACGAATCAAATGTGATTACTACTTTTGAATGAATTCTAAGCTGTCAGTATAGTTTTTATCATTCTTATAAGAAATAGTGCAGAGCCCATAAAGTACTACCACCCTAACCTTGCTTCACATTTCAAAGCTAACCTAAATAAATATATTTTGCAAAATCAAGCTTGACCAACAAAGGTACACAAAAGTACAGTTGAGGCAGCTGAAAGTTGGTAAATTCCTTTGCAAGTCAAACAAAATTAAGATCATTCATGAAATGAAATCATGGTGTATTCATGAAATAATTACATTATGTAACACAAATTTTGTTCCTGGATAGTATGTTATTTCTTAATCGCTTTTGTTGTAAAAGTACAGAAAATGGCCATTAATCTCTTCAAACTTTGCTTTTGTGACCTGGATAATGAAATTTAAAAATTATCCTATTTTCTATGTAAAAACGAGCAAATTTGCACATTTTCATTTACATAAGGTCTGAATAAAACATCATATGAATCAAGATTTACATGTATTTATACTAAAGTTATACAAAAATGTTTAGAAGTGAGTAGTTTTTCGAGATTTACGACTGTAATGTAAATCACTTTCACGTACCAGCCCCCAAATATAGTCTCCAATCATGTTTTTGTTATACACTCTCAGGTCACAAAAGCAAAGTTTGAAGAGAAAAAAATAGGTCTTTTCCATTTTGAAATAAGAAATTGGGAAATAACACTTTCTGGTCAGGAACAATAAAAAGTAAAAATTGTGTTACATAGTGTTATTGGTAAAAACCAGTTAGATTAACAACTTATAATACATAGAAAAGCCACTGCATTTTGGTAACACTACTTTCTAACAATGGGTTTTATGTCATGTTGCTTAGCAACGAAAGTGTGACCTATTATTCTTGTTAGTCTGTGTATTTATGGTATAAAATGAAACGTACAGACAACAACAACCATAAAATATTTTGTTGATTTCTCAAGTAAATAAGTTTGTTTCTTTTATTAAAATCACTAGAGACATAACAGAAAATAGTTTAACTCAGGAATGATTTAAGTTCAACACCATGAGATCCATACATAGTTTTGTACTCTGTTGTATAACACAGATCTTTATAATAATCTTTCAAAAACTGTAATATGTTTGTATTCTTATGTAACATATGAGCTATTTAGGATATAAATTTTGAAATATACTAATAGAAAGTTCATATAGATATACGTGATACTCATTATAACTGATAATTATCATACACATATCTGCAGCTCATTCTAGTAGAGTAGTTACAGATGATAGTGAACTTGGTCTGAACAAAATTTTTTTGGAATGCCAGACATTGAAGTGTTCAGTGTAACACAGGCCTGGCTCTTCAGGGAATTCAGTATAGTAGGTCATCATTACTATATTCCCTGTATATATTCAACAGTTCTTTTGGGGTCCTTTTACTTTTTCGAGAGATGGAATAGACAATAAACCATGGATTGATTTCTCTACTTCACATTTTTATTACCGTCTCTCTTTTGTTTTGCTGTAAGTACTGTATTCTCACCTTTTCAAAGCCACCATTTATGTGGTATGTCAACAGTTTTTTATAACAGTACCAAGATAACCAGAATATTTCAATTTTGTATTTCATGTAATTATTATATTTCTCAACATGATAGGGTACACAGAACTGGGATATTCCTCTAAAATATGTTTTATTCTTTTCAACCAATGTAACTTCATACTTTGTGGCAGTTAGCAGAACATCTTTTTTGTCAATCCATTGCACAGTTAGAATATTATCATACCTTACAAATACACTTCTGAATTTCAGTAGACCTTCTTCAGCAGAGATTTCTTTTGGAGGGATTCTCTTTGGTCTTGCTGTCCCTGTCACATATGTCTTTCTCAAACATAAATACTCAGCTAACCTCAAACTGAAATATCAATTGTTAACAATTATATGTTGTCTTTGGTCAAGTACACTTAGTGCAAAATACACTACAATTCTCTCTGAAACCAAAAGGTTTTGGGACATATCAAACAGCAATTAGTACATGTCCTTTCCATAATATATGCTGAAACTTCAGGTATACCCACATGAATTAATTCTTGTTGGTAGCATAAGGAAAAGTTTCAAATCAAAATATTATCTCTTGGTTTTTATATATTGTCAGAAAGCTAACCTACCCTTCCAAATTACCAAAAATTCATCAACTGCAATGTCTTCCCTTTCATTGACTACATTCTTATATTTTCATGCAAGAGGTTACAGAAAGTTACTATTTGAGTTTAATCATGCTCTCTTTGAACATCTGCAAAATTTGAGAAACAAGAATTTTATGAAAGTAGAGAATCTGTCCCAACTTACAATGTCACTGCAGTAAAAATAAATTTCCCCAAAAACAGAAAAGAGTGATACCAATATTGATAAGGTTGGTTAAACTTACACAATCCACCATATAAAAACAATGCCACAAACACATACCACTCAACAGTAGCAACATCAGGCTACTTGATTTCATAAATTTTGCTCAATGTAATCAGGATTTGTGATGAAATGTTCTCCAACATTTATACATCCACACAAATAATACAATAACTTCTTCACTTAAAAAAAAAGTTTGAAATAATTACTATATTTTTTACTGACCATATTTGTATTGAGGTTTATTATTTCAAATGGCTAGTTCAATGGAGCATTGTCTTTAGGCTTTGCATCAGTAAATAGATTGAAAATTAGTTGTCACTCAGTCAATGTTTACCTTGCAACTGGCACTGGTTCTTTCACCTCAGAAGAGGTGTCACTATCACCTGATGATAAATCCAGTCTGTGGATGAATTACTCACACGTTAGTTCCAAAGTGCACCCATATAAACCAATCATGATTACGAAGAAGAGTTAATTTACCGATGATATCATGACTTTTGTCAGAGGTAGCTAAATGATATGGCAAATTGATAGAAAAGAAAGCAAAATTATATGGCGTTTCTGCTTTTAGCCATAAATGTTATAGTGTGCAAGTATGTACCTATTATGAAAGGTTCAAAATTGACATTTATCATGAAATTAAGTGTATTGATTCAAGTACTTGACTCTAAGCAAGGTGATCCACACTATGTCTTTATTTTAAGCTTATTATACCAACACTTACTACACTTATAAGGTTTCACAGAAACTCTCTTCATGCCCCCTTGCACCCCCATCTCTAAATTCATAATAGGAAGACAGTAATAAAACTATTCTATCTGCATAAATGCATTTTGGCTTTTACAACTCTGAAGCATCACTAAATATCTGGATGCCTCAAATAATTACTTTAATAAACAGGAAGTAATGAAGTTAAGAAAATATATGTATGAATTAATGATGTTTATAGAACAGTGACAGCTCCAAGATCATACCAAAAAAGATGTTGCCATATGATCAAATAATATCTAGTTCATGTAGAACTGACAATGTCAAGGACAATAAAGGAGTATTTTAAACAGAGGTTCAGAGAAAGCCACTGAGAAACATCCACTATTTGTTCAGATTTGAACAGACAGATACTATCAAGGTTAAAAGGGGTTACTCAAGCTATAAAGTAAAGATGAGAAACTGTCCATTGTATGTTTGAGTTGAAGTGAATTGACACTATCGAGGTTAATAGGGGTTAAGAAAAATTGGTGTTGAAACCAAGATGAATCTTGGATGGTAGACTGACACTACAGTATGGGTGATTGTTTTCAAGGGAATGATAAACTAACAAACTTAGAAGTTTGTAAACAAGAAAGAAACCTTTACCATTTGTTAATGCATAAGTATGAACTATTAGTAACTAACTAGCTGAAGAAATCACAAACAAAAAGTCAGCTGACACCATGGTACAAAGATTAGGCTGATAATTCCCCCCTCAGCTAATATAAAAGGTCGTAGAACAAACGTCAGATTATTCAAAATCTAGCAAGCAATCTGACACAAATGATGTCATCATCTAGAAAGCTCAAATCTCAGATCTCATCTTTGTCAGAAGAAAGGAGAGAAGTCAAGAAGAAATCAATGAACAAGTATAGAAGATGTCTCTTGTTGTTAGTAAAAACCAGCCCATTTCATGCCAAAGCTCTCCATAAGTAATTTTAATGCCATTCTTTCTTAAACATCAGTGATCATGTTAATAGAGTTAAAATGATTGCCTGTAATAAACATGAATAAAGATACATATATGTGTGTGTGTGTGAATACTAAGTGTTTGATGACTCAAATAAAAAGTGTTATTGGAAGTCCTAGTCTCAAGTCTCTTCAATTTGTCTTAACTATAAATCCTCAAGTTAGTACCTGTGTGCTCCATTCGCACACTTCATCCTCACCATAAATAAATATTTCATGTAACAACATATAATATTTTTTTAACATTATATCTCAAGTACTCTGTGGCTAAAATAAAACTATTAAAAATCCACCTGAAACAAAAACTTGCATTCAAGCAATATACATTTTTGTTCCTAACTAAATATAATAAGTTTTTGTGTTGGTCACTGCTGGTACGACTCAACATAACATCACAATGAGAAAGTCACTCAATGTAAATATCACACCAACACTAATTGTGGACACCTTCAGTAATTCTAAATTTAAACATTTATCATATTCAAACTACACTTTATTGAATCTTTTACAACAGTTTCTTGGATTTTCTTTAAGATATACTTGAACTTTGACCCTTTTTTACAGAAATCAAAAGAGTGACTCATCTAAATGCAACTTATAATTCATATTACAGGGTATTTGAAGAGTCTCGAACCATAGATGATTTACCACTTTTATTAATTGACATTTTCTCAAGACTGCTTAAGGCATGAGTATACAAAGAGATGATCTGGAACAACATATCAGTGACAAGTGTTGGACCACTGTCATTAATAAAAGTATGCTTCACAATATTCAGAGAACAGAAATACCATCTCCAAACTTGTTTTCAGTTGCAAGGACAGCACGTGAAACATGTTCTATAAATTAACTGAAGTACCTAAAGTTTCAGACACTCTGTGTATTGATTCTTATGAAGATGAATAATTCAATTAACTTATCAAAAATTAAAGTGTGTGCTAGATAACAACAACAGCAAACATGCAAAAAACAACAACACTGATAAGTAAGTTCAGAAAGTAGAACTTACCAGACTATTCTGCATTCCTATTAACTTCCCAGCAATCTATGAAAAGGAAAAAATGAAAATGGTTAAAAATTTCAAAACACAAAAAAAACTAAAAATAATTCAAAAGTTTATTATCTGTGAATGAACAAGATGTTTTATCCATTCCATGTATGTTTTAGAAAAATGTCCCAAATGCATTGCAAAATGATCCTACAATTTGTCTATCTTAATCCCATAAAAACGTTTTACACACACACAGCATCTGAAATATAAAGAATTCTACTAATTACATTTACATAAGGTAGTGTTTTGTTGGAATATATTGTATACCTAAATAAGTTTAAATACGTAAAAGTCCACAGAAAGAAGTCTCAATGTATATTCCATTACCTTAATGCACAGAAAAAGCAGATTTTAATAATAATGCATGTACACACATAATCTAAAATCAGACATCTGTCAATATTAAATCCTGCTGCAGATGACCAAACAGATTCTTTCTTGTCCACAGGTACCTTTTGTAACATAAATTATCAATGTAATTGTATTAATAGTCAAAATGTTTCATCAATACAAACTCCATAATGATGTTTTGTAGATTATTAAAGTGAAACAGAACTTTGATATTTTAAAGTCTTTCTTGACATATAGTACTTGAATTAAAAGTTACATGACGAAATGATATGTGAGAACTACTTATCATCACATCAGATTTAAATTACAAGAGATAATTTTATAACCAGCACATAATCAAGTAATTTTACTATTTAAAAAAACAAACTGGAAAGTGTCTTGCACACAAAACTATGAGAAAGTTATCACGTTTCCAAAACACTATACATTCTTGATTATTTGTAGTCGAGAATGAACTAACGTACATTACAGATTTTTAAAATTAATGTGATCAAAAATAAATAATGCACGTACAGCGCTGACAGCTCCCGACTCAAAAACCTGTTCTACATCAGATGACAAAGTTGTCCAATTGTCAGCTTCCTGTAATAAAAGAAATGATAAATATACAATCAAGGTTATTATTAAATCATTAGTTTGCAAGACCTTTTCTAATGCAATGCATTTCTTATCCATAACACTAACATATTGTGATTTGTAAACATTGTTTTTCCTTCTATATTCAATACATTCCTGAAAAAAAAAGTCCAGAGTTGTAAATGTCTCATTACCAAAATATTTCCCAAACCATGTTCTTGTTTAATTTATCATCACCTTAATATTTGAAGAATAAACTGTTAATAGTGATATCTTGTTAAACATTTTCCAGTCAAATCACTATAACTCCTGTCAGGTATTTGTGTAGCAAAACTAAATACATAATACCACTTAAGACCAACAAATACAACTTATACAAGTGAAGGTATAGCACTTCCTAATAATGTGATTATTTTCTTTCAGAGTTTGATATTCTAGGTGACAGGTCACCTATAAAAACTGACTTGGTGTTTGAGAGATTTCAGTAAATTTTTCATTAAAAAACTTTTTTGCATATACAGTAATATTTGTAATATAATTAAATATCACTGAAAAGACTGTCACACCATATAAAGTTCCAATCAATACAAAAATACTAGAAATAAACTCCAAATTCACAAAATTCTGTACAGACTTTATTTCTTTCATTTAATGTCAGTTAATAAACATAGATGCGTAATAATTATACGTAAAAGATTGTGCAAGTAGTTCAACTTCAAAGCACTGTAAATATGAACTTTCCTCAACAAGTAGTGTGTATGTACATTTTGTTTATGCTTAAATTGCATAACTCACACAAAACTGAAAACTGGGTTTCAAACTTCCCTGCCACTAGCTTAAAAGGAACTGCTCTAGCTCCTGTAGTTTACTGCTCACTTATGACTATCACTGATATTTAACAACCTCTAATCTTTATTAATAGCACATTTAAGATGACTAAAAAAAAGGAATTTTCATCTAATTCTAAACTTGATGACTCACAAAAAAGACATTTTTGAAGTCTTGATTAACTCCTTAAGAAACATTAATCCAATTTTTATTAGATATTGGGAAATGACTTCTATTTAAGTCATGTAATACAATACAGTTACTTCAAAGGGTCTAAAATGAAAATTATAACAAACTGATGAAAGTGTTATTATGCCATAACTTTTTCAAACATTGAACAGTATTTGATGTAACAGTTGTCAGCCTAGAAGAGGATTTATATAGCTTAAGAAAGCATGTCCAAAATCTTAGGTAACAATCAGGTAATACTGGCTTTAAGCTAATACAATCAGTATTAAATGTAAAGGAGCTCTTAAGAAAACACTGACTGAAATAAGCTGTATATTGTTGGAAACACAAGAAGTACTGTGACTAGTAGTCTGGATGTATTTCTCATCTTGTCATTCTTATAACATCATTTACAAGTTAAACTAACTCTTAAAGCTTTGTTTGCTTCCTGCATTCTAGACTTGACAGTATCAATCTTCAGTAGATTCTTCATAGATGTAGTTGAATCTCTTTCCACCTAAACATGAGAGAATAATTTATTTTTGGTTTATCAAATAATACAATCAAATATACATACATGTATGTTTTAAAAAAACAACAACAATTATTCTAAGGCTTAAAAACTAGCTTACAAAACATGACTTTAAGGTTCAAGATAAAAATGAGAAAGATAATTTTTGTTGACAAATTTATTAATAATGATTTCTTTCAGCTTAACTCTCTCACAATAGAATCTGTCAATTTGACAGAAAACATAACTTATTACCCATTCAAAGCCTTTATAGATTTAATAGTTCTAGTGTGTATATCTTCACAAAATTTTAGTCATTCAGTTAACATTATAAGTCTTTCATGTTAAAAAAAATCACATTTTTAGTAAAGTGTATTTTAATAAACTAAGATAAAGATTTGTACATGAATATATTAAGTATTTGTTTTGAATAGTATGTGTGCCAAGTACTTTTCATGTTAAAATTACAAATACTTTTCCTTGTCTCACAATTCCTTCATGTAATCCCTAAAACTACCTAAACATATTTCAAGCTTTGTTTTCACTAAAACTTTAAATTCGATCAGTTATTTTCTCTACCTTATCTAAAAAGGAATCATTAAAGTTCACTGACCTCGTAACAGTGCACCTTTGTTTTATTACCTGTTTGATTGTTCTTTGAACCATGTCTAACTACAACCTGTGCCATTATAAATTACTCAGAGAACATGCAGCTCATATGCATGCTTCTTGAGCCATTTTTATTATACTATTGTTATTTATTTTATAAACATGAAAAACAAGAAATAAAGTACTTACCCAAACCTTTTTCTTGTTGTTGATTGTCAAAAACACATAAGCCTACTATTTTAGAGTAATAGTAGTAATCCATTAAATAATTTTTATTTAATTAAATAATATATTAAAGAACATACACTAACAAAATACAAAAAATAGACAAATTCCCCTAACTAACAAAATTTTTCTGACTTTCTAAGTATGTGGCAAGAGCCATATTCAAGCTAGCTGTTAAGTTTCTAAAGAGTGCACTGTTTGTATTCTGAGTGAAACTGACTCTTAACTGTTTTGAATATAACATTATACAATATGTCATTTGATAGATGGAACCTTGAACTTCTTCTAGTTACAGGTAATACATAATTGTGCACAAAAGAAGTATTAACAAATCCTGAAAGACAGGATGTGACAGGCACAGTAGGAGGATTCTGATTTTCTATTCAATAGCTCTCTGTAAACACCCAACACTGATGGCTATAAAAATTATGATTTGTCTGAGCAATGACAATATTATTGTGAATAATTTAACTTGTACTTATTGGAAGAGCAGTGAATAAATTAGAGAAGAGAAAGCCTAGAGAGAATATATCGCATTTCTCACACAACAGAAAATTCAGGATTTTTTTTAACTATTGTCTTTTAGAATTAGGAACTTAAAACTTAAATACTATTAAAAATATGGATTATTAGCTAAGATTTTATGCTATACTACTTGGTATAACAAAGAAGTTTGATAAAAATTTGGATATGAGACACTAAAACTTTCTGTCATGCTGAGTGAAGGATAGTCATGGCAAAAGGTTTACTTCTTTTGTGGCTTTGACTTGGCTTGTAAATAAATACATCCTGAGATCCCACAGGCTAATGAAGATCCTTAAAATCTGGAATTTATTGAAGAGAATCACAGGGATTTGAAAAATTGTATTAACCCTTTGAGGTTCAGAAAGGTGTCACTGATATCCCATGTATTGTTCTTCTAACACTGGTGATACTCAAACAGATGGAAAGTAAATTTTTACCAATATGTTTTCTTGGTTAATCTTCATTTAAAGCTAACAGGAAGTTGCCTGTACTAAAATCAATTGAAACTATGAATGATGGTGACTTACATAAAAAAAAGGATCTGATTCAAAAGTTTATAATATTAGAGAAGAATTTTAATAATAAAACCATTCAGGTATACATTTGAGGTTGTATCAACCTCCCATCTTATCATCATATTTTGTTACGATAAAATGGAAATGTTATTGCAGGAATTAAATCAATAAAATCCCAGGATTCAGAAAAATCTTTGGGACTGCAACCTCCTCATTCTAAACTGTCATAATACAGTTAATATGTTACACATATTTTCTTCTCTAAGTTTAAACAAGGAAAAATAATAAAGTAGAGGACATTTTTTTAAATCATTCATATTTTTGTTGGTCTTACTTTAATAAAATCCTCCTTTACAGTTTTCATCTGTTCTTGAAGTAGTTGTGCTTCTTGTCTCATTGTTTCCACTTCTCTTAGAACCCTAAAATACACAAATTTTCTCTCGTATATAAATGTCCACATTGCAAGATTCTGTTAAAAAAAAAGTTTTCTAGTTTTCTAATATCCAGTGCATTGATAACTTACCTAGGGAGACTTTGAAGAACTTGTTGAGCTGTGTCTTCTAAAGCACTATTAACTTTCTGAAATCATAAAGAATTTACACATAAAGAAAAGAAAATTCTTACATATTCTAACATAATCACAGTGGTATTATTTGGAAAAACAAGAAATGATATAATTAAATTTATAATGGCATAACACAAAAATAACAAAAATCTAAATATTTTTATCATCCCTTAATGTATTTCAGAGTATTATTTAGTTTAATTTCATTTTTGCTAACATCGACAAACATTTTTTGATCTGTCAACTACAACCTTCTCTCATTAAAGTGAATAATATCAAAACATTTCCCTTAAAACTGTCAGCGAGTGTTCTGAAGCCACACATCAGTGAAGGTACTCAAAATACTGTCCTTGAGTTGTATTAAACTTTTCTTGACTGAAGAGTCAATCACATCTCAATTTTTGTTTATTACCACAAAGAAAATACTTAACCAAATTACACAAAACTTGGTACAAATTAACTTACTGAATAATACCTAATTATCAATTCAAACACATTCCCTTAATTTGATCCATTTTTTTATAATTCTTTTATACTGTGCAATTTCCAAAAGTTTAAGATTGTTTTGAAAAACATTAAAAGTACTCTTTCATATTCAATTTCAGTTTCTTATTCTTGACCAGAGTGTTCTCTATTATATAGACTGTCAATTTCAACATGACTGATGTTGATTGACAGAGATATCCATTCTGATAACTTACTTTGTCAATTGCAATAGGTACAACTTCCAACTCTACACAGTGAAAAACACCATAAAATCTGACAAAGAATTATGGTTACCTGTTCTTTATGAATGCCATTACAATTAATCTTCTAACATCAGGTATGGTCTAAGGTTGGTCATTTTGATTGACCTCATAACCATGTAACTATAAATACAATAACACTTACTATAGCAACAGTATCTTCACAAAATTTGGTAAGCTTTTTTTAACCACTACAACTAACTTGTAAGCAAAAATCATATCTTTTAACCCTTTCACAATGGACTCGATATAACATACAAGTTCGTTTACACATTTACACACTAAGTATTTGCACCATAACGTTTGATACACTATGAGAATCTTCACAAAATTTGGTAGACATTCAACAAATATTTCAAGTATTTTATACACAAAAAATAAGATTTTTTAATGTAATATTTTTATTAAAGATTTGTTTGTGAAAATAGAATCTGTTTCATTGCTAGTCTCAGTGCAAAGTGATTTCATGTTACAATTAACGAAACTATTTGTCCCAAATTCTCAAATATTATTTGCATAATATCTAAAACCTCCTAAATACACTTCATTTGTTTTCAGTAAGAATTTATATTTTATGGTATTTTCTAAACTCTAACAATGTGGTGTCTGTCACTTGACCAATATTGTAACCATCATTAAAAAAAAAGGGAAATATAAATTATGCTTTTCTTGCACAAGAATGACGATGTATTATAAGTTGAAAATACAAATGTTTAGTCTAAGTAGCTTAAGTCTCATAATGTTATGCATTTATAATTTTTATTATAAATAAAAGTCATGCATAGCTAGCATTACACAACTTGCACTGATGAGGTGCACATGCACTCATGTCACTGTAACCAATAGCATATAACTAGCCTTTAGTCTTTCCTGTCTTGACTGTATTTTGATGAACTAGTATTTTGCAATATTCAGTCACCTTTCAATTATTATACATTATATATGTATATAGATTATTGCTATTTAGAAATGAGTTATGAAACATTTTTTACAATATAGAAAAATAAAGTACAGCAAACATTTATCTCTTCTACCTATGACCTTTGAACTCAACTACTGTTGGACACAGATTGCTAAGCCTTTTAAAAGTTTACATGTGGAAGTGAGCAAACAATTTTTTTTTAGGATTTATGTATACAGTTGAATAACCACAAAATCATACACATCTACACTTATACCATCAAATTACACTATAATTTTTAAAGCTTAGTAACTAAGGTTTATTTAGATTTAAAAAAAAAAGAAACTTCAAGCAGACTAAAGACACAAACTCCTGAAAATGTGGATCCAAAGAACATGTAGGCTTTTCACAAATTAAAATAGCTGAGAAAACATTCTGAGGATATCCTAAGCTGTTGATTGGTTATTCACATGTCTTTCACATTAAAGTTTAATTCTTTATACTTGATCAGAATAGTATGGGTATATAAGGGACCATTTCAAAAAATGGAAATAGTTGAACTGGGCCACTGTGTTTGATTAGTACATAAGTAACATCTTGGCAAAATAAAAAATATGAGGTTCTTATTTTATATTCTAGACTGTAAGTATTAGAAATTTGAGTTACTAATTTGTAAGAAGTTATAGACTCAGTATTTTAACATCACAAACATCTAATATCAAACAACACTGCATTCAACATATGATGTAACTCACTAAAATCTATATTTAAATGTGTTCTTTTAAATTACGAAATCAACTCACATAAGTTTGAATTATAATATACAATTTGATTCCAAAATTATTAATATAAATTCATAAAATAGTAGTTAAATAAAATTTTGAATGCAAACCAACAAATAAGATGACATGTCCTTTGAACTACGACCCCCTGCATAAGGGTTCATTAAGTACTTTTACTCGTAACTTGCCTGAAAATGTACACAGTCAGTCTCACAAGTTTACTCAGATTTTATTTGTATAAACTCTACAATCTCCTACAGAATGTCAAATTGTTTTAGTAAAACTATATAGTTTTGAGGTTATTTTCTCTACACTTGAAACTGTATAAATTTAGTCTATTTGATTGAACTGATAAAAACTTCATAAAAATACAATTTTTTTTAGAATGCTTACACACTATTTACTTTTAAAACAAAATTTAACAGATTTTCATTTAGTTTCACTTCTTCTTAGTTGAAGTTAGACCTTTTCAGAGTAGAGTGATAGCTATTTATATCATTGAACATTCTGGGTGTGCATTAAATCCAGTTACCAGCATGAACTTTTCAAATTACACAACACTGCACGTGCTGGGCAGATTTTACCATTCATAACAAGAATTGTTTTTATATGGTTTTATTGAGGTTTTCTTATTTTTACTTGTATAACAATAAAGAATATACTTATACATATATAAATAAAAATAATAATTTAATACTTACAATTTTTATAGTTTTTCTTTCAAGCTTTTCCCCTCATATAATAGAAGTTAACATCAAAGCTTAACCCTAATTCTAAGCAATGCTATTGTCTCAAACATTATTTGTTAAAATTATAATATGCAATTTAGAATATGAAATTATTGTATAATGTACATACACTAGAACATCTTAAAGCTAATATGCTATATCTGGGTTTCTAACTAAGCAGGAAATGGCTTAAATAGTTCCCATATCTGATCAACCATAACTATTGAAAGTAATACACCATTCAAATCTGCTCAGTTCAAGAGCTTGAGATCCCACAAGTGTTAGCAAACTGTTTGCTTTTTTTGCTATAAATATAGCAGATATTAGAGATAATGTATGACACTATTCAAAAGAGGGTTGCTCTATGAATAACTTGGCATATGGTTTTCACTTTACTGTTTACTAGCTGCATTGCCCAAGTTTTTAAAAGAAAAACAACCTGCTTTCTCTGTTTTCCAATTCCATATTTTGATAGTTAAAAAATATTTAGTGAATTTAGGAAGGAAAACCACCTCTGGTCTGATTTTTTTAAAGATAAATAACAACCAGTTTTAAATCAAAGCTTTCTTGTGAATGTTTTATATGCAAGAATAAATACACCTTTATGGAGAATATTTAAATTATCTTATACATGTATGAGTACCCATCCTGGCAAACAGGATAAGCCTAACTTCATCATCCATCATTCCTCCTCAAGTATTAATATTTCAAATTTAAATTTATGAATGTGATACCTTATTCACATTATGACACTGATGTGTGAATTATATTACAAATAAAATTCAATATTGTACTTTACAATGTATCAAAAGAAAAAAAATCCACTTCCAGGTGTCACGACAGCCAGACAGAAAAACAAAACAAAAAACAACATTTGCTGACTTGACTTAAATTTCATTTTACACAGTAAGTTTTGTACATTAAACCTTACTCTTTTCATGCAGTCTATTTTATGGTAGACAATATAATTTTATTTTACAGGCTAAACCTATGTTTTGCTTTTTCACACTAACTATCTAAACTGCCATCACTGGATGTAGTTATCCTTCAGACCAGACCAGTATTTCACATTTTTGGCACAGTGTCCACGACCAGTATTTCACATTTTTGGCACAGTGTCCACATAATTTCTGCTTCCACCACTACACTATCCCTCTACCTTCTCTCTTACTTTCCCTGAGACCTTTTTCTACCCTAGGTTGCTATTTCAACGTTCTTAATGTCCACCTATTATTGGAATACACTGCAACATGCCCAGCTCACTTCCATTTAATTCTCAGAATGAACTTTACTGATCTATTATATTTAATGTTTTTCTTATTCTCTCACTCTCCATTTGTCTTGTAATATTACATAAAGTTGTTTTTTTTACCACAGCTATTTATGTGGTTTCTATCTTTTTCCTTATCTCTTTTGTTAATACCCATGTTTGGTCAACATATATTAAGGTTCATTGTACACATTGATTGGTGATCTCTTTCTTCAAAGTGATGGGGATATCTTCATTCTCTGGAATTTCTTCATAATTCCAAAACTTCACCATCTGGCCTCCATATTTACCATAATTTCTTCCTTGTGTTTTCCATTCTGAAGGTTTGTCCTAAATGTTTGTTCTTCCTCTATTTCTCCACTCTCAATGTTGATGGTATCTGTGTCATAATAGTTTATATATCTGGCTTTTGTCTTATGTACTTTCAATCCTGCTTTATTAGTACTATCATTCAAACTATCTAATATGGCTTCCATTTTTCTTTTGTTAAGTTCATAAAGAGAGCTACATCATCTACAAATCTTAGATCTGTCAATGTATCACCATCTAATATTATACCTTCATTCTGTAACTGAGTTTATCTAAATATTTATTGAAAAGTTGCTGCACACAGATCTGGAAATATTGGATAATTCTGTCTCACCCCTCTCTATCTTTAATTACAGATGATACCCCTTTATCACACATAACATACTAATTCTGCAGACATATTTTTGTGTGTGAAGTTAAATATGATGTATTAATAAATATATAATTAATAATAAATAACTAAACCTGCCTGTCTATTCTAATGGTAATAAAAAAATACAATATCCAGGTTCACCCCATCTTCTGCCTCATATGGGTGCTCTACCAGTTACACTGACTTTAATCTCATTGTACACATATTATAATTTAAGCCTCATTCCTTTGACATAGGCTATTTTATGGCTGATGGCATTATTCTATTTTATGGGTTCAGTCTACTGTTTGTTTTTTAATACATTATCATTCTAATTCTGCGTAAAGAACCCTATAACGCTATATTATAAAATAAATGTTAACTCAAACTTAGCAAAAAGTCACATCTGCACAGAAATGTAATGAATATTAATGATAAAATTACCAGTTCAGGTATCACACGATAGATGGGTGGCATATAAACAAAACAAAAATTGTAATTTCTCTCACCTTCACATGAGGTTAGGGTGACCTATGCAGTGAATGTGACAGAAAAACAAGCAAACAAGCTTACATACACAGAGAGATTTTGAGTTTTTTATACATATGTATCTCCATAAAGCAAAAAGCTTTCTGGGTACAAACTGATGGTTTAATTTAGGAACATGCATAAGTTCAAAATTATAAAGATAGTTAGCAGATTGTATATGGTGCAGAAACAATAAGAAGTGAACAATTTGGAGTAAATAAGTTGTCACGTAATACAGACAAGGGAAGACTAACAAGTTAATATTTCCTTTTGAAATTACAATTTTAAAACTAATGTAACATTAAAATTTAAATTACAAACCACAAATAGTTCATTAATGGTAAAATATCATAATTACATGATGAAACTTCGTAAAATGGACGGCAACTGCCTGTTATGGAGACAGAAGTGTAGAGGACGATGTTTCAAAAGTCTTCCACCTTTCGTATTCAAGTCAGTGTCTGTGTAGGTGCTGACGGTCTTTTACAGTGTCCTGGTGCACTGTGGAGAGCGTGTTGGGATTGGTTGGATTATCATTGTTTCTGTTTGGAGGAGAGATTTCCTGTAGATTCAACCAATGGTAGCCATAGGTTACTCACCTCTAATCCGGAATCTGTCTATGCCGATAATTCTAGTTTTCTCTTAGTTTATTCTGTGTCCAGTTGACGTGGCATGCTCTACAATAGCTGAATTTTGTGTTTTCATGAGTCTTGTACTATTAGTACCTACACACACACTGACCTGAAGACAAAAGGCAGGAAACTTTCGAAGTGTTATCCTCTACACTTGTGTCTCCACAACAGGCATTTGCTGTCCATTCTACAAAGTTTCACCATGAACACTCTGCCTAAGCACTCTATCAAAGAATAGCATAATTACATTTAGGAAGTAACTATGTAAAAAAAAAAACAATGCTTATTATTCACAAGAACTGTTCTTTTTTTTATTAAAAGATAACATAAATAATTTTTTTTTAATTCTAGGATCATTAACAATGTGCAACATATCTTACACATACAAGACACAGACAACTGATATATTTATGTAACAACTAATTTTGGTAACTTAAAATGAAATATGTACCTGAATCATTAGCTGTAGTTTCAGCACTAAGTTAGTGGCATATTGCTAGAAGAAATTAAACAAGTCAATTAATTAATTGTATCAAAATGCAAACTTTTAACAGTTTCATGTGAAAATTGAAAACATATCTCAAACACAATAAAAAAATTCAGATTTACCAACATCAGAATGATGGGAAAAGCAGTGAAATAAAAGTCAATCCTGACATTGGAATCGATTTCAAGAATTAGAATGGAATGCATTTTAAAAAATATCTTTAGTAACTTGAGATCTACAGTAAGATATTCTTTCTAAAAGCTTGATGTTAACTCCTTAAATCCAAGTGGATGCTCCTAGCATCTTGATTTACACATTGGATGGTGACAGCATCTGATAACATTTATGTTCTCTGACTGAAAACTAACCCAAATGATGTTACTTTCCACAAAATTAAAAAATTAGAATTTTATAAAGTATGGTGACACTACAAGAAAATCATGAAAATAATTCTGGCAGAATGCCACCAAAATTACAGATTTAAAGAATTAATGCTTTAGTGTCACACATCATTACATCAACAAGTCATATGTTTTAATTAAATAAACAAAATATATCAGGTATTGAACAACAAACCATATATCAGAGAAAGGTGAGATGTTACAAGACAGATTTAAATTTTATTAAAAACAATAATCTTAATCTTCACTTTCCTCCAAAGCAAAATGTATTTATAAACCAGTTATTACAATACACTGTTTATTCAAGACAGTTAAGTGTAAAAATAAGAAAACAAAGTGATTTGTAAAAAAAATGAAAACTCTTATTCTATGTTTACTTCATATCTTTCTTCTTCGAATAACCACAATAATCTGCAAGTAATAAAAGCTATTTGAAGTACAATTGAATTAGTATAAAAGTTAATACACCTCTTTATTTTTCTGGGCATCAGGTGAATGAAAAGTGGTGTTGATCCACTCTTTAGCATCAAAATTATCATTCGAGAAAGCTGACAAATCCTGAAAAAAAAAAGGCCAATAACCAATAAAAACAGACATCTTAATTTTAACAGTAAATACACAGAATGAATAATTGTAAAAATAAAAAAAATTAAAATAATATTAACTCCACATAAAATTTTTAATTACTTGGTCTCATAATAATCTGTATTTATTGTCAATGACTTTAAACTTGAGTGATGCACACATGAAATTGTTCAAAATATTCCAGTAGTGAAAAAAAATACAGATAATGACCATCCACAACACTGATGACAAATGGCTGTTTTTGCTCTGCAGTAACAACACAAGGACAGGTACCTAGATTTTAAATTCCCTATTCCACTAAAATGGTTACAAGTAGTTTCTGCTTTTACACAGTCTATCAACTATGCAGCAGTTATGGTTTCTAGTGGTCCATTTATGGGATAAAATGGTGTATGACTACCAAAAGATTTCTATCATTATAAAGTTATAGTGTGAACTCCCACATGCAATTGCATGTTAGAGAAATACTGGCATGGTGACTTACATGTGTGGCTGGTTGAATGGGACACTTACTTCACTGGTATTCAGTCTTTATAACAATAATATGCCTTGAAGAAATGTGAGAATCAGTAAATGTGGAGTTCACCTGAGCATTTTTCAAGTTGTGATACTTACCATTAAAACTGTAATCTACAACCAATGTACATTTTTGTGACATGTTTTATACTGTATTTGAAAAGATATAACAAGAATGGCTGATACTTTTACATACCATTTGCAGATAAATATATTATCCAATATGATGATATACTGTCACTTTATATATGCTGAGATTATCTTACTATCAATTGTGCTTTGTGAAAAGCTTTAGAGAATAGCTTGTGAAACCTCTCTTAAATCTGTATATACATCTATACTGATGTAGTTCTAAGTGAGATTCCTATTTCATGTGCAAAAAATGCTGCTTTCATAACTTAACTGTGCTAACAAATTGTTTAAGTTTCTTAATCTATATGTGTAAGATTAACACACTCAGAACCATCTTTGCAGAAGTTATTAAAACATTCTGGCTTGTTCAGGACAGCACAAATTTCAGACGGGTACTTCCAATGGATCAAATCTTCAACAAAAACTGTGCTTTTGTCCCAATTTATAACACTTCTATTCCATCACAAAATATCAGGTACATTGTCTCTTATCTATAGTCAAGGTCAAGACATACCTCTATTATTTATACTTCTGAGTGCACAGAACCCACTAATAATAGTTGCCCTTATCTAAAGTTTAAACTCGTTCATAAAATCAATAACTGTTCTTATTATAATAGTTAGATAACTGATAAGGAAGCAAAAACTATACAAAGTATTTTGATAAAGCCTGTTAATTTTTATACAAATATACTCTTCAAAAAAAGAAATGCAAAAGACAAAATTTGAGACATATTGTTAACAAGTTTATTCTGGGTAGTTCTGTATGACATGTGTGAAACTTTGCACATTCACTGCTGAACATCCAAAGTCTGCAAAGGCGAAGTCCACGCTCACTAGTTGAAGTTTAATGTCACTCAACGTCAGTAACGAGTATGCCCCCCGTGAGCATCAATAACTGCTTGGCATCTCCTGCCCATGGAAGCGATGAGATGACGAATCACATTCTGTGGAATGGCTGTCCACTCAGCCTGCAAAGCTGCTGCAAGCTGAGGTACAGTCTGAGGTTGAGATTGTCGCCGTCGCAGACGTCAGTCCAACTCATCCCAAAGATGTTCGATGGGATTTAAATCTGGTGATCTGGAGGGCCAGGGAAGAACGTTGATGTTGTGGTGTCTCAAGAAGACAGTGGTGAGTGGGGCTGTGTGAGGACGGGCGTTGTCATGTTGAAAACGTCGTTGACGTTCACCACTTGATGTGGTTGCACATGGGGCCTAAGA
Organism: Tachypleus tridentatus; assembly: GCF_004210375.1. Lineage (NCBI taxonomy): Eukaryota > Metazoa > Arthropoda > Merostomata > Xiphosura > Limulidae > Tachypleus > Tachypleus tridentatus. The sequence goes on from NC_134837.1 coordinate 213,428,940, forward strand.
ATCTCGTCGACAGTTGCGTACGGTCTGATTGGAAATCCTACGCAGTCCTGGTATGGTTGAGGCAGTAGACGTCGCAGTGGTGGTCCTATCCTGAAGGTGACGTAACCGGATGTGGCGATCTTGTGCAGGCGTGGTCACACGAGGTCTGCCAGATAGCGGACAGTCACAAGTTGATCCATGTTGTTGGTGACAATTCCATAGCTTTGTGATGGTGCTTGGGTGGACATTCACAGCTCTGGCAACATCTCATCAAGATTCGCCTTCTTCCAAGCGACCAATCGCATTGTTGCATTGTGCTTCAGTCAGTCTTGGCGTAACTGTATTGAGTGACAGTGGCTTAACACTGAGCTATGGAAACCAAGAACCCGTCACTTTTATAGGGATTTTGCACGTTGCACTTGCAGAACATTCAGATCTCTCAAACAAATTTATTGGACACGAATGCGTTTTGGCAAAAAATCTGTTTTCCTCCATTTTCAAAGTGCACAACTTTTATTGTCATTTTGGTCTGACAATCAGTGCCTTAACACGTGTAACATCACATACTCTGAACTTGTAACGTTATTACATATATTTCTCTTTAAAATAACAAAAATATCCCTTTTGCATTTCTTTTTTTGAAGAGTATATAATTACTTCTTTAATAATGGAGATTTCACTCGTATATACAATTACTTCTTTAGATATATTACTATTGCTCTTACTAGTAGTATATGTTTATAATTATACTGTAAACATAGCATTGCTTCCATGGTTTGTGACGTTCATTTAATTGATTTATATATAACTACAAGTAACAATTTTGTCATTTATTAACCAAACAGTATTAGTATTAGGGTTATTAAGTTTTTGAATGTATTCATTACATGTACTGAATTATTTCTTTTGATAATCTGTACTAATCATAATAATACTATTTGAATTAAAGGTTTGCTTAGGTAGATAACTGACAACTAGTCACCACAGTATTTCACAGAGCACAGTAACTCGCATTAACAGTAAACCCTATCGTAGAGTACATGGGGTTTCGAGATGCAAGAGTTAATATCCTTCAAATTTAATGTCCAAAAAAATTAACACGAAAGGAACGTTTACCATATAAGATAAATAAACTTTTCACTGAAACCTAATCTCAAAAGAACAAATTATAAATTAATTGTTCACGTCAGTGAATATTTTAATACCTAAGCTAAACTAGCTACGGTATGATACACTTTACAAGAGATTATGCTACGTGAGAGTTACACCAACTAAACCTTTTCGTTAAATGGACCATTAAGTTATTTTTTATTATTATTTCACAAAATTCGTTAAACCAAATATAACAAACAGAAACAATAATTTTTCCTTCTAAATTTCACAAACAGAAAGTACGTATTATTTCATATTTTATATTTCAATAAAAACGAGTTAGAAAAGCCAAATATATTAATGCGTAACATATATTTTTTATAATGTTTAAATGTATGTAGAAATGAATTTCAACGGTTGCACACCTGGTAATGGCCTAGCGCGTAAGGCGTGCGACTCGTAATCCGAGGGGCGCGGGTTCGCGCCCGCGTCGCGCTAAACACGCTCGCCCTCCCAGCCGTGGGGGCGTTATAATGTGACGGTCAATCCCACTATTCGTTGGTAAAAGAATAGCCCAAGAGTTGGAGGTGGGTGGTGATGACTAGCTGCCTTCCCTCTAGTCTCACACTGCTAAATTAGAAACGGCTAGCACAGATAGCCCTCGAGTAGCTTTGTGCGAAATTCCAAAACAAACAAACAAAGCACATCGTGATTGGTAAACAATCACGAAATTAATACTGAATGCGGATCTAATATTTTCTATGTCAAGTTCTAAATATTAAATACACTATAATGTATATGTTTTGCAAAATTTACTAAAAGAGTTAATTATAAAACAGTTTTAAAAGACACAGGATAAAATTTTAATTGAATTTTTAGCGCAAAGGTACACAATTGGCTACGTATGCTTTGTCAACTGTGAAATGGGTTTACCAATGTATATTTATTTTAATATTCATATTTTAGTTAATTATATATTTAGAAATACATGTAACTTTTCTTGTTAAATGATAAATTACGAAAGTCTCGCCTATTCTCTAAATTTGCAGAAGATTCTTGAGTATAAGAATCAACAATATACATTTTACGAAAGCACAAGAGCACTGATGGCGAATTTATGATACGCGACAAAACTTTTGCTGGGACACCGCATACACCACTACTTCTTGATTCTTTAAACCTTAGAGCTAACCGATAATAAATAAATATACATATAATAATAATTATTATTATTGCCAAATGCAGCAGGAAATGATTTTTTCCAAAGTGGTAGCAGAGAGAAGTGCTTACAGGAGATGTCTCACGCCCTCTTAGTGCCAGCTTTGCTGTTACTGAAACATGTAGGATCGGATGACACGTTTTGCATTCTTGAAAACCCAGTATACACATTAATATTTGTGTCGAAATGGAAGTGAAGTGTTGGCATTGGCTTCGCTCTGCTTACATCTTTTTTATGTTGTTTGTCAGTGAATACTGGATGTTTAGTGATAATAACAATAAATATGCATTTATTCAGGTCGGGTTCATTTCCCGGCATGGGAATGAAAGTTTTGCCCGGCATGGCCAGGTGGGTTAAGGCGTGCGATTCGTAATCCGAGGATCGCGAGTTTTCGCATCCCCGTCGCGCCAATCATGCTTGCCCTTTTAGCCGTGGGGAACGTTATATTGTGACGTTCAATCCCACTATTCGTTGGTAAAAGTGTAGCCCAAGAGTTTGCAGTGGGTGGTGATGACAAGCTGCCTTCCCTTTAGTCTGACACTGTTAAATTATGGCCGGCTAGCGCAAAAGCCCTCGTATAGCTTTGCTCAATGCTCGCCCTCCCAGCCTTGGGGGCGTTATAATGTGACGGTCAATCCCACTTTTCGTTGGTAAAAGAGTAGCCCAAGAGTTGGCGGTGGGTGGTGATGACTAGCTGCCTTTCCTCTAGTCTTACACTGCTAAATTAGGGACGGCCAGCACAGATAGCCCTCGAGTAGCTTTGTGCGAAATTCCAAAAACCAACCAAACCAACCAGCTTTGCTCAAAATTCAAAATAAACCAAAAGAAATCCTTACCCTTAAAAATAGTCCATTATTATTGTTACAAAGTCATTAATTTTATTTCATGTGAATTACTGTAGTTATTAATAACGTGTAACTTCTAAAGCTCTTTCATATTAAATAATTCAGGATAATAATAAATGATAATCTGATGTTAAAAATCACCATAGGCACGCAAGAGAATTTTTTGGAAGGTTATCATCAATTTTCAACCAACTTATAAGGACGTTTGCCATCTCTGCACTAGAGTTTCTTGGAATATTGCTACCAAATCAATTTTCGAGAACATCGCCCTAAAAGTTTATAAACCGACGAACCTGTAGACAGTTTAATATTGTTGGTTTCCTTCAGCTAGTATATTATAAACCTCGGAAACACAAATTGTGGAAAACGCTTATTAAATAAAGAACTACAGATATTTGACCAGGAACGTTTATAGATTCCTAACAGCATAAACTATTCAACGTGAGAGAATTAACTTCAGACGTTAGTATTTCTACGAGGACATTAAATATATTCGTCAATGAAAACTGAGCTTACAAACCGCGTGAGGCTAGCCAACAATAGAGAAAGCTAGTTTTACTTTTAAGAGAAGTGCACATGCGTATTTACATTGAATTAATTCGCTCTCCGTGAACCACCGTTAAAAGACTCAGTATTGTATGTAAGTTTCTAAAACTCTTATATATAAACCATTACTTGTGATAAAGGTTATTACAAATTGTATTGTTGTTTGTATATTAAAATATATTTGTGTTACGAAAGAAAATTGCGAAAAAAGAAAGAAACAATAGAGAAAGCTAGTTTTACTTTTAAGAGAAGTGCACATGCGTATTTACATTGAATTAATTCGCTCTCCGTGAACCACCGTTAAAAGACTCAGTATTGTATGTAAGTTTCTAAAACTCTTATATATAAACCATTACTTGTGATAAAGGTTATTACAAATTGTATTGTTGTTTGTATATTAAAATATATTTGTGTTACGAAAGAAAATTGCGTGTATCAATCTTATTGGTAGATATCATAAAATTTGTAACATATCAACATTGAATTAACTTCTAGATAAAAACTAAAATTGCCGGCTATTTGATATCGTAATGCCTAACAAGACTCGTCTGAAATAAATTACAATTCCTAACAAGATATTATAAAAGCCCAGCACAGCCAGATGGATAAGGCGCTCAACTCGTAATCGGATGATCGCGAGTTCGAATCACTTTCACATTTAACAAGCTCGCACTTTCAGCCGTGGGGGCGTTATAAAGGGACGATCAATCCCACTATTCGTTGGTAAAAGACTAGCTCAAGAGATGGCGGTTGGTGGTGATAAGTAGCTGCTTTCTCTCTAGTCTTACATTGCTAAATTAGGAACGGCTAGTGCAGACGGCTTTCGTGTAACTTTGCACGATATTCAAAGCAAACCAAACCAAAACTGGTTAAACATAACTCATTGTTAACTAAGCGTAGACAGAATAAGTAACGGGTCTAAATGATGAAATTAATATAAATGTTTAAATGTAGAAGAAATTGTGACAACTAACAATCTTCTTGTAAAACTTTGTATTTAAGAGGATCTTGCGCTCTTTTTTAAATCTACAAAATACGGACACAGCACTATTTATTCATTAGTTGATTGTATTGCAACAAAGCCCTTTCAGTAGCGGGGATGTTATTGACCCTGGTTCATCCCACTCTTCGTTAGTGATAGAGAAACCCAAGAGCTGGCGTTGGGTGACGTGACATTACTAGCTGCCTTCCCTCTGGTCTATCATTGCTAACTTAGAGAAGGCTAACTAGGACAGCACTGGTATTACTTCACGCGAAATTCTGAACAAACCAAACCGAAATTCTTCGCAAGTAAATTTGTGTAGTTTGAACTTGAAACTTTGTGTTATATCATTCCATTATGTTTCATCTCATCTTAAGCAAAACAGACATGGTTCTTTTTCCAAATACTCAGAACATAACTTTGGTATTTACAATGTCTTTTGTAAATACAAGTTTTGGAAAAATTTTGTTTGTTTGTCTTGAATTTGGCCCGGAATGGCCAAACGTGTTAAGGCGTGCGACTCGTAATCTGAGAGTCGCGGGTTCGCATCCCCGTCGCGCCAAACATGTTTGCTCTTTCAGCCGTGGGGGCGTTACAATGTGACGGTCAATCCCATTATTCTTTGGTAAAAGAGTAGCCCAAGAGTTGGCGGTGGGTGATGATGACTAGCTGCCTTCTCTCTAGTCTTACACTGCTAAATTAGAGACAGCTAGTACAGATAGCCCTCGAGTAGCTTTGTGCGAAATTTAAAAAACAAACAAAGGAAAACAAAACTTGTCTTGAATTTCGCGCAAAGCTGCACAAGAGCTATCTGCACTAGCTGTGTCTAATTTAGCAGTTTAAGACTAGAGGGAATGCTGCTAGTCATCACCATCCACCGCCTATTCTTGAGCTACTTTTTTACCAAAAAAAACCAGCCTGGTTTTGTTTGAACAACCCAACCTATCATTCAACGTAAATCATTTTGTTTATTGCATGTGTTTTTCTTGTCAACAGTTGATAAGACGTTTTTTCATATCACTGCACACGTTTTTTTCAGATAAATGGTTAAGACTGGAGATAAGTTTCGAAACTGAAACTTTGAAAGGGAAACTGGGCAGTCAGGACCGAAAACGCTCTATAGGTATATAATAGTACTTAGCACTTTCCGGTAATCAAGAGACTTTTAAGTTTAAATTTCTGAATTAAGCTACATTTATATCTATATCTATCTGTATATATATATATCAGAATTAAAGACTTAGTAAAGATGCCTGTCGATACGGACGAGTTAATGAATATTTTGATGATCCTGGCATCAGAGGAAAACCTTAAAGTTACAGTGAATGAATCAGTAAAAGGTGGGCTTCTTACAGGAACATCCGCAGCGCTTGGAGGTTTACTCATGGGTCCAGTTGGTCTTGCAGTTGGTATGTGGGCTTAGCTTTTATTCTTACTTTTTATTTCAGGTATTGTAGTTCGTACACGTGACTAAAACAAATTTTCACATTTACATTTTTACATAAGTACATGGGACGGAAAGTAGTAATAATTCCTTTTTGTGATATTATTAGTAGCATAAGTTCTTGTTCTTTAGTAGTCAATAACAAAACTCCTTATATTCCTATTGACAGAAGGAAGAAAACTTATGAAGTCAGCGATGTACTTTACAAGTAATAAGAAATTTTTTACACAATTGGTTTCCAAGATATAGATTTTCCGCTGTATGTTTATGTGCGAATGTTAACTTAAAGCTTAGTTACATGAAGTACAAACAAGAAGCACTGGAAATATTGGTTTCAAAACCCTTGTTTTAGTAAACTAAAATGTATTATATTTTACTTTTATTTTATATGATTAACTAATTCCCAAATATTAATATATGGTCTTAGGTGGTGCGGTTGGTGGTTGTGCGGCATCTTACATGGCTGCAGACAAGTTTAAACCTGTTGTTGAAGTATTACAAGAAATGTCTTATGATAAGAAGAAAAGGCTTGCACAAGCTGTTAAAAATGTAATATCTAATCTGAATATTACTGATGTGGCTAAATTGGCAGTTTTACTTTCCAGAAATACTGCTGTTAGAAAAATGGTTATTGATGCTGTAATATCATTTCTCAGAAATGAATTAAATTATAAAGTTTGATAATTAGCTTCAGAGTCTGAGTTTACAGTTTCTAAAGATGTATTTTAACAACAATAAATTTACTGTGAGGGGTGAATGGAAACACAGGTCTACTTGAGTGTGTGTGTGTCTTTTCTTATAGCAAAGCCATATTGGGCTATCTGCTGAGTCTATGTCTATTTGAAAAAACTTAATATCTGTTCATACTGTTCATTGCTCTCACTGAATTGTATAAATTTTGCTACATGCTTTACTTGTATGAGATGTCTCATTGGACACAGAAGTACTTTTGCATTATAACTAAAAATTCAAAGATCCCAAACTATGCAATTGAATTTCAACCTGACATTACCATATTGTACAAATTATGTTTCGTTAACTGAGATTTCAAAAACAACTATGAAATCTAACCATTATATCTGAAATGTGGATAATAGACTTAACTAACTTTCTTAATATAAATTGTTTTTGTTTTGTTTTTTGGCTCTAACAGAGCCAAACAGAGTTTATCAGGTATGGTGACAATTATTTGGAAAAAATGAAAATAATTTTAGCAGAATACCCCAAAATTTACAGATTTAAAGATTTAATGCTTTAAAGTCACACATCATAACATCAACAATTTATAATATGCTTTAAATTTAATGAATAAAATGTATCAGATATTGAGCAACAAAACAATATATCAAAGAAAGGTGAAACGTTACAAGACAGATTTATATTTTATTTAAAACTATAATCTTTAATCTTCACTTGCCTCCAGAGCAAAATGTATTTATAAACCAGTTGTTACAATACACTGTTTATTCAAGACAGTTAACTGTAAAAATAAAAAAAAACAAAAAACGAAGTGATATATCAGAAACAAAAAATCTTGTTTCATGTTCACGTTATATCTTTCTTTTATGATATACATCAGAAGGTGTGGTTGTGCTGAACGCTTATTAATCGGGAAACTAAATATATTTGACTAGGAACGTTTATAGATTTCTAACCTTATAAACTGTTCAACGTAAGAGAGTTAGCTTCAGACATTAGTTTTCCATGATGCTTTAAATATTTTCCTCAATGAAAACTGAGCTTACAAACCGCGTGAGGCCAGCCAAAAATAGAGTTAGCTAGTTTTATTTTTAAGAGATGTGCACATGCTTATCGACATAGAATTAATTCGCTCTCCGTGAACCGTCGATAAAAGACTCAGTATTGTTTGTAAGTTTCTAAAACTATTGTATATAAACCATTATTTGTAATAAAGGTTATTATAAATTGTATTGTTGTTTGTATATTAAAATATATTTGTGTCACGAAAGAAAATTGCGTGTATCAATCTTGTTGGTAGATATCATAAAATTTGTTACATATCAACATTGAATTAATTTGTAGACGAAACTTAAAATTGACGGCTATTTGATATCGTAGTACCTAACAAGACTCGTCTGAAATAAATTATAATTCGTAACAACAGTGAACATTATAAAGGCCCAGCACAGCCAGGTGAATAAGGTGCTCGACTCGTAATCGGATGGTCGTGAGGGCGAATCACTTTCACACCAAACATGCTCGCCCTTTCAGCCGTGTCGGTGTTATTATGTACGATCAATCCCGCTATTCGTTGGCAAAAAAGTAGCCCAAGAGTTGGTGGTGGGTGGTGATGACTAGCTGCCTTCCCTCTAGTTTTACACTTGTTAATTAAAGACGGCTAGCGCAGTTAGCCCTCGTGTAACTTTGCGAGATTACGAGTCGAGTGCTTTAATCAATCTTGTTTTGTTTGAACAACTCAATCTATCATTCAACGAAAATCATTTTGTTTATTGCATGCGTTTTTCTTGTCAACAGTTGACAAGACGTTTTTCATATCACTGCACAATTCTTCAGATAAATGGTTAAAACTGGGGATAAGTTTCGAAACTGAAACTTTGAAAGTGAAAGTGGGCAGTCAGAACCGAAAACGCTCCATAGGTATATAATAATACTTAGAACTTTCCAGTAATCAAGAGACTTTTAAGTTTAAAGTTCTGAATTAAGCAATAACAAAATTCCTTATCCTCATACTGACAGAAGGAAGAAAACTTATGAAGTCAGCGATGTACTTTGCAAGTAATAAGAAATTTCTTACACAATTGGTTTCCAAGATATAAATTTTCTGCTGTATGTTTATGTGTGAATGTTAACTTAAAGCTTAGTTACATGAAGTACAAACAAGAATCACTGGCAATATTGGTTTCAAAACCCTTGTTTTAATAAACTAAAATTTATATTTTATTTTTATTTTATATAATTAACTAATTCCCAAATATTAATATAGGATCTTAGGTGGTGCAGTTGGTGGTTGTGCAGCATCTTACATGGCTGCAGACAAGTTTAAACCTGTTGTTGAAGTATTACAAGAAATGTCTTATGATAAGAAGAAAAGATTGGTAGATGCTGTTACAGATGTAACATCCAATCTGAATATTACTGATGTGGCTAAATTGGCAGTTTTACTTTCCAGAAATACTGCTGTTAGAAAAATGGTTATTGATGGTGTAATATCATTTCTCAGAAATGAATTAAATTATGAAGTTTGATAATTAACTCTTGATTCTGAGTTTACAGTTTCTAAAGATGTATTTTAACAACAATAAATTTACTGTGAGGGGTGAATGGAAACACAGGTCTGCTTGAGTGTGTGTGTGTCTTTTGTTATAGCAAAGCCATATTGGGGTATCTGCTAAGTCTATGTCTATTTGAGAAAATTTAATTTCTGTTTGTACTATTCATTGCTCTCACTGAATTGTATAAATTTTGCTACATGCTTTACTTGTATGAGATGTCTCATTGGACACAGAAGTACTTTTGCATTATAACTAAAAATTCAAAGATCCCAAACTATGCAATTGAATTTCAACCTGACATTACCATATTGTACAAATTATGTTTCATTAACTGAGATTTCAAACACAACTATGAAATCTAACCATTATATCTGAAATAATAGACTTGACTAGCTTTCTTAATATAAATTGTTTTTGTTTTGTTTTTCTAACAGAGTCAAACAGATTTTATCAGGTATGGTGACAATTATTAGGAAATCATGAAAATAATTCTGGCAGAATGCCACCAAAATTTACAGATTTAAAGAATTAATGCTTTAGTGTCACACATCATTACATCAACAAGTCATATGTTTTAATTAAATAAACAAAATATATCAGGTATTGAGCAACAAAACAATATATCAGAGAAAGGTAAGACGTTACAAGACAGATTTAAATTTTATTTAAAACAATAATCTTAATCTTCACTTTCCTCCAAAGCAAAATGTATTTATAAACCAGTTATTACAATACACTGTTTATTCAAGACAGTTAACTGTAAAAATAAGAAAAACAAAGTGATTTGTAAAAAAAAATGAAAACTCTTATTCTATGTTTACTTCATATCTTTCTTCTCTAAATAATCATAATAATCTGCAAGTAATAAAAGCTATTTAAAGTACAATTGAATTAGTATAAAAAGTTAATACACCTCTGTATTTTTCTGGTCATCAGAGGAATGAAAAGTGGTGTTGATCCACTCTTTAGCATCAAAATTATCATTTGAGAAATCTGACAAATCCTGAAAAAAAAAAGGCCAATAACCAATAAAAACAGACATCTTAATTGTAACAGTAAATATGCAGAATGAATAATTGTAAAAATCAAAAAATTTAAAATAATATTAACTCCACAGAAAATTTTTAATTACTTGGTCTCATAATAATCTGTATTTATTGTCAATGATTTTAAACTTGAGTGATGCACACATGAAATTGTTCAAAATATTCCAGTAGTGAAAAAAAACACAGATAATGACCATTACAACACTGATGACAAATGGCTGTTTATGCTCTGCAGTAACAACACAAGGACAGGTACCTAGATTTTAAATTCCCTATTCCACTAAAATGGTTACAAGTAGTTTCTGCTTTTACACAGTCTATCAACTATTCAGCAGTTATGATTTCTAGTGGTCCATTTATGAGATAAATTGGTGTATGACCACCAAAAGATTCCTATCATTATAAAGTTATAGTGTGAACTCCCACATGTAATTGCATGTTAAAGAAATACTGGCATGGTGACTTACACGTGTGGCTGGTTGAATGGGACACTTACTTCACTGGTATTCAGTCTTTATAACAATAGTAAGTCTTTATGAACTGTGAGGATCAGAAAATGTGGAGTTTGCCTTGGTATTTTTCTAATTTCCAAGGTGTGATACTTGCCATTAAAACTGTAACCCACAACCAATGTAGATCCTTTATCTAAATATTCAAACTCGTTCATAAAATCAATAACTGTTCTTATTATAATAGTTATATAACTGAGAAGGAAACAAAACCTGTATAAAGTATTTAGGTAAAGAGTGTTAATTTTTATACAGATATAATTACTTCTTTAATAATCAGGATTTGACTCCTATATACAATTACTTCTTTAGATTTATTACTATATGTTTATAATTATACTATAAACATAGCATCGCTTCCATGGTTTGAGACGTGTTATTTTGTTTCTCTGCTGAGCCCACCGAGGGGAATCGAACCCCTGATTTTAGCGTTATAATTCTGAACACATACCGCTGTACTGGCGGGGGGATGGTTTAAGACGTACATTGAATTGATTTGTGTATAACAACAAATGCCAATTTAGTAATTTATTTACCAAACAGTACTAGTATTAGGTTTAGTAAGTTTTTGAATATATTCATTACATATACTGAATTATTATCATTATTTCACAAAATTCGTCAAACCAAATATAACAAATAGAAACAATAATATTTTCTTCTAAATTTCACAAACAGAAAATACGTATTATTTCATATTTTTATAATTTTTAAATGTATCTAGAGATGAATTTCAACGGTTGCACACCTGGTAAACAATCACTGAATGCGGATCCAATATTTTCTATGTCAAATTCTAAATATTAAATACAGTATAATGGTATATATTTTGCAAAATTTACTAAAAGAGTTAATTATAAAACAGTTTTAAAAGACACAGGATAAAATTTTATTTGAATTTTTAGCGCAAAGGTACACAATTGGCTGTGTATGCTTTGTCAACTGTGAAACGGATTTACTTTTGTATCTTTATTTTAATATTCATATTTCAGTTAAATATATATTTAGAAATACATGTAATTTTTTTGTTATATGTGTATTGCGAAACTCTCGCCTATTGTCTAAATTTGTTGAAGATTTTTGAATGTAAGAATCAACAATATATGTTTTACGAAAGCACAAGAGCACTGATGGCGAATTTATGACACTCGAAAAAACTTTTGCTGGCACGCAGCACGCACTATCGCTTCTTGATTCCTTAAACCCTAGCACTATCCGATAATAAATATATATACGAATAAGCGTTATGATTTTTTTCCAACCCAGGAGCAGTGAGAAATGTTCATAGAAGACGTCTCACGCCCTCTTGAGAACAACTGTGCAATTGCGGAAATATGTGACATCGGATGACAATTTAATTCCTTGCAAACCCAGTGTACACACCTGTGTTTAAGTAAAAAAAGAAGTGAAGTGTTGGTATTGGCTTTACTCTACTTATATTTTTCTTTAGTTGTTTGTGAGTGAATACTGGATATTTGTGATAATAATGTTAAATACACATTCATTTTTTCAGAGTTTGTGTGTTTTTATAGCATAGCTACATTGGGCTATCTGCTGAGTCTATCGAGGAGAATCGAACTCCTAATTTTAGCATGGTAAATCCTAAAACTTACTGCTGTATAAGTAGGGGATTTTTTGCAGTAAATATATGAATTGTGTTATTTGGTGTGACACACATATATTTTTGGTTAGTTAGTTAATTATAGATTTATTTTTATATCAATAACAAATTTTGACATGTTATGTTACGGTAAATTAGACTACCGTATTTAAGTTAATTGGTGAGATATGTATGAATTTTATTTACCCCTTTCAGCTTGTCAGAATGTGAGCTCAACCAATAAAGAAATAAAAACGATCAAATGGAAGGAGTATCAGCAGAGATTTTCAAGAATCGCGGACTGAAAGATTTGGCAGAAAGGGTGATAAAGCATTATGTATCTTATACTCTAAAACAGTGGTTTAAAGAGCTTTCTCTGTAAAACGGCATTATTAACCTGTTCATAAATGAGTTTGTGATAAGAATGAGCACGAGCAAAACAACCAAATACAAGTCTAATATAAAATATCTGTCATTATTGGTGCAGCAGCAAAAGTCTCACCAAAGCTCGTCATTTCACAAAATGCTTTCTCTTAATAGTAAAACAATGAATAAACATAAATAAGCAAGAAGACTCCTTCCTTTTTCTTACCCTGCATGGCTAGGTGATTAAGGCACTCGACTCGTAATTCGAGGGTCGCGGGTTTGAATCCTCGTCACATCAAACATGCTCGTCCTTTCAGCCGTGGGGGCGTTATAATATGTTAGCCAAACCCATTATTCGTTGGTAAAAGTGTAGCCCAAGAGTTGGCAGTGGGTGGTGATGACAAGCTGCCTTCCCTTTAGTCTGACACTATTAAATTAGGGCCGACTAGCGCAGAAAGCCCTCGTATAGTTTTGCTCAAAATTCAAAATAAACCAAAAGAAATCGTTACCCTTAAAAATAGTCCATTATTATTGTTACAAAGTCATTAATTTTATTTCTTGTGAATTACTACAGTTATTAATAACGTGTAACTTCTAAAACTCTTTCATATAAAATATTTCAGGATAATAATAAATGATAATCTGATGTTAAAAATCACCATAGGCACGCAAGAGAATTTTTTGTAAGGTTATCATCAATTTTGAACCAACTTTCAAGGACGTTTGCCATCTCTGCACTTGGGTTTCTTGAAATATTGCTACCAAATCAATTTTCGAGAACATCGCCCTAAAAGTTTATAAACCGACGAACTTGTAGACAGTTTAATATTGTTGGTTTCCTTCAGCCAGTATACTATAAACCTCGGAAACTATAATTGAGGAAAACGCTTATTAAATGGTAAACTACATATATTTGACCAGGAACGTTCATAGATTTATAACATTATACACCGTTCAACTTCAGAAAATTATTCTTGACATTGGTATTTCTACAAGGACATTAGATATGTTTTTCAATGAAAACTGGGCTTACAAACAGCTTGAGGCCAGCCAACAATAGAGCAAGGTACCTTTACTTTAAAGAGAAATGCAACTGCGTATCGACATAGAATTAATTCGCTCTCCGTGAACCGTCGATAAAAGATTAAGTTCCGGAACAAGTAAAAGACTCAGCATTTTTTGTAAATTTCTAAAACTCTTGCATATAAACCATTATTTATTATAAAGGTTATTACAAACTGTATTGTTGTTGGTAAATTAAAATATATTTGTGTAAAAAAGGAAAATTGTGTGTATCAATCTTGTTGGCAGATATAAAATTACATATCAACATTGAATAAACTTCTATATCAAAACTAAAATTGGTGGTAATTTGAAATCGTAATACCTAACGAGACTCGTCCGAAAACATTGTATTACCTAACAACTGCGAATATTATAAAAACAGATCTTGTGTCGTAAGACTGTAAACTTACCGCTGACCATAAAAGGGGTTTGTTAGGCATCACAAATACATAGAGTTACCAATGCTTCTTCTGCTACATTAAATATTTTGAATTATTTAACAAAAATAATTCTATACAACCTTAATGAATTGATTTGTTTTTTCAATTATGCTTTCTACATGTTTCATTTATTTCTATGGTTCGGCATGGTCAGGTGGTTAAGGTACTCGACTCGTAATCTGAGGGTCTTTGTTTCGAATCTCTGTCACACAATACATGCTCGCCCTTTCAGCCATGGGGGCGTTATAATGTTACAGTCAATCCCACTATTCGTTGGTAAAATAATAGCTCAAGAGTTGGCAGTGGGTGGTGATGACTAGCTGCCTTCCCTCTAGTCTTAAACTGCTAAATTAGGGACGGCTAGCGCAGATAACCATCGTGTAGCTTTGCGCGAAATTCTTACAAATCATTTACTTGTAAGACTAACTTTCTTGTGACGTAATTGTATAAGTTTCCGGTTAAACATGCTAACTCATTGTTAACTAATGTATAGAGAATGAGGAACAGGGCTAAATGATTGAATTAATATACAATTTTTAAATGAAGAAATTTTTAGAACTCACGTTTTTTATTTGAAACATTGTATTTTAGAATATCATATATTTTTGTAAAATCAACAAAATAGATACATACTATTATTTATTCACTGCTTGTTTGTATTACAACAAAACCCTTTCATTAGAGGGGACGTTATTGAGCTTGGTCCTTCCCACTATTCGATAGTGAAAGAGTAGGCACTGGGTGACGTTGACTTGCTGCCTTTCCTTTGGTCCATCATTGCTAACTTAGAGAAGACTAGCTAAGATAGCGCTGGTGTTGCTTTGCACGAAATTCTGAACAAACCAAACTGACTTTCTTCGTAAGTAAATTTGTGCTTTAAATTTAAAACTTTGTTTTGTATCATTCCAGTATATTTTATCTCACTTTAAGCAAAATAGACATAGTTTTTATTCTAAATACTCAAAACACCAATTTGGAATTTAGAACGTCTTTTGTAAATACAAGTGTTGGAAAAGTTTTGTTTGACTAACCCAACTTATCATCCCACGTCAATTTTTTTTTTGTTTATTGCATTCATTTTTCTTGTGAACAGTTGATAAGAGGTTTTTGATAACACTGTTCACGTTCTTCAGATCAATGTTTTCGACCAGAGATAACTAAGTTTCGAAACTGAAACTTTGAAAGTGAAGGTGTGCAGCCAGGACGAAAAACGCCCAATAAGTATTTAGTACTTTCCGGTAAACCAGAGATTGTTGAGTTAAAAATTTCGAATTAAAATACATTTATATACATATATATGTCAGAATTAAAGACTTTGTAAAGATGCCTGTCGATACGGACGAGTTAATGAATATTTTGAAGATCCTGGCATTAGGAGAAAACACTAAAGTGACAGGTACGAATCAATGATAGATGGCATGATTGCGGGAACGTCCACAAAAGTGGAAGGTATGCTTATTTATGGATCCAGTCGGTCTTGCAATTGGTATATCGGGTCAGTTTTTTTTTCATTTTTATTTTTGTTGTTTGAAGTATTGAACTTTGTACACATGACTTAATTTTATAACACCTTAACAAAAAGATATGCTAAACTTTAAAAGAAATGCTGCAGGTTTTTTTTTTATTATTACTCCAAAAGGACAAAATAAACCTTTCAGTTAAAGGGACCGTTGAATTAATTATTATTTGACAAAACTTGTTAATATAAACGAAATATAACAAACAGAAACAATAATTTATCCTTTTAGATTACACGATAACAGAGTGTGAATTAGTTCACATATTTTGTGCCAATACAAACTAGCCAGAAAAGTCAAATATTTCAATGTGTAACTTTTTTTTTTATACATGTACATTTTAAATATAGGTAGAGAAAAATTAAAGTGGTTACACACCTGGCAAATATCATAAAAGTAATACTGAATGCCGATATAATATTTTTCTGTGCCAAGTTCTAAATATATAATACAGTATAATGGTATGATTTTGCAAAATTTACTTAAAAGGTTAATTATAAAAGAATTTCAAAAGCCACAGTGAAAAGTTTCATTTTATCTTTATCGCAAAGGTACACATTTGGCTGTATATGCTTTGCCCACTGCGGAATTGATTTACTAATGAATATTTATTTTAACATCCATGTTTGTTTCAGTTAAATATATATTTATAAATGCGCGTAATTTAAATACTTAAATGTGTATTGCGAAAGTCCCGCCTTTTCTCTAAATTTCAAGAAGATTCTCGAGTGTAAGAATCAACTATATGTTTTATGAAAACAGTAGCTACCTTCGAATGTTGTTAGTAACTGAACTTTCGAGAATCTCACCTTAAAAATTTATAAATCGACACGCCTGTAAATAGTTTACTATTATTGGTTTGCTACAGGGATTAGACCTTAAGTACCACGTCGGTACAGCGGTAAGTCTGCAGATTTACAATGGTAAAATCAGGAGTTCGATTTCTCTTGGTGGAGTCAGCAAATAGCCCAATGTGGTTTTGCTATAAGAAAACACAAACACACAAATATGTACTATTACCTTGTGTTCTTCTGTTACACGAATTATGTTGGAATATTTAACACAGATATTTTACATAAAGTTAGTGAATTAACTTATTTCTTCAATAACACTTTTTACATGTTTCATTTATTTGTAAGACTGATTTTCTTATAACGTAATTGTACACATTTCCGGTTAAACATGATAACTCATTGTTAACTAAGTAGACAGAATGAGTAACAAGGCTAAATGATTAAATTAATATATAATTTTTAATGCAGAAGAAAAAATTTACAACTCACATTTTTTCTTGTAAAACATTGTATTTTAGAAGATCATACATTTTTGTTAACTCAACAAAATGGGTACAAACAGTTATTTATTCATTGGTTATTTGCATTGCAACAAAGGCCTTTCAGCAGCGGGGACGTTAATAAACTTGGTCCATCCCATTGTTCCTCACTGAAAGAGAAGCCCAAGAGCTGGCGTTGTGTGGCGTTGACTAGTTGCCTTCCCTCTGGTCTATCATTGCTAACTGAAAGAAGGCTAGCTTAGGTAACCCTGAAGTATCTTTGCGTGTGTCTCGGCATGGTCAGGGGGTAAAGGCACTTGACTCGTAATCTCGGAATCGTAGTCGCGAGTTCGAATCCCTATTACACCAAACATGCTCACCCTTTCAGTTCGTAGAGACGCTATTATGCGTCCGCCAATCCAACTCTTAGCTGGTAAAAGAGTAGCCCAAGAGTTGGTGGTGGGTGGTGACGATTAGTTGCTTTCTCTCTTATCTTACACTACTGGCCCGGCATGGCCTAGCGCACTAAGGCGTGCGCTTCGTAATCTGAGGGTCGCGGGTTCGCGCCCGAATCGCGCCAAACATGCTCGCCCTCCTAGCCGTGGGGGCGTTATAATGTGACGGTCAATCCCACTATTCGTTGCTAAAAGAGTAGCCCAAGAGTTGGCGGTGGGTGGTGATGACTAGCTGCCTTCCCTCTAGTCTTACACTGCAAAATTAGGGACGGCTAGCACAGATAGCCCTCGAGTAGCTTTGTGCGAAATTCAAACAAACAAACAAACATAATCTGCTAGATTAGACACGGCTAGCGCAAATAACACTCGTGTAGCTTTGCAAGAAATTCAAAACAAACAAGGTTTGCGCGAAATTTCCAACAAACTGACAGCGGACTTTTTTCGTGAGTATATTTGTGTAGTTTAAATTGGAAAATTCGTGTTATACCATTCCAGTATGTTTTATCCCATTTTAAGCAAAATAAACCTAATTTTTGTATTCTAAATATTCAGCGCTAAATCTACGGATTTACAACGCTAAAATCAAGGTTTGGTTTCCCCTTGGTGGGCACAGCAGATAGCCCGATGTGGCTTTGCCATAAGAAAAACACATACACATGTAAGAAAGCATAAAGTTTGGTATTTACAATGATTTTTGTAAACATCGTTTTAAAAAGAACTTAAAGTAGTCCACCGTGTCCTTCCACGTTTGTCTGTTATTATTATTATTTTGTATTGTCCTTGTTTCTCTTAGCAACAGATGATAAAGAGATTTTTGACACCAGCACTCGGGTGGGAAATAAATTCTCAGGAGAAATGGATAAGACTGAAGAAAACCCGTGCGAAAGTGATACTTGAGCGTTAAACCAGGACGTCAGGAATAAAAACGCCCTATAAGTATATAATAACACTAAGCACTGCCCGGTAATCCAGAGGCTTTTAAGTTTGAAGATTTGAATTAAACTACATTTATTTTTAAATATCATAATTAAAGACTTTGTGGAAATGCCTGTTGATTTAGACGATTTGATGAACATTTTGATGATCCTTGTATCAGAGGAAAACCTTAAAGTCACAGTGACCGAATCACTGAAAGGTGGCATAATTACAGGAACATCCGCAGCGCTTGGAGGTTTACTCATGGGTCCGGTTGGTCTTGCAGTTGGTATGTAGGCTTAGTTTTTATTCTTATTTTTGTGATTTCAGGTATTGTATTTCGTACACATGACTTACACAAATTCTAGCATTGACATTTTTACATAAGTACATGGGACTACTAGTAGTAATACTATTACTAACAGTAATCCTTATAGTAATACTGCTGGTAGTACAAGTTCCACTTTAGTAGTCAATAACAAAATTCCTTATCTTCATATTGACAGAAGGAAGAAAACTTATGAAGTCAGCAATGTACTTTGCAAGTAATTAGAAATTTCTTACACAATTGGTTTCCAAGATATAGATTTTCTGCTGTATGTTTATGTGTGAATCTTAACTTAAAGCTCAGTTACATAAAGTACAAACAAGAATCACTGGCAATATTGGTTTCAAAACCCTTGTTTTAGTAAACTAAAATTTATTATATTTTACTTTTATTTCATATAATTAACTAATTCCCAAATATTAATATATGGTCTTAGGTGGTGCAGTTGGTGGTTGTGCAGCATCTTACATGGCTGCAGACAAGTTTAAACCTGTTGTTGAAGTATTACAAGAAATGTCTTATGATAAGAAGAAAAGACTGGTAGATGCTGTTACAGATGTAACATCCAATCTGAATATTACTGATGTGGCTAAATTGGCAGTTTTACTTTCTGGAAATACTGCAGTGAGAAGAATGGTTATTGATGCTGTAATATCATTTCTCAGAAATGAATTAAATTATAAAGTGTTTGATAATTAGCTTCAGAGTCTGAGTTTACAGTTTCTAAAGATGTATTTTAACAACACAATAAATTTACTGTGAGGAGTGAATAGAAACAGAGGTTTACATGAGAAAATTTAATTTGTATTTATACTGTTCGTTACTCTCACTGAATTCTATAACATTTTCTTTATGCTTTATTTGTGTAATATGTCTCATTAGACATGGAAGTACTTTTGGATTATACTCAGCATTACATTATAACACTGAATGTGAAGATATCATCCTATGCAATTGGATTTCAACTTGATATCTCCATATTCTATGAATAATGTTTCATTAATGGAATATAAAACACAACTATGAAATCTAACCATTATAACTGAAATGTGGAAGATAGACTTGACCAGCTTTCATAATGGAAATTGTTTTTTTTAACAGAGCCAAATATATTTTAATGTAGATATAAAATGATGAGATAAATACATATAATTCAACAAACACAAATTATTATTTAGTGAGAATAGGTTTATTATCGAGAGCCTGATAATGCATTATGGTTTGAATATCAGTTTAAATGGTGCTAAACAACTAAAAAAATAAAATCTCACATTTCTTGTAGTTTTTAGAGAGTAATTTAATCAAACATGAACCATTATATTGTTCTGGTAATGATTTTTCAAAAACATATTTGAAATAGTTTGAAATTCTTGGATTGATGTTGGAAAAACAAAGATGAAAGCTAAAATTTTGATGTTAGGAATTAAAGATTAATGGTGAAACTCTCTATATATGTTCACATTTACAATGACACTTAGAACTCTTACGGTTAGAGATCTTTTATGTCAAGTGACCAAAATGGTGCATTTCATTGTATTTTTATGTATGTGTATATATATATATTACAGAAAAGCTCAATTTAATGTTGTTAGTGCTATTTTTGTATAATGCAGATGTTTAAACTAATTTGTACTTTTCAACTATGTAGCCCTTCTAGTCAGGGTACTTTTAATTTTCCACAAAAATTGTGCAGTTTGAAAGTTAACTATTGAGTAAGAATTTAAAAAAAAAACTGTATATCTTTCATAAATACTTAATATTTACCCTTGAAGCATTAATCAGTACAACTGATTGTTAAAATTCAGTGGTGTTAGAAACAGTAAAGTTAAGGGAATATGAGAAGTATCGATAAGTATTTAAGTAATGAGGACTGGGTGTTAGTTTTTTCTTTAAGTTTAGTTTACTGGATGGAACAGTATTATTATGACTTTAGAAGTTGAGGATGTAAGTGACAGTATGCAATATTTCAATGCCATAAAAGTAGTGTGTTAGTGTTATGTTACACAGAATGTAGTCTCCACATCTTTTTGTCATTTGTGATCTATATATATAATCATGTGTTTTGCTCATTATAAAAATATTCAATAAACTATAATACTTTAGATATTTTTAATTAAAGAGCTTTGATAGAAAATGTTTCATTTCTTATGTGATAGGATGCCATGACTTGCAATCTCTCTGAGGCACAGAATTGAAACCTATCACAAAATGTACTTTTACTTTCAGTCATGGGAGAGTTATAAAGTTATAGTCAATTCCACTGTTCATTGATCAAGTGTATCATAAGAGTTGTTTTGAGTGGTGTTGACAATTAGGCTTCCCTTTAGTCTGTTTTTTTTTATCATAATAAGGAATAGCTAGTGCAGGTAGTTTTTGAGTAGCTTTGTGAAAAATTTAGTCAAGCAATAATAATAGGACAATGTGTTGTATATATGTTAAATTGAGTTTTATCAAATATTCATGGTATTAAAGTGTATGGTTACTATGACCAGTAAATATTTTCTGATCATAGTAATCTATTGTTAGTCATAGTTAAAATTCTGATGATCCTTTTGAATACTGAGAAGTGTGAGAAAAATTTGTGATATATTTTAACAATGTAACGTACCAGAGATTTGTGCTATTCATGATTTGATGAAACTTTTAAAACTTTCTTCATATAAGTTTATTTAGAGCAAATTAGTGATATAAAAATAAAAGTAACAGTACCAGATTGGTTTGATATTGAAAAATTACAAAAGATTATTATCGTTTTGAGAAGCCTATAACAAATGTGTTAAACAGTGTGTTTTAATTTATTGAATATTTTTAGATGAATATGTCTTTTCTTTTAAGTAAGTGAGTTAAATAGAAGTTTAAGAAATTTATTATGATGTTTTTGTGCAGTAAAACATGCTTTGGACAAGCAAATATATCTTTGTAACTTATTTTATTAGAAGTGATATTAAGAAAGTTTTTTACCTTGGTACTACTGAATTAAATCAACATCACACATGCATAACTTCAGTTAGAATAATCAAAGTACTTGCAACAAGTGATTTGAGGTACAGTTAACTTCTGCTGTTCTGGGATGATATTAGATACAATTGTAAAGAGTAAAGATGTAAGAATATAAGATATTACAAGATCTGGAACATTTAATTTATATCTGAGCTAGTTAACCGAATTATATGTGGACACATGTTTTTTTAATAGCTGAAATTTTCAAAATATAAAAATGTTTTTCAAGTATTAAAGCCTTTTATTATCAAGTATAACATATAAACACATCTATAGGACTGGATTATTTTTAAGCAATACATATATAAAGGATAAAATTGGTCACTATTTTGATGTGGCATTAAACTGGAAGTAGAAGCTCTAAACGAAGTAATAAATATATGTATATTTCATCATTTTCTTCACATTTAATGTGTTTTTATAACCTTTTTGAAGTAGATAACACTTGGGTGATAATTTATATTTGAGTCACTAACTTTTCAAGTGGAAATGGTCATTAAGAAATATTTATTGTGCCAGAAAGTATATATATATATTAACAATCCTTGAACAACCAATGAAAACATGTCCTTCTGTGTAGACAATAGGGTCATTCCATGTCAAATCATCCAGGGGGCTGCAGGTTACCCCCACAGAATGCCTTGAAAAATTCACATGTGCTCATCTACCCATATAATGAAAAATTGCCAAAGATTAGATCAATATCTCTAATAGTTTCTGATTTACAGCCCTGTAAAATTTAGTTAATTTTTGTTTAATTTTGGCAAATTCATTTTCAGGCAATTTTGGTTGCTCAAAGCTGCAAGAGTAATGGTGGTAGAAGGCTGAAATTTGCTACACATTGACTGAATTAATCTCACAGAATTCAAAAATGGTCTCAAACCAAGTTTATCTCCCTTAGGATTAGCATAGTGAGGCAGTAAAATCACCTAAAATCCCAAAATTGTAAAAAACATTGGTTTATGTAATAAGCCATTGCTCTAAGACTTAATATGATGCAAAGCTGAATTTTGTCTTCAAATTTTCTATAACATATCAGTTGATAAATCAGCAGTTGTTGTAATTAAAAGTCTATTAGATCTCCTGTAAAAAAATTTAGTTGCATGCAACTTTTTATGATTTATCTAAAAATAGCCCCACGTCAGGCCACAGTTTGATCATGTCACCAGTTATTCAGCCTTTTCAGATTTTTACCATATATTCTTACATCTCTGAATGTGATCTACAAAAAAAATCAGGATTGTGTTCAACCTACTTTTTAGGTTATAATTTTTTTAAAGTATCCTCTGACCATACATTTTTTATTTAAAAACAATTCAGTTCAGGTATACATATGCAAAAATGGCTCGTTTGGGTTGAGAAAATATTTTACATAGAAGAGCGAACAACGTTTCGACCTTCTTCGTCATGTGGGTTTTCTCGACATCACTAATTCAGTTCAGGTGTTACTGTGTGCAAATATATCCATACAATTTTGAAAAATACCTGTCAAAATATTATGAATCCCACTGAAATATTCTAACCAGCCTTTCACAATGTTAAATAATAAAGTTGTAAGAAACAGTAAAGAATTAATTCATTTCTAAACAAGTTTATTGGCATAACTAGTTAGATCACGTGGCAATGTAAATATATTGTGTATGCATTACAGTTATGCAGATATGGCTGAGTTTAAGATTCATAATATAATAAATACAAAGGTAAGTCAGACACAAAAAGAACAGTGCTACAACAGGGGATAACTGAGAAAGATTATAGTCGCACCAAACTGCAATAATCGTGACAATGAAATGTTTCAAAAACTGCTTTGGTGATAAATTAGTCTTAAGAACATCAAATAAAAGTTGCTTTGTTCAGACAACTTGAATAAACTTCTGAAATTCGAGTTTGATTATGTTGAGATCACTTTGACTTAGAACATAGTGGCGAGCACTACTGCCTTGCATGGTAGGTGCACTTATCAGGCAAAGAATATGTTGGAAAGGAATCCAGCTTTCATCTTTACATGACCTTGCAGGCCATGAGAACAGTTCGTTTCTTGATGTTTTCATAAATGACACCAACACATTGGAATGTTCATCTGATCTATCTTTTATGTTTCCCACATACCATTCATGATCATATATGCATGCCACATATTTCCCTGACTGATAATTGTCATTGCTATCATTAGACCTTATTTGAGCTGCTGCAGCATCACTTTCACTGCTACTACCAACAGTTACAACTGTGTACACATCATCATCTGATAGCCTTCTCATATACAATTTGTTGGTAGAATAAAGCTATGATGTGACCTAATACCTGTTAGTTTTACATTTTTCATAGTGCTCAAGTAGATCAAACTTTACACAGTTCTGCAGACTGATTCCTGATTGACAAGAAAGAACTGAATACCCTGCATGTGGTCCTTTGCCCAATGGTACATGTCAGAGACACTTAAAATTTGATAATTTATCATTTTTCACAACCTTGATTTTTTGAAGATCATGTTCAGAGATGTAAGAATATATGGTAAAGGCTGATTAGAATATTTCAATGGGATTCATAAATTATTTCACAATTGTATGGATATATTTGCACACAGTAACACACCTGAATTGAAGTTTTTTTTCAAGTAAACAACGTATGGTCAGAGGATACTTTAAAAAATTATAACTCAAAAAGTAGGTTGAACACCATCTTGATTTTTTTTGTAGATCATATTTAGAGATGAAAGAATATATGGTAAAAATCTGAAAAGGCTGAATAACTGGTGACATGGTCAAACTCTAGCCTGAAGTAGGGCTATTTTTAGCGAAATCATAAAAAGTTGGATGCAACTAAATTTTTTTACAGGAGATCTAATAGACTTTTAATTACAACAATTGCTGATTTATCAACTGATATAAGAAATTTGAAAACAAAATTTAGCTTTGTATCATATTAAGTCTTAGAGCTATGGCTAATTACATAAACCAATGTTTTTTTACAATTTTGGGTTTTCAGGTGATTTTACAGCCTCACTATGCAAATCCTAAGAGAGATAAACTTAGTTTGAGACCATTTTTGAATTCTGTGATATTAATTTAGTCGGTGTAGCAAATTTTAGCCTTCTACCACCATTACTTTTGTAGCTTTAAGCAGCCAAAGTTGCCCAAAAATGAATTTGCAAAAATAAATAAATTAACTAAATTTTCTAGGGCTGTAAATCAGAAACTTTTCGAAATATTGATGTAATCTTTGGCAATTTTTCATTATATGGGTAGATGAGCACATGTGCATTTTTTCCAGGCATTTTGAGGGGGTCATCTGGAAAATTTTCCAAAATCTGGATGATTTGACATAGAATGACCCAATAAGCAGATTTTAGAATGGTGTGTTTTGATAAACAATTATTAAGTCACTCATCTTAAAATAACTGAAAAAAGGCATTAATTGAGAACATCCCTATAGTATGCTTGATGAAAATTTATTCCATGTTTACTAATTAAGTTACTGTCTGAATGCACAAATTGGGGGGCGAGTGGTTAGTGTGCCTGTCTGTAAATTTTACATTTTATGGTTCATGTCCCATTACAATAGAAATGTTCTCCACACACACCTGGTTATATTATAAAATTGATAGTTACATAATTGTTTTTTTGAATAAGAGTATTACAAGTGTTGCTGATATGTGCTGTTAAATGTTAACTAGCTATGTTCCATCTGGCCCATCAGCTCAAATTTAGGTAACCCTTGCCGAACTTTGAACAAATTTGTGGGTGTGAAAGCAAAACAAAGATAAATGTAAGAAAATTCATATTGGTAGATTGTATGACTATACACTGAAACATACCTGACCCCTTGCTGTTGTTGAAAACTGAAAGTGAAATAATCTTAAAAAAATAAGAACTTTCCACCTTTTATGTTATCCAATATTTTATGGCAGTTTATGTACCAGTCAGTGAGTTCAAAAGAATGCTTGAATCTACAATGAAATATTCATTTTCAAAACATTTTATATGAACAATGCATTTCTCAATCTTGTATTGGTTCCTATTAAGAATTTATATTAACAATATTTCTCGAGTTATATTTTGTAAAATGATTTAAAATAACTTTGAGTTTTCTAAAATTGTTATAAGTTGTACCAATAGTAGAATATTTAGACAGTTATGCTGGTGTTGAGTGGTAGTTGAAATATGATATTAAACTGATCACTCACTCTGTACTAGTCATATTATAGGTTTAGTTATTCTCTAAGAGATTACTTTCATTTTTAAAGAAAATATTTTAAGAAATTTACTAAAATATATTGATAGACGATGTGTACTGACAGGAAGCAAAATATATTTTATAATTTGAATGGGGATAACCTTGACAATGTTATGAAAGAAAGGGATCTTGATGTAATATTTGATCAGTCTCTAAAGCTATCTAAGCATTGTGCTTTTCCTGCTTGTAGGGCAAATAGGTTTTTATATTGTATCTACAAAAATATTGAATACAAGTCTAAAGAGGTTATAATTTCATTGTACAGGTCACTTATTAGACCACATTTGGAATAGTGTGTTCAGTCTTAGGCTCCTTATGCTATTAACCTGTTGACCGCCAAGTATTTCAGCTGCTACAATACAACTCTGCCTCTTCATTTTATAACTTTTTTCGTGATGCCATTTTAGATCGCAAGTGAAACAATTTGTAAGTAGGTCAAATGTATGTATGATGCTGACATCTAGCGTTGAAGTTAGGTATTATAGAGAACGAATTAACTCGTCCATGGCACTGTGTTACCGATCGGCATGAACGAGTTATCTCGTCTATGGCACTGAACAGGTTAAAGACATTGGAATGTAGGAAAGGGTGTCTAAGATGGAAGGGGTCATTAAGCAAGGAAGGGATGAATTCTTTCAAATTGTTTTCTCTTGAAAAAAAACAACATTTGAGGTGTGTTTGTGATCTGATTGAGGTGTTAAAGATTGTAAAAGTAATTGCTAGTGTTGATGCATTGTGCTTTTTCTTGTAACAGTAAGAATAGAAAGAGCAGGGGAAACAAGTAAACATTTTGGCAGAATAGGAGTCATATTCAGCAAAGACAATTTTGTTTTTCTAACAGAGTGGTTAGACTTTTGAACTGATTACCTTCAGATGTTAATGGAGACATTAAATTTAATAAAGTTTAAAAGAAAGCTTGGTAAGTATATGAATGACAAGGGCTGGCTGTAATGATCTTTTATTTTATTTATTAATAGTTTTATCTTAGTTAGAAGATGGAACAGCCAAGATGGACTAATACATTCAGTGTTATCTGAAAACATTATATTTATTAAGTAAACATGATGAAATGTATTTTACATATGCATGTTTTAACATCTTAATCTGGTTGAAGCCACAACTAGTGTTGTTCATGCAGTGGCTCAGTTGGAACTTTGCTAATACAATATTCAAATTTAAAGATTGGTTCACTGCATGTGGACAAAGAACTGATATCCCATTGTAAAGCTTTGCACAACAAAAACAATAAGTGTTTGCCCTGTATCAACCAGTCTGCCAAATTCTGGTATGTGGTTGAAATATCGTTACACATTCATCTTTACTTTCATGAATTAAATTATAAAGTGTTTGATAATTAGCTTCAGATTCTGAGTTTACAGTTTCTAAAGATGTATTTTAACAACACAATAAACTTACTGTGAGGAGTGAATGGAAACAGAGGTTTACATGAGAAAATTTAATTTGTATTTATTCTGTTCATTACTCTCACTGAATTCTATAACATTTTCTTCATGCTTTATTTGTGTAAGATGTCTCATTAGACTTGGAAGTACTTTTGGATTATGCTCAGCATTACATTGTAACATTGAATGTGAAGCTATCATCCTATGCAATTGGATTTCTACTTGGCATCTCCATATTCTCAGAGATACCAACCATAACGATTTGAGCATAATCATTACCATTTTGGTGCATACATTACAACTATACGCTTATACAGACAAATATTACGACTTGTTCCAACTCCCAAATTATTATATATTATATAGGCCTTTGCAAAAAAGTGATAAATTGATTCCCAAGGGCTTGAAAAGGGTGAAAAGAAAATTTCTAGTGAGATACAAATAAATTTTGAAAGTAAATAAAAGACATAGTCCAAATGGCTACTTGCGATAATCATGTTTGTGCTTGAAATAATAAAAAAATATTGTATCTCCGACGTCCACCAATAGTTTGAGTGCGGTGCTTCTCCACACTGGGTATGTGGGGGAAGCCATAGTTACGTCATCAGTGTTTGTCAGCCAATCAGCGCTCGCGTAGATGGGTATTTCTCGTTTCCTAAGCGGCAAAGAAACAACAATGCGATCGTTAACAAGATGGAAAAAAGAGAGGCCTCGTTCACCAGATTGTCTTTTTTTTGACAAATCTAAAAGGACTAAAATTGTGAATCAAAAATTTAGGAAAGAGTATAGAGCAAAATATCCTGTGATTGCATCAAAAGTCAGTGACAGTCATGCGTTTTGTACAGTTTGTCACATCGATTTTTCTGTGGCACGTGGCGGGATAAACGATTGTTCCAGACAAACAAAATCGGCATCTCATCAATAAAAGGCTGAGGCGAAGACAAAAACGATGCAGATAACATTTATGAGTAAGAATTCAGAATATGAAACCATAAATGCAGAAGTGATGTTCACGCAATTTTTCATTGCTTATAATTTACCCCAAGCTGTAGCCGATCAAGAATTTTTTAAAAATTTATTTATTAAATACACAAAACACAGTCATAAATGAGCAATCCTTAGCAGTAATAAATAATAATAGTTATAATAATAATATAATAATAAACAGCTCAGTGACATTGATCAGGCCTAGTAGCCGCAAATGATAAAGGGCTGTGTCTACAATCATTAGACTCAGTCATTTGAAATAATTGGCATCTCTGTATTCTATGAATAATGTTTCATTTACTGGGATATAAAACACAACTATGAAATCTAACCATTATAACTGAAATGTGGAGATAGACTTGACCAGCTTTCATAATGGAAATTGTTTTTTTTTAACAGAGCTAAATATATTTTAATGTAAATATAAAATGATGAGATTAATACATATAATTCAACAAACACAAATTATTATTTAGTGAGAATAGGTTTATTATCGAGAACCTGATAATGCATTATTGTTTAAATATCAGTTTAAATGGGGCTAAACAACTAAAAAAATAAAATTCACATTTCTTGTAGTTTTTAGAGAGTAATTTAACCAAACAAGAACCAATATATTGTTCTGGTAATGATTGTTCAAAAACATATTTGAAATAGTTTGAAATTCTTGGATTGATGCTGGAAAACAAAGATGAAAGCTAGAATTTTGATGTTAGGAATTAGAGATTGATGGTGAAACTCACTATATGTTCACATTTACAGCGACACTGAGAACTCTTAAGGTTAGAGATCTTTTATGTCTAGTGATCAAAATGGTGCATTTCATTGTATTTTTATGTATGTGTGTATATATATATATATATATTACAGAAAAGCTCAATTTAATGTTGTTAGTGTTAGTTTTGTATAATGCAGATATTTAAACTTATATATACTTTGTATATGTAGCCTTTCTAGTCAGAGTACTTCTAATTTTCCACAAAAATTGTGCAGTTTGAAAGTTGACTATTTAGTAAGACTTTAAAAAAAACATTGCATATCTTTCATAAATACTTAATATTTACCCTTGAAGCATTAATCAGTACAACTGATTGTTAAAATTCAGTGGTGTTAGAAACACTAAAGTTAAAGGAATATAAGAAGTATCAATAAGTATTTAAGTAATGAGGACTGGGTGTTAGTTTTTTCTTTAAGTTTACTTTACTGGATGGAACAGTATTATTATGACATTAGAAGTTGAGGATATAAGTGACAGTATGCAATATTTCAATGCCATAAAAGTAGTGTGTTAGTGTTATGTTACACAGAATGTAGTCTCCACATCTTTTTGTCATTTGTGATCTATATATATAATCATGTGTTTTGCTCATTATAAAAATATTCAATAAACTATAATACTTTAGATATTTTTAATTAAAGAGCTTTGATAGAAAATGTTTCATTTCTTATGTGATAGGATGCCATGACTTGCAATCTCTCTGAGGCACAGAATTGAAACCTATCACAAAATGTACTTTTACTTTCAGTCATGGGAGAGTTATAAAGTTATAGTCAATTCCACTGTTCATTGATCAAGTGTATCATAAGAGTTGTTTTGAGTGGTGTTGACAATTAGGCTTCCCTTTAGTCTGTTTTTTTTTATCATAATAAGGAATAGCTAGTGCAGGTAGTTTTTGAGTAGCTTTGTGAAAAATTTAGTCAAGCAATAATAACAGGACAATGTGTTGTATATATGTTAAATTGAGTTTTATCAAATATTCATGGTATTAAAGTGTATGGTTACTATGACCAGTAAATATTTTCTGATCATAGTAATCTATTGTTAGTCATAGTTAAAATTCTGATGATCCTTTTGAATACTGAGAAGTGTGAGAAAAATTTGTGATATATTTTAACAATGTAACGTACCAGAGATTTGTGCTATTCATGATTTGATGAAACTTTTAAAACTTTCTTCATATAAGTTTATTTAGAGCAAATTAGTGATATAAAAGTAACAGTACAAGATTGGTTTGATATTGAAAAATTACAAAAGATTATTATCGTTTTGAGAAGCCTATAACAAATGTGTTAAACAGTGTGTTTTAATTTATTGAATATTTTTAGATGAATATGTCTTTTCTTTTAAGTAAGTGAGTTAAATAGAAGTTTAAGAAATTTATTATGATGTTTTTGTGCAGTAAGACATGCTTTGGACATGCAAATATATCTTTGTAACTTATTTTATTAGAAGTGATATTAAGAAAGTGTTTTACCTTGGTACTACTGAATTAAATCAACATTACACATGCATAACTTCAGTTAGAATAATCAAAGTACTTGCAACAAGTGATTTGAGGTACAGTTAACTTCTGCTGTTCTGGGATGATATTAGATACGATTGTAAAGAGTAAAGATGTAAGAATATAAGATATTACAAGATTTGGAACATTTAATTTATATCTGAGCTAGTTAACCGAATTATATGTGGACACATGTTTTTTTAATAGCTGAAATTTTCAAAATATAAAAATGTTTTTCAAGTACTAAAGCCTTTTATTATCAAGTATAACATATAAACACATCTATAGGACTGGATTATTTTTAAGCAATACATATATAAAGGATAAAATTGGTCACTATTTTGATGTGGCATTAAACTGGAAGTAGAAGCTCTAAACGAAGTAATAAATATATGTATATTTCATCATTTTCTTCACATTTAATGTGTTTTTATAACCTTTTTGAAGTAGATAACACTTGGGTGATAATTTATATTTGAGTTACTAACTTTTCAAGTGGAAATGGTCATTAAGAAATATTTATTGTGCCAGAAAGTATATATATAGTAACAATCCTTAAACATCTAAGAAAACATAAGCTTCTGTGAAGACAATAAGCAGATTTTAGAAAGGTGTGTTTTGATAAATAATTATTTAGTCACTCATCTTAAAATAACAGAAAAAAGGCATTAATTGAGAACATCCCTATAGTATGCTTGATGAAAATTTATTCCATGTTTACTAATTAAGTTACTGCCTGAATGAAGGAGTTGGGGGGTTGGTGGTCAGTGTGCGTGTCAAAAGTTATAACAATAGTAGAATATTTAGACAGTTATGCTGGTGTTGAGTGGTAGTTAAAATATGATATTAAACTGATCGTTCACTCTGTACTAGTCATATTATAGGTTTAGTTATTCTCTGAGGGATTACTTTTATTTTTAAAGAAAATATTTTAAGAAATTAAAAAAGAATTGATAGATGACTTGTACTGGCAGGAAGCAAAATGAAATTATATTTTAAAAATATATTTTATAATTTGAATGGGGATAACCTTGACATTGTTATGAAAGAAAGGGATCTTTATGTAATAGTTGATCAGTCTCTAAAGCTATCCAAGGATTGTGCTGGTTGTAAGGCATATGGTATTTGATATTGTGTCTATAAAAATATTGAATACAAGTCTAAAGAGGTTATAATTTCATTGTATAGGTCACTTGTTAGACCACATTTGGAATAGCGTGTTCAGTCTTGAATTATTGGAAAGAGTTGCTGGAATGTTGCCTAAAATGGAAGGGGTCATCATGTGAGGGGAGGCTGAAATCTTTCAAATTGTTTTCTCTTGAAAAAAAAGATTTGGGGGGGTGATCTGATTGAGGTGTTTAAGGCTGTAAAGGTAATTTAATCATAGTTTCAAGTGTTTTACTACAAACAATAAAATTATCACAATAGTTCAGGAGTTAAACATTCCAAATTTGTTAGGTGTGATAATTGCAACAAATGAGTTTTGTCTGGAAACTCTGGACTGCTCTGTACTTTTACTGAAGCTAGCAGTCAGGGTGTTGAATTTATGTACAGTGGTACCTCGATTCTTGAACTTAATCCATTCCAGAAGGCTGTTTGAAAACCGAATCAGTTTTTCCCATAAGAAATACTGTAAATTAAATTAATCCATTACAGACCTCCTAAAATTACGCATTATGAAGCATTTTAAGTAAAAATATTGCTTATTTATACCTGTATAATAATACTTACATTCATAAAGTCAACCACAAAAACTATAAACACAATAAAAAAACAGTAAATGAAAATTTAACTGCACTTTACATGTGCTGAGGAGAACTGATGGCGTAAGTGATAGGTGGTGAGGAATGTGGAGAGTAGGAGGATTATTATTGTTTGGAAGGGGTCACCTTCCATACATAAAACCGAACATAAAAATGTTCAGTAACTCTCCTTCTGGGGTTCTGTCTCTTTGCACGCTACATTCTGGTTGAGACTCACTGGACCTATTTCTCACTAAAAACTTGTCTAATGATGTTTGTTTCTGCCTGCATTTTAAAATGTTTCTGAAGTAAGACATGGCATTGTCATTGAAAATGTTTATGCTGCAGTTTGCTACAGCTTTGTCAGGGTGAAATCTTTCCACAGAACTTTGTAATTCTCCCCATTTTCCACACATTTCCTTGATTAGTGAACTAGGAACATCTTTCCTTCCCTCCTCCTCATCTGAAGACACTTAGTTGCTTTCTTTTGCCTCTTGGTGTGGATTTCTGTACGTGGTGAGGGGACCTCCCAGGGAAGGTTCTGTTCTTTCTGGTTACCTCCTCTGGGATTTAAACCTCTACCCATGTGTTTGCTGTGCATGGAGACCCGTGAAGGGGAGGAAAGGATCCTGGTGGTTGAGGGGTCCAACCCTAACACACCACATTGGCCTTGAATTCCTGTAGACGGGCGGCCTTTGGGTGGCCCCTCTTGAGTCAGTCGGCTAGTCCACTTGGGCAAGAGTCAACCAAGTACCAGTGTTGGAAGTTTTCAGCAGGTGTTGTGGACATTGTGTCTGATGCTGGTGTTTGGGTATAGTGCTCACAAAACCCTGGCATTGCTGCAATGTCCTTGCATGACATTATAGTGCTTCCCCACGTAGGGCTCCATGATGGGTGGGGTCAGTGGGTATCAAAGTTTTCCTTTTTTCCTACGGATCCTCTTACAAAAAATTTAAATAAAATAGTGAAAAAACAGTCAATAGGTAAACGACTATGGCTTGAAAACTCTGAGAAGCAATCTCCAACGTCTGTAACACACGTACCTCATTTTCTTATATTACATTCTCTTTCAGAAAAACATTTAAGGCAAATGCCCCTCTTTTTTATTCAGAAGGGACTAGAGGGACTCGCTGGCTCTCCAAAGTCAGTAAAGAAGCTTCGATCTGGAGACATATTGGTTGAAACATCCACATCCCAACACAGTGAACTCCTCTTGAATTCAAAGGCAATTAGGAATGTACCTATTGAGGTTACCCCTCATGCTACCTTGAATTCATCACGAGGAGTTATTGTTGAGAAGGATTTGAAGAACGTCCCCGAGTCAGAAATTCTTGCTGGTGTCTCCACTTAAGGAGTTTCTGCAGTGAGGCGCATCTCCACTCGCAAAGATGGAATTACACTGCTGACAAATATTCTCCTTTTGATATTTATATCACCACGTGCACCTGCCACCATCAAGGCAGATTATCAAAATTTTCCATTGTCAGAGGTTCGGCCACTCAAAGATGTCATGTCGTGGTTTCCTGACATGTGCTTGTTGTGGTGGCAAGGATCACGATGCTTATGAGTGTGACACAGACTCACATTGTGTCAACTGCAATGGTTCTCACCATTCCTACTTTCATTCTTGCCCAAAATGGTTGGAGGAAAAAGAGGTGCAGCATTTGAAAACAACCCATAACATTAGTTATCTTGAGGCTCGGAAATTGCTGTCCACCACTTCATCTCGGACATATGCTGCTGCACTTCGTTCCACAACTACAGTGGCAGTGCAGACAGATCTCTCTGTGCTTCCAAGAGAATCGTTTTCAAAACATATGAAAAGCCTTTTGCTCTCCATGGTTAAAAAGGTTGATGAATCAATTTCTACACCCATCTCTGTTCCTCCAATACATTTCAACAAACCCCAAGATCCACATCCTTTGGTTTCAAATACAGGCATTTCTTCAGATACATCTTTTTCTCCCACCCCAAGATGCAAAGCAATCATTCGTTTGCATCCTCAGTCACTGGAATCTCCTTCCAACAACGAAGACCTGCCCAATCGACCCAGGGCAGGATCCATCGAGGTTGATAGACCTCCTCCAATTAAGGACAGTAAGGAAAAAAGACGTGGTCATAAACAGAAGGGTTCTCCAGCCACTTCACATACCCATCATTAAAAATGACCACCTTGATACAATGGAACTGTTGAGGTTTACATTATAATCTGGATGATATCAAAACACTGATTGCTTCTTACCATCCTGTATGTCTTTCCTTACAAGAAACATTTCTAAAACCTGCTGATATAGTTACCATTCGGCAGTTTTCTCTATACAGAAATGACAGGCTGTGTGATGGACGAGTACATGGAGGGGTGGCATTATTGGTTGATCAGCATATGCCCACCCTGTCTTTGTCACTCAACACACCCTTGGAGGCCGTAGCCATCCGTGTTTCCTTGGGTCATACCATCACTGTTTGTTCTCTCTACCTGTCCCCTGGAGAGACATATGATCAATCAGACCTTGATGCTCTCGTTGAACAGTTGTCATCTCCATTTCTAATCCTGGGGGACTTTAATGGACATCATTCCCTCTGGGGAAGTGCTGTTATTGATAGGAGGGGTCGCTCTGTAGAGTATATGCTCTCTGATCACAATCTTTCTCTTTTCAATACTGGTTCTTCCACTTATTTTCAGGCACCTAGTCAGTCCTTTACCGCTATTGATCTCTCGGTCTGCTCCCCTTCATTATTTTCCCATTTTTCATGGAGGGTTGACAATAATCCACTATGTAGTGATCATTTTCCTATACTTTTGAGAAAGACTGGCATTAGTCGATGCCACCCTACCCGCGTGCCCCTGTGGAAGCTAGATCAGGTAGACTGGTCCACTTTCACTTCTCTCGCAGAACTTGATCCTGCCATTGTGAATCAGCCATCAATAGACGACTGTGTGACAGCAGTAACTGACTGTATTATACAAGCAGCTGCTCAGTGTATTCCTAAAATCTCGCCACGTTTTCCACGATATCCTCGTCCGTGGTGGAATCCTGCTTGCCACTTGGCACGAAAGGCTCAAAAACGGGCCTGGGATACTTTCCGTAGATATCTCACACTTTCGAACCACATCGCTTTCCAATGGGCCCGTGCATATACTAGGTGGGTAAGACGTCAAAGCCAGAAGGAATCTTCGATTAAATTCACAACTAGCATATCTTCTACCACCAGTTCCAAGATCATATAAGACAGGATTCGAAAGGGCAGTAGGCACGACAAATCTGTCCCCCTTTCCATCTTACTCTCTGATGGCCAAGAGGAAGCTGGTGTCTGGAGCATCGCCGATACTCTAGGTGAAAGCTTTTGCTTGTTCCTCCACCTTCTTGGCCATCAAGCCTCGGGCAGAGCGTTCACCTCGTTTCTTTTGAACTGACTGTCTCTTTGACTATAATTGTCCCTTTACACTGGTGGAACTGAAAATGGCCCTTCATCGGTCTGGCCGTACATCTGTTGGACCTGATGATATACACTATGACATGCTGCGCTATCTCTCTCCTGCTTTTCTTGATATTCTTCTAATTGTTTGTAACCGAATCTACCAGGAGATTGTTTTTTCTGATGCCTGGCACCAGGCTATTATCTTACCTTTCTCTAAACCTGGGAAAGATCCCAAGATTCCTTCACACTACCGTCCAATTGCTTTGACGAGCTGTCTCTGTAAGACCTTAGAGAGGATGGTTGATGCTCGTCTTGTTTGGTTCCTTGAATCAAACAACCTCCTCTCGCCCACCCAGTGTGGGTTCCGACGACAGCATTCCACCACGAACCACCTACTTCGACTTGAAACATCAATCAGAGAAGTCTTTCTCAAACGCCAACATCTTGTATCAATATTCTTTGACATTGAGAAGGCTTATGACACAACATGGTGGTATGGCGTTTTGCGAGACCTCCATACATATGGGTTCCGTGGCCATTTACCCATGCTTGTTAAAATTTTTTTTAAAGGACAGGAGATTTCAAGTTCGCGTGGGTTCAACACTTTCCTGTTCTTTTGTACAGGAACTTGGAGTCCATCAGGGCTGTCTTTTGAGTGTCACACTTTTCAGTATAAAGATAAATGCCATCACTGAACAACTCCCTCTCACTGTTGCGAATAGGCTGTATGTCGACGAATTTCACATCTCGTGTCAGTCGTCAAACATGAGATATATTGAGCGGCAACCACAAACTGCCCTCAATCGTGTACTGAAGTGGACTATGGCGAACGGCTTTAATTTTTTTCTCTCTCTAAAACCGTTTGCGTGCACTTTTGCCATCAATGGGGTATTCACCCTGATCCTGAACTTCATACCGGTGAAGTTTCGCTGCCAGTGGTCCCTGAGTCCAAGTTCTTGGGGCTTATCTTTGACCGTAAGCTGACCTTTATACCACATCCTCTGTGTCCTCTCTACTACCAGTTGGGGAGCAGATCGATGTTCTGTTAAAGGTATATCGTGCTCTTATTCGATCAAAACTCGACTATGGATCAATGGTCTATTGCTCTGCCAGACCTTTGGCCATAAAGATGCTGGACCCCATTCATCACCAAGGACTTCGACTCTGCACTGGGGCTTTCTGCACCTCTCCAGTTCAAAGCTTATCCATTGAATCTCATGAACCTTTTTTGCACCTTTGCCGTTTGCAACTATCTTTACTATATTCTTTTAAACTTCGTTCCTTACCAAAGCATCCCACCTGGGATGTGTTTTCCTTCCTCAGTGGGCTGTACTTTTTCAGAACAGACGATCTGCCATTGCTCCTTTTGGCCTTTGCATCCAGGCGCAATTGGATGAATTGGGTCTGTTTTTGGATAACATTGCAGAATCGACAGGTCAGCCCATCCCACCATGGCTTATTACAGCCCCCAAATGTGACCTTTCTTTCAGTCATTTGAAAAAGGCAGATACTCCAGATTGGAAGTACCGTCTTTTATTTAATGAACATCTTTCAATCAACCATTTCGTTACAATTTATACAGATGGTTCCAAATCAGGTAATTCTGTGGTATCTGCCATGGTTTGCTGCGGTTCGGTGGTTGCGTGCAGAATCTCCTCTACAGCTTCTGTGTTCACTGCTGAACTGTATGCCATATCTCTTGCCCTGGATGATATTGAAGCTGAGCAGTACTCCAACTGCACTATTTATACTGACTCGCTTCGTTCTCTACTGGCCCTGGAATCGCTACACGTTGGCTCACACCCTGTTCTTGCTGATATTCAAATTCGACTGGCCCATTTCTCATTCACTGCTACTTCTATCCAGTTTTTTTTTGATACCAGGCCATGTTGGTATTCGCGGGAACGAGCTTGCAGACACGGCAGCTAAATCTATCTACTCAGGCACTATCACCACTGTGCCTATTCCGTACATGGACTATGGTCCTGTATTCAAGGCTCGGCTCCGTGCCAGCTGGCAGTCCACTTGGAGTGAGCAACGCGACAACAATCTTTTTTTAAATAAAACCCTATATTGGGCTTTGGCCATCTAGCTTCCGTAAGGTTCGGAAGGAGGAAGTTGTTCTAACTAGACTACGCATTGGTCACAGTTTTTTAACTCATCGTTTTCTTTTATCTGGAACTGTTGCACCAGTGTGTAGTTTGTGTAACACTCAAATCACTGTAAGCTACATTTTACTTTCTTGCCATCGTTACGACTCTCAACGACGGCACTATTTTAAACACGTTTTTTCCCAGGGTTTATCTGTAACATTGGACAGTGTTATTGGTGATGGTGACACTGTCCACCTTGATAAAGTTTATAGTTTTTTAATAACCATTAATCTTTTTAATCTCATTTAAGTGTTGGATATTTATTCCTTACATCTTTTTAATTGTGGTTCCCTTTTCAAAGTTTCAATCTGTAGTTCAATTTGAAATTGGAAAATGGCCAGAACATTAAATAAAAACGACACCAGGACTGGAAAGGCCAACTTCAGGTGACTAACGCTGCTGTTTGAACTATCCGTTTGAACTACCCGTTAGTCGTCCTGGCGAGTTGTTATTCCAATTTTGCTGCATGTCTTTTAAACTTTTATTACTTTACCCTTTGGAACTGGCCATAATGATACATAACCCGGAACCAGGACTGGAAAGACCAACTTCAGGTAACTGTCGGTGGTTCTAGTACTTGCCTGTTAGCCTTCCTGGCGGGTTATGATCATTACCATTCTGCTACAGGAAGTCCTTTTCAACTTTATTGATTGGATGTCAACATCGGTTTTATGCAATTTTCTGTTTTTAATTGCTGTTTTGTTTTTATCTTCGTTTACTTTTACAAATTTTACTACATTTGCTTTACTTTTATCTTTTTACTGGACATTTGGCTACTCATTATTACGATTTTGCTATATTTCTTTTAAAACTTCTATTATTTTACATTTTGATAATGGCTGTTATGACACATAACAAGGAACCAGGACTGGAAAGGCCAACTTCAGGTGACTGACGGTGGTTCTTGTACTTACCTGTTAGTCTTCCTGGCAGCTTATGATCATTACCATTTTGCTAGAGTAAATACCTTACAACTTCTTATACTCTGTTTTCTCTCTTAACATTGTAGACTAGGTGTCAACATTGGTTTTATACTTTTTTGTTTTACCTTCATTTCCATTTATGTCTTTTACTACATTTATTTATTTTTACATTTTCACCGGATGTTTGGCGCAGATAGCCTCGCTGCTTTGTGCCATAAAACACTAAATCAATCAATCAATCAATCCTTGACACAATATGAATAGAATAATCTGTGGGGTAAGTAGGAAGAAGAGTTAGATTTTCTACCCTGGGGCACAGGTGAAAGACATAACTGACAGAGCAAAAGATAAAATTAAGGGGACTGGCAATGATATAGATTTTGTTGTGAGCATAGAGGCTAATGATATAAAGAAGAGTAAATCAGACGAGCTAATTAATAAAGACAAAGGGTTGATAGAAGCATTCAAAGATAAATACCATAACTTCATTGTGTCAGAGATACTACCAAGAATTAACTAGGACTGAATGCTAGGCTGAAATTAATATTTAAGGAAAAGCAGATTAGCTGGTCTGACTTGTGAGATCAGTTTAGTGAGTGGAGGGACATTTTTTGAATGGATGGTTTACAATCAAGTAAAAAAAGGTCTGGCATGTTTGCAAGGACCAATAACTCAGTTGTAAGGGAAGTTTTAAAATAGGACTAAATAGTGGTAAGGGCAAAGATAAACTAAATGAAACGTAACTGAGAAAAAGAGAAAAGTTTAGCATAGGAAATATGCCTAAAAGTAGTTATAAGAATAGGCTTAATTGTGACTGCTGTGATGATAGAAGAATAAGAAATAAATTAAATGACTTTAAGACAGTGGCAGGAATAGAAACTTTTGATGTGACAGTAATAACTGAAACATGGTTAAGTGTAGGTGATTTTAATGACAGAAATTTCTTTGAAATACATAACTATAGGTTTTTTAATGGGGAAAGTGTAATAAAGAAAGGAGTAGGAGTAGTTCTGTATGTAAAGTGTGAGTTATAAACTGCTGGCTAAAATCTTAAGGCCAACGAACATAAATAAAAATATGCATTTTGTGTTGTCAGACTCAACCACTTATTTGAATAGAGCTTCGAAAAATGAAAATAAGAAAAGGGGAAAACATCTTTTTTAGCATTTAATAAGGAAAATGTGAACACTATGAAATTAGCCTAAATACTAGCTGGTCAAAAGTTTAAGACCATACCAAAAAGAAGTCCTAAATAGGGTAGGAAATGCTCAACAAGAGGTCTCAGTAGTGAGTTGCATGGCCGTCATTGCGAATAACTTCAAACATTCGCTTTGGCATGGTTGATATAAGCGTTTATAGAAGGCTGGATGGAATTTTATTCAAAGTTGTGAAGGTGACTTCACGAAGATCATGCACTGTTTGGAATTGACGTCCATTTCTATAGACTTTCTTTGCTATCCACCCCAAACATTTTCAATGGGGTTAAGTTTGGGTGAACACGCTGGATTGTCCAAAAGAATCACGTTATTCACCATGAAAAAGTCCTTTGTTCTGCAGACATTGTGGATTGCAGCGTTGTTCTTCTGAAAAATCCAGTCATTTCCACACAAGCGAGGGCCTTCAATCAGTAAGGATGCTCTCTCCAACATGCAAATGTAGCCAGCTGCTGTTTGACGCTCCTGTATAACCGGAAGCTCCATTGTTCCATGGAAAGAGAAAGCACTCCAGATCATGATGGAACCTCCTCCACTGTGTCGTGTAGAAAATGTCTTCGGTGGGATATCCTTATTGTGCAGTAACGTTGGAAGCTATCTGCACCATCTAGGTTAATTTGTTTCTTATGAGAGAACAAAATCTTCTTCCATCTTTCTACGTCCCATGTTTGGTGCTTCTCAGCAAAGTTTACCTGAGCTCTTTCGTGGTGTGGAAGGAGGCGTAGCCTTTGAAGACGTTTACGGTTTTTAAAGCTTTTCTCTCGTAGATGTCGGCTTATTGTTCTTGAGCTGTATTCTGCATCCGTAAGGGCCTTAATCTGGCTCGACAATCGGTTGGTGTCTTCCTGGACAATCCGTCGAATCCTCCTGCTCAATGCCAGCGAAATTTTCTTTGGCCGACCACTTGAAATTCTCGTTCCGTATCCCTCAGGGTCTTTTAAGAAAGTTGCAACAGCAGTTTTACTTCTCCCAATGTCACCAGCGATGGCATGTTGAGAGAGACCTTGCTTTTGCAGCTCGACAATTCTGCCACTTTCCAAACTCTGTCAACTTTTTAGCCTTTGCCATGTTTTTACCCAATGTAACACAGGAGATGTCAGTGGGAGATGTTGACAACGCTAATGCTTGAACACAAATGACTAAATTTCGTTACGTGTTTACCGATTATCGCTTCGTTTCAGTATGGTCTTAAACTTTTGACCAGCGAGTATTTAGACTAATTTTATAGTGTTCACATTTTCTCTATTAAATGCTAAAAAAGTTTTTTATTTTTATCTTCCCTTTTTTTATTTTCATCTTTCGAAACTCTACTCAAATATATGGTTGAGTCTAACAACGCAAAATGCATATTTTTTCTTTATGTTCATTAGCCTTAAGATTTTGGCCAGCAGTGTATCTTGTTGAAGTTGACACCATTAAGGATAATAGCAAGGAGACTGAATTCATTTGGGTTTATGTTTGTTTATAACAAGCGAAAAGGCTCTTAATAGGAATTTTCTTGCAGACCACCATATGAAAATCATGAAATTTGTGAGAAACTTTAGAGTGAGATTGAGATTTCAACTATTAATTAAGTCATAATTATGGGTGATTTTAATTTCAGACATGCTGATTGGGTGAAGCTAGTGTCACACCATGAGGTCAAAAGTGTCTGGAAACTGTTCAAGATGGATTTCTTTATCAATTGCTCAAGAAAACTTCTAACAATAATACTATTTTAGATTTATTTTTAACTTCTAATACAATAATGGTTAAGAGGATGAAAATTGGGGAACACCTAGGTACAAATAATCATTGTTGCATTAATTTGATGTTTAGTTGCATATCAAAATCAGGAATAATGATATTTTGATTCCAAATTATTGGATGGGCCAAGAAAAATGACTGCCACATTTAATGTATTAGATGCGACTTTCATAGCTGAGGGCCTGGCATGGCCAAGCGTGTTAAGGCGTGCGACTTGTAATCTGAGGGTCGCGGGTTCGCATCCCCGTTGCGCCAAACATGCTCGCCCTTTCAGCCGTGGGGGCGTTATAATGTGATGGTCAATCGCACTATTCACTAGTAAAAGAGAAGCCCAAGAGTTGGCGGTGGGTGGTGATGACTAGCTGCCTTCCCTCTAGTCTTACACTACTAAATTAGGGACGGCTAGCACAGATAGCCCTCGAGTAGCTTTGTGCGAAATTCAAAACAAACAAGGCCTGGCATGGCCGAGCGCGATAAGGCATGCGCTCGGAATCTGAGGGTCGCGGGTTCGCATCCGAGTCGCGCTAAACATGCTCGCCCTCCCAGCCGTGGGGGCGTTATAATGTGACGGTCAATCCCACTATTCGTTGGTAAAAGAGTAGCCCAAGAGTTGACGGTGGGTGGTGATGACTAGCTGCCTTCCCTTTAGTCTTACACTACTAAATTAGGGACGGCTAGCACAGATAGCCCTCGAGTAGCTTTGTGCGAATTTCAAAACAAACGAAACAAACAAACAAAACAAACAAACAAATCATAGCTGAGGATCTCTTTTGTTTCAAAACAAGGAACATTACCTAGCTTGCCAGCAGAAAAGATCATTGCTAAACATATTCTGTATGCATAAACATTTGAAAATTGTTGATATTTATTAAGTTGATAGCAAACAAGAAAACAAATGGTAGGTAGTATTAGGTTGTTCAGA
Organism: Tachypleus tridentatus; assembly: GCF_004210375.1. Taxonomy (NCBI): domain Eukaryota; kingdom Metazoa; phylum Arthropoda; class Merostomata; order Xiphosura; family Limulidae; genus Tachypleus; species Tachypleus tridentatus. The sequence goes on from NC_134837.1 coordinate 213,471,843, forward strand.
AATAAATGCCATTTTTTATCTGCGAAATTTAGAAAAGTATAAATCAGTGTTGTAAAACATGTTTTAATCAAAGTAAGCTTCAACACTTTTTCCAACGTTAAGTTTCTATGGTCAATGAGTTTCCTGAAAACTTCTTTTGCGGCTGTCTGGTTTTGAAAGTTTTTATTGTTGAAAAATTTGTCAAAGTGCTTGAAAAATGAAAATTTGTAAGGGAAATGTTCGGGAATAAGATGGATAAAGCAGCGCCTTGATTTCCAAATTGTTCAATTTTTGGAGCGTCATCCTAAGCAGGTCTCATAACGCCTATTTTGTTGACCTTTAGTCAGCTCGTGTGGGACCCACTTATCCAACTTCTTCCTTTTTCCAATCGCACTCAAATGGTTGACAATGCTTGATTTGCTTGTCCTTAGCTTTTCTGTAATCTCATGTACTGTTGTGCGAGGGCCTGTTTCAACTGTTTCTTTAATGTATTTTTATTTAAGGATGGCTTCCTTCCACGACCTTCGTGGTCTTCAAAACTTTCATCTCCATGTCGAAACCTTTGGAACCAATGCTGAATTGTACGTTCAGTAACAAATCCTTGGCCAAATACTTGATTGATGTTCCGTGTAGTTTCGATAACTTTTTGTCCAAGTTTGAAATCGTAGAGGAAAACCAGACGAAAGCCCTTTTCGTCCATGCTACCTTGGGGTTGCGAAACTTACTCTGTATACAGTTGATACAGCAGATAGTTAAGACATCTTGTAAGCGACAAACGTTGGATTAAACCAACTAAACAATGGTAAGTTACTCATTATTCATCTTCTAAATATTATTGTGAGAATCCCGACATTTATTTCTGGATAACGTTATACATCATTACCATTAGATTTTTAATCTCGCTTCAAGCACACATATATTATCATGTTTACGTTACTTGAGGATTTTAGTTTATTTTTACAGAATAATTCCAGTCCTAATACCAGAGCTGTAATGGTATGTGCTCTTGGGGAGTTTGGTTGATTGGTTGATTGGCAAGCGTTTTATGGCACAAAGCAACTGGGCTATCTGCGCAAAATAACTGATAAAAAATTAAACGTAAAGTTAAATTAATAAAATTCGTGAAAAGGAATCACTTTGAAACAAAGTATAATTTTGAATTAAAACTTAAATAGCGTTAAATCCAACTGTTATATCCAATTTACAGCAATAAGAGAGAAAGTACAGTAACACAAGGTTTAGAAGACTTTCTGTAGCATAGCTTTAATTATCATGACTTGCTAAGATGACTAACGGGTAAGTTCAAACATCAAACATCAGCTTTGGTCACCTGAAGTTGGCCTTTCCTGCCCTGGTTTCGAGTTATTTTATCTCACGACCATTTTCTAATTTCATATTGAACTGATTTTACTTTAATTGATAATAAGGAATCATATTAAAACAAAGTCTAATTTATGAATTAAAAACTTAAATAGCCTTAAAAAGACCAATGGCCTTAAAAAAAAAAAACATTTGTAAGGTGGTCAGTGTCACCAAAGCGTCAGGAATAAACCTAGGGACAGAACATGTCTAAAACATGTTGAGAATCGTAACGACGGCATGACAGTAAAATGTGGACTACTGGGACCTGAGTGTCACACAGACAACACATTGGGGCATCAGCCCCAAATAAAAGAAAATGATGAGTTTAAAAACTCTGATCAATGAATAGTCTAGTTACGATAACTTCCTCTTTCAGAGTGTTAAGGAAACAAGACGGCCAAAGTTCAATAGAGCGTTTTATCTGGAAAAGCTTGTTTTCACGTTGCTTATTCCATGTCGACTGTCAAGTGGAACAGCGCTGAGCTTTGAATACAGGACCATAGTCCATGTATGGAACAGGCACAGCAGTGATAGCACCAAAGCAGACAGACTTAGTTGCGGTGTTGGCGAGCTCGTTCCAGCGAATACCAACGTGTCCTTGTATCCAGAAGAACTGGATTGAAGTAGATGTTAAAAAGAAGTGGGCCAGTTGGTTTTGAATATAGGCAAGAACAGGGTGAGAACTAACGTGAAGTGATTCCAGGGCCAGTAGAGAACTAAGCGAATTGGTATAAATAGTACAATTCAAGTACTTCTCAGCTTCTTTGTGATCCAGGGCAAGAGAAATTGCACACAGTTTGGCAGTGAACACAAAAACTGTAGAGGGGATTCTGTGCACAACCACCGAATCACAACAAACCATAGTAGAATCTACAGAGTCACCTAATTTCGAACCATCTGTAGAAATGGTAATGGAAGGATGGTTCAAAAATGTTCAGCAAATAAAAGACGGCACTTCTAATCGGGGGTATCTGCTTTTCTCAGATGACTTTAAAAAAGGTCATATTTAGGAATGGTAATAAGCCATGGTGGGATGGGCTGACTAGTGGATGAAGTAATGTTATCCAAGGATAGACCTAACTCATCCAACTGCACCTGGATACGAAGGCCAAAAGGTACAATGGCAGATCGTTTGTTCTGAAAAAGCATGACCCACTGAGGAAGGAAAACATCACAAGATGGGATGCTATGGTAAGAATCAAAGTTTTGAAGCATACAGTAAAGACAGTTGCAAATGGCAGAGATATAGAGGAGGTTCATGGTACTCTGTGTACAAACTCTAGACTTAGGATGTATGGAAAGTCCTGGTGCAGAGTCGAAGCTCCTGATGATGAACGAGGTCCAGCACTTTCAAGGTCAAGGTCCTAGCAGAGTCATAGACTAGAGATCCATAGTCCAGTTTTGATCAAGTAAGAGCACAATATATCTTTAGCATAGAACATTGATCAGCTCCCCAAGTGGTGAAAGAGAGGACACAGAGGATGTTCAGTGCTCTTGTATATTTGACTCGTAGCTGCTTGATATGTGGTATCAGCTTATGGTCAAAGATAAGTCTCAGGGACCATGAGTTTAGGATTGGGGTGAAGACCCTGTTGTTCACGTAAGAGAAGTTTAAAGGGTTTGCTTTTAACTGAAGTGGTCCACTTCAGTAAACGACTTAAGGCAGTCTGTAGCTGCTGCTCAATAAACCTCATGTTCGACGACTGACATGAGATGTAGAAGTCATTGACATAGAACTCATTTCCAACAGTAAGAGAGAGTTCTTCAGTGATGGCATTAATCTTTATACTGAAAAGTGTGACACTCAAAATACAGCTCTGAGGGTCTCCAAGTTTCTGTAGGAAAGAATTGGAAAGTGTCGAACCCCCACAGACTTGGAATCGCCTGCTCATTAAACAAATTTAATAAAAATGTACAAATGGCCACGCAACCCATATAAATGGAGGTCTCGCAAAATGCCATACCTCAACGTAGTATCGTAAGCATTCACAAGGTAAAATAATATTAATACAAAATGTTGTCATTTAAGAAAGGCTTCTTTGATCAACGTTTCAAATTGAATCAGGTAGTCCATGGTGGAGCATTATCGTCGGAACCCACACTGGGTGGGCGAGAGGATTTTGTTTGATTCCAGAAACGAAATAAGACGAGCATTAACCATCCTCTTCAAAGTCTTGTAGAGAGAGCTCGTCAATGCAATTGGACAGTAGTTTAAAGAAATTTTGGGAGGCTTCCAAGGCTTAGAGAATGGTAGGATAATAGCCTGGTGCCATGCATCAGGAAAAAATATTTTCCTGCCAGATCTGTTTAACAACAACCAAAAGAATAGCAAGAGAAGTAGGAGATAGATGGCGCAGCATCTCGTAGTGTATATCATCAGGTTCGATTGATGTTCTGCCAGACCAGTGAAGGGCTAGTTTGAGTTACACTAGTGTAAAGGGGCAATTATAGTCATAGAAACTATCAACCCAAAAGGAAAGAGGTGATTGCTCTGCTCGAGTTTTGGTAGCTAAGAAGGTGGAGGATGAAGCAGAAGTGCTAGATATCTGGTAAAAGCTTTCACTGAGAGAGAGACACTGGCCACCAGAGAGCAAGATTGAAAGAGGGACAGAATGATACTGCCTACTGACCTTTTGAATCTTGTTCCATATCACTTTGAAACTGGTGGTAGAAGACATTTTGGTTGTGAATTTGGTCCAATATTCTCTCTGGCTTTGACGCCCTACCTGCCGAGCATGTGCATGGGCCTACTAGAAAATGATGTAGTTCAAGAGTGTGCGATACCTACAGAAGTTATTCCATGCCCTTTTTGAATCTTCCATGCCATGTGGCAGGAAGGATTCCACCACAGATAAGGACATCGTGGAAAACGTGTCACGGTTTTAGGAATACATTGAGCAGCTGCTTGTATAATATAGTCAGTCACTGCTTCTATGCAGTTGTCTATCGACAGCTTACAGATGACGGCATAATCAAGTTCTGCGAGAGCAGTTAAAGAAGACCAGTTGGCTTGACTCAGCTTTCACAGGGACACGCGGATTGGGGGGACATCGATCACAGCCAGTCTCTCTCAAAATGATAGGAAAATGATCACTGCTTCGTGGGTTACTGTCAACCCTCCATGAAAAATGGGAGAATAGTGAAAAGGAAGAAACTGAGAGATCAACAGCAGTAAAAGACTGACTAGATACATGAAAATAGTATAAGAACAAGTCCTGAAAAGAGATTGTGATCTGAGAGCATATTCTCTACAGAGTGAACTCTCCCATCAATATTAGCACCTCCCCAGAGAGGATTATGTCCATTAAAGTCCCCCAGGATTAAAAAGGGAGATGGCAACTGTTCAACAAGAGCATCAAGGTCTAATCGATTATAGCATTCTCCAGAAGACAGGTGGAGGGTACAAACAGTGATGGTACGACCCAAGGAAACATGGATGGCTATGGCTTCCAATGGTGTGTTGAATGGCAAAGAGAAGGTGGGCGCATGCTGATCGACCATCAGTGTCACCTCTCCATGCACTCTTGCATCACACAACCTGTCATTTCTGTACAAAGAAAACTGCCGAAAGATGACTGTATTGGCAGATTTCAGAAATGTTTCCTGTAAGGAAATACATACAGGATGGTAAAAATCAATCAGTACTTTGATGTCATCCCAATTAGAAAGTAAATATCGACAATTCTACTTATCAAAGTGGGCATTTTAGTTTACGTATAGGCAAATTGGGTGGAGAGCTCTTCTGTTTTCGACCACATTTATTTATTTGAGGGAGGTCTATCGACCTCCATAGATCCTGCTTCGGGTCAATTAGGCAAGTTTCTGTTATTGAAAGAAGATTTCAGCAACTGAGGACGTGAACTGATGATCGTTTTGCATCTCGGGGCCGGCCAGATAAGAAGATGGACCAGAGGAAATGTCCACACCAAGAACAAAAGGAAGCAGATCTGGAGGTCTGCAGGAACGAATGGTAGGGACAGAGATGGGTGTTGACGATGATTCATCAACTTTCTTAACCATAGAGGTCAAGAGTCTTTTCATATGGTTTCAGAATGATTCTTTTGGAGGCATGAATAGATCGGTCTGTACTCCCACTGTAGCAGTGGAACGAAGTGCAGCAGCATATGTTTGAGGTGAAGTGGTGGACAGTAACTTTTGAGCCTCAGGGTAATAAATGTTTTGAATCGTTTTCAAATGCTGTACATCTTTTTCTTCCACTCACTTAGGACAGAACGAAATTAAAATGGATGAGAGTCACTACAATTAATGCAATGAGGGTCTGTTCCACACTCATAGACATCATGGTCCTAAGCCCCACAATTAGCACACGTCAAGGATCCACAACATGATTTCTTTGAGTGACCAAACTGCTGATATTGGAAACATCTGAGAGAGTTTCAGAATCTATTACCATACTTTGCAACTCAGATAACTTGCCTTGATGGTGGCAGGTGGATGTGTTGATGTAAATATGAAAATTAGGACATTATTCAGCATCATAATTCCATTTTTTTGCGAGTGGAGGTACGTCTCACTGCAGAAACTCCTTGGGTGGAGAAACCAGCGAGAGTTGCTGACTCGGTGATGCTTTTCAAATCCCTCTCAACAATAGCTCTTTGTGACGTATTCAAAGTAGCATTGGGAGTAACCTCAATGGGTATATTCCCAATTGCCTTCGAATGCAAGAGGAATTAACTGTGTTTAGAAGTAGATGTTTCCACCAATATGTCACCAGAGTGAAGCTTTTTGACTGACTTAGGAGAGCCAGCAAGTCCCTCTAGTCCCTTGTGAATAACAAAGGAGACATTTGCCTTAAAGATTTGTCTGGAAGAGAATATGGAATAAAAAATAAGGTGCAGGTGTTACAAGGGTTGAAGATTGCTGCTTAGAATCTTCAAGACGTGGCCGTTTAGCTATGGACCGTTTTTTCACTATTTTAATTAGATTTTTATTTGGGGGATCCATAATAAAGAAAGAATATTTTGGTGTCCATTGACCCCACGTATCATGGATTCCTACAGTGCCAAACAAGAACATTGTACCAATAACAGGGTTTCATAAGCACTATACCCAAACGTCAACATAAGATACAATGTCCACAACCCATTGAGAACATCCAACATTGGTACTTGGTTGACCCAAGCCCAAGAGAACCAGTCAATTGACCCTGGGGGCCACCCCAAGGCTGTCCATCTACAGGAATTTAAGGCCAAAGTGGTATGTTAGGGTTGGACCCCTCAACTACCAGGATTCTCTTCTCCCCTTCACGGGTCGTCACGCACAGCAAACACGTGGGTGGATGTTTAGATCCCAGAGGAGGTAAACTGAAAGAACAGAACTTTCTCTGGGAGGTGTCCTCACCACATACAGGAATCTACGTCGAGGGGTGGGTAGTTTGTTTTGGATTATTTGGTAAAGAAGTAGTAATACATATTTCATTCCATTTCATAGTTATGAAAACGTTAGCATTCTATATGTTCGATTACAAGTTCTACAAATTACATATTCCAACCTGATATTCAACTTGTAATAAACCCTGACTTCACAAATAACTCTAAAGAGACTTTCTCAGTATTCAAAAAATTGAACTAACTGACCAACTTATTAGACTCATAGAAACAAAATTACTAACAAATTGCTTGACTTAGTAAAAATAATAATAATTGATAATTATGATAATTACTTTAGCCAATAAATAATACTGTGCCAAAACTCTTGAAATGTCTTGATTAAAACATCGATAACAACAATGTAATTACACCATTCAAAATTAGAAACTTGTGTAGTATCAGGAAATATATGCATTTTGTGTCGTTTTGTTTGAGTGTAGAATTTTTCAAACACATCGCTTATTCCATATATTATACAATTCTGATATAACAGATGGTCAAGAAAGTAAAGTTATTTTTGCTTTTGTTACTTCCAGTTCTTTATTTTTCACCTGTGATAACATTTGGTCTCTCCATGGGGAAGATAGATGTAAAGTTGCATTTCACGTACAAAAGTGAACAGAAGTTTTCTCAAATGGTAGAACACGTGACATCTAGAGGTTACAACTAAGAACACATAAAGGCACAGACTATTGGAGCTATAGCCTCATTCATAAACTAAAAAAAAAGAACATTTTATGCCCGTATAAAATATACTTGTCTTAATTCTTAAGAGAAATGATTCATAAAGACTTCTATATTCACTTAATTCACATATCGACATTTAATTACCTTCTAAGTGAAAAGTACAGTTTGACACAGTTTCAGACTATTTGAAATCGTATTACCTAACGAAATAAATTGGGGACTCGCACGAGGTAAATTACAAAATGTACAATACAAAACTTAACGTTCATCCTTACAGACGACCAATATAAAGCCATCAAAAATCTGATTAGAATGCATCCTACGGACGTGGAGAGCTTCACAGAGAAGAAATTGTTTGATCTACTACTCTCTGCAAGACAGGATTAGTTGAAAAAAACCGTCAGAATTCAAGGAATAAAAAATTCTGAGAATGATGTGTGATCAAACTCTAAAATCAACATTCCAAGATGTCCTAAAAACCTCACTGATACGAAAAAATCGAAAACAGAAAAAAAAGATAAACATATTCCACTAAAAATGGCTGATATGAAATAAAGGTTTTAATATTCAGAACGTTTCGGGCCAGGATGCCTTTATTCTGATGATTTTTACAGTTTTAAAATCACTGGAGAAAGAACGTACTAGCCATATCCGTGGTCTAAGTATTCCTTTTTTCCTATTTTTTTATTCCCAAATGTTCTGATAATCTTAAGGATACATATATGCCTCATGTCAAACAATTATTCAGGAAAAAGATTATTTTCGATGCTAAAAAGGGCAAAAAACACACTTCGACTAAATACACTGGTACTTTTGTGCATACGAAATGACTTGTTAGAATTGATTAACACCAAACAGTCCATAAATGCCTTACTACAAAAAGAGCTTGGGAGAAAGCAGTTTAAATAAGTATTGATGACATAATCAACAACTACGTCTGGGCGTATTATGTGAATACTAGTGTGACGCAAGAATTTTTATGTTTGTTTATAAATGTGTTTACGAATTCATGAGTTGTCGAGTTCATGTGTTTATGGTTTCATTCTGTTTGTATGCTACAGATACGGCAAAAAGTGTTCGTACCCTATCGTCGTGAGTAGTGTTTTCCTCATAACTTAAAAAATATCACGATTATAATAATGAAAGTACAGTATATTATAAATATTATACTAACACACATCTACATATATTTTTATGTGAATTAAACGACAAATAAACTGTTTATAAACAAATAACCAAACATAGGAGGGGCAGAAAGTGTTCGTGCGTCCACTTTAATGGTCATTTGTGTGTGTAGCCTTTCAGGTGAATTACTTGGCGCAATCTCTCCTCATAGCCTTTCACGATCATTTTACAGTACTCGACTGGTATTTCCTTCCAGTATTCTTTATAGAAGGCCTTCAACTCTTGCAAGTTTTTCGGATGACGCTGATGAACCTTGGTCTTCAACTCATGCCAAACGTTTTCAATTGGGTTGAGATCGGGTGACTGCGATGGCCACTCCAGAACGCTTATATTGTTCCTCTGCAAGCAGGATTGCATATATTTCGATGTGTGCTTAGGGTCATTGTTGTGCTGGAAGATCCAACGACGCCCAAGCTACAAGTTCCGAGCACCATTTTTGATATTAGTGCCTAATATATCAACGCACTCTTCTTTTTCATGGTTCTGTTGACGCAGAGAAGGCTGTTTACACCAGAAGAGCAGAAGAAACCCCATAGCATGATCGAGCCACCTCCGTGTTTAGCTTTAGGGACGGTCTTCTTTAGAAGATTTCGTTCCCCCTTCTTACAGAATATATAGCGAACATCATTGTGGCCGAAAAGCTCGATTTTAATCTCGTCTGACCAAAGAATACTCTTCCAATAGGTAAAGGGTTTATCTACATGCTTTCTTGCATACCTCAATCGTGCTTCTAAATGAACAGGCTTTAAATATGGAGTTCTACGAGGACGGCATGCTTTGAACCCAGAAGAGCGTAACATGTTCGTAACTGTAGAGGTGCTTACTTCAACCCCAGTTTCTGTATGTCATTATGTGTTAAGCGAGGGTTTCTACTAACTTCTCCGAGAACCTTCCTCTTGGTTCTCTCTGGAATTTTGGTGGGGCATCCGGAACGATGGAGGTTAGCAGTTGATCCTGTAAGCTTAAACTTGCCAATTATGCTTTGAACAGTAGATTTCGGTTTTTTAAATCACTGGGCAGTTGTTTCCTGTTCGCCACAATGACCAAGAAGATAATGACGGAGACGATGCTAAGTTGCCGGAAGTACATTTTTGGCTAAATTCCAATAATTATGAACCCAGTGTCTAGTTCTGGAATGGTATAATGTAGTTTATTCTGCTCCTCCTATTTTTGGTTATTTGTTTATAAACAGTTTATTTGTCGTTTAATTTACATACAAATTCATGTATATGTGTGCTATTATTATATTTATAATGTATTATACTTCTATTAGCCTAATCGTGATACTTTTTAAGTTATGAGCAAAAAAACCACGCGGGACGTATTATGAGTGTGTTCATTTTTAATTAATTAATTCTTTTCATTTGCACTTGCCATAGATTTTATCTAGGTTAAGTATCCGAATCAGGCAAATCCTAGAACCAGAACTGTAGAGTATAAGTTAGCAAAATGGATTGAAGTGTGGCTGGATGGCAGAAAGTAGAGGGAATTCAACCAAACTGTAGGTTACTTCAGGACCTAGTGTTAGGACTTTTAGTCTTTTTTATTTACATCACTGATCTAGATGAAGAGATATTCAACAAATTACTTAAGTTTGCAGATGATATTAGCATCTTGGGTATTTCTAGCTCTGAAAAATATACTGTTGATTTTCAAAAGGATTTAGATGACTTAGTGAGTTGGGCAAATAAATGGCAGATGAATTTTAATTATAATAAATTCAAGACAACACATGTGAATTGTAAGTATAAAATTTGGTTGGAATAACCTTAACAGTGTTAGGAATGAAAAGGATTTTGGTGTAATAGTCGACCAGTCTCTAAAACAATCCAAGCAGTGTGCTGTTGCTACTTGTGGGACATATAGGATTCCAGGTTGCATTTACAGAAATATTGAATATACGTCTGGAGAAGTTATAATTTCCTTGTACAGTTCACTAGTTATACCAAATTCGGAATATTGTATTCAGTCTTGAGCAGGCCCGCAGGGCTGGTTTCCCAACAGGGGAGTCGTTACCCTGACCCCTCCGAAAAAGCAACATCATATCTTTGTTATTAAGAATCATAAAACGTAAACATAAAATTTTCATTGCAGGTAATGTTTTTACTTTTCTAACATATATGATATAAAAACAAATAAAATTCAAATAAGCAATAAGTTTTCACGAATTTTTCTGACGAGCAAACGCATTTATAATTTCTTCCATTTTGTTCTCCATTACAAAATTTGTTATTTTCCTTTCAGTATTCAAAATGGTGACATGAGACAGTTTTTTTCGTCCAATGGTAGAACTTAACTTAGTTTTGATTCGATGTAAAGCAGAGAATGAACTTTTAGCAGAACATAAGTAATGAGATATCATTTTTAGCATCTTATTTTTCTGGTTGCTTCATGACAGAAGAGAGACTGAAAAGAATATCTTGATCATTTTCATCGAAACGAAATCAAATTTGCTCTTTAAAAGCTTGAACAATGGGAGAGAAGATGGCGTCTGTTGCATAAGAGGTTGGACTATAACAATCTGCAGTAGCAGATGCAAATCCAGCTTCTAAGGCACGTTCTGTCGGTATTCGGCGGCGAGGAACGGTCAGTTTTTGAAACTGATATGTTGTTCTTCCTTAATTATTTATTTTATAACTTTCATCAGATTTGTGGCTTTGTTCCATAGCTTCAAAATGTTTTCGTTTATTTCTAGTGATTTAAGGTTTTTGATTGCCGCATCAGCAGATTTTCTCGCCAAAAAGACATCCATCTTTTTCTGGTTGAAGGTAAGTTGACAGAGATGAAGTTTCATGTAAAGTTTTTTCCAAGACTAGGAACGTGAAGATGATTTCTAAGTCACAAATTGAAACTAAAAGGCCTTTATCTGTGGCCAAAGCGCTGGGATCGTTTGAAACAATTTTAAGAAGGACAAGAATTGTAGCATCTCTTCAAGGCTGCCGCTGCGGCCTGTTTTAAGGCCCAGTGAGTCTCAATCTGAGACTGAAGTACAATGACTTTCTCTTTGTGACTTCTTTTAATTTCCTGAAAAGTTTGGTGACACTTGGAACTTCACTCGACAAAAGAATAAATTTAATGCATTGTTTCTATAGTGTTTCTCAGTGATTGAGTTTTTAAAAGGTTTTTGAACGGAAAGATTAAGTAAATGAGCAAAACAATGAACATAATTTGATTTTGGGGCCACTGTTTTGATTTGACTTTGAAGACCCAACTAAAGTTCACCTTTTATGTTACTTGGCTTATTATCAAAGACAGGTTGAGACCCTTTTGCACCAAAGGTTCTGTAATCAATCCAAAAAGGGCTTAGGCTTTCGTTGATTTCACCAAGAATAAGCCTAAAACGTTTCTTTAATAACACCTTCTGAAACGTAGAGAAAGCAGACAGAAAGTTGCTCGTCACAAATGATATCCATGGTTACATCTGCGATGACGGAGAAAAAAACACTGGACTTTACTTAATTGGTTATTAATTTTCTCACATTCATCGCAACCAGATTCAAAATCTCATTTTGAATATTCCAAATAAACCATTGTTTACGTCGGCCAACTAGCTCTGTGAACTTTCCCTTAAACCATGAAAGATCCCTACTCCACAGGTGCAAAAGTTCAAGAAAATTCCCTCGATTTACATCAGTAGGATCACATACATCATGGTCACCTTTAATGGCAATGTATTGTTCGCAAGAAAAACGAATGTTTCTATCACTTTTGAAAGATAAAGTCTGTTCAGTTGTATTTCATTTTCCCTTTGTTTATTGGCTTGAACTAGTACAGAGCTCTGACGAATTTCTGTTACTTTTGAATGGATCCATGCTCTTATTGAATTTTGATGGCTTACACTTTTAGCGTGTTTTTGCAATTTTTCTGGTTTTGACCATTTAACAAATGTAAATATCTTACAAGATTTTGGAGCAAAAGTTTTATGAGGATAACAAGTTGCAGAATAGGAATCTTGATTATAAAATACTCAAGATAATTTTTATACCATTTAGATTTAAATGAAAACGAAACCCATAGATAGGAATTTGGAAAGTTGTGGTTGTTGTGGACCGACAAATTTAAAACCACTAGCTTTTCTGCCGACTGCTCTCTCCGAATAGTTTCATTTTGATCCTCTTCTAAATTGTCACTGGATGAATCAGAATTTATTAGGAGAAGTTCCACCTCTTCCAAAAGAGCTTCATCCTGAAAGTCGTGTGCCTTTTTTGAAACAGTACTTTCGACTTTTGTCAAAACTAAATCAGTCAAACTTTTTTTCTTGAGAGTTTGAATCATTCTTTACTTCTCTTTGTTTGTTTGTTTGGAATTTCGCACAAAGCTACTCGAGGGCTATCTGTGCTAGCCGTCCCTAATTTAGCAGTGTAAGACTAGAGGGAAGGCAGCTAGTCATTACCACCCACCGCCAACTCTTGGGCTACTCTTTTTACCAACGAATAGTGGGATTGACCGTCACATTATACACCTCCACGGCTGGGAGGGCGAGCATGTTTGGCGCGACGCAGGCGCGAACCCGCGACCCTCGGATTACGAGTCGCACGCCTTACGCGCTTGGCCATGCCGGGCCCTCTACTTCTCTTGACTTTTCATTAGTTTTGATTTCCATGAGTGATGAGGTAGATGGAGCTGAAGAAAAACTTTGGCATATATATTTTTTTCGATTTTGATACTATTTCAGAGAACTTTGGACTTCTACCTGTCTTCAACATATCACTGTGGCGGCTTTAAATATGTCTGTTTCTATAGTCATTGTCCATAAAGTTTCTCACATTCTAATCATTTGACACTATGATTATTATTTGCATCTCTTTTTTCAGGCATCATTGTACTTATTACGAAAAAGATCTGAAACTCAAAAAGGTAAAAAGTGATTAGTCCTAAAATGGGGGAAAAAATCAATGAAATGAAAACGGCTCATGTAATCTTAAAAACAAAAAAGTATTCTATATATTCATTATTTAAAAGACATTTCTGACCTCCATGCCCTGGTCAGTCTAAAATACAAAAAAAAGTCCGAAAATTAATGTATTAAATTTTATTAAATTATTCAGAAACTATAAATATATTTTAGATAAAAATAAACATTTAACAATACAATTAAGAAAATAATATTTTTATTATCTAATTAAAATACCAGACTTAAAAAAGTGGTTTTCTTCTAAAAACTTTATTCTCTTTATATATTTTTTGTATATTTATCTCATAAATATTAATTACAAAACAGAAAAAAAATCTTTATATTTATTATTCAACCATAACGAGACGGAAAAGAAAAAAAAAATACAGAATTACGTTGGTCATTCAATTATCTGGCTTGATCCAGTGTTCAGTTTTTTACTGACATGCATAGGCTCGTGCTCCGACGGTGAGGAAATGAGTGAAGAAAAACAAAATTCAAATCTTAATCTCGATATTCTTATAGAGGTTTTGCGTGTGACGTCACTCTTGACCTAGTTACTGCTGACCGCCATGATGGGTGGCACGCTCGGCGTGTTTATATTCCAACACAAGGGTGATTCATAGTCAAAAGTGCGCGATGGTACACTCGTGTTGTGCATTTAACTGTTCAAATCGACATGGACAGGTGGAAAATGTGTCATACTACAGATTTCCTAAAGATCCAGACCGAAGAAGACGATGGATTGCAGCTGTCAATAGGAAAAACTGGACACCCACAGAGCACACCAGACTTTGTAGTAAACATTTTGTGTCAGGTATGTATAATTCATCTATAGCCGGGCTGAATAAATTGAAACTTACATGCATGATATGTGTATAGCAGAACACACTGCAGCACCACTCAAAGAAATTTTTTGCACACTTTTCTTTTACTTTTAAATAACTGAATAGTAAATTTACTGAAGGAACAATATCATTCATGATGAATAGGTTATATAGCAATTTGTACATTAAGACAAAATGTTAATATTCTTAAAGGACCAATTTAAGTGATTCATCAGAAAACCACAACTGGCACAAGATTAAAAAGTGTGCAAATAATTACTTTGTTGGCTGTACATTCAGTTGTTAAACAATGTTCAGCATATTCAGTTATATATATATATATATTCAGTTAAAAGTGTACAGTGTATCTGTTATATATATAAATATTATCTGATGATGCCTGTAGATCTATATCTTAAGTAAATTATTGTACTCTGTTTAAGGGACGAAGAGTGATGATTCCCTATCACCTGACTATGTACCTTCCATATTTCATTTTACACGTTCTCCCCTGAAGAGAAGGAAAGCTGCTGAATTGTGTAAATATGAAAACAGGAAAGAAGTGACCAAAAGGAGAAAAGAACAACAAAAGAGACATGAAGCTGCTGCTGGGCTGCTTGACCTTGCTTTCATAGAATCTGCTGGCACTGCTGCCACTGATAGCAGCTGTACTGATTCTGCTGATGAACTTGAAGCTACATATGATACTTTTGACTTGTGTACATCACAATATACAACTGAGACATGTATGCAGACGGAAATATCATTCACAGACTTAGTTAGACTTGAATCTGAATGCTAACAGTTGCGGAATGAAGTCCTCCATTATAAAAGTGTAGCAAAAGCGAACTGTTTCGAAGATGCTACTTTTGCAAATGACGACGAGTAGGTCAAATACTGTACAGGTCTGCCGTCATATGCAGTGATGATGATCATATTCAACCAAATTTACAGATATTTCCGAGATACACAGTCAGTCTCTAAATTTCAACAATTCATATTGACACTCATGAGACTGCGATTGGATGTGCCACTGCAGCTCTTAGGATACATATTTGGATTGCACACCTCAACAGTATCACGCATATTTCAGGAGGTCATAAATGTCATGAATATTCGACTGGTACCAAAATTTCTTTTCTGGCCTGAGAGAGAGGAACTAAGAATGAGGTTGCCCGTGTCTTTTCGTGAGAAGTTTTCAAAGTGTGCCTGCATCATTGATTGTTTCGAAATATTCATACAGCGGCCGTCAGACCTCCAGGCACGAGCAGACACCTATTCAAGTTACAAGTCCCATAATACTGTCAAATACCTCATAGGTATTGCTCTGCAAGGAGTTGTAATTTTTATCTCAAAGGGATGGGGAGGACGAACAAGTGATGTCCATCTTACCGAAAACTGTGGGTTTTTAGCCAATATAATTCCTGGTGATGTTATACTGGCAGACCGTGGGTTCACTATATCTGAATCTGTTGCTTTCTGTAATGCAGAACTTAAAATACCAGCTTTTACAAAAGGAAAACAACAGCTTAGTGCACTGGATGTTGAAACTTCACGTGTCCTTGCTTCTGCGAGAATACATGTTGAGAGGGTGATCGGCATGGTACGCCAAAAGTATTCTATGCTTGAAAGTACTATTCCAATTACGCTGTTACAAACTGATCAAAGTTGTAATTTAACAACATTAGACAAAATAGTAAGAGTGGCATGTGCTCTAACAAACATCTCTCCATCTGTTGTGCCATTTGATTGACATTGTCCTATATATATTTATTGTACATAAGACACACTTTTATTTTGTTTACATTTCAGTATTCATTCATGGGTGCTTGTTTAAGAGTTACACTTTTGCATAGTTTAAAACTACCTTGTTAAAAAAATTGTACTTCTGGAAATCTTAAATAATACATAATGCATGCTAGAAATTCATATCTTAAATTTTATTTTGCCTGCAAACACGTATGTTGTGAAGCATAATAAACAGCATGAATATCTACATATTGCACTCTGTCTAATTATTTTCATCCATTAATATTTCATATCCTTGGCTAAAAAGGGTGAATATAAATTATAATGTATAGTGACAGCACATTGAGATAAAATACACTGTACTTGTATATAACATCCATGCTAAAGAGGTGAAATTTACATGTGAATAGTACTGAATACAGCAGTTGTTAACTCGTTCAGCCACCCAATATGGCGGTATGTTTACAAACCTCGTTGTGGTCACGTGACACTAATAGGTTCACGCAAAACCTCTATAGTAATTTTCTGTCTCTCTATCCGTATCATATTTCTTCCCTATTCCTTCCATATTTTCTTTCCTTTTCTCCTCTCCTTTTACTTTTCTTTATTTCCCTCCGTGAGTGTATGGTTTTCTCTAAAGTGGGGAGTCAAATGATTTCTCCTGACCTCTTACGATTGTAAGATTGTAAAGGAACAGCATAATAATTTTCATATTTAATAGTCAAAGTAGTATGATTTAGGGCCACATTAATCTTCAGAGGGTGGGAGTCATCTTCAATGGAGATAGTTTCATTTTTGTAATAAGATGGTTAGCCTTTTGAATGGGTTTTCGTGGAGTGGTGAGGAGAAAGTAAACTTAAGTGAGTTAAGAAAACGTTTAATGTGTATATGAATGACAAAGGCTCACTTTAAAGTTTTTATTATTATTATTATTGTAATTTAATATAGAGGATGTAACAGCCGTGAAGAAGCGGTAAATCCTATGTTGTCTCACAAAGTTTTGTTCTGTTAACATTTCGTTGTTTTACTACGTGAATCTTGTAGAGTACTTATTTCTGTAGGTGTGGGGTGTAAAAAAGAAAAAAAAATCCTGTCTAACATTATGGTTGTTTTTCATCCCAAAAAAACAATAAGAAAATCCTCTGTTCATAATTAACTGTCAGGTCTTCAAAAACAACTGAGCATGCGCAATAATGAAATAGTTTAATCTTCAAGGGAAGAAAGTAGGAAAGTTTTTCTCGTCATCAGATTGCCGAAATTGTACATTCTTTACTTTAGTGTTATTTAGTTATTGAAAAAAAATCAAGTACTCACTGTTGAAGGGAGATACAAACACTTGCAATGTCTAAATTGCTAGAGCAAGTTTTGCATTTGGATCCGGATACAGAGTTGCACTTTAAAGGTAGGCCTAAGTTAGGCTTAACAGATCTTTATTCTTGGTGAACATCATACTAATAGTTTATGTTAATTTTAAGCTCAATATATTTGTTAAAGTAAATTTTTAAAGGCTATCTATTAAATAACGTACAGTGATTTTCGTATTTTGCAGTGATATGTTAACGTAAGCTCGAGTTGTAATTCAACATAAGTGCTTATTTTATCACTTTCTCTAAAAAAAAATCAAACTCGAACAATTGAGAATATGAAAATCTGAGAGCTATACATTTATATACAAGTGTCGTTAATATGAAATTTATAATTCTTTTAAATTTGAGCTTTAAGATTTGCGGATTTGAGCAATGTTCAAATTGGAATCAAATAATCCAAGCCAATATTGTATATTATTACATTTTACACTGCAATTCATGATTGCTGACGCATTTATTATAATTTACATTATATATTACAAGTTGCAGTCTCCAAAAATTTTGTTTTATCCTGAAGAATGTCTTAATCTTTTATTAAAAATAAAAAAAAGTGAAGTTTGAAAAATGTTAAACAACATTGAATTGTAAGAAAGCACAGTGATTATTTACATGATAAAATGTACAAAATTCTATAGATTTTAATAAGTAATCAAACTTTGTTGAGCTAGATTTATACTTAATTTAGTCTTTTAGTTTTCCTGATTAAGGATGGCTCAAGTATTAAGGTTGAAGATTAAGACAGCATTAAAGTTTCAAATCAATCTTGTGGCTTTTGTCATTAAATGAGTTGGCTTGGTTGACAAAGGCATATTACAAAGTAACATTTTGTTCAGATGTCTTATATTCTTATTGAATTAAAATATTTAAAATGAGGTCTAAATTAATATTAGGTTTTTAACAACATGTAAGAGTTGAAATAGTATGTTAAGAAAATGTTTACTATTATTAATATATTGTGTGTTTTAATTACCACAATATGAACAAATTAATCAAGACAAAAAACATAACAGCAAGATACCTGGCAAGTGAGAACAACCTTTCAGGTACTAAATAGCTGAAAATTTGAACATTGATTAGCTAAGATAATAATAACTGATAATTACAAAATAATTATATTACCACAAATATAAATGATCATACTGAAATCCTATCAGTATTCATGGTTGTGAAATTATGGAGTACTAGGTATCTACTATTTGGGGGACTATTCCTGGAATCTTGCAGCAAACACACTAAAACAATCCATATTTATTTTTCCAGTGAAAATGTTTTATTCAGATAATTTCATTAAGCTTGAATAGAAATCAGTTTTGTAATTTACTATTACTCATTTTTTGAAGTCAAATGAAAGCTTTGGATAACTGGATATTTGGTATTTTGAAGATTGTTTAGAGCTGCTGTGTATCTAGCCAGTAAAGAATCAAAAATAACTGGCCATAATCTACTTAACTAACCAAATATGGTGAATGACAAGCAAAAATGCAAGATGCTTTTAATCTTATAAACTAAGCTACTAATTTGCTATAATTGTATTGTAGTCCATGTTTTAATTCTTAGTGTTTCTTAAAATGTATATAGTTGTTTAACTGTAAGGAGTTTAACATAACATTGTGGTCATGATCTTATTGTCTGGAATGTTCTCCAAAGTATAGAAAATAATTTAAACTATATTAAAAAAAAAGTAAATTATTTTTAGTTATTTTGTTGGTAAATGAGTAATCAGTGTATGGATTGGTTAGTTTGTCTGTTACTGCAATATTCACTGCTATGAATATTTAATTTGTGCCAGGACAAAGAAAATATAGGAATTTCGCAATTATGTGGAATTTTGGTAATATTCAACGTGAAGTAAAACTTTTTAACAATGGTATCATCATAGGTAGTGTATTTAGTACATTTGAAATTATTCTCCAAGTTAGTAAATAAAATAGTGAAGAAGATAACTATCAGGCATTGATATTTATCTTGTCAAATAATTTGGGGTGTTACACTAGAAAAGTCTTAAGCAGAATTTAGGAGCAGAGGAAGAGTTTAAATTTGGTCAGTTATCTACATGCTTGAAAGAAAATATTAATTGGAATGTAACTAATTCATATATGCTGTAATGAATGACAATATGTATGGAGTATAGTTAATCTAAGTGAATGTCCATCTTTAAAGTAAGCTGTTTCATTCATAATGGACAAAGTATTATTTAAAGTTGCAGACAAAAAAACTAAAAGTACTCTCTCAGAACTATAGAATAGTCATAAGAAATAATGTGGTGGAGGTCTAGAAGAGTTCAGAGGTGTAATTCGACAAATTTTACACAGAAAGGAAGGTTTCATTTATACATTAAAAATGCATATTTCTTGGTACTGTAGAAAAAATCTTTTGGGAAATAAGAACTACTTCCAAAGGATTACAAGAAAAAGAAACTACTGTAAGTTTGGAAAACATGAATATTACATTAAGAATATGATAAATGAACTGTTCATAATAAATCAAGGGGATAATATTTCTCATAGATGAAAATAATCTAGCTACTCTAACTAAAATAAGATGTACAGTGTTTCAATGTTTAAAGAAAGGAGCACAAATCAGTGGTTTCTTTTATGGGAAGCCTTGCAAATTGTTGAATATTTGTTTTAAGGCTACCTTTGTTTGATCTTTGACTTTATGTGGTAATGAATGGTCTGAAGTTGCCTCTAGAGATGAAGCAAGGAAATGGATTGATGCAAACGGCAAGTGGTCCTAAATTTCCAGTAATAAGAAATTTAGAATTTGCCCTCACTGTGGGAAGCTTTTCTGTACAGTGTGATGTGCAGGTAATTGACACTTTTGTAATGGGGAAAAAATTTTTTTTGAAAAGAAACCTGCATTTTGGTATACAATGTACCATGTCACTTTGCCATCTGTAATAATATAAAATCATTCCAAATGATTGGTGACAGCATGGTTTAGTGTTTGTTGTATTATCTTCTTGTAGTCACTTTAGTATTTATACTATAAATTTTGATACGGTATGTGTATTTTCACAAAATCTGGTAGGCTTTTAGTAAAAAAGATAGTTTTATACCAAAAAATCTTTTTTTTTTA
The DNA here is from genome assembly GCF_004210375.1 of Tachypleus tridentatus. Lineage (NCBI taxonomy): Eukaryota > Metazoa > Arthropoda > Merostomata > Xiphosura > Limulidae > Tachypleus > Tachypleus tridentatus. The sequence continues at coordinate 213,492,361 of NC_134837.1, forward strand.
TGAAGTGTTTTAAGTAAAGATTTGTTTGTAAAATAGTGAGTCTGTTTTGTGACTAGTTCAAGTGCAAAGTGATTTTCATGCCATGATTAAAGAACTATTCATCCCCAAAATCTCAAATATGATTTATGTAATCTCTAAAATATCCTAAATGCATTTCAAATGTTTGCTTTGTGTAAGGTTATATTGTCTTATTTTCTCTACCCTAACTATGCGAGGTCTATAAATTTGACTGACCTTGTGACCACTATAAAAATATTAGGAAATAAATAATTCTTGCTTTTTCATCCAAGAATGACAACAAAATAAGTCATGAAAATACAAATGTTTAGTCTAAGTAGCTTAAGTCTTATGACATTAATTTTTATTATATTGACCTTTTAGTCATACCTGGTGAACATGAGAATTAATTTTTACAAAGTAACCCTCTCCTTTGCTGTGTTTTTGTAAACTATTATTTTGTAATATATAGTTAAATTTAAATTATTATACTTCCATGTATATAGATTACTATTTAAAAACAAGTTATTTAAACTTTTTTCTTAAAACATGGAACAATAAATAAAAAAGTAAGGCAAACAATACTCTCTTCTAGCTATGATCTTTGTAATTGGCTGTTTCCTGAAATAGGTTGCCAAGCCTTTTAAAATTTTGCATGTGGAGGATATTAATTTTTTTTATACATACAGTTGAATAACCAGAAAATAATAATGAATTACTATATTTCTGCTATATATTAGGTCTTAAAAAGTATGGAATTTCAAACAGACTAAAGACTAAACCTACCTCATTGAAATCTTGTTTGAAAAGAACATGGTAGCCTTTTCACAAATTAAAATGGATGAGAAAAAACACTAGCCTTTTAGGCTGTTGATTGGTTATTCACATATCATATATGGAAGTAAGTGTATACAAGAGATCGATTGTGAAAATGTAAAGAGCTGAATGGAACCACTGTTTGATTCAGTTTGTAATCCATATTTCAACAAAATGAAAAGATATGAGATTCCTATTCTATATTTTAGCTTGTCAATATTGATAATTTGAGCTCTTAATTTGTACAAAACTAGACTTAATGTTTGGGATGCCAAAACATTTAATTGGAACCATTGCTGCATTCAACATACCATATTACTCACTAAAATTTATATTTAGGTGTGTTCATTTAATATGCACTTCTGAGAAACACTCTAATATATAATACTAAAGCTTGAATTATAATCTACAATTTGATACCACCCTTATTGACATAAATTCCTAAAATAGTAAGTTGTTCAATAAAATTTTGAATGAGTTGTCAAACATATGACTTTCAGTCATTAACCTGTTGCAATCGGGTTAATTAGATTTGATGTTTGTTGCTTAATGAGTGTGATTGTGTCTTGTATGTGTTAGGAAGTCTAAATTATGATTTACTCTTATTAGTTTAGGCTCTTATCTATTCAATTTGACTTGTGTTATTTATTTAGAGGATAATTTTTTTTTCTTTTCCTTTTTTAGGACCCTTCACAGATGTTGTTACTTCCTACCTAAGTTTGTACAATCCATCAGAACGAAGAGTATGCTTCAAAGTAAAAACAACAGCCCCAAAGAGATATTGTGTACGACCAAATAGTGGATTTATAGAACCAAAAGAAACGATGCATGTAGCAGGTGAATTTGCAGCACATAAGATCCATGTTGGTGTATATTATAAAGTACATTTGATGGCCCAACAGAAAATAGTTATGCCTTAAACAGTGAAAATGAGTGATGGTTATATTACATATATTGCAGTGACCATTTTGTACATCTTTGTCTATTACTTAGAGCTACCCAAATTCTTAGCATAGTGATGTAGTCTAAATTAAATTTGAGCTTCATACTGTTGTAGTTTTTTTATTATACAATGCTAAAAACCAAGATATAAAAAAACAACAAAAACAAATTGAAGAATGTTTTTTTTAAACTGCATGTAAGTTTTTCTTCTCAATTTATTACATTGTCTTTATTACAGTATCAATAACAGTATGTAGGATAAAAATTAAACTAAAAATCATATTCAGCCATGTTGGTGTTAATTATTGGAGAGTTTTGCATCTTATGGGGGGGATATATGACCTTAGAAAAATTGTTTTTTTTCATATTTTTTTAATGTTTGGAATTGATAGTACTGTATTATAAATAGGTTACTAGATTAAACTTTTATATATGGTAGTTGTTTCTGTATATGTTAATTATATAAAGATGAATATGATGCAAGGCTTGACATTAATGGGGCAACTGAGTGATGCATTCAGATTAGTTGTTGATATGTTGCTAGCTTGATTAGGCTAGTGGCTTAATATTGACTTTTTGTTGTATTGAAAAATTTGATTTCTTGCAAAACTGATTTTATAACTTCTCAAAATCAGCATTTGAAAATTGTTTGTTTCAAAGCATGAAAGGAATTTGTTTAAGAGCTAGTCTTTCTTTTTCTGTGTATCTACATCAGTACACTGCTTGGTTTATTTTGAAGATTCTAGATTCACAGTAGTGGGAAAAATTAACAAATTGTCTTTGGATATATATTTTGCATTTACAGTATTTTTATTGTCTATTTATCTATTAAATAGTTTAATTGAAAGTGCAGGATCTTGGTACATTGGACCAACTCAATGCTGGTGAAGGAATATTCACTTTAAGTATGAAACTACTTTGTATGTTTAAATAAAATGTGGCATGCTGTTACTAAAATGTACAAGTTTGTTGTACACAAAAAGTTGCATGATTTATAAGGTTAATCGTACTCAAGATTTGTCTTTGACTGGTAGCATTGATTTAACTCAGACTAACAATTTGAAGTGCAAGGTGATCTACATGTGAAGAATAAAAAATAAGTTTGCTCATTGTAAATTTTGCACATTGCATTTGCATAACATCTAGGATTTTTACAACACTCATCTACAGTTTTTTTACTATTTCTGTGGCTCTTGTTTCTGTTACTTACCTTCCTTTACTTTGAATTATCATTAAACCAGCAATGTAGGGTCTGATGAATAGTTGATAATCTGACATGAAGCACATAACACCATGTTAAATAGCATTCTGTAAAAGGTTATGCTTGTTTTTTTGTTCCACACATGGACATAGGGTTAAACAAAACCATCATTTTAGAGTCCAGTAAAAGGTAAGTGGATAATTTTAAGTATTTAAAAAAAAAATATTATAAAAGAATGTGGCATTTCCTGAATTTTTTTCTTGGGACTTTAACCATATGGAAGTAATGAAGTAAAGAAGAAACTGAATAAAAACAGTTAGTGTAACATTAAAGGCCACAAAATTGCTAAAAGTGTATGTATTATCATAAAATATGTGACGGTAGAGGCTATACTTTTTTCCCCAAATTATTTCCTCCTCTTCATAAATGTTTTCAGTAGTAACACAAGTAAAATATATTCTGCATAATATGGGAGATTGTTTATGTGGTCTCCATTCACTTCAGGAAAATTATTTTTAAAGCATTAAACTATTCTAGTATCAAGAATAAAACTGGCAAATTATCACACATATATTCTATAAGATTTTCAAAACAGTTTTCATTATCACATGGGGAATCAACAATTATTTACTAACTCTCAATTTTTCCACTTTAGTTTGTTGAGTCAGATACACATTTGTAAACTAGCTGTTGTAGCTGAGTGTCATGTGGAGATTATGGGACTTGTAGGCACACGTTAAAAAATTTAGATGAAAACATCTGTACAAGTTACACTTTTCATATAATTGTATTGTTCCTAACATTAGAATATGGTATAAAACATAAGGAATTAACTGCCCTCTGTCTTCTTCCAGTTCTGAATATTTTCATCATTTAGAGGTTGAGTACATTATATTGAAATGATTTTGAAGCTTCACAACATTGGTGCAGTCCATGCTACCACATTAGATGAAATATTAAAACTGAGATGAATAACTATTTTATTCTTAACTTGATAATCAACTTGCATTCATTGGCTCAGAAAAGATTCTGTAAATGTATTGTTAATACTAATAACTAGTTGTAAATTACATTTAATTATCTAATTGGAAATTTTTTGTTTGCATAAAAATATGCAAGTTGCATTACTACTCATTGAACATAAATTATCAATGGATAGGCATGGTCAAGAAATTGTAGATTTTTCTGATAAAGGCACCAACCTTGGAACAGTATTAGTGGTATTTGATATTCTTGTTAGTTCTAAATATGTTGGTGCCCCATTTTGTGGCATTTGTACATGTACGAGTTGGTTTAATATTTTGTTACCTCATATAAAATATGACATCTTACCTTTTCCTTTATCTTCATCAGCCTTTGGAGGAAATCCTCCAATCAAGCATGTGGACCAACCCTAACGTGTTTATCTTCCATTATTCATATAGCATTGTAGTTTTAGCTTCCATGAGGTTTTTGCCTTCCACCTATTATTGTTTTTGAGACTTTGGTGTGAGTCTGACAATGGTCAAGTCTTTATTAACACTTTCTTTTCTTTCAAGGGCCCATTCTTCATACCTTCATACATGGACTCTACTCTGTGGCATGTGGTGCATGCCTGTGTATTCTTTAAATCTTAAATTCATACTGTGCTATTTGCTTCATAAATTGGGCTGTCTTGAATTTTACTGTCAATCAATTTCATGGGTGAATTGGAAGGGAATAGCTGCCTATCTCTGCCATGCCTTATTTGAATAAATCACTGTGGTTCTCTTTTCAAAATAGCATTTCACAGTCACCTATTGCATTGTCTAAGGTTTTGATGCTTCTCCAGACTCTACAACACATTCTCAGCCTACCTTTTTTCAAGTGGAGTACAAGAGTCCTTACCACTTATAACAGTTCCAAGCCACTAGGGTGTTTTAACTATGGAGGTACCCTGCTGGAAGGGTTCCACATAAAATTACTATAGCCATTCAGTTTTGAGTAGGTAGGTGGTGTTCTGCTGATGTAGCAGACATAACGTTCTCTGCAGTTAATCATACAGTGAAGTGAGACGTCAAAAGGTGTTGTCATTGATGTCAATACCCAGAGGGCTAGTTTTGGATTTAGAATGAACTAATCAACATAAGTCCTCACAGGTTTCAGTCTGTTTTTTTCCCTCATTTTCCTCCATCTGTGTACAGGAATATATGGGATTATTTTGGTTTTATTCTTGGCTCTCCCTTGTTTTATTACGTGGTTGATATTGTTTTTGGATGGTTTCAATGTTTCATGGTTGCAGGAGTTGATTGCATGACATAGAGTTCCTTTGGATACCTTATGTCAAATTCTAAGATTGATAACTTAGAGCTAATCCTGTGTCATACCCAGGAATTGGTGTGGTTCTCAATTCCCCAGTTCGTGGGTATGATGTAAAGATGGTATGATCTTTATCCTACCCTTGCATGGATCTTGATACCTCACAAAGATGTTTTGAATGAAGTTTACGTGCAGTCTGCCACATCCTAACCACTCTACCATAGAATGCACCCTTATTTACCCACTTTTTATTGTGGGATTGAGTGACTGTATTTTCCTCCTGTTAGGATCACTTTCCTATCACATTCTCTCCCACAGGAATATGCTTCTTTCATTTTCCACCCTGATTTCTTGCATGTTACACAAATGGGGAATAGTATACCTAGATCAGAAGTGGTGCAGTTCCTTTCTTTGGGTCTTTGGATCTGATTCTTTCATCTATGGAGTTATCCTTGGGGTACTTTTGGGGGGTACATCTGTTTTTCTCTTTCACCAGTTCCTTCTGTTAATCAGTGTGAGATTCTAGCTAATCTTGTGTGAAGAGAGAAGTACCATGTGGGAAGTTGTAATTTTTCTATACTGAAAATTTATTTCTCTTGCACTTTCCACCCTTTCTCCCCCTCCTTTCTAGTACTTCTGTCACCTGTAATCTTTGAAGTGATTATTTGGTAGAAGCACATAGAGGTAGTTACAAGTGTTACATGAGTGTAATATGCTCCTATTGGTGGAAAAGTGACTCATGATGATCTGCATTAGGGACATGTTGTAATCATTCCAACAGAGAGGAGTTTAATGCTTGCAACTTGCATAATAAAAAGATTTGCATATAGAGGGCAGCAACAAACAGAAACTGTTAATCTTATGAGAGGAGAGACGTACCTTACAGAAATACATTTTCAGAATAGGAAAATAACTTTCTACACTTGTTCCTTGGTGTTAGTACTCCAAACACAGTTCTTTAAAGATATCAGTCACTTGTTCATATTCCAGAAAATATTTGAGTGTTGTAAGTACAACAAAGAAATTTCGCATATCTGACTTTTCTAGTGTGAAAATGTAGCAAGAGATGCAGTTTGTTAAATCTGACAAAATATAAAGTGATTAATGTATATAAAATTGTTCTATTTTAAAAGCCATTTACATGCAATGGATTTGTATGTAATTCCATTGCACTAGCACAATGAGGTATGCAGAAGTGGTGACTTAATACACTTACATTGCCTCTCACAACGTTTTGCATCTATATTTGATTAATTTGTATGTGGCCCATGAAGTTTTACTCTGTTGGATTGGGCAAGTCTGAGTTCTTAGAATGTAAAGTTTGCTTTCATACATGAATACCTTGGTATACATTACAATAGATCCATCGAACCAGTGCATCATTTTTAGGGTGGTAATCTTTGTGTGAATCATCCTTGTTTTGTATTTAGAAAAAAAAAATCCATTTGAATTAAATCACATATGTGCATTCACTTGTCCTATCTTGCATGGCAACAAACTTTTCTGGCTCATGAATACACTAATCTGACATGTAATCAGGAGCCTGTTACAGTTCTCAAAAGGTACCAATCACGGATCACAATAAATCATGTCTCAGAAAAATTTCTTTTGTCACAACCTAGAAAAGGAATTGCACAAAGTTGCATAAAAAAAAAAGAAATAAGGGCAAATAACTCGAGACTGAACCGAGGGTGTCTGCAATTGCATGAATAAACAAAAATTTCCCGTTCTTTCCTTTTGTCAGATTGCATCAAAAGTTTAAGATGTATTTGATTAACAATAGGGTTTGCCAACACAACATCTGTGTATGGATCATTATATGTGCTTGAATGCATCTGAGGACTGAAACCCTTTGTTGTGGATTCCTGTATGTGGTGAGGGGACCTCCAAAAGAAGGTTCTGTTCTTACAGTTTACCTCCTCTAGGATCTAAACATCCACCTGTGTGTTTGCCGTGCGTGGTAACTCGTGAAGAGGAGGAGAGAATCCTGGTGGTTGAGGGGTCCAATCCAACACACCACTTTGGCCTTAAATTCCTGTAAATGGGCAGTCTTGGGGTGGCCCCCAGGATCAATCATTTGGGCCAGGGTCAACTGAGTACCAGCATAAGACGTCCACAACGGGTGTTGTGGACATTGTGTCTGACACTGTTGTTCGGGTATAGTGCTCACAAAACCCTGGCATCACTGCAGTGTCCTTCTTTGACATTGTAGTGCATCCCCTTGTAGGGCTCCATGGTGTGTGGGGTCAGTGGGCACCTAAAAATTTTCTATTTATTATGGATACTCCTAAAACAATAAAAATAACAACTTGAAACCATCGAGAAAAACCTGACTACTGCTAAACGACCACACATTGATGAATCTGTACAGCCTAACTCGCACGACCACACATTGATGAATCTGTACAGCCTAACTCGCCACTTGAATCTGTCCTGTGATTTCTAATTTTGCATTCCTTAAGTGACAAACCTCAAGGACAGATGTCTCCATTTTTTATTCAGAAGGGCTTGCTGGCTCCCCTAAATTGGCAAAAAAGCTACATTCGGGAGACATCTTAGAGGAAACATCTTCATCACAGCATTCTAAACTCTTCCTGACATCAAAAGCCTTGGGAGACATACCCATTGAAGTCACTCCTCATTCCACTTTGAAAGTCATAGTTGAAAGAGATTTAAGGACTGTCCCTGAATCGGAGATCCTCACAGGTCTTGCCAGCCAAGGTGTCACAGCAGTGCTCTGAATCTTAACTCAGACGGAATTCTGGAACCAACAAATGTTCTAATACTAACATTTACTGTACCATGTCCTCCCACCACAATAAAAGCAGGATATCTGAATTGTAAAGTGTGACCTTATATTCCTAATCCTGTACGATGTTTCCATTGTCAACAATTTGGTCATTCAAAACAATCTTGCCATGGTTCCTTGACCTGTGCCCATTTTGGTGGTAAAGACTATAATGCCATGGAATGCCAACTCGAACCACATTGTATAAACTGTAATGGTACGCATCCTTCTTATTTTACCTCTTGCCCTAAATGGGTAGAAGAAAAAGAAGTATAACATCTCAAGACAGTTAACAATCTCACTTGCACAGAGGCTTGAAAATTATTATTGCCTATTTCGACCAGAACTTATGCTTCTGTAACCTGTTCTACTACTACAGTAGGAGTCCAAACAGACTTTACCCTATCCCCTGCACAATCTTCACCAGCAAATCTTAATGAAACACTTCTCAAAATTAACACAGTTCACAAATTAGTTTTTCCTTCCATCTCTGTCCTGACCACACCTTCCAGTCATTGCCAAACTTCACCTTTTTCAAGTCAAGATGTTTCTATGGGGTCTCCCTCTCTTGATACCCCAAAAATTAAACAAACAACTCGTCTGTGCCCTCAATCATTAGTACGTGTACCGATAAATTCAGACCCGACCATTCGAGCTAGAGCAGGATCCATAGAGGGCGATAGACCTACATCCAATAAAGAAGAAAACGAGGTTGCAAGGAGAAGGACTTTCTACCGTCTTCTTCTTTGAAATAATTACATATGGCCACACTAATCCAATGGAACTGTTGAGATTTTCAATCAAATGTGACTGACATCAAAGATCTGATTGACTTTTATCATCCCACATGTCTTTCTTTGCAGGAAACATTTCTACAGCTTACAAATACAGTTACTATCTGCCACTATTCATTATACCGGAACGACAGTCTATGCGTAGGATGGGGACATGGAGGAGTTGCATTGCTGGTTGATCAGCATGTGCCCAGTTAGTCCCTGTCATTGACCACACCCTTGGAGGCTGTAGCCATCTGTGTCTCCTTGGGCTGTACCATCACTATTTGCTCTCTATACCTTACACCTGAAGTGCTTTATAATCAATCGGACCTCGATACCCTAATTGAGCAACTGCCTAACCCCTTTTCAATCTTGGGAGATTTCAGTGGGCATAATCCCCTCTGGGGTGGCTCCCGTAGTGATATGAGAGGGCACGCCATAGAGCATATGCTCCTGAACCACAACCTGGCTCTATTCAGTACTGGCTCTTACACACATTTTCATGCACCTAGTCAGTCTTTACAGCTATAGATCTTTCTGTCTGTTCCCCTTTGCTATTCACTCACTTTTCCTGGGAGGTTGATATTAATCCACGAAGTAGTGATCATTTTTCCATCAACTTACGAGAGATTGGCCGTGATCAGTACCACCTGACCCACGTACCTCAGTGGAAGTTGGTCCGGGCCAATTGGCCTTCTTTCGCTATTCTCTTGGAACTTGATCCTGCCATCTTATGTAAATCATCAATAGATGATTGTATAGCAGCAGTAACCAACAGTATTATACAAGCTGCTACTTGATGCATCTTTAAAACCTTGACATGTCCCCTAGGGCATCCTCACCCTTGGTAGAATTCTGCCTGTTCTATAACACAGGGAAAACTCGGAGGCATGCTTGGGATAAATTTTGAAGATACCCCATGCTCTCAAGCCGCATTGCATTTCAGCAAGCTCGTGCACACGCTCGGCAAGTTCAATGTCAAAGCCAGAAGGAATCTTGGATTAAATACACCTCCAGCATTTCTTCAACCACCAGCAGAAAAGTTATATGGGATAAGATCCTGAGGGTGAGTGGAAGATATACTTCTGCCCCCCTCTCTATTTTAATATCTGATGGCTATCAAGTTGCAGATGCACAGAGCATTGCCAATACTCTTGGGGACTTCTCTCGTATCTCTAGCTCTTCAAACTTATCCTCTTCCATTTTAGCCATTAAAACACAGGTGGAGTATCTGCCTCTTTCCTTTTCAACTGACCATTTCTATGACTACAGTCGTTCTCTTACACGTATGGAACTCAAACTTGCTATTAATCGGTCTGGCAATACATTAGTCGGACCTGATAATATACATTATGAGATGTTATGCCATCTTTTCCAGAACTCTCTTACTATTCTCCTAGCTGTCTTTAATCGGATATGGCAGGAAAATGTGTATCCAGATGCTTGGCGACAAGCTATCATACTCCCTATTCTGAAACCTGGGAAGGATGCAATGATTTTTTCAAATTATCTTCCCATTGCTTTGACAAGTTGTCTCAGTAAGATCTTAGAGAGGATAATCAATGCCTGCCTCATTTGGTTTCATGAATCAAACAACCTCCTCTCACCTACTCAGTGTGGGTTCCGTAGACAATGTTCTATGATAGGCCACTTAATTTACCTTGAAACATCAATCAGAGAAGCCTTTTTAAGGTGACAACATTGTTGTCTTGTTGCTGTTTTTTGATTTGGAAAAAGCTTACAATACAACATGGAGATATGGCATTTTACGAGACCTTCACTCATATGGATTGGGTGGAAACTTACCCCTTTTCATCCAGCAATTCTTAATAAAGCACAAATTCCAAGTCTATGTGGGCTCAACACTTTCTCATTTTTTGCCGCAGGAACTTGGAGTCCCTCAGGGCTGTATTCTGAGTGTTACACTTTTCATTATAAAGATTGCCATCACTGAACAGCTAACCCCAACAGTTGCAAAGCCTTTTGTTGATGACTCCCATCTCATGTCACTCATCAAACATGAGGTTTATTGAATGGCAGCTACAAACTGCCATCAATCGGATACTGAAGTGGACCACGGCAAATGGTTTTTCTGCTACAAACAGGGAATCTACCTAGATACAGAACTCTGTCTTGATGATGATGTACTTCCTGTCATCCCTGAGGCAAAGTTCTTAGGACTTCTATTTGATTGTAAATTAAATTTTATATTGCACATCAAGCAACTTCGTATCAAATGTCTAAAAGCATTGAACTTTCTCAGTTTCCTCTCTTCTACTTTTTGGGGAGCAGATCAATAATCCATGCTCAAAATTTATTGTGCTCTCGTTCGATCCAAACTTGACTATTGGTCTGTGGTCTATGGTTCTTTCAGAACCTCAGCACTGAAAATGTTGGGTCCTGTCTATCACCAGGGGCTTCGGCTTTGCATTGGAGCTTTTCGTACTTCTCCTTTGCAAAGTCTGTATGTGGAATCTCATGAACCTCCTCTATATATTTGCTGTTTGCAACTGTCTCTAATGTATGCTTCCAAACTCTGATCTTTACCACAGCATCTTACCTGGAGTTGTGTTTTCCAACCACAATGAACCACACTTTTTAATAACAGAAAATATGCCATTGTTCCTTTTAATCTCCGTATCCAGGCAAATTAGAAGATTTGGATTTATCCTTGAATAACATTGCAGTTTCTTCAAATCAGCCTATTCCATCATGGCAAATTACTGTCCCCAATTGTAACCTATCTTTGAGTCATCTGAGGAAAGCAGATGCACCCGATTGGAAATATCACTCTTTTTTTTGCTGAATATCTTTCATATGATCCATCCATTTCTATATATATATATATATATACAGATGGTTCCAAATCGGGTGACTCAGTGGGCTCAGCATTGGTTTGTGACAGTTCGATTGTGGCACACAGACTCCTCCGACAGTTTCTGTTTTCACTGCCAAATTGTATGCCATCTCTCTTGCCCTAAATCATATTGAAATAATGCAATATACAAATTGTACAATATATACAGACTCACTCAGCTGTCTATTGGCCCTGGAATCATTCCATGATAGTCACCACCCTCTTCTCATCAATATTGAAAACAAACTGGCCCATCTTTCTCTCTCATTTGTCTCTGTCCAATTCTTTTTGAATATTAGGTCATGTTGGTATTTATGGGAATGAGCTGGCCAACAGAGCAGCAAAGTCTGTCTGTTCTGGATCTATCATGCCAGTACCCATTCCATACATGGACTATGGTCCAGTTATCAAATCCAGACTGTACACCAGATGACAGGCAATGTGGAATGAGCAACACAATAACAAGCTTTTTCAAATCAAACTTTCTCTAGGTCTTTGGCCCTCTTGCTTCTGTAAGGATTGAAGAGAGGAGGTTGTTTTGGCAAGGCTACACATTGGTCACAGTTTTTTAACCCACCACTTCGTTTTATCTGGAACTGCTGCACCAATGTGTGGTCTATGTGGCACTCAGATCACAATCATCCACATTTTATTGTCATGCCATCATTACAACCTAGAATGACAACACGACTTTAAAGATATTTGTAAGACGGGTTTGCCCTTGACTTTGACCCATGTTATAGGTGATACTGCCCATCTCACTCATGTTTTTACATTTTTAAGAGCCATTGGTCTTTTACACTTAATTTAAGGTTTTTTATCAGACTATATAGTGTTTTAGCATGATTTCTTTTACACATTTCAATTTTTACTTTGACTTAAACCCAAGACTGGAAAGGCCAACTCAGATGACTGACTGCAAATTTGATCTTGATGCTTCAGTCTTCCTGGCAAGTCTTAATTTTACATGTTTTAGTTTTTCTTTTTCTTTTGAACTGAACCTAGGACTGGAAGGCTAACTTCAGGTGACTGTTGGCAAGGGTGTACTTCTTGCTTCAGTCTTCCTGACAGTTCCTAATTTTACATATTTTACTTTTTACTTTAATAGCCCTATACCTATACTGTACCACATCTTGTCTGGCACAGATAGCCTTAGTTTTGTGCCAATACCTACCTACCTACCTGAGGACTGAACAATTATTTTTGATGTATAGAGAATGTACTTTTTTGTTGTATTCTTCCTGAAAGAATTTAGTTTGACAAATGTAGCACTTAATCTAGTCTATGACTGGTGTAGGCATTCACCTTGAACTACATGGATCTGGGAATTTAACTAATTATGTATTTTACCATTTTATTGACTTAATAAAAGACAATGAATTTTGTTTCAGGGATAAATAATGCTGTATTGTGAGTTTTGTATGAACACACTTTTGAAGTGAAATATGAACAGTCCTTTGAAATGAATAACAGTGCATTTGATGTATTGTAGACCTTGAAATTAAATGATAGTCTAGTTCTTTTGTTTTTAATAAAACAATCTTGCTGTACCTTACAAATGCATAGTCAGTATAGCCCAATTAAACCATTGTAGTAAAAGCAAACACTAGAAATATTGTTAATGCATCTACATGAACTAAACAATTTTTAAAAAATTGCAGTTGTGTAAAACAACACTTTTGAAAACATCATCCAAGGTAAAACTGGTGCATTTAAACCAAAAGTAATAACAGTTGTACTAAATCGGCAGACTATACTTCTAACTACTTGGAAGTGAGATTAAGATATTATGTATGTGTTAGATGCTAGAATTTGTAAACTTTGTATCTGAGATTTTAGTTTTCCAATTGCAACATTTTTGCTTTTATTGTAAAAAATCTCCAGTTCTGGTAAAGTATTGAATTATGTTTCTCTGCAATACAGATGTTATGTGTATTAAGTATAATGTTAGTCTTTTTGGTGTTTTTTTATTTTCTGTTTAGTAATTTATATTTACTACTTTGCAATAGTTTATTTCCTGTTTTGTATTTGGCATCATATAAGAAACCATGTCATTTTTGCAAAATATTAAGATATGGAACTAAAAACAATAAAGGAAAATAAGAGAAATTAACTTTTTAATATGTTGCATGCTTGTAAAGTTTTTAACATAGGTTATGAAAAAATCTTTCATACTTTATTTAGTATAAAAATGGCATTTATGTTTTAAATTTTATTTTCATTAATTTTTTTTAGGACATTTTGGGAGAACAGCAACTAGGTAAAATTTTAATCTTTAAATATGAATGTATTCTTGGAAGTTATAAAAATAATTTACACAATAATTATTTACAGTTATGCTTCAGCCATTTGAATATGATCCACATGAGAAACATAAACACAAATTCATGGTCCAGACAATGTTTGCTCCAAGTGGAGATGTCAGCCTTGAAACTTTGGTACGTTGTGTTATTTATTAGGTGCTAAGCTTCAGATTCTTAGAGAAATCTGCTTGTATTAACAAATTTTATGACTGGGGTTCAATGTGGATAAAGTGGGTTCATGAAACTTTTCAATAATTAGATTCTTAAGAATTGGAAAAATTGTCTTTTGATTTATACTAAAATTCTGTACTTATCTAGTGTTACGGTTTGAAGTGTGGTTGAATTTTTTATCACATCCTGTTAGTTTTGTAACTGTTGTTATTTCAAGTTGTATATTAATCTTCAGGAAATGAGTTCTGTGAATTATAGTGAGACTCAAATTCTGGATATTTAACAAAATTTATACAAACAATTTAAATATAACTTAAATTCTAGAATCTCCAGTTATTTATATGTTGAACATTATTAAGGAATGCTAATGTAAAGAATTTATATTTTTTCCCCAATCATCTCTGGAAATTTTATTAAATTTCTAAGTATATGTAAGTTTATTATAGAATATATAGTTAAAACATATTACTTAAATAAATAATAAAATGAGATTTTGTTGTTCCAGTGGAAAGATGCAAACTCTGAAAACCTTATGGATTCCAAACTAAAATGTGTTTTTGACCCTCCACCTGAGATGACTCCTCAGGTAAATACAATAATGATAAAATTGTCTCGTTCACAGAATACCATAAACTTTTTTTTAAAAAAAAGCTTGCCAAACCATAATGGGATTTGTATACTATGCTGCCTCTTCTTGTTTTTAATTGTGAAACATTTTTATAAACTATCTAAAAGGGAACATCTGGTTTGCAGACTACAGTAGAGAACTACTAAGTGAAACTGTGAGTACCTATATAATTGTAGAAACATTGTATGTCAGTCAGTATGTGCATTTATGCATGCTAGTTTACATGGAAGCCCAATAATTCTATTGGCTAATTATACCTTGGTAATTTTTCATTTATATCAGTGCAGATGTGAACAATATTTAAATGTGCATTGTTTTACATGATTGCAAATTTATGTAGATTATATTTTCAACTTTAAATACAGTTGCTTCTGTCACATAAACATGCAAGGAAAATATTAAGTGAATTCTTTACTTTTGTGTGGTAGGACTTAAATGTTTTGTATGCAAAGCATGAGTTTACGTGCTATATAACTTATAGCTATTAGCTGTAATAGTCACTACTACAATTTCGTTTTTTTTTTATGCTCTACAGTTAATGTATCATGCAAAGTAAAATAATTTACAGGTTTCAGGTGATATACAAGTGTTATTTAGAGACATGTACAGACAAGAAATTTGCAAAAAGAAATATGTTAGTTGATTTTTGTGCTTCTTACCATAATGTAAAGAAGTTCATTAATTTATAATTGCCTTTGAAATTAACTCAATATAGATACCTAAAATTGGCAGTTAGGCCTAAGTGTATCTCAGGACAGCTGGTATGGGTATTAATGCATTCACTAATAAGGCAGAGAATAGTGCTTTGACTTTCTTAGGTCATCTTCAGGTTAACATGAAGAGAGTTTGCAAAAAACCATTGCGATGCACATGTTTCAGGGACAAGAGGGTAAATGGTACGGATTGTAGGGGACATTACAGTTAGATGTTAGGTTATTAATTTGTATGGGTATAAAGGTGTTCCTTCATATCAATTTTAAATTTCTGTTTTAGCTGTATAAGTAGGGCTTCTTTGATTGTGCATTTGTTTCCCTGCTCAGTATCTGTGTGTTTTCTATGGTTGTGTTTGACTTGCAGTGGTCAAAACAGGTGTGAATGTTTTTTTTCTATGAATCTGGTTTCCATTTTTCTACTTGTTTCTTCAATATAGAAGTTGTGGCAGTTATCACATTGTATTTTATAAATTATGTTGGTGTTGTGTTCATCAGTGTAGTTTTTACATAGTATGGACTTGTTTTATACCTGGTTTTTGATACCATTGTCATAGGAAAATTAACAGTAAATGAAAGGGTGACATATAAAGAGTTGATTTTTTTTATAGCTCTTTATACAATAACTTAAAAAATGCACAATTTTATAATACTGTTTTATCAATAAATTGAACATGAAAAAATCTAAGGATCTTAGTGAAATATAGTGATTTAATCATGAAGTCAAAGTGTTTATACAAAACACAGTGTACAGAGATATTTCATTAATAATCATTCCATGGTTTTTTTTTTAAGAAGTAGCAACACACTTTTTAAAATTTGCAGAAGGACTAACTTATATTTTGTACAGAATTTTTTTGTTTTAGCCAGAATGTTTTTTACCAATTTTTTTATTTGTAGCTAACATTTCAGCTTTATAAACAAGGAGTCATCCATAGCCATGTCAATTAAAATTCTTTTAGGCAGGATTAGAGTAAATTAATCAGATGTTTTATAAGCTATACTTTTGTATGCCAGCAATACCAACAAGCATACATGATTTAATTTTATCACTTCTTAGGTATATACCAACCTACCCTCAAATTGAAATTTTTTTTATGTAGGTTTAAAGTAATGTATGAGATCTTGAGTATGGTAAAATGTATCAATTGAATGAGTTTGACCTTCTCAATCCAAAACTGTTATTAGATCTCAAATTGATCAAAAGATGACAGAGCTATGAGCTACAAGTTTATACTTAAAAACATTTGCAGCTATTATGTTCAGTATGGAACAGATATCTATTTATGTACTAGCCTGAACCTTAGGCAACAACCCATAATTTATGCATCTGATGAGATCATAGAGATTTGGAAACAATCACATCTGTGTGTGAATTTGGTCAGTTTTTGTAATGTGACATGGCAGACCTCTGTGGGCTAGTCATTGGAGCTTTACCATTACCACCAGTCACACCAATTGTATATTAAAGTGAGGTATGTTGTTGCAAGTGAAGCACACAAGTCACTAACTCAAGGAATTTACAATTACAAAAAGGATTTGATTTTGAGACTGAGGTTCAGAAAACATTACTTTTTAATAAACTATATCAAGATATTTTATTACATATAGATTACTAAAGTATTTTATACACCTTCAGTATGAAAACTATTAAACTCATCAATTTGAACTGGTAAGTGTTCTCTAATTATACTTTCAATAACATCCATTAAATTACTCAATACTACCAGTAAGTTATCAATTATTATACTGACTGAACTTTGTTCATTCATACATTAACACAACACATCTAATCCTAGCTGTTATTTGATTCAAGAAAGAGGTGGCAATAATTTGTGTGTATTACTCGCATAGAGTTTAAGTAGAAGACATTCAACACATGCAGCGTGGTGAAAGACATGGCTTCTTGTTTAAAGCCTGGAATCTGATAGAGATTAATATTTTGGCCCAAAACAGGTATACTGAATCTTTCAAATGTTCTTGCATATTTCCAAGTGGTGCACACACCTACCTGCTTGTATGTTTGGCACTTGATCAGTTGATTTTTTTTTGTATACTCACTGTGATTCTCAGAACCAAAACCACCTGATCATTGGTTATTGATAAAGATGATAAATTGGTGGTCTGCTTACTTGTGTATCTCCTCTCATTTTTGGTATATATCCTACATTAATGTTTCAGTGATTCCCTTTGTAGTAACTGTGTCCAAGTTAATGTAAACATTACTTGTAGCTTTTATTATACTACAGTGGTGTTGATTTGTTGATAACAATCTTGTTTTCAGTCTCTCTATAAAGAGATTTTCACAAATAAACTCCTGATTCTGGTACCATTGTTTGTAGGTATTGTAAATATCTACTTGGTATTATTGATATACTTTTTATCCTTGGTCAGTTTTCATTATGTAACTTACTTTATGCATTACTTTTTTTCTTCTTATTGCACACTTGTACCTTTTCATAATATGCATATATTCACTTCTTGAAGCATATGAGCTATGGCAAACTACCCAAAATGCTTCATTTTATATGTATTCACATACTGTTGTCTGTAATCACAGTTAATTGATAATTGCCTGATCCAGCTATATATATATAGTTCATAATATTTTATATATGAATTTGTTCTTTTTAAGGACATTGGTATTCTAAACTTTTCTGTTGATAGAATAAATAGCTGTTAAAAAAAAGTTCTTGCCATAAAGGATTTCTCATTGAAAAGTATAAAAAGTTGCATGTTGATTATCTTCCAGAAACAAAATTTAAAATAGTTGTTAATGGAATGAACCCTAATTTCCCTTTCATATGCTGTCTGTAAACTGCTAAAGATAAATGACTTATGGCTTTTCTACTTATAGAATGACTTAGACTCTAATATTGGTGTAGAAGAAAAATCCATATTGATTAAACCATCTACTGACACAGTACTAAAGTCCTCTCCAAAGGTAAGTCTTTCCTGTCCTGTAATTGTTTCTACCTTTTATGTGATTATTTTCATTATGTATTAACACAGTAATGTTTTCAAGTATTCTTAGACTTGAATTAATAGAAAGTATGCAATTTTTTAGTATTTCAGTACCTAAGACATTACTTAAATATAATTACCCAGTACTTTTTGTTTGTGTGAAGGTTATTTGAATGTTGATGACTTTAATGATTTCTATACTTACCAGTACATATAACAACATATTGGTTGTAGTGGAACTAAACTTTTCAGCTTACTTTGTAAAGAGTCTTTGACCCAACCTTTTTTTGGAGTTACATTTAAACCATTGAATATTTTTGCTGTACAACCATGGGGGTAATTAGAATGGTGTATTTTAGAACTGAGGATGTCATGAGCCAGATTTGGTTTATGTTTTTCATTACAGGCTACCAGTGCTGACCAAGAGTTGAAGAAGGTTCAAGAGGAATGTAAAAGGTTAAAGGATGAGCTAGCCCAGCTTCAACAGTTAAACAGCAAGCTTAAGGTAACTAGAAAGAGATCAATTCTTGATCAAACAGTGATGGATTATTTCATTAATCAGGCAATGAAATAATAGTTATCTTCTAAGTCACCAATTTAACTACTGTCATGATTGAAAAAACCAAGCAATCGTGTAGTGGTCATGCTAGACTGCCTTAAAAAAAACTGTTTTCAACCATAGTGCCTATTTTTTGTCATATCAAAATAGGTATTTTCCTGTGTAACATTGTTTCAGGTTTTTATTAAATTAACATATGGGATTCCACAATTAATGGTTTCATTTTCTGACTGGATTCTGCCATTATAGATTTTTGGTTAACATTGTATATCAAAGCAATAACATCTTGTAGTCCTTGCTTTTTGGTTTTAGTTTCACTTAGTTGATCCATGATGGCTTTCTCTTTTTGGACTAAGGTTAGCACTTGAATTTTCTTTTTCGTATCTTCTGGATGCTGTCTGGCTGCTGCTATATTCTCTAGGAGAGCTGATGTTACTTTGAAATTAGACATGCCACCAATTAAATGAATATGCTCTATGCTCTCCTCTGAGCAACTAGAGAAACCTCTTGCATGCTCTCAACTATCTGTCCATGAGATAGAATTAGAAGTTTAAAAAAACCTACTCAAACTGTTAAACTTTGACATGAGCTTTTCTTTCTTACATAATTATTCAGGAATGAATCCACATACTCATTTTTTCAGTGGATCATAATCTTTAAAATAATGACAGCCATAACTAGGTAAGGTTTTTACACTCTCTATAAAGTCATAGTATTCTTCCCTGGCACTTTTGTTTGTCCCTTCATCCAGATGTTGCAGTTCAGTCAGTTTCTCTAACAGAAGTTTGAAGTGATGTTTGCAAACATCTGGCTTATAAACAATATTGTCAGGGTTGAGACAGTTTAGATGTCGAGCAAATGTAAAGATGATCAGTGTTTTCTCAGTTAAATGTTTCACAACAATGTATAAAAATTCTTTTACATTTCATACAAGACTGCATGACTGGTAAGTCTTGCATGTTTTGTAATATAAACTGGGTTACTAAAGTCTTGCACATCTATTTTCAGGAGTTTTATAACACTTGAGGTGACACGATGTAAAATGCTACCTTTTAATAAAGCAAAGAAATATTTAGAAAACATTTGATAATTTTAAACCATTAGGCATTTTCCAACTTTGTTTTATAAACACTATGCTTTTATATATCTTTATTTCCTGCATTTATAAATATAAATGTGACTAATGTTAATGTACAAAAATGTCTCCTCTCAAATTATGGCTACATCAAAGCAAGGTCAGATATTACAATGAAAATAATTTAGAAACTATGTACAACTCTGTAATTGTTTTTATTGTGTTAATTTCCTCACTTTTTTAATTACTTTAAATCTCATTATTTTATTTCTTAACCACAATAATAAAAAAGTTAAAATGAAAGACAAACTGATGAAACACATTTTGTGGTAAAATTCACTACACAATAGTTTGCCATTACAACCTGGTAAATACAGTTAAGATTTTTGTTATTTCTGTAGGAAGAACAACCAAGGCAGCGGACTGCTCATAGAACAACAGAATCCCCGTCTGTTATTGAGAAACATGATTCTTCACATAGTGACAGTATATGGTCAACAAACACCACTGTTCCTTTAGTAGGATTGGAGGAGGTGCAACAGCAAACCTCTATGATGTTTCTCTTTGTTATTGTTGCTGCTTTTGTATTAGGGTTCTTAACAGGCAAGTTTTTACTATAAAGTTGAAAAAGTGCAGTTCATTTTGGCCATTTGTCCTTCTGTCATTCAGTCTGGAAATTTAATAAATCTCTGAGGCTAACTGCCATTCTAATTCTGCTCTATTCTGTTCACTAGTAGAGTGGCTAATGGGGGATAAATATTACTGCTGAGATACGAAGTCAGTGGTGTGCATTCACTGTGGATGAAATGAACAAGTTTAACTTATTAGACTTGAAAGCTTTTATTGTAAAGCCATTAAGTACTGAAAGTTATCATTTGCAGATATGTTATTGGTTTATAAAAATGTGTATATTATTAAAAAAAAAAAGCTTGTATCTTTGACTCTGAAAGGATAAAAATAGCTTGTCTAAAAATAACTTTGAAAGGGGTTTGGTTTGTGGTAAACATTCAGAAGTTTGTTCATTTCTTTAAATCCCTCAACTTCTGATTTTGTGACAAAGTTTCTTATAAGTGTCATTAATTTAAGAGTTAAGGTTGTCATATTATGAAACTTTTTCCCTCGTACTGGATATTATAATTGTAGTGTAAGCCTTAATACATTAATTTGTTGAGGGAAAAAGTTCAAAAGAACTTTCAATATAATTAAAAAAGGTAACACTGTTTTAGGCAACTTTAAAACAAAAAGTATAATACTTCCACCACTATTAGGTCTATTGTATATTTAATGCAATTATTTTAAAATTCAGACCCTTACAGTTTTTGAAGAAAACCCAGTATCCCATACAGAATGTACTTGTTAAAAAATATAATAACCACAATAATTTTGTTTTAATATCATACCAGTTATGATACTTCCATTTGGAGTCAACTTGGAGTGACATCTCTTCAGTGTTGAAGGTTTAAAAGGAATATATTCTTTTGTATTAAAACATACAATATTACTTAATTTTGAGAAGTTACTAACATCACCAAATTATCTAATTTGATATGAGGAAATTTTTTGTAGCATTCTTTTTGATTTCAAGTTTATTATCAGGGAATAAATTTGCTATCATAACTTAGATTGTTAACACATTCACTGTAGCTGGCTTAATAGGATAAACAGTTGTATGTTTAATTAAGAATTGTGTAAAAGCTGAATAAAAAATGAAAAGGATTCACATCTTAAAGTTATCGTTGTATACTTTTTTGGTTACTTCATATACCCAGTTGAAATGTCTACCTTAAGTGAAGTTTGAGATGTATATATAATTGGAATTTATATTTAGATTTTCTCTTGTATTGTAGACATTTTAAATACAAGGCTTTGTATGACAAATTTTGTGTTTAAAATTATATAAGAAGTACACCTATAGTTTTTAGCTTTTATTGCTAAATTAGGTACAGTTAAGCTAGAAATGAATGACTCTCCCATCCCTAGTTTACAAAACTTGTCTGCTGAGCTAATGCTTTGTCTACATTTTAGGGTAAGGTATTTGGTTGAGAAAAGCATTAGATATATATGTTGGGATATTGTTAACAGGCACTTGTTAATTTTTTAAAATCTTTTTAAGCTACAGTGCACAAATTCTAAACCTTGGTAATAAATGTTAAGTGTACTATATTGATTTGAAAGTTACATGCTTTTATGGTGTACATTTATCTTTGTAACTGCAAAAACAAAATGCAAATTTCAAATCCCATTTAACTAAAAACTTCTAAGAGTCTTCAGTCTGTGTATTCCAACACTTACGTTCGTGATCATAAAAACATTATAATTTTGGAATGTTAAAGTGACTTGTACATTGTAAGACTTTACATATCAGCTCTAATTTTTGCAGCAGTAATCTAAATTTGCGATGTCAGAGATTATTTTCAATGCTCGTATCAGAATAACAAGAACATTTTTTTAATTTAAAACCATAAGGGCTAAAACTTTTAAAGGCAACTAAGCCAGGGTTATATTTCTATTAAAGTTCTCTCTTGATTTAGTTAAAACTTAACATTTGTGTGCAGCCTCTGTTGAAAGAAAACATATAATTAAATTCTTTTCATTTGTTTGGTACTGTTAAAAGAATGTTATTAAAAATGGCTGGTTAGCAGATGGTAGAATGAAACTTTTATTATAGGGGTTCATTTCTCCAAGTTAAGCTTTTCAAGCATTTGATTCCTAACAGTTCCATGGTTTAGATCTCATTAATTTTATCAAATTAACTTTTTAACTGGAATAATTTGTGTCAGTATTTTACAGAAGTCATTTTGGTAGGTATGTTCTGAAAACTTGTGGATAATGTGAAATATAGTCTTATTGAACTAATGTAATGTCACCAGATATATGGTTTTTATTACATTGATTAATGTGCTGGACTAGGAAACTCTGTAGACATGTTTGATTTTTTTAAAACTCAACATTACCTGCTGTGGACTTGATTTTTTTGTAATAGTGGAAATGATAAACTTTCTCAGTTCTGTACTGTTGCAGAAATAACTGTGATGAGTTAGTTAACTAAAGTGCATGTACCTTCAACTTTATATAGGGCATTCATACAATTTGAGTAAGAAACAAACATTATAGCAAATTTATATAAAAAAAATCATTCATAAACAAAATACAAAGTTGAAACCATTTTGTCTTAGAATAATTAACTTAAAAAACAATCACTTTAAAAGTAAAGTGTTTTTGGAATTAACATTTTCAATATTTTTTCTTTCTAAAATAATATATTTTTCAAGACATTATTTACATAAATAATATGCAAATTATTACAAGTAAAAGCAAAAAAAGACACATCCTAAGAATAACTTTTCCAGTGGTCTGCTTGAATTAAATCACATAACTTACTGTATGTGTATATGGATGTTATGTATAAGAGATGGGAAACATTCTATCTCATTCTGTTTACACATGAAAATATACAAAAATCAAACATTTTGAAATTCCACAACATATTAATAATAAAGAA
This sequence comes from Tachypleus tridentatus, assembly GCF_004210375.1. NCBI lineage: Eukaryota > Metazoa > Arthropoda > Merostomata > Xiphosura > Limulidae > Tachypleus > Tachypleus tridentatus. The sequence goes on from NC_134837.1 coordinate 213,515,927, forward strand.
AGGATTTTATATAAAATTATTACGATAAACTGTTAATTTACAGAAAATTTGAAGTTACACAAAACATTAGAGTAGAGGTTAATTAACAAACTTAAAATGTGAAATGGTTTGAAAAGCACCATATAAATGACTGGAAGTACCCCACTTCCTTTTTTTGTAAACTTTACTTTTAAGGGAAGGTTCTATTGATATTACCCAGTTTGTTTGTCCTGACTGCTATCCGTTCTGTTGCTTCTCCGATTCATTTGCGATAACAGTTCTGTGAAAAGGCCCTTTAATGGTCCAACTGCAATTCTAGATCAAATGCTGAATATACCTTAAGTGTCATTTAAATTTCTAGAATAACTACACCAATGTAGTTCTTATGATAACCATAAAGTGAAAGTTATGATTCTAAATCCCTTTGCTAATTACACTAGATAGATACTATAATTTCAAATGAGCAAAAATATACAGAAGCTTAAAATCTACTCTAATTTGATCCTCAATTTTAAGATGCAAGTGAAATTTATGAAGGAATATTAAAATTTTGAAACCTGTACTTATCTAACTCATATACACATTATTGATGATGTTTTGCATAAAAACTTCAATTATAATTCCTAATACACCACACCTTTATTGGGTTAACAGTCATTACCACAGTAATAGCTGACTGGAGTTTCAGTAAATTAGAAAAAAAGATAGGATTACACAAGTTTTTCACTCACAGCATAATTACTATTTCACAGTAAATTTAGATATGGCTCATCAATGTAACACAATGGATATTTTGCATTTGTTGCTGGAATTTTGAGTAAAAACAGGCTACTCTTCCTCTATTTTTAATATCTATTTCTGGTTCTTGGTCTGGAGGGGAAGGCTTCAGTTATTTTTAAGAGAAGGAAAAGCATGTATTGGGAATATTCTTGTTTCAATAAACAAAAAGCCAAATGTGCTAGTAACTTACTTTCTACTGTAGTAGTTTTCTTTGCAGTGACTGATATATTATGTTGAAAAGGTTAGCAGTAATATAACTGTCATAAAACTACCATTTTGTTTTGAAGCTTGTTTAACTGGTACTACTAATTGTACTGAAATTCATGTTTTGGGTTTTTACCATAAGCAGTTCTTACTTAGGTAAGGACAGTCATTAACCATTAATTTAAAAGCACAATAAGATGACATTCAGTAAGTTAAAAAATAAAAAAATAACGTTTTAACATCCAGTTTGCAGGCTTATGGGACAGAATTTGTGGGATTGGGTAAGTTACAGAGGGATGTCATGGTTTCCAGTAGTCAGGTTAGAGCCTGAAACAAGTGTACTTTGATAAAGAAATGAATATTTTCATTTTAATAAACTACACTTTATTGCCTAAAGAACTTGACTGTAATGAAGTGGGGTTTGCCAAACTATGTTTCTCTTGAACAAAATGCTAGCAATGTTTATGTTTGACAGGTATTGCACTTAGCCATCTCACAGCAGCAGGTTTGGATAAGCCTTTATTAACCATCTCTAGAGACAATATTCTTGGAAAATAGCTTTAGAAAGATTATGAACCAAATTCTCATATTGTGCAGCCACTGTCACGTGTGGAATTTTAAATGTGTTCCTGTACTTGCAAACTGGATGATACAAATACAAGTATGTTCAAGCACAAACAACAAAACATTCTTACAATTGTGGAACACATTATTCTCTTCAATGGGTTGTATTCCAACACTTTGGTAAATTAAATACTTGGACAACAATTATTTTGAGGTGTAAGTGTACAACGCAATATTGCCCATTATATGCCATCTTCATTACTTGTTGCATCATAACTCTTGAAGATGCTACATGACAATAACTTTTCAAATAGTTCACAAAGTTTATAACAGCAATAATTTAAAAGGAGTTAAAACCATGAAAAAACATATTGCACCTTGATAAGAAACAAAACTATGGACTATATTTAATTTTTTAAGGAGGAACCTCCATTAAATAATACTGACAAAAGTTTGGGTTGCCAGCTTCTGTAATTATTATTAAAAATAAGCAGGGTTACAAGAGTGCATAAACTTCGACTTTACATTGTAAAAATAAAATATATAAAGATGAAAGACATAGTAGGCAGTTCATCCAATTAACTTTTTACATGTTATCTCATTCAGATAATATAAATATCTGTAAAGTACACTTGATGTTAATATAGGATTGCCTCTGACACACTGACTAGACATTAACTCTATAATTCAATTATCATATAAAGTAAATATTAATAACTGGGAAATAACTGCTACTTACAACACATTACTAAAGCATAAAATGACTTTTACACTTAATCGTAATAAATGGCTCTATGTTTTTATTACTAAAATAATAACAATGAAGAACCTTCACTAGTGCCTAGGGAATGATTTTGCCATTATTTAATAATACTAACAGGTATCCTTCCATTACGGATACCATAAAATAGCTTTACAGAATTGGGTAAAAGGATCCATTGATGTACAAATTTACCAAAGGTATCTAATAATAGAATCTGCTTTTGTAGTTAAAACACTGTTAGTAATCATATATTACTCACAAACACCTATCAGAGGATTTTCTAGGAAAGATGAGAAAAACAGTCTGTTAATTATTATTTTAACATTAGGCCCCTAACAACACACTAACTACAATGCCATCTATAAAAATGGGTGTTATGACAAATAAGGTAAAATATACCTTTAAGGCTATTTTCAGCCTGAATTCAGAAAGTATATATTTTTTTCTATAATGTAATACAAGAGTATTATTCAAAGGATAGAACAACGAGCATGATTCAACTCATACTTCTGATTCCATCTTTCACCATATTCTTCTTCTATCTCTCCATCGTCTATCTCTTCCTCAACAACAGGTTCATATGCTACTGGCTGGTATTGCAGAGAGCAGGCATGGCAGGCCGGCCGAAGCCAGCTGTGGTACAAGTAGAAGGGTAGGTTGACGATACTGTGGTAGAAACGTTTGTGGTGAAACAACCCATAGTGAAGGTGCTTGTGATGAGGAGGAAATGTTCTCGGAACAAGCCAATTTGGTCGATGTTGTTCTCTTGGAACATGGTAAAGGAACATTTCTTTGGATACAGCCCAAGGATTGGGTTCAGGGGTGTGATAAGCCTACAACATACATTAAATGAAATAGTTCATGATATCTGGATCTTTTCACAAAGTGTGCAGAAGGAAAAAAAAAGAGTCTAAATTTGATTCTAATAAAAGCACCATGTAACCTTTACTGAATATAATCATAAACAATATGTTTTAATTGAATCAATAAGTAAACCAAATGCTTCACATTACCTTTTCCCAGTCGATTTAATAAGGCTTCCATTAAGGGAGCACCCCGGACTTCAGCAAAATCAATAGGCTCCATTCCATTCTTCATAGAAAAAATAAAAATACACAAGATGAAAAAGAGAGAGAGACCACATATAAGGTAAAACTGCAAAATACGCCCTCAAATAATTTGAGATGAGAATCTTCCTCTAATTGGTATATTTCTAGTTTTTTCAATGTTGACTAAAAGCAAAATATTTTGCTGTTCCAATAACACACTAAGATGAATTTTCATAAATTAAATGTCATATTTTTTCCCACATAACAATAACTAACCAGAATTACAGATATGTTTTCTCCAAGTAACAAAATTGTGTTAATGATGTAGAAAATTCATTGAAAATTTGCATGTTAATTTTAAAAAATGGAATAACTTCAAAAAAATGACAAGATATTATCAAGGAGCAGGAAGAAGTGAGAAAGTGATTGTTCAGCTAAAAGCAAATTTGGTTGAGACTGGCTAGAGAAAGAACTAGAAAACAGAGAATTCATTAAAAGTTGGTTTACCAGGAAGTGTATTATAGATAAACTACATTTCATGTGGTTGCTCTGTAGTTTCTACCCATGAAACTACTACAAAAAAAGATTGAACTGTCAAGTAATAAACAAAATTTGGCTAATTTACAACTGTAAAATTTAAGGGCATCATGTCTGTCAAATATATGTAGAACAATATAGAGAATAATGCACCAAAGAGATTCTTTTAAAACTAACAGTCAGGATATGATAATTAATCAATGTTTCAAACCAATAAAGAAATATATCATCATCTAAATGCAAAAAGGAAAATTTGACACAGACCAAATAAATATTAAGAAAAACAAAATTAGACTGTTAACTTTTTATTTGCTATTAGAAGACATCAGAAAAACCTCTGTGGTCAAATTAGTGTCTTTACCACAACAATACTTTAAATACAGGATTTCTTGACTAATACAAAATAATTCTAATCAGAGACAAATTCTGCAAGCCCACTTGTCTTAAGCCTAATATTAATTAAGCCCTTAAGTACGATCTGTATTTGATAAAGAGATAAATTAACATTATAACTTGTGGATATTTTTTGCTTTAGTTTAGCTAAAGCTAAATGTTATTGTAGTTAATACTACCAATAAATAAACTTAAATGTAATTCTATAACCTAATGTTAGACCTTTTTAAAAACTTTGTCTACTAAAGTATATTTACACCTGCCTTTTGTCTATGTCCATAAAATAAATGCACATGCATTTAGATAGCAAGCTGTGTGTATATTTTCAGAACTGACAAAAACCAAGTATTACTATAATAGGTAAAAAACTTGTAATGCATTACATAAACTCCAAAGTAAATAAATTTACTTGATCTCACTTTCTAAAAAAAATATTTTTTTATCCACAGACAGCCTTATTCATTGTTTAATAAGATTCTGAATAGAACTGTGACAGCATACTTCATCAAAATAACAATAAAACAAGCATCATGTTCTAACAGGTCTGACCCTGATATGCACATACCTTGTCTAACACGTGTTCAGAACAACCATGGTCGAGCAGCTTTCTACGAATCGGTCCAGCTTCAGTCATACCATAAGCATAGTGTAATGCAGTACGATGATACTGCAAGAAAATATATGCTTTTAAATAAAACTTTAACAGTTTAACAGGCCCCTTGTGAGCTAATGGAGGACACTTTTGTTGAAAAAAACCCTACCCAATCCGTTTATAATTGGAATTAGAATTTAAATTTTTGGGCATTTTTATTGGGTAAAAAAAGGCACTTCCTATGTTGTTTTAGCATTAGTGTAGTGATTTGAAGTGGTAAAGTAAATGAAATTCATTGGCACATCGTGAGTTTAACAGCCAAACATAAGATACACGAGAGTCTCCAAATGACACACAGAGATATTCAGGAACCATTAAGAACCAACCTGATTGATAATGTGCAGCAAGCAGAGTACAATATTATAACTGTAACTTGTTTCAAAGTGTTCCTGTCTGCTTATCCTTCTCATTTGACCTTCCCTACTGAATTGTAGAGGAAATCGTTCATATCTCAATTGAAAACTAAACATAGAAAGGTGACAGTAGAAACATGAAAGTTTGGTAGTTGCTTAATTAATAATGCTGAGAATATTGCTTTGTTGGTGTCTGAGAAAGTTATCTTCAAAATCACCCTCTTTGACAGTTTTCAGATTGAACTGAGTTTTAATATTAAATAAATTGTAGTGTGAAGACACCCCTTTGCTCCTGATAGAAATGTTAAAACATTCATAAACTCCTCATACAGAGTTTAAGACTGTTTTTTTTTTCAGAAATTAACACAAAGCGACTCAAGGGGTATTACTGCTAGCCATCCATAATTTTAAACTGATAGACTAAAGGGAGTGTAGCAAGTCAACAGCACCCACTGCCATCTTTTGGGTAACTGTAATTAACTAATTGGATGTGACCATCACTTTTAAACTTACTAATGGCCCTAAAGTAAGAAGCATGATTTTTCTAACTGTAACAGGACATGAATCATGGGCCCATGGATCCATCAGCCACATACAGTCCAGGGAAGATGGAAATAAAAGTGCTATTTTAAATTACAAATATTTTGTATACGTAAAATGTTCTATGATGAGAAATAATTTTAGTTCATGTAAATCCTTCACATCTATATAATAGCTTCCAGTTTCTTTCATACTGACATTATGAACATAAAACTCTCTCTTTTCAAACTGGGATTTTTTTTGGGTGTAAAACAAATTTTTAAGTGAGGTAAATCAAGTACAAAGGTTTAGAAATGATATAACAAATATTTTTAAGCCTAGAAATCACAGAAACCACGTGGCTCATCATTAAAATATATACCACAAGCTGAAATACTGATGGGGAATGTTTAAACTTACTTAAAACAATGTAAATTTATCATTAATCATATCTTTCAATGTAATAACTTTAATACAGACTTTATCTCAAAATTTTAAAATTATAACAAATCTCTTTTCATAAATAAATTTGCAATTTGTTTCCCATCCTCCAACAAATAGATTTTGAGGTGATCTCATCCTTGAACACCCTACACCTCAAAAGGTTGGGAGTAATTAACCAACAGGATTTATAAAACAGAAATAGGATGAAGTTCATTCTTGTCCATCTTAGGTAATTCTCCATAGTTAATAGTGCTTACATACAAAGTTTGGTTGAGATTGGTCCAATATTCTTGGAGAAGTTAGGGTGCAAGGAAACATGCATTTTGTTTCATCTTTATACTGCATATATATGTAAAAACTGTGTAATTCAGTGTCATTTTCAGTGAAAGAACAAAACGAACAAACAAACAAAAAACATAGATATCACATGAACTCCCATGCATACACACAGAAAATAAAAATCAGAGGCTATAATGTACCCCTTGCATTTTATGTCGTTTTCTATTGTGTTTGAAAACATGATCTGTTTTTAATATTTTGATCTTTAATACTTAGTCAAATAAAAAATAACAGACTATAATATACCTTGTATATTTTATGCTGTTTTCCACTACATTAGACTAGATTAACTACATCTAGTATTTTGATCTTTAGTACTCACTTGATCAAACAGAGAGTCTACGGACTCTTCTGAAGGTTTATGGAGTAGGATAGCATTAACAATGAGTTCGTGGTTATGTAGAACTGCACGGTGTAGTAGAGGAAGTCCATCACCCTAAAACATAACTTAGAAATTGAAAAACAGCAATTGAAAACATGCAGTGAAATAAATATTTAATATTGAAGATAAAAATAATACAAGTAAAATACTAATTATTTTTTCTTTCAGCTGTCTATCCAAATGAGATTATTATCTGTAAATATATCAGACCCTCTTTTTCAAGGATGTAACAAATCGTTCAATGTCTAACTAAGCCTTAAAAGAAGAAACTGAAACTAAATAAAATACTGGAGAAATTGTTACTTGAAAATTTGTGTTTATGTTGGACATATTCTGATGCACTGAATTCATCTAACACTGTACTATACCCTGGATCTGTTTGTGTATGTTTCCCATTCAATGTGCTTTGAAAGATGAATAAGCTGTGCCTTAGGCAAATGGTGTGTGATGTGAAATTTAAAAAAAAAAAACAACAACCTAAGTTGTGGTTCACATGAAAAGGTAAAAGGATTTTCACAATTTTGAGATGATTAGTGCTTTAATCTTTGATTTTATACATAACAAACATAAGCTTTGATGAAAAGTAGCTTATTAGTAATAAGCACATTCATGAGACATTTGAGATGTTAATTGTCATCCTCTTAGGGATTCTGTTTATAATTTGAAACTACATACACATCTATCACATCACTAAACCTGACATCATCTGTTACCAGTCACTAGACATGTAAACTTTTATATCCCACATCATTAATCACCAATCACTAGACATGTAAGCTTTTACATTCCATCCATTATCTGTTAGTAAACATCTAAATTTTGATACTCCATATCCTCCATTAAACGTCACTAAACACCTATACTTCGATAATCCACATTGTCCATTACATGTCACTAATAATCTACACTTCGATACTCCACATTGTCCATTACACGTCACTAATAATCTACACTTTGATACTCCACATTGTCCATTACACGTCACTAATAATCTACACTTCGATACTCCACATTGTCCATTACACGTCACTAATAATCTACACTTCTATACTCCACATCATCCATTACATGCCACTAAACATATACACTTTGATACTCCACATCATCCATTACATGCCACTAAACACCTACACTTTGATACTCCACATTGTCCATCACACGTCACTAAACACCTACACTTCGATACTCCACATTGTCCATTACACGTCACTAATAATCTACACTTCTATACTCCACATCGTCCATTACACGTCACTAAACATATACACTTTGATACTCCACATCATCCATTACATGCCACTAAACATATACACTTTGATACTCCACATCATCCATTACATGCCACTAAACACCTGCACTTTGATACTCCACATTGTCCATCACACGTCACTAAACACCTACACTTCGATACTCCACATTGTCCATTACACGTCACTAATAATCTACACTTCTATACTCCACATCGTCCATTACACGTCACTAAACATATACACTTTGATACTCCACATCATCCATTACATGCCACTAAACATATACACTTTGATACTCCACATCATCCATTACATGCCACTAAACACCTACACTTTGATACTCCACATTGTCCATCACACGTCACTAAACACCTACACTTCAATACTCCACATTGTCCATTACACGTCACTAAATACCTACACTTCAATACTCCACATTGTCAATAAACTAAACTTTAACACTCCACATACACTAACCTTTAATACCCCAAATACATTTAATATTATATATCACTAAAAATGCACCCAATACCACATGCCACCAAATATTCTACATATATCAATGTTTTACTCAACATTCATAAACTTTAATAATCCATATACATCAATAATCAATGTACCAGTAAACAATTAAACTTTAATATTATAGATATATCCAAACTTCACAGCTCTGTATACATCCAACTCTACGCACTAACAAACATCCTGACTTCAATACTACACATACATTACCATGTACCTATGCATCAACTCTTTAAATTATCAGTTCATACTATCTAGAAATTATCAATTCTAAGTACAGAGTAACTTTACATATTTGACATAACAGCAAAATTCACCATTTTGAGAGTAAATTACACCTTGGTTTACAATTTTCTTGCTTAATACTAAAAAAATGGAAACATTTTACAAGAGTTACCTTTGGTCTTCCGCCCCAACAAATATTTGGTTCCAATAGATTTGAACTTCTTTCAAACATGCACAATTCTGAAAAGTCTGTAGGGTCCCCTCTTTCAACTGCATCAGCTAATTTAGCTATTTGATTCTAAATCATTCAATGAACCAGCATAAAAACTCAGGACTTAAAATGAATAAAACAGTTCAAGTCAAGACATTCAGGGTGAATTGAGTTTAAAAAAACATGTTTTCTGAGAATTTCATGAACACTCTCCAACTTTTATTCATTTTACATTTGTTGGAATCTGTGTATTATATCAAAATCTCTACTGATTTTTGCTTTATTTACATATAAGTTGAATGTAGACCATTAGTAGAAGGAAAACGATAAAAAAATCAACTTTTAAAGTTAATCCTCTTACAAAAAAAATAGTTTAAATACAAATATTATATAAAAAACAAACAAACCAATAACACGCTTCAGTGATTGTGACACTTTTTCATTGGGTAATTTGTTACATTTTTATTTTCAGTATATAGTAACTTACCAATTTTGTTAAAAAAATAAAATTTAAGCAATATTTGTTATCCCTTGGTATACCAAAAGAAGCACATTATGTACCCAAAGTTTTTAGAACAAGTTACAATGTACACAGTGTGGTTATGATTTCAAGACTGGCTTGCATCGTGCTGTTGTGTTTTTGAGCAATCCATATTACTCCAACAATTTTGGTCTACTCAGTTGTTAGCTGTGTATTAATGTGCAACGGGCTGACATTCAATCCAGGAGAAGTCTATCACCATTGTTATCCACCTCTAACATAAAAAGCTGGAGTTCAGCACTGAATCCTAAGAGCCATCTTGGCATGAGATGGATCTGACTTGTGACAATGTTTACTACAATATACTCACTATGATCTAACATCTTACAAAACATAATCATTATATTACTTTTCCAGACAACCAGAGATACATAACTGAACAGAAACTAATCAAAATTATGGATTTCAATTATTTCAACTATCTAATTAACCAATACATTACCACCAAACTGGTTAGCTTTGTCTTTGCTACGCAGGTTCTGTGCCACTGTCACCAATATTTTAGCTCTTAACTAGAGGAAAGGCAATGAGCTGCCAGCACTTGCCACAAATATTTGTTTTTCACTTTTATGTACCAAGGTTTGATTGCCTGATAAATTAATTGAACATAACTGATTAATGGGGCTGTTGACTAATTTACTAACAAATAGCACTAATGATCAAACTCTAAATCAGTTAAACTGTTACCATACAAATCAACTGCATGCGAGTAACATTTTAGTGGAACCTTAAACTAAAATTGTTATTAAACTATTAAAAATGAAAACCCACAAACTAGGTACATTGTTCAATGATTATTTGTAAAGTGCTTATCCAAAGACACTTCTACACTAACAAATGACCTTCAATGAAACAAGTCTTACTATAATGGATAAAATGTTGAATTAATCTATCATGAAAGTTTCCTATGGATAAATAAATGTGCCCATTTAATTGTGACAAACATTCTCATATGTTACAAATGTTCCCTATATGTTAATAAATGTTACAAAAGGGCCTAATCTATCTAAAATCATTTTCATGTAATTAGCTACAGGACGTAAAACTATTGCAAAGTTAGTTTCCCCATATTTATTATTAAAAGCCAAATTTAATACTATATGTCTAGTTAAAGTATAGTATTAGTAACTGTGTTACATGTTTGTTTTTTTAGTAGAGGTTTTGAGCATAGCCTCCTGTCTCTAGAATGAGTACAACTTCCTATTAACACTACATCAAAGTAATATTTTGAGAAAAACCAATCATGCAGAATAACCAGACATAAACAGAACATGATATATAGATAATACTATCAAGCTATGACCTTGATTACTTCAGCTAAAAACTCACCTGGTAGATAGTAATTTTCTGAGCAAAAATACTTAAGGACGGATCTTCAGTGGGCCCATTCTACGTAACCATGCAATACATAAACAAATATTATTAAAAGGAGAACTTAGTCTACTGTTTATCTATTCTATCCAAGTTGTTTCAGAAATATCTAAACAGTAAACATAAGTTCTGAGAGCACTTCATCTTCTGTTATTTTATATAAAGTCCCAAAATAATTATTACCAGTCTTAACAACTAGTTAAACCAGAAAAATGAAAAACACTTCTTGAAGAACTATTTTAAAATGTAAGTAGGAAAATAAAGCACAGTTACATTAATTGAAGTAACTAGAAAAGTTTGGATAATTTAAGCTAACCTTACCTAACCGGCTGGGCAGTCGTTTAAGTTTTAAGTCTTACAAACCCTGGAGGGCTTGTAAGACAACCTGGGGCACTCAGAAACTTTTGTTTCTCTTCAGCCCCGAATGTCTTGCAACATTAAGCATTATTTTAATTTTGTGGATTACGCATCTGACAAGTTTAAAGTAGGTCTCAAGAATGTTGGGAAGAGCTGTGACAGAAGGCTCGGAGAGGCTCAAAAGAAATGCAGGAGTGATGCTTGCTTGATGGTCTTGGATAAATGCTGATGAAACTAGAAGGGACCCAGGCTGAGATGAAGCATCTAGTTCACATTTTGATTAATTATCCAATGATTTAGTTAACTGGAAAGTATAAGAAGCATGTGGTCTAGATTTAACATTAACTAGAATTCATGCAGAGACACCTTTTCAGGGCACAGTCGTTAGAGCTACAGGCTCTAGGTTAGATTCCAGTATCAAGGTGTACCTGCTTAAGAACCTTGTAAATGTAAATACTAAAGCTTTCCTTCATTGTCTTTTTTCGCTTTTCTTGTCTCCAGCTTGTACGGCTTTCTGCCCTTCTACACAGCTTTACCCGACACTTGTGGAGCCATGTTGAAAAGTAAAATTTATCTGCCTTTCTCTCCCTATCTGTTATTCTCTTAAAAAGAATCCCTAACCTAATTGGATTGGACGAGTTAATCTAAGTTAACCAACTTCTTTATGTACTGCAAAAACTTGAATGGGAACAATTCTTCCAAAAACAACTTTCTTGTGTAATTTAAAGCTTGTTTCAATCATTTCATCTTATAAATAGAATAGGATCTGAAAATGTAAAAAGGTAAGTTTGGTAATCAAACACAAGCTCACTGTCACATCTTTTGCTTGTGTTTACCAGTGTATAATAGTAATTGTAGGAAAAAAAACTGTGTTTACCTCAGGACAAACATCGAGCAAATGATCATAGCCACGAAGAGCCAAAATTTTCCTCTTTTCTGGAAACTTCTTTGGATATTTTATCCACTGGGTAACATACTGAATAGAAGTTATAGTGTTACAACCTTTACTTTATCTGACACATGTCAACAATATTTCTTCATTACTTAACCCACAGGAAAGAAATCAATTGTACATTAACAACTTGGTATCATTTTATCTGTTAATTCAAAATCACTCAGGTTCACAATTTGCACATACTTCTAAATGGTGTATGTAAAACAAAAACATAACTATTTAAAACCATAAAAGACTGTGTGTGTGTGTGTTGGAGGTTAAGGTTGATGCCAGAGTCTTCCATTTTTCTTTACCTTATTGTTTTGTTGGGTGAGGAAGTTGTACTTCTGGGCTCTTGATTTTCAGTCGTTTTAGTATATTTTTCTCATTTTATCTTTATATATGTGTAAAAGTTTACATTTCTGAAGTATGCTTGTTGCTTTTCCAAAACGTATATCTTTTATGTCTTTATCAATTCTGCACTTGAATATTTTGTCGAAAATGTTTACACATACATTCATCATAGATAATGTAACTTGTATAACAAAAGTGTTTCTACAAGTTTCATAATAAATAAAAAGTGATATTTCATCAGTAGCATTCTAAGAACTGTTGGTGAAGAAGACAATTAAAGATTCCAAACAACATTCATAAAGTTTACCAGTAAGATTAAAAATTAAGTTCTACGTCAGTTATAAAAACAAAGCAATAATATTTATCTGTTTAAGCTTAAAGCTGAACAAAGAGCTATCTTTACCATACCAACTACAATGTTGCATTTGTTTTCTCCATGTTCTTCTAATGTAAAACGTTAATTTTTTGGGGGTGGTTGGGTGGTAGGGGGTGGAATAAATCCTCATAAATATAAACTGACAAAATCTTGAAATATATAATGCTCAAATATTAACAGAATGGTTTCTGAGAATTTGTCAGTTAAAAAAATTACAAAATTTATAAAAAATTAATATGTATACATACAACTCATGAGCACATAGGAATATTTATATATGTAACACACATAAACGACAAAAAATATTTACCTTATCAATTATTTTAGCATAAACTTTCTTCCCCACTTTCAGTGCCTGATCACGAACAGTGTAATTATCCTGTTTAAATCAAACATAATAAACTTAACAACAGTAGCAACATAAGTAGACATCAACTACTGTTATTCAGTTCTAAGCTAAAGAGTTTCTCCAATGAGATCCAAATTCTAATAAATAAATAGAGGATCAGAGTTTGAAAAAACAACAACAAAAAACAGAAAAGTTAAAGATAATACATAAAAATGTGTCACTGTTTACATTAATTAATGGAATACTATTTGGATAAGAAACAAAATGTGAACTTGTTTACGTCAAATTCACAATGCCGTGGACTCAATCAGATTTATTGCACTTTAATAGGCATCTTTTGTAATATGTCTTAAATATACAAGAAACTTTTCAAGACTGTAAAAATTAAAGAATCTCTCCATACAGATATCAAGATAAACCATCAAATTTAAGTTTTATGTCTTACAAAAATAACTTTATATTTTATAATCAAAAAATATTAATAGTAAGTAAATTTAAAATTGTCAATGTATAACTAAAAATTACCCTCTCCTGATAAACAGCCAGACACCAGAACCTTGATAAAATAATATAACCATCATAAAATAAAAAAAAAATAATTAAGAGTTTGTAAATACAGAAGTTTATTTATTACATGTACATAAAAACAACTTTTAAAACTAACAACGTTTTTTCATTTTAAACCTACTTACAAAGAAAGTACTGTAATGTCTAAGAGTAAGATTTTAGCCTTTAAAACCCATAATTCCTTTAACTTATTACATGTGAAACAAGGGTTAAAACAGACATGGATTCTCATATAGGCCAGAGAAATCAACCACTCCTGTGTATTCCCGTGGCACTCTTTGTTTAATATAATTACTTGTAGGTATGACACACATATGCCTGGCAAGAGAAACATTTGGGGTACTGAACATTTCTGCACATTTAAAAACAAATCTTTCCCTCTAACTGTTACAATCCATGTGTAATCATAACCAGTGTGAAAGTATACTTGTGGAATAAATCACTAAACAAGCAGATGATTATATTCAAAAGACACAAGTATGAAAAACCAAACCAAACTAACTTGAATTTTTTTTTATTTCAGTAACTTTCTGCAGTGATTCCATTTTGGGAAAAACTACCAGTACATATTTCCAAGCTCATCAAGGAAGCTCATCCAGTGTAATTACTACATTCTCTTGTGAGAACTCTAAATTCCCAAAGAACTGGCATTAGGGTTCAACTGAAATCCTTATTTTGGAGGTACAGTTCAATCAATATATATTTTTATGTTTTATAACTCAAACAAAATATATATAATGTCATCCATTTATTTAAAATGGCACTATCACACACAAACAACCAGTTTACTAATAATGAAATCACTATATTAATTCATCACAACTCCCACCTGGTTCCTGTCAGATACAAGTGTTGGTCCACCTCTTGAAACCAACAGTTCAAAGACTTCAGGCTTCACTGAATTAAGGACAGCTACTTCCAATACAGATTTTCCCTATTTTTCAATGACAATATAAATTTACTTCAGGCTTCACACAATTAAGGACACCTTCTTATACAAATTTTCTCGATTGAAACCGTTTCATTCAATAAAACAAAAAAAGAAAATTATGACAAAGAAATTCAACTTTACCAATAACTAGCATAAAAATAAATTCTGAATTTAATCATTCTCAAACGAGTTTTAATGAAGGGTGGCATTGATCACAAATCAGTGTTTCCTAATTCATGTGATACCTTTTCAGTAACAGGATATTAATTGGTTTGATAATGCATATTTTGAAACAGTTTACTGACATAGTTAAGATGATGTTTTAAAGACAACTCACTCATTTTAACCTACCAAAAGAATAGATGGTTACTCCTTTTCTTTAAAGTATGATTTACATGTTCAATAAAGGATCACTTCTCCTTTTAATACAATGTGGTGTTATTGATACACTAAAAATTCAACCACACCTTTGTAGTACAGATTAAGTAATGCAATAAAAAAACAAATGACACCTTTACAGTACAGATTAAATAATACAATAAAAGACCACTGTCACCTTTATCATATAGATTAAATAATACGATAAAGGATCACTGCTACTTTACAGCATAGATTAAATAATGCAATAAACAATCACTGCTACTTTACTGCATAGATTAAATAATGCAATAAACAATCACTGCTACCTTACGACATAGATTAAATAATGCAATAAACAATCACTGCTACTTTACAGCATAGATTAAATAATGGAATAAACAATCACTGCTACTTTACAGCATAGATTAAATAATGTAATAAACAATCACTGCTACCTTACGACATAGATTAAATAATGCAATAAACAATCACTGATACTTTACAGCATAGATTAAATAATGTAATAAACAATCACTGATACTTTACAGCATAGATTAAATAATGCAATAAACAATCACTGCTACCTTACAACATAGATTAAATAATGGAATAAACAATCACTGCTACTTTACAGCATAGATTAAATAATGTAATAAACAATCACTGCTACCTTACGACATAGATTAAATAATGCAATAAACAATCACTGCTACTTTACAGCATAGATTAAATAATGTAATAAACAATCACTGCTACCTTACGACATAGATTAAATAATGCAATAAACAATCACTGATACTTTACAGCATAGATTAAATAATGTAATAAACAATCACTGCTACTTTACAGCATAGATTAAATAATGTAATAAACAATCACTGCTACTTTACAGCATAGATTAAATAATGCAATAAACAATCACTGCTACTTTACAGCATACATTAAATAATGCAATAAACAATCACTGCTACCTTACGACATAGATTAAATAATGCAATAAACAATCACTGCTACTTTACAGCATAGATTAAATAATGCAATAAAAAATCACTGCTACTTTACAGCATAGATTAAATAATGTAATAAACAATCACTGCTACCTTACGACATAGATTAAATAATGCAATAAACAATCACTGATACTTTACAGCATAGATTAAATAATGTAATAAACAATCACTGCTACTTTACAGCATAGATTAAATAATGCAATAAACAATCACTGCTACTTTACAGCATACATTAAATAATGCAATAAACAATCACTGCTACCTTACTACATAGATTAAATAATGCAATAAACAATCACTGCTACTTTACAGCATAGATTAAATAATGCAATAAACAATCACTGCTACTTTACAGCATAGATTAAATAATGTAATAAACAATCACTGCTACCTTACGACATAGATTAAATAATGCAATAAACAATCACTGATACTTTACAGCATAGATTAAATAATGTAATAAACAATCACTGCTACTTTACAGCATACATTAAATAATGCAATAAACAATCACTGATACTTTACAGCATAGATTAAATAATGCAATAAACAATCACTGCTACCTTACGACATAGATTAAATAATGTAATAAACAATCACTGCTACCTTACGACATAGATTAAATAATGTAATAAACAATCACTGCTACCTTACGACATAGATTAAATAATGTAATAAACAATCACTGACATAGATTAAATAATGCAATAAACAATCACTGCTACTTTACAGCATAGATTAAATAATGTAATAAACAATCACTGCTACCTTACGACATAGATTAAATAATACAATAAACAATCACTGCTACTTTACAGCATAGATTAAATAATGCAATAAACAATCACTGCCACCTTTGTAGTATGGATTAAATAATACAAGAAAGGATTGACTCGACCTTTATACTATGGATTAAAAAATACAATAAAGGACTGAATTAACCTTTACAGTATGGGTTAAATAATACAATAAAGGAATGACTCAACCTTTACTGTATGGATTAAGTAATGCTAATGTTTATTGTCATTCAGTTGACATTATGAGCGTCATAAATGCATGTTGTTACATGTAATTCCTGTTTAAATAAATTTCACTTCAAACAGTTTGCAAATGACAAATTTAATCTTTATGAGAAATTGAGATTGTGTATTACTTTGTGGAGAAGCTTGCTGAGCAGTTCTTCCAATCTGACTGATCGTCCTTCAGGTAGCAAAGCCTGTATTACAGACAGAGGCATATCATCTTGCAAGGCTACAAATAACACAGGCATTTCGTACTGTGAAAACAAAATGAAAAGAAAATTAGGCATTTGGTCACATAAAAGCACAAATAAAAAATAATATATTGTAGAAAATGTGGAAAGTAGTCCAAAAAGTGAAATTACTGCAAGATAACCACATGTGGTTTGGTTTATTTTGAATTTTGTGCAAAACTACAAGAGGGCTATCTGCATCACTAATTTAGCAGTGTAAGTCATTTCCATCCATTGCCAACTCTTGGGCTACTCTTTCAGCAACGAATAATGAGATTGACTGTCAGAACAATGAACACTTATATATATATATATATAAATTGTTTATAGTAGGCTTACAACTTGCATTTGTTGTTTTTTACAATATTAAGAACTTTCACCCTAAATCTTAGTCAGGCTTGTTTGTCTGTATCCATTGTACTTCGTATTCTACATAACTCTGCATTTATGCAAAGCAGACATAAAAAATATTTTATAAAAATGCAAGCCTGCTTCTACCTTATAGTATTTAATGATAAATATTAATTAAATTGTATTTTTGAAAGCCAACAGATCCTTTTTTGTTTCATGAACAGCAAAGACAGCCTATAAAAATATAGTGGTTCTCAAAATGTATAAGCAGTGCTCTCCCTTCCTCTTGTCTGTGGTATCTGACATGGCACATCCATAAACATATAAACAATATTCCACTATTACTATATATTTAAAAATTGTTGTGTGTGCACCACAAATTTAAACACACATCATTTAAGTGTGTTTAAGAGCATACAACAGAAAAACTACTATTTAGTTTTCTTCCAAAGCAACAGGATTTTTTTCTTGTTATTTTATCAATAGTTATGGATCACTTTAAAAATAAATGTAAATAAGTGTAAACACATGTTGTGGATTGATATTATTATGGCAAAATTTCTGCAACAGAGCACAGATATTTATAAAACTGTGGAAAAGTTCATCTGATCTGGAAGCTGATATCAGTTCAATCTGTGGAAAACAATGCAAATTTAGGGAACATGCTCACCCAAAGTGTGGTTAGGCTCAAGAATTTCTAGAAACAAAGTGCTGCCAAAGCCGAAACTGTTGGCAGTGGTTGATTATTATACCCAGTGAATTGTATTAAACATAATCACAATCTAGGTAGGATTAAAATGCTTTAAAATGGTTTCTTTTTTAACTTAGCACTCAAATTTGTGGAGGTTATGTGAATGACATTAGCTTCAAAATCCAATAAAAATATATTTGTTTGCTGTTAGGCACAAAACTGTATATTAGGCTGTCTTCTCTGGTTGTCTCAAATATGGAAAACCAATTTGTGGAGTAATAAGCACCTAAGACTTACAACTGAGCCACCAGATGGTATAAAATATATGTTTTATGATTGTTTCTGAACTGCAAGGAATGTAATCATAGAGATCATGTATCTTAACATGTCTGTACTCACATCATCTTGGTCCCTCATCATAGTGTAAATACGACAGCCATGGTCCACAAATAATCTTACCATCTCAGCATCTTTTTTCTGGAGCACAAAATACAAAATGGGAGCTCCACGGGCACTCTTAAAAATAAAAAAAATTTAAACTCCAAAATGCACCAGCAAATTCTTTGTCTTAAAAGTTTCTTGTGTAAACCTACAATTTGTAAAATCATAATTAGAAATATACAAAATTTTATAACAAAAATATTACAAAAAAGAACCAGAATACTCAACAGCAGATCATTTCAAGCTTTGAAGATCACAATATGCACCATCATGCTCCTTTACTTTATTATTTTATTTGCTCAAAAATGTTAGATATTTGCAATGTATCAAAGACTGTGTGTTCTACCTTTTAATCTCTGCATTTTGTATGTTAAGATGCAAGAAGGATCTCCCATTATTAAAATGGTAACCACTAACATTCACTTTATAACCATGACATTTTACACTTTCAAAACCAATTTTTATATACTCATACAGGACATATAAACACTTACAATACTAATCTGACAAAGTTCCTATATACAAAGTTTACCAACTTTATAATTCAAACAATATAAAATTCAGCTTAATATTTTTTCTTTCCAGAAAAATATTTTTTACAATATGCAACAAAAAAAACACACTTTCAGTTCTAGACGAAGCAATATTCATTTACTGGCCAACAGTCTACTTCTGTCCTTTCATCAAGAGAGGACTAACTACTAGAACAGGAGTATTATAGTTGTGACTTTTGAAAAAGGTGTAAAATGCTATTTAAGATGGTTGCTAAGGTATTTTTATGCAAACATAGCAGTTTGGGATTTAATGGACTGCTCATGCCTGTTTACAGTGTAGAATGACAATTTAAACCTCTACTCTGTGGCATTTTACAAGTCAAGATGTCATCATGCTTTAGGTGTAAGGAGTGGTCCATAAAGCCAACACCCTAAAAAAGTACCAAATAACAAATTAAAACCTTATTTTGAGATCTTGAAGGTTACATACGTTCATTTGTTACCAAATCCAACCAAATTAAAAAAAAACACCATGATTACAATATGTAACAAAAATAACAACTCTGGCTACAATACATTAAATCATTACACCACTTTTCATCAGAGTAATTCACATAATTGTAATCATTAAAGAAATAAAATGAAAAACAATCAGAAAAGATTATACTGTTATTAAACAAGAATATTAAGATAAAATAAGTTTGCTGTGAGATCTTACAAAAAAAATGGGAACACTTTAAATATACGAGTTACTCTATTCTAAGTGTAAGTTCCATCCATAACAATGTGACAAGGTTCCTCTATTTTGGGTGTAAGTTTCATCCATAACAATGTGACAAGGTTACTCTATTCTGAGTGTAAGTTTCATCCATAACAATGTGACAAGGTTACTCTATTCTGAGTGTAAGTTTCATCCATAAAAATGTGACAAGGTTACTCTATTCTGAGTGTAAGTTTCATCCATAACAATGTGACAAGGTTACTCTATTCTGAGTGTAAGTTTCATCCATAACAATGTGACAAGGTTACTCTATTCTGAGTGTAAGTTTCATCCATAACAATGTGACAAGGTTACTCTATTTTGGGTGTAAGTTTCATCCATAAAAATGTGACAAGGTTACTCTATTCTGAGTGTAAGTTTCATCCATAACAATGTGACAAGGTTACTCTATTCTGAGTGTAAGTTTCATCCATAACAATGTGACAAGGTTACTCTATTTTGAGTGTAAGTTTCATCCATAATAATGTGACAAGGTTACTCTATTTTGAGTGTACGTTTCTTCCATAACAATGTGACAAGGATACTCTATTCTGAGTGTAAGTTTCATCCATAACAATGTGACAAGGTTACTCTATTTTGAGTGTACATTTCTTCCATAACAATGTGACAAGGATACTCTATTCTGAGTGTAAGTTTCATCCATAACAATGTGTACATTTCTTCCATAACAATGTGACAAGGATACTCTATTCTGAGTGTAAGTTTCATCCATAACAATGTGACAAGGTTACTCTATTTTGAATGTAAGTTTCATCCATAACAATGTGACAAGGTTACTCTATTTTGAATGTAAGTTTCATCCATAACAATGTGACAAGGATACTCTATTTTGAGTGTACGTTTCTTCCATAACAATGTGACAAGGATACTCTATTCTGAGTGTAAGTTTCATCCATAACAATGTGACAAGGTTACTCTATTTTGAATGCAAGTTCCATCCATAATAATATAAAACTTGTGATATTTTACATTGAGTATTTGTTATAGCATCTGTTTTTACATAAAAGAAAAGTGAAATATTACTTCTCACATTCCAGTTTTGTTTTATGACTTGGTTGTTCAATTTTAGTTTCAAAACAATTTTAACACAGCCATGTCAACAGAATGTAAAATCTCCTTTTGTTTCAGAATTGTTTTTATTAGAAACATGAAGAAACAAAGGTAAAGCTTACTAAATTTCTCAAGTCTAGCTGCAACTTATTTCTGTGGTTTGTTAACATATGTTGAACCCCAAGGACATTTCCAGCAAGAACATGATGCACCAGTCTCTACAGAAAAAATCAAACTTGTCCATTTTTATCACAAACTTTCTGCAGAGTTCATGAGGTCATAAAGTGTACACAGTATTACATAATTACCAAAGATCCTAGCTTTAAGATTTTCAAACCATAATATAACCATTCTTGGCAATTAATAATGGTGCTTAGTGTCTTTCTTAAACTTAGTTCAGTATCTGACCAGTGAGACCAGTAACTCAGTGACTTTCTCACAGGGTAACAACTGACATAAAAAGAAAATAAATTAAAAGTGATTTCACTTTATTCTTCAAATTAAAAAAGCTAAAAAACAGTTGTTTCTCATAAATATTTGAAACACAAGATTAATCATATTTTAAGATAACATGATTAGAACAATATGCTAAATGCCTCATGCTAACAAATTGTTAATAGTATTTTTTAGAAGTGGAAATCATCCTATAAATCTTGAAATGTTTATTACTGTTCATACATTCATTAAAACTTTAGAGCTTTAAAGAGTAGCTAGTAGTTTACAGTAAAAACTAACTAGGTATAACATAATATAATGGTTTGAAACAACATGGGACCTACTGGTTATTTCAGCTGTTCCATCCTCTGAACTAAAACTATTGATAAATAAATTTTGAAAAGGAAAATAAAATATCTTAAAACCAGCCTTTATCATTCAAATACTTATCAAGCTTTCACTTAAATATACTGTCTCTACAGTACCTGCCAGCAACCTATTCCAAAAGCCAGCCACCCTATTAGAAAAATAAAACTTAGCTGAAGATGACTCCTACCATGCCAAAAATAACTAACATTTTTTTGTACTCTTTTAATGACTGGAATTAGTGAATATATATAAAGTATAATGTTGAGGTAAATGTTTTCCAGTTACTAATTTGATAAAATAATATAAATCTTACAAAGGTTAGCAACATAACTAATATAATAGGCTGCATTAAAGACCATTTTAATTTTTTGTTTTAATACAGTACTAGAAAAAAATGTGAAGAACTACCATAGAAAATTCGATGTTGATTATCAAGCCAATAACTTCCTCGTGACCACTTTCCAAGGCCAGATCTCTTAGTGATTTTCCATCCTTCAAAAATATTAATAAGTAAAAATATCAGTACTACATTATGAAATTTTTGATATTTCTAGCAATTAAAAAATATCAGAGTATACTAAACAATAATAGGTTGGCTGACAATGATTTACAAGAATAAGGTGAAGATTTTATTGATGGTGGAACAAACTATTTGACAGATATGTTGTGAAATAAACTAAATCTGTGTTCTGACCAACTGTAAAAAAAATTCAATTTTTCTTTAAAAAACAAAACAATAACAAAAATCCTTTGGAGACCTTATTTTTTTCTGTATTAGAGTCAACGTGACTGTTAAACATCTTTTACAATACTACCAAGTAAAAATGTTTTCTTCATGAAAGTGTTTAATACTTTTTTGAAGAAATTATACTCATGATTTTGACTGAGACCTTTCTAAAACTACAAGGTTCCCCCACTGGGACAGCAGTAAGTCTAATGCTAAAATGAAGGGTTTGATTTCCCTTGGTGGACAGAGCAGATAGCCCAATGTAGCTTTGCTGTAAGAAAACACACACACAAAACCACAAGAAAAATTTCTGAGCATGAATATGCTGATATTTTACCAAGTCAAAATCTAATACGTAGTAATACTTGAAAAAAAACTCTGCAAAGATTCTTCATTTGACAAGTTTTCTAATATGAGTAGCATTACAAACACTGCTGTGATTTTCTCAGTTAGCCTAAAGAGTCCTAGTAATTGGGTGAAAGGTCTCTCTGAAACTGGAAATAGTATATATACTAAATTTGTGATTTAAAAATTAAATCTTTGGTATTTTTAGTAAAAACAATATTTTTACCCAATTATTGTTTACAGCTATTACAATAACATTTTAAAATTTGCTTTTAAGTTTCAAGAATATCACTACTAGTTTTCATTTTATTTCTGAGTACTAATGTAGAAAACAGGAAACTTGTAAAGGTAACATTGCTAGAATTCACTTACTCTATGCAAATCAGTTTTACACCACAGATTTATCAAGCGCCTAACATCTTCAATATTACCCAGGGAAACAGCCCTCCAAAGACCTGGCTGAAAATAAAAGGATGAAGTTATATTAAAGATTAGCTCTTTATGTCTGTTATTCCTTACAAACCAACAATAATTCTTGATGATAAGAAATCCATTTTAAGTAAAAATGTATCTCAGAACAGCTGGTATGGATATTAACAGTTTTATTGACAAGCAGCGAACAACAAGCATAGGAAGGTCAAAACATTGTTCTATGCTTATCAGTAAAAGTGTTAATACCCATACAAGCTGTTCTGAGATACAAATCAACAATAGTACATGAAAATAATTTCAAAAAGTCAATGTTTAATTTCTGTGTAACTTTGCTTCACACACACGAGTTTGTTTTGAGATATTTCTACTAATGTAAATAAAACAACAGTCTATATATACATACATATCTTCATATATGTCTTCAGAATGTACCTTTATTAGCTCACTATTTCACTACTGCAGTTTTCTCAGGAGCTATCATTATCCTACAAGCTCATTACTCCAGTTGAAAAAGAATAAACTCTGGTCACAGAGAAATGTTCAATTTATCTTGATTATAACTGATTGAGTCTTTAAAAGACTGAATAAAATAATACAACTTACATGGATTACACTGTTTTATATTAACATAAATGAGACAAAAAATCTTTGGTTCTATGCATCATAAAATGTTACAAATTATTGTGCTTTTAGAAATATGAAAACATGTCACTCCTTTGCTCAGGTAATCAATTTCTGTAATGCTATTTCAGACTATCATGACATATTTCCCTGACTGATATAAACCAGGAATGTTAGTCTAAAAAAAAAATCAGAATTTGTGCAGAAAATAGAATGATTTCATTTTTCCAGTTACTTTCCCACCATGAGGTTATGAAACCTGCAGAGTAAAATGTATAAAATGCATGATTTTCACTTATTCAAGATGATTTAATACATGGTAATTGGCAACAAATTAAACTCCATATTTATGAACTGTCTCTATTTGGCAAGCATTATGCAACAAGACACAATTTGTAATTGTTGTGGTTTATAATTTTGTGTTATTTTCTGGGTATTGAGTAGCCATTAAAGTTAACATTTTCTTAACCTAAAAATATATTTCTGATAGACACTCAGCTCTTCACACAGACTAGCTTCATTCCTTGTGCATCTGTCTATGAGATTTGTATGTCACTGGCCTTAAGCTAACTTCCACCTAAAAATGACAAAGTGTATCAGTGCATGATGATGTCATCATGCAATAATACTCCTTTACTAACAGGAGGGTGACACAACCTCCTTGAGCAGTAACTTCCCTTCAGCACTGGAACTCAAATTAATTTCAATCTTTAATAAGGCAAGAAGAAAATGCAATGGAGGATGGGTGTATGGAGATAAGTATCTGTTGGATATACATTTTCCGATAAGAAAAATTTTAATTTTAGAAAAGACACTTCTTTTCCTCACTCAAAATACCTAAGTTCCCACATTGAAGTAATGGAGGGACCAGTTCAAAAGTTAAACTTAGGTGATCCCCCTTCAGAAAATTTCAGAAGGGAAAGCCCATGGAGTGTGAGACCCGAAAGAAGGAGTACATACCCATTGGAATATGCATCTTGTCTTAGTCAGGATATACTCTTCACCTGGAAACAACAGACGGAAATGAAAAGAGCTCCAAGTATTATAGGAATGGTCAGAATGAGACCATGACCAACCATCCACCTGCACACAAGTAGTTGGCAAGCCAATAAATATAGTGCAGTTAGGGTCTGATTAGACTGTACAGTGTGTGCTGCTCTCAACTCTACTGGACAGACTCTGGCTGCAGGAGAAAGGCTCATTAGCTGTTTAAATGGTGACCCATACTAAACACACAGTGTCAGCATTGCTTCATTTTTCACTGGTGCTGTGCACAATGGTGAGGAACTCTTTATTGTTCACCTCATAAGTGTCCATAATCTGGTAAGTTACAAGGGTTTCCTGTGTTCCACTTCAAGAAGGGAAGAGAATTCTCACTGGGGAGACATAGAGAAGTACCTGGATCCCCATCAGATGTCCACCAGAAAGGTTTTTTACTGGAGAATTGTGTAGAAATTGGGAATTAGAAAGTGAAACAGAAGTTAGTGGGTTCATTCCCAAGCTGGTAAAATGGTTTTCAAGAGTGTGAATCAGGGCAAGGATAAAAAAGGCATGAACGAGGGGAGAACAAGGCACGTGGGTATGGGAGCATAGAATTAATCAGGTGAAAGAGGAAAAACAAAGCAAGCTTGAGAGTAAGTCTCATGTTGTAAAAAACAGGAGGAATCAAAACACATGGCCAAAAAGAGATACAAAAGAATATATCTGAGAAATATGTCCAGAAAAAAATTAGAAGGTTGAGGATTTGCTTCTAGTGATAAAACAGTACAAAATACAAACCATGGTGGAGGTGGTGAAACAAACAGTTGAAATAAATACCATCATAGTTATACTCAATCTGAGGTAAATGACTATCTACTTATTGGTAGAAGGAGGTCTAGCTTGCATGAGAGAACCCATAACATGGTGAACATATGCAGTAACATTCTCAACAGACAATAGCCTTTCAGGGGCCACAGAATATACAATAAGTAATGCCATCACCATTATGGGATAAGATAGAAGTCACCATAACATGATAATTCACACTGATACTGTTTTTTGATACTCTAGTAATAAAAGAAAAAGTAAACTGGAACAAAATAAAGTTTTGTTAACTCACTGATGGAGGGGTATTGTTGCATGATAATGTCACCATGCACTAGCATAGTGCACATTAAACATGATTTTAAAGTGGGAATTAACTTAAGGCTAGTGGCATGTAAATCTCACAGGTAGATATGCCAGGAATGAACCTATTCTGTGTGTGGAAGTGCTATCTCAAAATTTGGTTACACTTCTTTTGTAGTTTTCTTTGTGTTCCTGATTTTTGTGGTATTTTGGTGGAAGTTGTATCCTCATATGCCAGAGTTTTATACTGAAATCAATTTTTTTTGCATATTTTTAATTTTTGTGGCTGCAGTTGATGCCCCCACCCCTTTACTTCACTTTGTTGGTGTTGGGTAAATAATAAGCTTACATCTAATTTTTCTTTTCAATTTCCTCTGATATGGAACTCTTGTTGTTGTTTTCTTCCTGTGTTTTTTTTGGACACACATTCCTCATTAAATGGCTTTAATTTTAACTTTATTCTGATGAAACAAATATGGCTGTCACAACTTCTGAGTTGGCTAACTATCAATAAGATTTTTAGTTTGTTGATATTATGTTCTGTGTTACATGAAGGCTTTTCAGTCTAGTTTGGGTACAATTGTAGAAGTACAAATGTTTATATGATTATTTTATTCCCATAACAAATTTACTAAATTATGCTACATCTGACCCATAAAATGTAAATAAAAAAATATTCCTGAAATTTAAATTAACAGTTGGATCAGAATAGTATAATCTGTGGTTAAAATTTGGAATGATTCTACCAAAATAGAAATAGTTGTCATCTTAATATTTACATAAAATTGTGGTAGGAGGTATAATGAAACTGAAAGTTGAAACAAAAAGCTTCACAAATATGCAAATAAAGAAAGATGTTGTGAAAATACAATCAAGATGTGAATATATAAATATGCATAAGAAAAAAATGTATACCTACACATTGCCACAATTATATTCATTGTAATGTGATACAAATTACTTAACCTTACAAAAGAAATTGTCTTTCTGAGTTAAATTCTTTTGGTTTCTTTTGAATTTCACTCAAAGCTACACAAGGGCTATCTGTGCTAGCCATCCCTAATTTAACAGTGTAAGACTAAAGGGAAGGCAGTTTGTCATCACCACCCACCATCAACTTTTGGACTACTCTTTTACTAATGAATAGTGGGATTGACTGTTACATTATAACAACCCCATGGCTGAGAGGGCGAGCATGTTTAGTGAGATGGGGATTTGAACTCATGATCCTCAGATTACAAGTTGAGTGCCTTAACCATCTGGTTATGCTGGGCCTCTGAGTTAAAAGAAGGTTGTATTTGTGGGTGGGTAAAATTTTAAGATCTATCCTATCAAAATATCGAGCAGCTGGTAGATAAGTTAACTGAGCTTAATGTAACCAAATTACTTATTAGTTGTTTTTTTTTGGTTAAACATGATGACTGTCTAGGTGACAATAAAAGTATTACTTAAAAAAAATGTCAACTATTTCATTTTAATTTAATTGTCCATCAAACACTTCATGTTTCATTTATCTTCATTGTTTCAGTACATTAAACTAGTAATTTCACAAGTTCTTACTAAAGTTAAAATTTAAATCTTTTGTACTTTTCTAAATTATAGATAATTTTAAAGAAAGTACCAAGTTAACTCACCCTTGTACCTTCTGGACTCATTTCGTACTTGACAAGTTTGAAACTAACAGAATAACACACACAGTTTTGTCTCCCTCGTGCAAGATATTTCTACAAATAACATACTTACAAAATATTTTTCAAAGACCTGAAGCAGTACAATATCTTCTCTTGAGGATCTGTCCACTTGATAAAGCCTATACACTTCTTCAACAAGGGTGATTCCTCCCTAACATGCAAGAATGCTTATATTATAATATGAAACAAGAGCATTAAGGACCAATAGTACATCCAGAGAGCTGTTAAGAACATTATTCTCAATGTTAGCTACATATGCTTACTCACCTGAAACTAGTGGGGAAAAAATCATCCATCTGTACAAAATTACGTTTTTTATTGGGTTTTTTTCATTTAAGCAAAGATAATTCCTATTTCAGGCTGGAATACAGTTTATAGCAATTCTTAACTGCTAATTTAAAAAAAATGTACAATGTTTTAAACAGAACCTGAACTCTACCATGAAGCTTCATGTTTCAGCACTTGTGTCTTACCTCATCCAAAGCATGCATGTCAGCTCCACATTGTAGTAAAGCATCACACAGGGTGTGATCTTTCCCTTCTAATGCATAAAACAGTGGTGTATGGTTAGCCTAGGGATATAAGAATGTATGTTTAAGAGGGTAAAGAACCATACTACATATCAGAAACCAAATACAAGAATGAAGGAAACCTGCATGCAAAGAAAGTAAGTAAATTTAGTTTCTTATATTTAGAGCTTGGACTTGCACACTGCAGTGTTTGATGTAAAGTAATTCTGTTACTAATAGAAATGGGAATAGTGTTTGTGAAAGGTGCAGTTGCACCTCAAAAAAGTTGCTGAAAGAAGCAACTCAGTATTTCAAAATGGTTAACAATGAAAAACCAATGACTTCATTTGTTCAACAACTCACCAAATATTGGTTTTATCAGACCAGAGATACAGAAAATGGGGTGTAGAAGGTTCTGCACCCTCCCTTCCCCCATAGTTTGAGACATGTATATTATCATAAGAAATATCTGAGTTTTATGATTTTTCAAAAACCCCAAATCCAAAATTTTTCTTGTATTTAAGTGTATACTATCCAACAAGTTTAAAAGGATTTAATTATTTTGTTCAGTTGCAGTAAAATATAATGTGTGTGGTAAGGGTATTAAAACTTTAATTAAAATAAAAAACAGAACAGTGTTTCAACCTTCTTGGTCATCTTCAAGGTTAATCTCTTTGTTGTGAAGCACAAAAAAAAACTTTGGTACTTGAAAGCAGAGCACAGACAGCCCATTATGTAACTTTACACCTAACAACAAACAGATATAATAGCAATATTTTGATTACATGGATACTTGGATTAACTGAAAGGGGTATCAATTAGAAACTCTAATTTTGATTAGTTGATTATTATTGTGACAACCAATTTAATCATAATTTCAGTTAATTAAATAACCAAAAACAGTAATAATCAGAAGTTATAATTTCTTTATACTGAAAATTTATTTCTCATAGATACTTCTACTCAAAGGTTAGCTATTATTATTCAGTGCTGCCCTCTATATTCAAACTTTTTCTTTATGCATGCCACAAGCCTTGCACACACTCCTTGTCAGAATTAATACATTCCATCATGTCTCTCAAGCAAATCATCATGTGTCATCTATTAACCAACAGTAGAATGGTATGCTCACAAGACACATGTGACTCTCTCTACACTCCTTTAACCAAACCTTTGCTTCAAAATTGGGCAGAAAATTAGAGAAACAAAGAAATGGGGAGGAAGGTTTGGAAGTATAGCAAAATTATAACTACATATGTTATTACCTCCTATTGTAAGATTAGCTAGAATTCCAGAATGAGGGAGAGGAGAGACTGGTGTGAATGAATAACAGAAGCACCCTTGACAGCATCTGAAGGATACCCCTGACCATAAGAGAAGCAGATCTATAGATCCGAGGAGGGAAGCTGCACCACTTCTGAGCCAGGTATGCTCTTTGTCTGTATGTAAAAATTTGTAAAATACAAGAATGAAAATTTTGAGGTGTAGATTGTATAGGGTGCACCAGACCATGCCTGTCAAGTCAACTGTATCCAAAACCTCCTCTACTGGGAACCAACATCCACGTGAGGAGAGGATGAGGATCAGACTGTCTTCACCTTCAGCTCAAGAATTGGTGATTAAGATTACACCAATTCCTGGGTACTAAACAAGGACTAACACCCTACAGTAATCTGGCACTAGCTGTCCAGCATCAAGAGGATGGATTCATCTTATGTGAGGATCTATGTTGATTGATTCACACAAATGCAGCACCTCAATGCTTGAAACTGACATCCACTGAAGGTAAGATAAGTGCTTCCAATCAAAAGAGGTGAACTTGCTGTGTGACAGATCAACTCCAGGTGTTCTAGAATGTGTAACAGGAAACCTCATCAACCTGAAGGTGATGGATCAACTCATCTGTATATCTAAATGAATAGTAGGAGGCCATGTCAACCAGTTTGATGAACGCCCAATGAACCCCCAAAAATTTGAGAACATTGATATGCAAGATGAGTTTGCATACCAACGGCCATAAGCTTCATGATGACTGATCCAAGCCCCCATCTCTGAAGAGAAGCATTCATGAACAGATAAACATCTGGGCATGGAGAAGGCAGTGGCACTCCTGCTAATGTATTGGCTTTGTTGAGCCATCACAGAAGAAAAGGTGGAAGAGAAATGGTAGTGGAAAGAGGAACCTGTGCAAGGCTCCATCATTTGTGAAGTATCCATTGCAGAGATATCATTTGGGCATAACCAAGGAGAACCAATGTGTTCATTGAAGACCACATCCTCAAAAGGAAAAAAAACATCTAGAGCAGTAAATAACAAAGCAGAGAGGGCAGAGTGAACTAAAAGTTCCATAGAGCTAAGGCATAAAGAGAAGGGAGAGCTAAATTGATATTGGTGTTGACAAAACCCCCCAAATGCACCAAATATTGGATGGGTCAAAGGACTGATTTCTCCAATTTTATTAACCAGCCCACTCGGGTTGCCACACAAAAGAATTCATAAGTGTGATTGGTTAGTTCCTGTTCATTATGAGATAGAAGTAGCCAGTCATCTATGTAAAGATGAAACTCCAACCAGAGAGTATAAATATGATGAGTAGAGGCTTGAATTATATGATAAAACACATAAGGAGCCAAGATACGTCTGAAGGGAAGAGCTGAAAGGGAAGAGTGAAGGGCTATTAGGATGTTTAGATAGGCATTGGAGACATCCATTTTTGTTATTCATGATCCCAGGGATAATGCCTATTTCAAAATGAGAAAGGACTCCATAGTGAACTTAGGGAGCTCAGTGAAATGGTTGAGGCATGACAAATAGATGACTGATTGGCAATCCTCAGCTTTCTTGGGGATCATAAAAAGATGGGAATAAAATTCCTCCTAAGGTTGGTAAATTGGTTTAATAGCCCACTGAAAAAACAAATCTTGAACTACCTCTGACAAATGCTGGTGAGTCACAGTGTGAGAAGAAATGGGAAGTGGGAAAAGAAAAATTAGAACAAGTCTCCATGAAAGAAATTTTGTAACCCATTGATCCTTGACATAGTCAGTGAGAGAGAAAATCCTACAATCTAGCTCCAACTGACCCCTACCAGTCAGTTACAGGATATGACAGACAATACGTTGCCAATGATCTTGATGAAAGAAAGTACCCAGATTGGAAGGCAAAGGTAAAGGTTGGGAGGCAGAATAGGATGTAAGGAAAGCTCAGATCAAGACAAATTAACCATAGAAGTTAAAGGGGTGGACTGTTGTTGGGTAGACATTACTTGAGGCTAAATATTGTCAGAGACAGTGTCAAAGACTTAATGTCAAAGAAAAGAAGAGAGACAAAAATCTCTGAAATAAGTGGAGGACAAATTAACTAAAGCCAGAATGGAATTCCTACCTGTAGAGTCCTAACAACAAAGAAACCATGTATGTAACAACAGAGGTGAGGTGGAAATAGGAGTCAAAGTGGAAGAGAGAAGGTGAAGGATTCTGGCAGAAAATCCCTAAGAATTTCTGTGGAGAGCCTTTGAGAGGAGATGTATAGAAGACAGATACCAGAGGAAAGTAATAAGGGTAACACAAAAACAAGAGTACTGAGCATGTGTGCAGTTAACATTAGATTCAGAAGTCACTGCCTGAAGAGGCAACAAGGAACTCAACTGGAGGTCCAAAAACAAAAATACAACCTGATGGTAAGTTAGCATGTACTGATCAAGAGGCTCTTGAGGGAATGGCATACTTATTCTGTTACCTAACTGCTCCCAGAAAGTGTTCAGTGTGGACCTAAATATCAGGAGAGGTAGGAAAAACCAAAAAGGCTTAAGAAGAATGTTCATGCAATAAGGAAGGATGACGAACATAAGAAATGGGAAAAAGGAAAAACAAACAAACCTGATGTACAAAATCTATAAATGCCAGAAAAGGCCTTCTGGAATCTTCAAGCTGAAACTAGGAAGAAAGAGCATACTGAAGAACATCAGCTGAATCTGAAGAAGCACAAGTGACTTCAGTGGATAAAGGATGACCCAAGTATCATTCAATCTCCTGATGGACCAAATCGGAAAGATCCACTATCGAGTCACCTGCATTAGGCCTGACACAGATCTGTTATCAGTGTGACCCCTGAAGTGGTAAGGTTGACTTTGGAATTCATAACTTATAATAATATAATATAAAATGCATAAAAAACTAGCACAGAAAAATGACAACAATAAACTGGGAGAAAAGTGGTAATGTATAACCAAAAAAATTAAACTTCTTTGAATGAAAATCAAAAGTATATCACATGGGAGTTGCGAAGCACAAAACTTTTGTATTCAAAAGATGAAAAACAAGAAGTGGAGGCTTGATAGAGGTGTTTAGAGAGAGTTACATGCATCATAAGAGCATACTATGCTACTACCAGTTAAAAGATGATGAATGAAAAACTTGTTGGAATGTACTAATTCCAACACAGGGGGTTTGCAAGGCTTGTAGCATGCACAAAGAAAGCGATTGCATATAGAAAGCAGCACTGAATGAGAATACCTAAACTTGTGAATAGATGTAAGTAGTGTATTGAAAACCTTCACTTTACTTAATTGATTATATTTGTGATACATGACTTTAACAAAACTTTGATCATTGATTTTCTTAATATTGGAAAACAGTTGCAATTGAAAATAATAATTTTAATTAGTTGATTATTTTCATAACTAGTGATATAATTGTGATTTTTATTAACTGAAAGTTGTCCTAAGCAGAATCATTGATTTCAATTTATCTATTTAATCATTAGTTTAATAAATCAGTTAATTTCCATGACACTAATCAATATAATGAATTAAATCACCAGAATCCACAAACTGGCAAAAAAAAATCAAAGAAAGAAAAAAGGAGCAAAGTTTGTGGAAAATAGTATTGTACATAAAGCATAATTTTATAACCTAACCCTAAAAAATAAAGAAAAGAAACAATGGCAATATTTGATATAAAGTTTAATTTAAATATTCTCAATTGTTTTAATATTTTAACTGCTCTATGAAACTACCTGAAAAATTCTATGAAAGTAAGAAAAAAATGTGGGTAGAGAAGAAAGGAAAATTCTTTGAGCATTAACTACTAAACCTTTCAAGTAAGGTGATAGTGAGCTAATTATCTAGTCAGACCTTTGAATAGCAAATTTATCAACTGTTGTCAAAACATAATTCTCTTTCAAAACATGACTGCTTTTGAAATAAAATAAAATTTTATTTTTGTAAACTATCATATTTTTCATGAAAAGATTCTTAACAATAAACAAAATACATCAAATCACAGAATTATTAATCAAGGCTTAAGACAAATCTCTTAACCTTTAAAAGAAAAATGAAGTGAAATAACTTGTGAAAAAAATAATATATTTTAAGCATAAATTCCTACCAAAATTCTTCACATTATCAACATGACATTTTTTAAACATTATATATTACTTAACAAAAAATAATATTTGTGTGTACTCTTTGGTTTTTGTTCAATTAAGTTCGAAGAATGAAACCTGTAGAACTCGAATAATTTTATGCTTATTTTTTTATATGAAAAAGCAAACTTACATTGTCTCGTATTTCTGTTCCTGCGCCAGCATCAGTTAGCATGAATACTATTTCTTGTCTACATTTGTCAAATGCTTTATTTGGTTTTTCATCAACAAAAGGCCTGTGGCAAGCTAACACATGAAGCAAGCTTTCACGATCCTAAGCAATTAGTTAAGTTTCTTTTAGTAGGTTTATAAACTATAAAGCATTCATAAATTTCATTCTTTAATAAATAAGTACCTATTAATAAAAATTCGATTATGTATTATCATATATTCTCTCACCTTTTCTCCAAGAAACAAAACAGGAAAGTTAAAAACCTTGATTATTAAATATATGTTCTGGTTGCAAAAGTTTCAAACTTCAAACTTAATTATTGATTAGATGATTTATGAAGCTTGTATAAATAAAGATTTATAAAATAAAGCTAATAAATAGGAAAAAAGACAACTGACCTCTTTCACAAAGTGTGGAGATACACCTTCATCTAGTAGTTTTCTCACATTAGTAGCATTACATTCCAAAACTGCATGATACAGCTCTCTCTGTAGTTGTAAAACATGTTTATATACTTTTGTTACCTGATAATTATGTCCACTTTCATAAAAGATCCAGATATACAATGTCTGTACTCATTTTTGTTTTTTTAAATACTATTAACTGTTTAACACCTACTTGTTATGGTTAGTTTGTACTTGTTGCTATACATGGGCATGTAATTGGTTTTTCTACCTTCTCTAGTAATACCCAAATACTCAAAACTATTTCTTATCACTGTCACAGCAGCAACAGATAGCAGATACAGTTGCCAGCACTGCTTTCTTCAAGTTGCTTTATCCATAGTTCTGTAGTAAGTAATATTACCTCTTCTAACAAGAAAGTTTCAGTATTCTAATTAATTTGCTGACTATAACACTCATTAATGATGTGTGAGAACATAAGTCATGAGATGGCACTGTTCAATGTACGAAGAAAGCAAGTTAATATTTTGAACCTATGCACACTTTATCAGTTCAATTCTCCATTAGATGACCAATAAGAAGGACCTACTCTCTTCTGAGAGATCTTTGTGTTCGGTATCAGTGTTCAATCTCGAGAGAAAGAAAGCAACAAGACTGAACACCAACTGTGGGTTTGTGTGATAGTCATCTTTTCATTGTTTAAATAAAGATTTTATTTGTTTGTTCAAAGTGTTGTACACTAAAAAGAAGACATAGTAGTATTACCTCTGTCACACAGTTCTTGCAAATATCCCAGGCAAACTCTGCCTTTATTGAGAAACTTTATCTGATACCTGTCAGAGAATTATTCCCATCCATGAATACCACATTGCTATATCAGTAGTTTCAACCATCAATTTCTTTTATAAATGCAAATTTGGTACATTTAATTAAAATGAGCCACTAACTCTATGGTGTTTCATGTGCAAGTAATGCTAATGAAACTGTATTGTTATTTCTCTTTTATCTAATGCTGATATAGTTGAGAAATAGTATGTTACACCATGCCATTTCCTTTACTGCCCTTGTTGCACAGCTTCCAACCACACAGTGCCCATTGTAATGTATAATTCTGCAATTATGGTACCAAGACGGATGTCATGTTTTAAATACAGTATGCAAGTAAGTATATGTAGTGACATATGTTTCCTAACACACACATTAAATAATGTTTTCACATTATAAAGCTTAAGCCTAACAAAATTTTTAAAATTAATTAAACCTTAGGGTTGCACTCCTTCACTAGTAAAGTAGTCAATGTATGTATCAGTGTCACAACCTATTGCAACATAACGTCAAGAGTTTGCCAGTGTCCAAACAACATATAATGGTCAGTTGACAGCATTATACAATGTCCACACCACAACTTCAGAAACCAAATCTTACATTCAGCTAGAATGGAATCCCAAATACAAAACATGCAATACAGAAATGCTCCCTCCCCTTCTTCACTAAAGTAGTGACCCCATCTGTAAGATAGGTAGCATTGTTAATCTTAACTAACAACACATTTAAGTTAAAACAATGTTTTCTAAGTACATGTTGCCTACACTGTACACCACTGTTACTCTTTTTATTTTATACTTTTAAACTGGTTGAACCAAAGAAACAAGCATGTCAAAAATATGGCATAAATACATTCTACAGTCCAAAAGAAATATTAAATTGCCTTAGAATAAATAGAATTAAAATATAAAGACCTATTAGTTTTATCACTGTTATTATACTCAACTTATCTCTTTTTTACTTCACTACTTCATGATAAAAACAACACAAGCAGTATAATAAGATATATAATAAAATATATAATTTTAATGTTTACAAAACAATAATCAAATTTATGGTAATTTATAATGTAAAATTGATTTTACTTAAAACTACAGAAATTTATTTAAAAGTTTCATTATGTTTTTGTTGTACCTCAGAATGTTCATAACATGTTTAATTTTTCTTTCATCATATGTTAAAGACAGAGTACATAAAAATATTTTGGAAACAAATGTACACACATTTGTTTTGAATAAAAAATGTATAATATTTGATAATACCTACTATTAATGTAGATTTCTAGCTTTCAACCTGTGGTTGTCTGCAGATGCATTAAGAGTACATAACGGTAAGGATCAAGTTTCCATATTAAGATAAAATAAAAAGAATTTATGTTTGATTAATGTTTTTTGTTTTCTTATAGCAAAGCCACATCAGGCGATCTGCTGTTTGATTAAACAAAAAGGATTTACAATTTTCAATGAATTACATGTTTAGTTAGGCCAGTGTCGCATCTACATTGCAGAATGTGTAAGATTGTTTTCTGAAGAGGTACATGTTGAAAAAAAAAAAAGGTTTGAGAACCACTAATGTAATAACTGCAAGTGCTTGCAACATATAAAGTAAAATAAAACACAAGTTTTTTTGAAAGAATGAGTGTTATGTATAATATACTAAAATTGGCAAAGCAATTATGCAAATAAAAATGCAGTATTATAAATCAATGAAAGATTACAAAAGTGTAGATTTAGTTTGAAAGGAACATGCTTTACTGGAGACTGACTAAAAAATAACTTTAAACCAATGTGGCTAATTGTATAAACCTACAAGGGACATTTAAGAAAAACAGAGAAAACTTCTGATGTGCCTGTAATTTATATAAGTGTAGCCACAATTTAAAAATATAAACTTCTTTGAGTGCACTATGTTCTGAGAGGCATCTATTTATTACTGACATACAAAACATGTTAACAGTGACCTTTGGAGAACTTGTGTCTCTTAAGTAGACAGTGAGAAACAATTTAGCCAAAGCATTTTAAAGAAACTTTTCAATGTTACTCAGTAGATCTAGTCTTAATGTTTTCCTGCAAGTAAAAATATTCACAGTGTGTATATTATTATTTAATTCATCAATAGAATATTCTGGTGCATTCAAAATCAAAAGTTTTAAACAGAATTTAATCACAAGGGAAAAAACTTGTACCATTAACAACTGGTAAATACTGAAATCTTTTGAAACAGAAATAGTTTTTTTATCAAAACTTAAGAAAAAAGTTTTTCCTTTTAACAACCTGTTTTTTTAAGTATTTAATCATAACTGCAGTTACTATGTTTGTTATGCTATTTATGATGTCCTTAATATATTGTAAATACAAGAAAAATTAAGAAAGTCAAATTATATAAAATTAATATAAAAGCTGGATTTTCTAGTAATAACTTTCTCGGTAACATGAAAGGGATTATTTTATATTTTACTACAATACACTTAACTAAGAAGTTTTTTCAGAGTTTTCATTATTGTCAGAGGAAAAATAAAAACAACACCAACAATCTGAAATGTCCAAAAAAGTTAACTGACACATAATAAACTATTCGTAAAACAAGTAAGAAAATATATAGAAAATAAGTGTATTTTATATGCTGAATGACATTATAAAACATTGTTATGCAGTTCATAATATAATAAGCAAGTTTAACATCTAAATATTATACTTTATGTGCTACCAGTGAGCATGGCTAATGAAATAAGATTACTGAACAATTAACTTACCTTTCTATGAATATCTGCCTCAGCACTATCCATACCTTAGAAATACCTATTACAGATGTTCTCATTACATTAACTGTCCACGTTGTGATACTCAACCACTCTAAATATGTGTTCTATCAAGAAAAATTAAAAATAATTAGATAATAGTCATAAACTGACTAATGATTACACAACAGTAAACTGATATATTCTCAATTTTTGTCGACTGGATTAACTGGAAGTCATTTTCCATGAATAGACACAAAACATACTAT
This sequence comes from Tachypleus tridentatus, assembly GCF_004210375.1. Lineage (NCBI taxonomy): Eukaryota > Metazoa > Arthropoda > Merostomata > Xiphosura > Limulidae > Tachypleus > Tachypleus tridentatus. The sequence continues at coordinate 213,554,372 of NC_134837.1, forward strand.
TCACACACATACTTAAAAGTTGATAAATTGTATAAAAACAAATTATTGTGAAAGTGGTGTCTACTAGGACTTGACTTTTAAATACCATACAGTGAATTATTTATTTCATGTATTCTTAGTTTATGAATATCTATTATTAAATTTAACTACTTTGAATAGTGTCATTTAAAAAAAAAAAAAAAAACTGTTCTACTTTTATAATTACATGTAATTCTTTTCCCATCTGGTAAACAAGTTATCTGTCATCAAGCTGAACATTATTTATTGATTTAAAACAACATTTTAAAAAATGAAGACATAAAAATGGTAAGTTTAAAATCACTAAAGGTACCTATGTATTGTCTTAACAACTATGTTGTTAAAGATGTTCTTTCGCAATACTGTGCACACATTCAACTTTTTTTTTCTACACTGTTAAAAACAAATTTAATATCACTATTTCTTACTTTCAGGTTATATAATCCACACACACACACACAAAATGAACAAATTACAAACTTCAGACATAAATGAAGTTCAGCTTTTATTGTTTTATTGTTAAATTTGAAAGTTTTCTTCACCTTAATAAAACCTAATGGTTTCTTAATTTCTCATATTCCAATACAGAAAATAACATGTTAAAAAGATAATCTACCTTTACACATGATTCCCATATACACACACATGCATAACTACTCCAGATTTGTACTCATTTCCATAAGTGAACTAACAAGTTACAAAGACGTTTTTTCTAACTGTCAGGTTGATACATATGAAATGTTAGATTTTTAAAGGAAAATGCAAAACAAGTACATATTTTTGCTTTTTAATTTATTTCATGGAAATAAGATCCTTTGGACTCAATACACTTCTGGCATTGACTTGTAAGTTTATAAATGCCATCTTTAAAGAACTGGATATCCTTTGATGCATTGAAGTCTTCAAAGGCACTTTCAAAAAATGTAAAAATGTTTAAAAAGTTAATTTCTACAGGAATGATCTTGTGAACATGGTGGATGAGAAAATACTACTGATGATCAGGATATCCAATTAATTAAACAGTATATTCTAATCACTTGAATTAAGAATGCACAAAAAGTATACTAGCTCTATTTTTAATTACTAAATTAATCTTTAGTTCTGATTTTTGTTGGCAGCCTGTTTTGTTCAGAAGTTAATTAAATACAAGTACACACTAGTTTTCACTCTGTACAACTGTCTTCTTTGCAATACACTCTCAGTATGCTGAGAAGTTCTTGTGAAAGTGATGACAAGAAACCCACTTGAAGTAAAATGTACCTCAATACGGCTGGTATGAATAGTAAAACTTTTATTAGAAGAAAGGAGAGAACCACATTTTGACCTTCTTGATTCATCTTTAGGTTAACAGTCTAGCACTTTGATATATATTATACAATATTTGTTTAGAAATGAGAGCAAGGTACTTTCAACAACTTAAACTATAACATCAGTTACTGTCAACCACATTTGTCTTTAAAAAAAGATATATAAAAATACAGGAAAGCAGCAAATTTTAAACTATGGAAAAGTTAAATTATTCAAAGTAACTGTTGACAAGTAAACAGAAACAGTTACATTTCTTTTAACTTTTTTTTTCTGTATCAATTTCTGCAAGTGCACTGAAGTAATACATACTAAAAAAAAATACTAGTAGTATAATTCTGTACAACATTTTCAATGCTAATTTACTATATATCAACAAATTACAGGCAAACAAAATAGCACACAACAGTATAGCAATTTTCTTTTATAAGTTAAAAACAAAATGAGCACACTCAAATACTTGTGTTTTTAACTTGTATATCACACTAACAATTTTTCTGATGTCCTAACTATCTTTTTTGTAAATTTAATAACGAGAAAGAAGGAACTAATAACAATGAAATATAATAAACAACATTTTTCAAAATTAATTTTTTCCACTTCACACTCTACAATTTGGCCAAGCAAATATCCAAATGTTATTACTTGTACCAGTGATGGCCATTCTTAGTTGTGGGCCCTTGTACAGAATATATTCTGGCCCCATTTGAACCCCTTCTCAAGACAAACTTTGTTATATAACTATATACTTTAGAATACTGGAACATGTCTGGATTAGGGCTTGGTGGGCCCCTATGTACTGCACAGTCTGCACAAACTGTAGTACAACTGATATGTACTCCAGATAATCTAATGCACATATTTACTTAGTGTATTCATCGGAAATATTTTGCACAAGTTTGTCATTACAAAATAGGTACACGGTATTAACTGTTATAAAGTGTTCTTACGTTATTTCTGCCGTGTTAGACTACTTTTGATTACCCTTTATATTCCACTTAAATCTTTGATTTTCAAACTCGATGTACGGCTGCATATGCTTAATTCCTTTGTCTCATTATATTATAAAACAAGATAATGTAATGGTTTAATTGAATACTATTCTGTACTGTAATTATACAATGTAGCTTTTTTCTTTTCACCGATTTTCTCTTTTAAACCTACAACAATAAATTGTAATTCTTTTGTAGCAGTCCTAAAGTTAAGACCATGAAAATAAAGTTGTCTTAAAAATTTTATTCTTCAAGCAGTTTTGTAAAAATGTGCTTAGCATCTGAGTACTATGTAAAACCACATAAAACAGCAGATATTCTGATAAACTCCCATGTTAATGAATGTCATCTCGCTCTTTTAAACAGTTCATGGTGAACTTTTCCCCTTTCATATGCTTATAAACTACAAGTTATTTATATTAAAACTTGTATGACTTTAAACAAAAGATCTCTCATAACTGACTTAACTAGCTAAGAAAACCTTTTTATTTAATTATGTTGCTTTTTCATATTTTATATATGCATTTAATTTATTTTTACAATGACAGAATTTTAAGTCACATAGCAAATTTAATAAATTTATTAGTGCTTTCCTAAAACAATATTTTCTCTATGTGATAAAATGCAAAATATGATTTTCAAGAAAAAATATTTTTAAACATGGAACCTTTCCACTTAAAATATTTTTTTGTAGTTCCTGACAATTAAACATGAAGACCAAAATTATATTAATAAGCTCAAAAAATTGCAACAAAATAGATAAAAATGTTTTCTACATATCAATAAATCAACATATTATGCAATATTTCAGTCTTATGCCTACTTCAGAAAAAGAACAAAATATAACTGACTATAGCATCACCGTAGAGAGTTAGTTTGAATGTATATGTTTAATTTGAGTAGGTTATTAGTCACAACTATCAATTAGATAAGTGACTAACTGTGCAATTTCATCAGCCTCCCATTTGTTTAATTAACTTGCAGTAGAAATTACTTTGCTGTAAATTAAATGGATAATATATTTCAAAACTCTTCATGAACAAAAACATAAATGTGCTAATAATTTCTATTTTCCAGTGAAGTGGTTTTTCATTCTTAATGTATCAAGTGCTTTCAAATCAACACATACAAAAATGCAATTGATAAAACACTTACTGTTTTAAAGTTTAACTGAAAAACAAATAAACAAACTTGCATCAAACAACTTATGATTCAAATTTCTAGTTTAACTGTAAAAGTCCATGGAAATGTACTGTCACTGTTACATACATCACAGAGATAATTTATCTAATCATATTAACTATTTTGTTTGCTTTAGACTTATTACCGATTTTTAGTTTTGCAAAAATAATGCAAAAGGTATTGAAATGTATTTATAATTTAAACAAGTACAGTGACTTTACCTTAGTTTCTACCACGTTTATATATTTTTTTAAATTTTACTATTTTATGAAGAAATTAAGGATTTTATTTGTTATTGTACTTTTTATTCTTACTTTAATTATTTTATTAATTATGAGGTTAGAAATATAACTGCTTAATTATAAAATTCTTGTTTGGTGGAAGAAAATTTATGTGGAACTGTGATAGTCCCATCTCGGAAAACAAAAAACAACGTTATGACTTTTATAGTTTTCATATGTATAAATCGCATTTGCAGCAACTGTAGGCTTAACTTTAGAACTTATCTTTAGCGTTATCATTTATATAATTCTATTTGCATATAAAAAAGCTTACTCTGTTACTAAATTTTCTCCTTAGGGCTGTTATTAGAAAGAAACAGTTACATATGAAATGTTATAATAATAATAATGGATATAAAATACGTCATATTATCATACCTTTGGAAACTTGATACAAAAAAGTACTGAAACTTTATTCTGCCATCTATTGGTTCAACAGTGGAATCTTACACGCTTCTAAATAGTTCTCTTGTTACTATGATATTTAATGGATAAGATAGATGAAATAATATTTAAATTTGTAACCATTTAATTAATGAAGTTACCTCACGTCAAGTTCGAACTTAGATTTTTTTTTGTTTATCACGTATTTCAATTCTTGACAAGCAGCTCCAAATTTCTTGATGTTGAATGTAAAAAAAGAAGTCAGTATGACATTTATTCAATATCTTGTGTTATTGTACATAAAAGCAAACACGTTTATTTGATTACAAGTGTCTCAAACTTGTTTATTGATGGAAACGTCGTAAATTGTACGAAAAATATTTTTAAATTATTTCGCATGACACATTAAAATAAGAAAACTGAAGTATAAGGAAACTACAGTTTTATTATTTTGTTAAAGCTTGAAATTTTACAATATATATATATATTTAATATTCAGTACAACTATATTAAATTCCGTAATCGAAGGTTTTCTACATTTTAAGTTTTCCAAAAGCGAATTCTACAAAAAATAAAATGGTGTGAAAGTTTAATTAATAGAGATGGCGCTAGTTGCTATTATAAGAAAATTTGGGTGGTCAAAGTGAAAAGAGTTTTTAATAAGTTTAAAATTGTCGTTGTAGTTTCCAAATTAAGATAATGTTTATTATTTAACTTTCAAAACATTTTTAGGATTTTGTTTTAAGTATCGTGATTGTCACAGTAAGTAAACTAACACTGATATATGCCAGTTTTATTATATGATTGAATGTTTAAACTACTAATACTAGTACTATTGAACCCTGTAGTAGTACAAATTGTACATTTATAGTTAATTTGTACTTTTTACCTGTTATAGCAGTGAAAGTGCTAATAATGCTAGTTATGATCATTTTTTAGTTTCAAAGATTTATAAAGTGCTATAGTAATTTTTAGTAGTATACTAGTTATTACTATCATACAAAAAAGTGTAATTGTAAACTGCAGTAATAAGTTAATGTAAATAACATCCCAACACAGAACCTTTTCGCTTCATAGATGAGTTAAATCTAAGATTTTTTAATTAAGTCTGTGAGTTAGAGAGCTTGGATAAGCTGTAGAATGTATTGTATCTTACAATATTGAACTTTAACTGTTCAAGTTAGAAAAAAAACTACTTTGGTAAATGGCTTGGGAAAAGTCACTTTAGTGATAGAAGAACTGATTATTAATAACAGTGTTCAACTATGAAGATGTTAAGTTTAAGGGGTTTGCAAGACTGCATTCCTTTTGCACAAAATTGTACTATTATGTATTGGTAGAAGTGCTTATGTTTAGTCAAATACCATACACAACCAAGTGGCAGATTTAAGGTTGTGTGGACCCATGGGCTAATAATTATTGTGGGCCTTCATCTCATTTAATTTTACGTAGAATAAACTTACCAAAGGACCCTGATGCTGGGTCCCATCTAGCCCCTACCTAAATACACTACTTACAACCTATTTACACTGTTGCACCTTATAGCAAAAAGTAAGCATGGTTGAGACTTTCTTGTCTATTTTTGTCAACAGAACTCAGAAAAACTGTGGAGAAAATGTCATTATTACCAATAATATTAGTTTATTTAGCTGAAGAACCAGATTTCATTTTGGATGTGGTGTGAGTTTCACTCTCTCATATCCTTGAAATTATTTATGTTTGGCCAGACTGGTGGTTAATTCAGATTCTAGATACTGCAGGAAGCTCAAACCTATAATTTAAAAGGAAGAGAGTACTAGAAAGCTTTGGAATCAATTCTTTAAATATCTTTCCCCTGATGCACTTGCAGACTGGGTGTTAAGTAAGTGGAGAGAAGTTTTACATTAGTAAAAAGAAAGAGTCATTCTTGGTCTTGTTACCTGTATGATGTAGTTTAGTATAGAGTTTGACCTGATAAGTTGTACAGGTCCTAATATTAGCTAAATAGCAGGAATTCAGCAAATTTTAGTAATTATATATAGACGTAAACAGGTAACTTATGAGTCTTACCCCCAAGTGATACATAAAAGAAAAAGAGATCAGGCCGAAAGAAAATAAATATTATTATGTGTTATAAGTACTTTATTACTTAGTTCAGAAGTCATCATTTAAATATAGTCTAAATCCAAATATTATTTTATGAAGTTTTTAGTGGAAAATCAAACCTTTCTTTGATTTATATATCCATTTGGCTGTAGTTCTAATTATTAAGTGTTATTATAATGTCAGTAATGTTAGTAGCACACAAATTTATATACACTCTGGAAGTTTTTGTTGGAATAATCCATAAATTGTATTCATTTTTATTTAGGCCTGCTTTTATACATAAAGTTTACTGAAATACTTAACATTAATCTCTAGGTCATCATTTATTGTAACTGAAAGCCATCTGCAACACATTTCCTACATAATCTAAATTTTGTTGCAAAGGACCATAATTTTCATGACAACCAGCAACAGCCAGGATTTATAATGTTATCATCAAATTTAAGATGTGTTGTCCAATCCTTCAGCTGTATTATTGGTATAAATCAAAAAGTAGCAAAGGTTTTAACATTGAGCCTTAAAGCACCCCACTTGTGTAATTAATCCAGTTTGGCTAAACCCCATTTCTATCAAACTTCTACATCCTTTTATCCAGACATACTAAGATCCATCAAGACAACTTATCCTCCACTCCTGTAGAGATAATTTTAATTATTATTTTGTGTGGCACCTTAACAGCTGCTTTCTTACCTACATATACATAAGCAGTAATTGTTTCAAAGAGTGTAAAAAGGATTAAAGAGGCAATGTTTTCCCTCTTGTAAACAGTGTCAACTAATGTAACTATTCCAGGAAAACTGTAAACTTTATGAAATTATGTTGCAAATAATCTTTTATAAGACTTTCAAAATGTTTTCCTATCATTGATATAAGACTGATAGTTACCTGAACAATATCTGTCACGTCTGATCATTTTTATCATCCAACCATTGAAAATCAGTACATTCTAAGCATTATAAGTTTTTGGTTTTTGATACTGCATACATCTAAATAGTTCACTCTATTAACCACATTGATCATTGGACTAATTTTTAATTTTGACATAAGTAACTTGCTTTAATCAGAAATGATTGATAAATATTGATTATTCAGGTAAATACTTACTGATGCACAAAATACTTTACCACAAAAAAAAAACCAACAAACTCCTTCACATTAGGACTATAACATTATAATTATATTTTTCTGGTATAATTGTAATATATCTTTAATTTACAATGATTTCTTTTATGCTTTCTAGATGAAGAATATGCCATTACCTTCAAGATTTCAGCTTGATGTCTTGAAAAGAATTTGGCAAAAAAATTGTCTCACTCATTACAGTGAAACTATTCACACTGTACTTTGTTCTTGTTTGATACAAAACAATATTAATATGATGGCATCCAGGTGTATGGTAACAACAAAAGGTTTATATCAAGTTTCTAAAACTGATGATACAGAAAAAGAAAAATCTGCTATTGCAAAAGTAAGGGAAAGCCCTTATGCTCATTTAACATTTGGTCAGAAAGGTATGATTTCATTTATTTGTAAGTTTTAAACACCTATGTTTTTTTTTTAATGATCCCAATGCTGAAAAATCAGAATGTTTAAGAAAAAACTAAATAGTTTATAACAAAAAATGTTAAACTTTTTAAAACTATTTCAAATTACACACATGTAATTGATATGGATGTGAAAATGTTTTTATATTCAGCTAGTAGAAATGAAGATAGTATTTGGGGTTTGAACTTGCACTATTACTAACATGGGGGAATTTTTTTTGTATGAATTCAATGATGCTACTTAAATCTTTTAAGGAGATGTGTTATAAAAGTTGTGAGGAAAACATACGTTTAATACAGAGTGGAATTATAAATACAGTTATGTAAACTCATTTTAAAGAGGATACAAATTAATTGTGGAAAAAATGTGTGGATTTATTATTTTATGAAAGAGTTAGTGAAAATTTTTGCACTGATATTGGTTATTGAACATTGGCTATTTTTAGTTTGTTTAAAATGCCATTCAGATGCTAATGTCATTTACTTGATATGTTGTGCAATTTCAAAATGTTTTTGAAATTATTTTTATATCTCTCAATGTTAAATATATGGAAAAATTAAATATGTGTCTGAAAGTTTCCTTGAAAAAAAATGAACACAAGTTTCTTTTTCCAGTGCATAAAAAAGTAGTATTTTTCAGAAGTTTAGAAGTAAACAAAAATCTATTTTATGTGATACATATTTGGACTTATATGATGTTTATTGATATCTTTGAGAATATGTTTTGTGAATGGTTTCTAGTAAAGCACTGGTAATGCTTTGTTTTCCTGTTAAGTGAAAGAAACAACCAAAGATGCAAGCTATTTGGGAGTTATCATTGCTGGTATTGGCATAACAGGTAAGAAATTATTTGTCAGCCCACAGTTAAACTAACTGTTGAATACTGTATTTTAGAACAGCTGGTATGGGACTTTCTTAGGTCATTTTCAGGTTAAGAAAAAGAGAATTTGAACATGACTTTTGATAGACACATGTCTTAGGGATGAGAGTATAAACAGGTACGGGATTGTAGGGGGTGTTGAAGCTGGATGTCAGGTTATTAATTAGTATAGGTATAAAGGTATTCCTTTATATTGGTTTTAGTTGCTGTGTAAGAAGGGTTGAATATTGTGAACAAAGTATATTGTGTTTTAAGTTTGGTTGAATGACAGTAATTGTGATTCCCAGTGAATGTGTTAACAAACTGACAAGAAGAAATATATTTCCCATCAAATATATAAAAGCTGGGTTTTATAAATGTGTTTTTTCACACAGTACCACAAAAATTACTGTTGTGTGTAGCTGTGTAAGTCTTGAGTGTTATTCTGATTCTTTTGTTTATCTACCCATTTTTCGTCCAATAGGAATAATGTTTTATACAATATTTCGGGAACTTTTTTCTGGACATAGCCCAAATTCTGTTTATTCTGATGCCTTGCAACTGTGTAGAGCAGATCCTTTAATTGTCCAGAAGCTGGGAGAACCTATCAAGGGCTATGGTGAACGAACATCCCGTGGGAGAAGAAGACATGTAAGGTACATCAAAATAGGTTAAAAATCAAATTTCTTTTTTTCTTTTTTGCAATAATTCTCTGACTAATGTATTAATCAAAGTTGAGTATGTGAAAACCTGAAAAATGCTCTAGGCAAAAACAACTTATAACCAAATAAAACTTTACATTGATTATCTCCAAAACAGTCTACTCTTCTATCATCCAAAGCTATTTTGATTCTGGATTGCCCTTTAAATATTGCTAACATTTCTCACTAACAGGGCATTAGTCTTTTATACCCAATCAGCTTAATGTCATTTCAGAATATGTGCTAATCTTCTGACTATCGTCCATCAATCATACTGCATCCTCTATATTAGTGCAGCTTGCTTCCACTAGTATTTCAAAGCAGTCCTCACTTTCTTGATTGTAGAGAATTGTTTTAACTCACTCTCCACATGACTACAACATTTTAATTATGCTCGATCACAGATTTATAAAGTTTAAAGTTCTGAATTGTTGTGTTTGATTTTTGGTGTTTGTTTTCTAAATTATAATTTATTTATGTGTTTGAGATTTAATATGACAGATGATGAAATCACCATGACAGTAGACTCTAGTTCCAATAATAGTCCTTAGGTCTTAGGGTTAGCAGTGGCTGCTGGTGAAGTACAGGCTATGGTTTGTAAGCAGTTTGTGTCTTACATTCAGCTGATAATTTCTTCCTGTCACATTAAGATTTTTGAATGGATATAAATACCGAGTGGAAATTATTTTCTACTGCACCTTCTACCTGTCACCACACCTCCATTTAATTTTCTGGATTAGGTTTGTTTTTTGTTTTTTTCCCAAGAGATCTGTAATAAGTCATTTAGAGTGTATTTCTTATTCCCTGTAGATAAATCCCTATTTAGTGAGTTTGTATGAGCTAGTTAGGTTTAACTTATTTTCCTCACAAGATAATTTAGGTTTTTCATGTATTTTCTGCTCCATGTTTAGTAAGTTAGATTTTTATAATTCTTTTACCATCTTAACTACTCGAGTTCAAATTTGCATTAGAGTTTAATTATTACTTTATTGTTGTTTAATATTTGGTATGAGTTTTTGTATAACAGTAATGTTTGAGTAATTGTAACTTCAGCTAGTTTTGTGACTTTATATTTTCTTTTGCTGTTTGTTAGTTAGTTTGTATGTTTCTTTCTCTTTCTTTACTGCTAGTCACATATAATTGAGAATTAGTTTTGAGTACAATTTTGTTATTGTTAATTGGGTGCATTTCCATTCTCATATTTGTGAGGGTAAGTTTTACTTTTATATCCTTTGCTTTATAAGTTTTTTTAATAAACTTATTAATTCTATATTTACATGTATTTAAACTTGTAAGTTCCTTTAATGGATTGTAATTTAGGTGTTGCTTATAGTTATGTTTTGGGTCAAATTTCATAGTTTTGCAAGTTTGTTATTTGTATGTGTTTTATAGACTACAAACTTCTAGGTTTTATTAGTTCATCACTTGGGAGTACTTTCTTTATGTATGATTCATTTGTATTTCTTTGTATACTTTTAATGACAGTCTATTGGTTCTGTTTAAAGGCTTTTGCCTTCAGTTTCATTCCCTCTCATCTGCTTCCCAGATCTCTTTGGGATTGTACCTCTTTCAGTCATTTTGCCCAGTCTTTTCATCTAGGAGGTTCACATCTTCCAGTTGTGGATGCTGCTATTCAATCCTTTTTTGGTTCTGTTTTTTTTTTCAAGTGGTATGCTTTTTTACCCATCATTTCCACTTATTGGGTCTTCAAACCCTTCTTTTCATGAATGGTTGGCTCCTGCTCACGTCTTTTTGTACCCCATCAGTCAATCATGTCTATTTACTTCATAACGTAGGATTTTTTTATGAAGTTGGAGAAGTCTTGTTTCCTCCACATAGTGTCTTGTTCATTTGGGAGCTTTCTTCAATTTCCATTTTCGTCAGGCCTAGCTTTTTCCCTTTTGGATCTGGGTTAAGGAATGAGCGGTTACAAAAGCCCTATCTTCTTCTTCTCTCTTTACACATGAGATTTTATCTCTGTAGGGAATGTGGGCTTTCTTGGGTTGGGTGCACATGTTCCCATCAGTGGATAGTTCTTGACCAGTGTTACTTCTCTCACAATATCTTGGACCATCCCTGGGATTAGGGTCAATCTTTCCTGATGGTTTGACAGAAACTTGACCTTAGTAAGGATTTCCATTCTTTTGCCTTGTCCTGAGTCTCATCTCTCCGTCTTTGCTTTCTTGATGTATTGGGAGACTTTCCCTAATTTCTAAGAGATTTCTTGTTAGTGGTCAGTTGAGGAGGCTATTCTGTATGTCAACATTCTAAAACTTTTAGCAGTTTGTTGGGTTCTGTTTCATTTCCTCCCGCTCCTGTGGAGACAGGTGGTTCTAATTCATTCATACAATTCCCTTGTCCTCAGCTAGATCACCAAGAAAGGAGGTAACAATTCCAGATCTATGTATTTTCAGACTCTGTATCTAGTGTATTGGGGCAATGACCATGACATGACAGTTCTGGCATGTCATATTTGTGGAATTATGTATTTTGTGACAAGATTGCTTATCTCACCCCCACCAGGTTCTCATCATAGAGTAGTCCCTTCATTCTCAGGTATTTTAATAGGTGTGTTCTTAACTGGGCAACCACACATAGAATTGTTACCAGCCATTGGAATGTCAAACTTCTTTTCTTTTGGTATCTTGTTCCATACCCCTCAGCTCTAGGTGTGAATGCATTCAGTCAAGATTGGAGGGGTCTTCCAGAATAATTTTTCTTATCCAGACCATAACTTGCCCTGTAGTATTCATTGCCTCATGTTGGCTGGCTCATACATGGTTTCCTCTGTTCTGGCCCTTACTGGAGCAGTAGCCACTATCTTTTCCTCCATCCTAACAACCATGATCTGATGTATTTCACCCAAACATCAGCATATTTGAGCATGGCTTTTGTCTGGTAATTATCCTAGCTCAGGGATTTACCCCTAATGTAGTGCCTTTCCTTGCTGTTACCTGTGATCTTCTTCATTGTCTTTGTACCAGTGACATTGGTCTTTCCCTTGGGTCCATTTATAGTGGCTTCTTCCCATCCTATTCTTCTGTTACTCATCTGTCCCAGTTCTTCACCTGGTTATATGATCAAGAGTTTTTCCATATCAGCTATTGCAAATTATAAGGCTGCTCTGCTGAATGTTTTTCAAAATGCATTCTTCTCCCAGGTTATTTCTGTTCTTGTTTGTTTTTTTTGTCTAGTTCATCCACCGCATGACTTTGTTCTGCTTGATTGGGATCTCCTTGTTGTCCTTTATGTCCTGTCTTGTTGTCCCTTTGAATCCTTTGCAATATGTTTCTTGTCCTATCTTTCCCTTCAAATCTATCTCCTCCTCCTTCTGGCCCATCCTTGTTCTGATATTCATTTATGCACTTACTGTTTCCTACATCCTTTACTATTCCTCCTATGTTGTTTTCTATCTAGATCAGGCCTTTCTTCCCAGAACATCAGCTGCTTAGGTTGTTCAGTTTTTTTTTCTCCTCTTTCCTTGTCTTCCATTTTCTATTGATATTCCCATTTGAATCTGTATCAACTACTTTATCCACTTCATTCCCTGCTCTGTTATGTGGCTCATATTGCCTCCTTCCTGTCTATTTGTTCAATGGAATACCTCTGTTTCTAGAGGTCTATCACCTGTTGCACTCACTGGTGGTGCTCATCAGTTCATACAACTGGCATATTCTAGCTTGTCCATTGAAGATTACTATTTATGTAATGTTTCTTCATACCACAATCATCATCTAACTATGTCTTTAGCTGCTTGAATCCACCATCCATTGGAAGAGATTTTTCTGGCTGGTATATGGGCAGTTACCTATACATTTGTTGCAATGATCTACCTGTGTCTTCTTTGGGCAGGTATCATCTTCCTCCCATGGTGATTCTACATATATCTGTTTGCCTTTAAGTAGGGTACAATGACACATTATGATTTTTTATCTTATTTAATTTATTTACAATATAATTCAGGATCCCTTAAACTAGTGGGTATTACTTGGTTAGGTATTCTTAATATTGCATTAACACTAAATCTGTAAACTTTAATGTTTACTATTGAGATGGGGTGTATCGGTAAGACCAGCAGCCACTTGTCCAGTGCATGAATGTGTGTGTGTATATATATAATTGCTGTTTCATATACATGAAAAACTGTGACTCATGGAATTCCTAATTAAAAGATATGGAGATTTCTTCCCTTTCCACTGACCTTTGAATCTTCCAGTTGGGGTTTTTCTACTTTTCAGAATAGGGAATTACAAATACACATTTCACTTTCTTTGGTGTGTCATTCCTCCATACTTTCCAATGCATATTGTCCCCTCTTGTATTCTAATGGAGCATGAGAGTCTTTGCCACTTCTGTTTCCCAGTTGCTGGAGTGGTGGACCGAGGAGGTTTCTTGCTGAATGAGTTTTATATAACAAATATAGACTTTACATAATTGAATACTCACTCAGCAAGAAGATGTCTCTCAGTGTCACACCCATTACTGAACAATGATTATACAACAACATAATATTAAAAATCCAAGTGCACTTTCTTTAGATGTTTTCTGCCCACATGGACTATACTTGGCATAGTTAATGTTTTTTTGCCCAGATGAATTGGATTTGGCATAATTTGACATATCCCATGGTGTTTTAGCCTAGGCAGAGGACACCTGGCCATATTATTGAATATTGTGTATCTGAGGCACTTTTGGATGTTTTTTGCTCAGTTGGACCACACTTATTGATCTCACATGCTTATACAGGGTGCTTTCACTTGATGTTTTTGGCCTGGATGGACCACACTTTGCCTATTTATATACATTTTATATCCCTTCATCCATAGCCACATATAATTATTTCATTTTTTATGGCACCACACTATGACTAGTTATAACTATGTTTGGTTCTATGGCATGCTACCTGTGTGGATGATGTATAAAGTAACAGACTGGTTATAAAAACTCTGATGATAATGTTAACACATGCCTGTAATTATTATTTCTTAGTCCTATGTACCTAAGTTGCTTCCATTGGATGTTTTGCCTTGGTATATCAAATGTGCCATACTCTGATGTAACATAAGGCACTACCCTTATCACTTTATACAGGCCTGTTGTTGCTTCTGTACTAGACTTTCCTTGTTTTTCAACACCCAGCTGTTTCAAGTCATGGTTATACAGCCCTTTCCACTGATTTGGTATTGTATGTTTTTGTTTTGTTTTTTAATGAATACATTGGTGCCTGGTGACTCAGTTCTGCCCCCTTTGTCTTCCTGTGTTAATTGCTAGGTGAAGCAAATATCTGTTCCAGAAGTAGTGCTCTACCCCACTGGTGTGCTTTCTTTTCATATTCTTGCACACCAATTCTTTCAGTACAGTTGATAGAATAGTAGAGGAAGCTAGCTTGCTAGTATAGAGATCACAATAAGATTGGTGGAAGGTAGTCACATGATTAGCACATGTACTGGAATAGTGTTAAACTGGTGTGTTATAAAAGACTGGTGCATTTGTAATGAAAAAATTTAGCAGTGCTTAGAGGGCAGTCCAGGATTAAGATAGCTTGAGGTAAGTACTTATTGGAAGTGCATTTTCAGCATTAAAAAAATTTAACTTTTAGTTAAGCAGTTTGAACAAAGTAAACTGTGGTAAAAAGTGCTCACTTTAAAATTAGGAGAATGTATTGGGTTGAGCCAGTAGTTAGCTTCTGAAAATGAAAAGTGTTACCATCAGAAACAAACATGTATTGTCTTTAAACACTTATTGACACATGAATATTCTGTAAACCATGTGAACCCCCATTATTCCAGTTGACAAAACATTAATTGCAGGTATCTGAATGCTTAATTAACCATACTGTTATTTTTGATGAGTCGCTAACAGTGTTTGTAAATAGGGCTGTCAGTTATTGTGCTGTTCTGTATACAGGTAAGTTTAAAATAGGCATTAGAATTGGGTTATACAGGTTTTCCAAGGATAATACTTGAAAAAAAAATTTAGATAAATACAATTAAGTGACAGTCTATTTTAGATTTGAAGTCATGGGAACCATCGGGCTACAACAATAATTTTTGTGGGAACTATTATGTTACAGATATTTAAATTTTGCTGCAGTTTGTATTATTATATTGAATATTTTCAAAAGAAGATATATTAACAAAATGAGTGTTTGACATCACTCACTTAAACGTAACATAGGCCAAGCAAGATAGAATTTTTTTCTGGTAGATAATTGGTGGGCAGAGTGCGATACATGTAGTACGTTATATATAGTGTAAATTAATATATTACATGTAGTACGTTATATATAGTGTAAATTAATATATTACACCTCACCCACAAACAACCAACATACATGTAGTACGTTATATATAGTGTAAATTAATATATTACACCTCACCCACAAACAACCAACATACATGTAGTATGTTATATATAGTGTAAATTAATATATTACATGTAGTACGTTATATATAGTGTAAATTTATATTACATGTAGTGTAAATTAATATATTACACCTCACCCACAAACAACCAACATACATATATAGTGTAAATTAATATATTACACCTCACCCACAAACAACCAACATACATCCAGTTTAAATTAATAAGTGATACATGTAGTACGTTATATATAGTGTAAATTTATATATTACACCTCACCCACAAACAACCAACATACATCCAGTTTAAATTAATAAGTGATTTGCCCTTATTGATGTAGGTCTTCACTGACCCTCCGGTATAAATGCTAATCAGATAATTTAGAACAAATTGGGCCAGCTTATAATATCATTTTATTGGGCATCAAGGAACAAGAAGCAGGAAGGTCAGTCGTTCTTAATATCTAGGTTTATCTAAGCTTTGAAAATGACTAGCTTTCCTTGCCGTAATACTTACTTTGTAATTGATTATTGTGGTTATGGAAATTTCCTTTCCCAACCAGTAATCTGCATGTGCCATAAGAAACAATAAAACTCACCTGTAAACATAACCTTGTTTATAAATCAGTATGTTTTGTTTAATAAACTGTTCATGAAACCTGAACAGAAAGTTGGAAATTTAGAAAGTTGGAAATCTAGAGTTAGAGTAGGATGGCGTGACTGTAAGTTAGAGTAGGATGGCGTGACTGTAAGTTAGAATAGGATGGTGTGACTGTAAGTTAGAGTAGGATGGCGTGACTGTAAGTTAGAGTAGGATGGCGTGACTGTAAGTTAGAGTAGGATGGCGTGACTGTAAGTTAGAGTAGGATGGCGTGACTGTAAGTTAGAGTAGGACAGTGTGACTGTAAGTTAGAGTAGGACAACGTGACTGTAAGTTAGAGTAGGACAGTGTGACTGTAAGTCAACTTGTGTTTATCTGTCTTGAATAGGTTAGGATATACAAATTGTATCTTAGCAGGTTTGTAGAAAAACAGTAAATGAATTGATATTAGATGCTTTTACTAACATCTTTTTTCTTGTCAGCTCCTCAACTATTTTTAATGTGCTACAATATTTTTTAAAGAACAAGGGGGGAGGTATACAACATTCTTGTTTGGTTGGTATGAAAAAAAATTCTAATGCATAGTTTTTCCAAAAAAATTAATTAAGCGTTGAGGTTTATTGCAAAGTTTATGCTTTGTCTTTTCAGCCATTATGAGTATAAAAAGGATGGTATTAATTACATGAGAATGAAGTTCTACATTGAAGGAAGTCACAGAAAGGGAACTGTTCATTTAGAAGTAAAGGAAGTAAGTTTGTTATAAGATTTAATGAATGCGGTTTAGAAAGAATAATTATTGAAATCTGTAAGGTGCTCCAAATAAGTTAGTTATTAAACATTATTTTGAGGTATTGTTACAAATACAACAGTTTATGTAGTTTTACATTGTTACTTCAAAGATTTTGTTGTTTTATTTGGTTAATTTTTAAGCATGTGCTGATATGAATTTTATCAGTTTATGTTGTTTGTTGTACTCTGTGTTTGTTCATGATTATAGTTTATTAAAGACTTTTAAATTGTACGTGATAGTGAATGTACAATTACATCAATATACATGACTACATATAAATTAATGTATATTTGTATATTATTACTTTTAAAACATATTTATATGCATCTGTACTGATAAATATCACTGTTTATGTATGTAAAACACAAAAGTGTATTATACATTTTGTATATATGTGCACAACTGAATCTTTATACATAACTGTATGTACATAACATACACATAATATATTATACATTTTCTACAAATATATACGCAACTGTCTCAACATACATAACACACACAAATATACAAGAAACAATACACAATTTGAAACAGAAATCCACCAAAAAATTACCCATACTGGACTATACATTCTTTGGGACTCAGCACATGAAACAAAACAAAAACTAGACATACTAAGAAATCAAATAAACACAGCCATAAAACTATCATCACCAGATAAAATTAACGATAAATTAGACAAAATAAAACAATACTTCATCAACATCAATAAGTGTCCTCCACAAACTGTAGAAAACATTATACGCACACACCCAGACAAAAAGCAAAATCATCTAACAAAAGTAAATATATCTCGCAAATTAATAAATCACGAAACCATATACTTGCTGCATACCATATATTCCCGACATGAGCAGAAAAATAACCAACATTTGGTAAAAACTAGCAAGAAAATATGACATTCCAGTTAGTACCAAATTTATTCAAAAATCAGGCACAAAACTGAGATCTATACTATGTAAAAACTACACTGACAAACACCACACCAACATTATTTATAAAATATAATGTGATAACTGCTATGACTTCTATATTGGAGAAACAAGTAGAAAAATAAAAACCAGATTCAAAGAACATAAAAACTTACCTTCACACGTTTTCGAACACTGCAAATCAAATAAACACAACATAACCACAGAAAACACCCAAATACTAAATAAAGAAACAAACACAAAATTAAAGAAGTCTTACTTATACAACAACTCAAGAGCAAAATAAACCAATACAAAGGAACACCTTTATACCTAGATTAATAAATATATCCAACATCTAAGCACGTCCTCTACATTCCTACACTCAGTTACACAACTACCTTCAAACATGTGGTCAGCTACCGGTCAGTAACCCTTTCTTTCTTTGTGAACCTAATGATGACCGAAGAAGTCGAAACCTTGTTTGCTCCTCTAGTAGTGCTTTCTCTACCAATACCAGCTGTTTTTAAATATATAAAATGTCTAAAATGTTGCCGTTGTTCAGTTTGAAATTTTGGATTGAAAGAATCAGTTGACATTATAATATTTTAAAATGGCTGAGAAAGTTAGGGGTAAGCATCTTTAATAATAAAGGTATAGGGTTAAGGAACCTTGTGTAAATCCTAAATGTTAGCTTGCCCACTCTGTTATTATTAGAAATAGAATGTATACACACGTGTCTTGTCTGAAGAATAAACAGTTATTTGTTTTGTAAAGGTGTGCTGTTGTTGTACTATGATAGATTCAGACAAATGATTGGGATATTTATTGTTTTTCAGAATTTATAGTGCATGGTCAAGGGATATAGACATTTTGACAACAACAAAAAATTTTTTCTCTCCAGATAATAATAATAAAATTTTCTACTTCACACAATGTTTTGCCATCACAACTTCAGAACTGTTCTTATAATATTAACCTGTAGTGGTGAAATGTTGTCCAAAATAATCCTTTTTTTTTTCTTTTTTTTCTTAATTTGTATCCAACTATATACAAAGGTTTACTGTTATTGTGGTTTTTTATTTTGTTTCTTTTTTTTAAAAGCTAGTTATGCATTCCTTTTATTTTACAATACGATTATCTAATGGATTTGATTTTCATTTTTTGATGTGATAAAATGTTATATTGTACTTTAGTAACATTATGGTTTATTTTTCAGAAAATGTTATTTGAAGAAAAATAACAGAGAAATAAACTATTTTTTAAAAATGTTGTATTTTCTGTGCCCTTGTTCATAGGATTAAGCTGATTAAAAGTGAAGTTCAATTGAAATTTGTGTTTATGGATGGAGGATTTCTGCATTTTTAACTGCATTATTAACTTAGTAAAAATATGGGTGACTCAAACACCAAATAGAGCATTTGGATGTAAAGCTAATAATTTCTCTGATTGTTTAACCACTCATTTCTTGTTGGTATTTTTGTATCAGTTTGTAATGTATGTTGTGTTTGTCTCTTTGAAGATGTCACATGTCTGAAACTTTGGTATTTAGACATTAGCTGTTCTATTTATTATTCACTATAAGAACCGCTTTTTTTATTTATGTGTCTCCACCTTGATTTGTGCATCATTTTTCTCCCACAGAACAAGCAAGGAAAGTATGACTATCGATACCTACTGGTAGATTTAGAAGGCTATCCACCTGATTCAGTCATCCTTCAGGATAATAGATCATTTATGTGAACATCTGCAGAGAAAGAAGTTAAGATAGAAAACTAAAACAAAAACGTTTTGCTGTTTGACTAAGATGGTTGAAAAGTTTAAGGAAAAAAATTACATTTTATTCACAGTAATTGTTAGAACAGAATGTTTAGTTTTATATTTTTTTAAATAACATAGGTTAGCCATTGTAATCATCACAGCAATTGTCATCAGAACTGTCAAAAATATTTGTGTACTGAGTTAACATGTACTGTATGGGCAACAGGAGGCTTAAAGTGATCATTATTCTGTTGTCTTTAGACACCAGAAATAATGAAGACTAAACATTGAATAGACTAAAAATAGTTTGTTGTTCCTTAAAATTATTAATTGAAGTTGAGAAAGATTCTACAGTAATAAAAGTGTTTCTTTTGCTGTCGTGTGTATTTCAGATGGTTCTTCTTTGTCACATAAAGAACTAGTAAAGCAGCATCTGAGAAAATACAGACTTCATGAAAATGTTTTTGAACAACTGTTCCACTTGATAAATGCATTTACTCAAACTTTACACTAATTAAAATGTTTCCAAGTCTTACTTTTATATAAATCATAAAAATTCTGTCATTTTAAGTGTTCACTTCCATAAATCACAACAATGTTTTACTCAGTTGCTACACTTCTATAAATCACAAGAATGTGTTTTTTAAGCAAGTGTTACACTTCCATGAATCAGAAAAATGTTTTAAGCAAGTGTTACTTTTCCAGTAATCACAAGAATGTTTTACTAAAATGCTACATTTCCAGAACTCAAAATAATGTTTTCTTCGAATGCTACACTTCCAGAAATCACTGTAATGTTTTTCCTTAAGTGTTACAGTAATGTTTAACACAAGTGCTACACTGACATAAGTCACTGTAATGTTTTTCCTCAAGTGTTACAGTAATGTTTAACACAAGTGCTACACTGACATAAATCACTGTAATGTTTTCCTCAAGTGTTACATTTCCAGAAGACACAAGAATTCCTTTCTTTTAATCACTTCCAAATTAGGGACAACGATCGCAATTGTGCAAAATTCAAACCAATTTCCACTGCCACTAGATTGTTGTATAAAAAAGGGTTAATATACTGATTGCATTTGGAATGTGTTAGGGATGGTATAGTACACACACACACACACACACACACACACAATTAACTACATCTCAAAACACAGAAAAAGGGACATCAATTATAAATATACATATATATCTAAACTAAAATGCTCAAATTATTTCTAAACATTTTATGTCATTTTCCGTGTATGACAGTATCGTTGGCAAGTAATGAAATTAAGCGAAATCAGTAAACTGACTGTATGTGAGATTAATAATTTTATTATAATTAGAGGTAGTAAGTTTGAAAATCATGAGTAACTCGATCAGATAGTTAAGTCCGATGAAGTGCGGAATACGTCTTAACTTTAGCAGTAAAAGAAAAAAAGTTATATTATGTCATCAAAAGATGGCGTTACGTGTAAGAGGTCATACTTTTAAATTTCAAGAAGATGCTAGTACTGGATAGTTATTTGTTCTGACAAATGAGGAAGTAAAAGAGAATCAACCTAAATCAAAGATGTAAATAAATTGCTGTGATATATATATCCAAGTTAATACAATATATTGAATCTTTACATGGGTTAGACGGGCATATCAGAATTCCACAAAGTTCAAGTATGATGATTTCTAATTTTGATGTAATCATTATCATAACTGATTTACCTTTAGCAGACAATTATCTGCCATTATGAGTTCTTCGCACTACAGCGGTAAGTGTCTACAGATTCACAACGCTAAAAGCAGGGGTTCGATTCTCCTCGGTGGACTCAGCAGATAATCATCATGATCCGAATAACAGCACTGATTTTCATTTTTATAGTGGTCCAAGCGAGGCTCAATGGTTAGCGAGTCAGTATGTGGGTTTTACGGATAAAGCGTTCTTACGTTGGGTAATGCTGACTGGTTGCCCCTGTCCTTGTAATATAACATTTCAACATTAGAACGAATAACCAACTTGGATTTTGGGTAGCTTTAAGCAAACACTTTTATTACAAGCTTACAAAAGAAAATGTCGAAAGTGTATATCGGCAAGACGTCTCGAACTCTGGACTCTTTTGAAATGCTGCTCAACTTGCTATACGTGAGGATTACTTAATCTCTATAAGAAAACACGTCAGGATAAGTTCAGTTTTTATTCACCTGATTAATAAATTTGTATCACATGTTAATACGTACACAGTCACGTTGTTAATGCGAACAGAGTCACGTAAATGCTTAATCTCTCTGTAGTTTCTTGGTTACTTAATCATCTGCAGTCACCTAATTACGAAATTCGTCCCTCTTAACGTGACTGCTAAATCCCTTTTTTGTTACCTATAGACGCCATCCTTTCATAGGTGAATCTCAATGGTTCAGTGGTAAATTTAAAAGCTTATATCACTAAACTCCATATTTCGATTCTTAAGGTAGGCACTACACATGTGGTTTTGCACTTAACAACAAACAAACCCTTTAAAGTTACTTAAATATTTTATTCCCTGTTATTAAGTGATCAGGACGTTCGACTCACAATCTGAGGGTCGTGGATTCGAATTCCCGTCACCCTAACTACGCTCGCCCTTTCAGGCGTGGGGGCGATATAACATGATGGTCAATCTTACTATTCCTTGGTAAAACAGTAGCTCAAGAGTTGGCGGTGGATGGTAATGACTAACTGCCTTCCTTCTAGTCTTACACTGCAAAATTAAAGACGGCTAGCACAGATAGACCTCGTGTAGTTTTGCGCGAAATTCATGAAACAAACAATCCATGTAGCTATACAACTACTCAATTTGCTGATGTCATCTGGATATTAATATCTGGGGCTCCTTCACTATCTAATTCTTTGTAATCCTCTTATATCATAGGTACGTAATACAGAGCATTTCTTACAAATAACTTGAATAATACGTTGCTAAAAACAACTAATACAAAATACAAATTTACTACTACAATAGCAGGGCTACAAGATAATTTTCGTTTTTTTTTAATTTTAGAAACTTGTAATAGCTTTCCTAGACGGTGAAGCTAAGTTTGAAAGTTTATAGCCCTATAAATTTGGTTTCGATACCAGCGGTGGACAGAGCACATAACCCATTACGTAGCCCTGTGTTTACCTACAAAGAGACATAACTCTTTTTCTATTGTTGTTATTGTTGTTGCAGTACGATTCTCAAGGTAGTTGTTAATGCAGTCTGTGAGCAGCACTTGTTTCATTGTTTATAAACGGTTTCTAGATCCTTCGAAATTTCATACCCATCTGACTATCTACGTTAAGCTGCTCTCTAGTCAGTACGTGTTAATCTGGGTTAAAGACGAGATGCTAGTTACTGTAATTTCCACTTGGCAATATGAACGAGGTTTTTGAAAACAAGTAAATATCGCATGAAGTTAAACTTATTATGTGTGTTAAGTTTCTGCAAACTAAGAGAAACTGTATCCGCAAGCGCTGTGAACTATCGTATGAAAAATGATGGAGGTATGTAAAAGATACGCGCACTATGACATCTCCAGTGTTTTATATGGAAAAAAAGAAGGTTTGCTCCAGAAATTGGATCTCTTGTAAGTTGGATCACCTTTCTAATCCGTTTATTTAGAGAACTTCGAAATTTAGCAAACCCTTTTCACTCACGTATTTCTTTAACAAAAAATAGTGCTATTAACAGTTAACTAAAGAAAGCAACACTACAGCAACCGAAGCGTGCTATACTTTAAGGTGTTTAAACAGTTTCTTTGATCTATGGAGATTTTCGAAATGAAAACAGCCAGGTCAGAGACCCCTACGATCCAAAAGTATCTGTCTCTAATTTTGAACTGTTGACCTAATAGCTGGTGCTTTTCGTACGCGCGAAATGTGTCCAGTACCTTAACATCTCGAATCCCAGACCTGCAGGTTCACAGCTCTACTCATTAATAGCTACGTCCGCCCCATATAATATCTAATATAACTGAGTGTTAATAGAAAGTTGTATTGGTGGCGAATGGTTTTTGTGACACTTAAAAAACCTATATATTTTTGTTTATTCACTAATATACACACCACTCGTTTTCTACCCACTATCTGGCTCGACTCGTAATCTAAGGATGGCGGGTTTGAATCCCCGTCACACCACACATGCTCGCCTTCTCGGCCGTGGGAGCGTTATTACGTGACGGTCAACCTCACTATACGTTGGTAAAAATAGTAACCCAAGAGTTGGCGGTAGGTGGTGATGATTAGCTGCCTTCTTTTTAATTTTACACTGTTAAATTCGGGATGATAGCTCTCTTGTAACTTTGCGTGAAATTCGAAACAAACTCTCCTACTGACTCAAACATGAATATATATATATACCGTACCTTTTCTACCCACCCTAATATACATATTTCATCTTTTTTACCCACCCTAATATATACTCTACACCTTTCCTATTCTACCCTAATATACACGCCACACCTTTCTTTTCTACCCTAATATACACGAATTATAGTTTCTATTTTCAGGTCATCTTTCATGATATTTTGTTTTTGCTTCTTTTAATGAACGCATCGGCAAGTGGTTAAGGCACTCGACTCGTAATGTGAGGGTCGCGGGTTCGAATCCCTGTCACACCAAACATGCTCACCCTTTCAGCGGTGGGGGTGTTATAATGTTATAGTCAATTCGTTGGTAAAAGAGTAGCCCAAGAATCGGCGGTTGGTGGTGTTGGTTAGCTGCCTTCCCTCTAGTCTTACAGTGCTAAATTAGGGACGGCGAACGTGAATAGCCTTCGAATAGCTTTGCACGAAATTCAAAACAAACACAAATTTATAATGAAAATGTATGTATTAACTATTTTTACTGAAGCTGTTTTGTTATAATTTTCGTCAAGTATAAACTTGTACCTCATAGCTCCATCATTTCTTAACCAATTTGAGATGTAACTATAGCTTTAGACTTAGAAGGTGTCATAGATCAAGTTACTCTAATCCTACTTTAAAGAATTTCAATTTGACGGTAGGCTGGTAAAGGCTCTGATAAGAAATAAAATTAAACCAGTTATACGCGCGCCACAAGCTTGGTATTGTTGGTGTACAAAAACATAGCTAATAGAAAGGGTAAAAAGGTCTCATAGATTATTTAATCTAATTTACTACTATGAGACAATAGGTCTCATAGATTATTTAATATAATCCTGCCTACAAAAAGTTCAAGTGCCGCGGATATTGAGGATTACCTCTGTTTTTTTCCCCTAGAGCTCGTAAAGTAGTAAGAGGTATATAGAATTAGAATTTAACCTACTTTTCTATGCCTATTTAACCCAGGCGCCTTTGATGGCTCAAGGATAAGTCCGAAGGCTTGTAGCGCTAAATGTCGGGTTTCGATACTCTCGGTACAGATACTTCGTTCTGTAGCTATACACTTAACGACAAGACAAAGCTAACACTGTCACGTTGGGTCTCCTCTGAACCCAACAAGCGTCAGCCGTGTTTGAATCCTGGTATATTATGTTTAACATATCCAATTAAGCATGATACAATTACTAATATTGTTTTGTTTTGACAAGTGAAATAATTACGTTTGCTATAAATTAACTTCACTCACTTTAAAACTGAAATCCACAAAAAAGCTAACCATCTTTATTTCTGAAATATAGTGACTTTCAACCCATCACAGCGTAACGTGTATATTCGTTCTTATTGGTACCTCTGATGCGACACTACTAGATAAATACCCGCAGGGTCTCCGAAAGTGTTCTGTTTCGAGAGTAAATAAATCCAAAATTAAGAGTAACAAATATGTTTTATTTCTTGCTTTTGAAGTTCATATGTCATGCTGTAGTGTAGCCCACAGAATGTATGGCACTTTTCGCGATTCATAGCATACGCATGTTCTACTGACATTACCACAATGTACATTGCAACGTTACATGTATCTTATGTGACGTTATTTCAGTGTCTACATACTGACTAACAACTCATTATTGTACAGTGGTGCGAATTTTTATAACAGGTGACCCCTCCAGCTGGCCTTCGGCCCCATTTTGGGAAAATTGTATATTTAAAACTAGGACATTCCGTCCATATTGAAGTGTCAAGACTAGCGTAAGTTCCAGAGTTATTGCTTAACGTTTTAATTATAAGTATAAAATAAGATAAAAATAGTCCACTTATGAACTTGTTTTGTTGTTGTTGTTTCGGTTCCTTTGAATATTTTCCCTAACACGCTTCTTTTTTCTGTAAGTGTTACATTTGACAAGCATTTTAAGAACGACGGAACCTTTGAGCTCAAAATATATGAAATGTTTGCAACCATTTCTCTAGTTTAGACATTTGGGAGTTTACAGTGTGTCACTTTGAGTGTACCAGAGACTAAATACGCAAGCAAACTATTAGGCTGCGCATGTGTGACGTTATGACGTGCGAGGCGTTTTGTGAACGGATAAAACCACGCTGTCTCGTGAGGTCGAAAGATACTCGTTGTTGATATCATGAAGGAAACGTGGTTAAGGAATACGGAAAACTTCTTGCAAATGTTGCGTAATTAAAATACTTTATAAAGAACTTGTTACTTACAAAATAACCCGCTGTTTTTTGGTCAGTTTAATCTTATCGTATTATCTGGAAGTGACCAGGAATCATGACCTTGGAAGAAAGTTTGGAAGGAGACACTGATGTGAGCCCCCCTATTCCTAGAGCTACTTTGTTGGGCCATGTCTCTCACCTACGGAGTACTCCTAATCTTCTCAAACTAAACCAGCACGAAGCCACATGCCGTCGCGATCGTGGAGGGTCACTTAGCGTCGGTCCAGGAACAAAGTTAACAGTGTCACGAGCCAGCAGTCCTCAGCTTAGGAGCACAAGCCGAAGCTCTCTGAAGCAAGATAACACAGTTGGTCGGTCCCAGTCCATGAGAACAGCCCAAAGACCGAGGTCTTTGGAGCCCAGTAGCCGTTTTCGGCAAAGAATCGCCAGTATTCCAGTTGACATGGCTCTTCAACTAGACCGCAATCTAACCACCCGGTCCTCGTCTGATCAAACCCTACTCTTGCCAGTCGAGATGAGTGACTTGGAGAGACTAAGAAACTTTTCCGTAACATCCAAGGGAGTGATAAACCGAGGGGACTCTTTCCGCTCCAAGTCTTGGAGCAATCACAGTATCTCGTCTGTCGGATCTCAGCCTCCTCCTGGCAATAACACACCACCATCTACTCCCAACTTGTCATCGGTAGCTTTGCCTGGTGTTGAGACCCCGGATGTGCCTCCCGTTATTATCACCGAGAGCGTTCGATACCGAGTGTTAATATCTGGCAGTCCAGCTGTCGGGATATCCTCTCTTACGTCCCAGTTCCTGACATCTGAGTACATCTGTGCTTATGAAACCTCTCAAGGTATGTATTTATGCAACAAATGTTTGTTACAGAATAGTTGTGAATATTATGGGCAATTTAGTCAGTGAAGATTCCTGAGCAACACGTGAGAAACACAACACTTTACACCCCTTAACTGTGTGTCCAGCGAGGGGGATCAAACCCTTGATTTTATAAAGTGTTGTAAATCTGAAGAGTTACTGCTATTCCACCGGTGGACCATCTGCTAACCCTGACACTGCAAGTGAAAGGTACTCGAGTTTGTAAAGAATAGTATGACTGAAATAAAAGAAATGGAACCTGTTTAGCTGATATGACGGGTCAAATCTGCACGATAATTGATAACATAGTTCGTTGCTTACAATAAGAATTCACCAACGTGAGCAAGTTAAGTCCAAGCAATATGTATGACATATGTGCATTAGACAATATGGTGACATCATGTAACGTTTTACAAGATAAACGTTATAACTATCTCTATCCAAATATTCAGAGATGTCGAGCACAGCTGGTTGATTAATGGTAAGAATTGATATTGATCATTAAATGGCAAAAATATATTCTGGTCACTAGTTGGCAAAGATATTACTGATTAAAAATGGTGAAAACAATACAAGTCACTTAGTAACAAAAATAAAACACAATCACCAGATAACGAAAGTATTACTAGCCACTAGGTGGCTAAAATTGCACTAGTTACTCGGTGGCGAAAATAATAAAGCCGCGAAGGAGCGAGAGTAATAAGGCCACCTGATGGGTAAAAATAGTACCAATCACTAGGTTGTTGGAATTATTAGAGTCCCGTTGAAAATTTTCCAGGTGGGCAAAGTAATGTGAAATTTTGAATTGAATAAAGAAAATATTGTGTTGTTCATTTTCCAGATGAGGGCAAGTGGCTCCTTCCAATATACCAAGGATACAACAACTGACGTTCAGTTAAGAAAGAAAATAAAACTGATCGGAGGGTGGCGGAGAGAGAAACATATCACTTAATTGTGAAAACTATTCAATTTTCTGTATTTCGTAAGAAAATTTCAATGCTCACTTTGAAAGAAATTCCTTATTAACATGGTTGTTAAAGGGAAAGCCACAGTGGGCTATCTACAGTGGCTGCCGCGGGGAATCGAGTTCTGGACTTCAGTGTTATAAGTCCGTAAGAGACTCCAAGCTTCAGTGACCTTTGGCTACCACTTCAGTAATCTAGTGAACCCTTTCCCTGGCCAAGTACTTGTAACGTTTTAGCCTAACGTGGCCAAATAAACACGTCCCTTTTGACGATCTTTGATAATGGTGTCATTCGCCGGATTAATAAACGAACAAAATCGCACCTAGAACGGTTTCTATTCAAAATGATTTTAATTATCGAATCGACTGTTGAAATATTTTCAAGACAGTGACATAGCCATGTTTTACATTCGAAGAGGATGGGGGTAGAAAGTTTTAAGGGAGACCAATAAATTAGAAACCTGAAATTGATCTAAGTTGTTAATAAAATGGTCGTTAAAACAGTCAACTGCAATAAGTGTTTATAGAGGTTTCATTTATCTTTTATTAAATGATACAAAACGAGTTTATTATTTACAAAAGCTGAGTGATCGGTATGCCTAGATTTATTCAGGAGCCCTTATTTGGTTACGCCTCCGTTTAAGAAGTAAGGCACTAGTAATAGTTTTCTTTGATCAATATAAATAAATATAAACCGAAGTTGATTTTCTATAAGGTCTTCCATCGAGATCATTTGTGAATATACATATATATAGTTATAATTTTCAAGCTAAAGCCTTGTTTTTTAAATCTTAAGTTTTCAAGTCTTTTTATTTTAACACTGAAGTTTGATCATGTTTTTTTCAGATCTTTCATTTCAACATTAAAGTTTTTTCATTTTTTTCAGCTCTTTTCATTTTAACACTGAAGTTTGATTATGTTTTTTCCCTCAATAATTTCAGGGAAAAGAAGACGTTTTCTCAAACGCAAAATAAAAACAACATTTATATTCTTCGGCATATTTTGATTCGAGTTGAATTTTATTTCACATAAAAGGATTTTAAGGTATTCCGATTTTCTTTACCTTTCCTAAATTGTTGAGTGAAAAGAAGAAAATCGCTCTTTTGCTGGGAACCCCTTAAGGGTAACATATATCTCGTATTACGGATAATTGTTCTAGCTATTTAGTTAAAAGGGCTAAGAAGACTTATGCAGGCGTGAAAACTTTTCAAACTGTGGTTCTGTCGTCTTCGTAGAAGACTATTTAAAACGTGTTTTCCTGTTGAAAACTTACTAGTAGGTGGGTTGTTTATTAATAACGGTTTTCTGATTCCTCTCCATACCTTACCAGTCCATAACTGAAGGTCTGTATTCAGTTGTTGGCCTGAGTCGTAGTTGAAGGTTTTCATTCAGTTGTTGGCTTGAGTTACTTTGTATTCGCAACCGTCGTTTACTGATTGTTTTGGTCATGACATAGTCTTGTCGCTAGGGCACGAGGTGTCGTGGGATCTAACTCCATTACAGAAAATGCTCATCTCTTTTAACAGTGTGATCATTATTATGCGATTGTCAATCCCACTAGTCATTGGTAAGTCACTTGAAAATTAGCGCAGATAGCCCTTGACTAGCTTTGCACGAAATTCAACAAACAACTAAACAATACTAAATACTTTTGGTATTCAGTATTTGCTAAATACTTTTGGTGCTATGTTTCTCGTCGTTACAAAAATTTCTCAACTCCACTTGTAAGATAAGATACAACAACAGATAAGATACAACAACCGTAGATGTGAATGTATAAAAGTACTGAAAATGTTAGATTCTCAAATAATCACGTTACTTTGTAATTTATAATGAGTTACTTATTTCAATATCTCAGGTCGTCATATTGACTGCTCATAGCTATTTTGATGTTTTGAATACTAAATTAGATAATAAATAACTATTAAATCAAAAAGAGTAATTAAAGAGAGATTACATACGCTCGACCCGTCGCTCCTTTTCGAGAATGCCTGCGTTTATAGTGGATAACATCAAATTTCAGCTTCGTAAGCTACAGAAGATCTATCTCAGATCGAGAGTGATCAAAGATCCAGATAATGATTTTTAGTGGGGAAGTATCTGAACCTTTATCTGCCCAAGAGATACCGTGTTTCTCCGATAATAAGACCTACCCATAAAATAAGACCTAGTGTGATTTTTGGGGATAGTTTTAATATAAGCCCTACCCTTAAAATAAGCCCTAGTTAAGAGTGGCAGGAAGAGGAAAGAAATAAAAAAAATTAATTTATTAATTAGTTTAATAGTTAGTTAATTAGTTTGTTTAATTATTAATCAGTTCGTTTAATAGTTTAATAATAGTTTATTTTAAATGGTTAGTTTAATAGTTTTACTTTGTAACTTCATTTTTTTAGTATATCAAAATAAGACATCCCCCGAAAATAAGCCCTAGTGTCATATTTTGGAGTGAAAATTAATATAAGCCCTGTCTTATTTTCGGAGAAACACGGTATGATACAAATATGATCTACACTTTACAGAAAAACAAAGAAAGCATGGTAATCTGTTTATTGAAACAATTTAGCAAACTGACCTGAAGTATCCATTCTGATGACCCGTTTCAATAATGAATTAAACATCTTGTAACCAACCGTATTGTTACCGCGTGTTGCTTTACTGAAGCAAACTACAATATTTATATTAAGTGTCCTAGATTTCGCTTTCTTAAAACTTGACTCAGAGATTAATTATTGATATGTTAAAAAAAATAAGGCTTAGTTCTTTCGATTACGAAAAGTTTATCGAGGAATATTGAAAATGGAAAGAGATATTATTATCGTACAGAACAAAAACAAACAAAAAACACGCAAGTCTCTTATTCGAAATTAATGGCTTGTTTGTGAATTTCGCGCAAAGCTGCACTAGGGCTATCTGCGCTAGCTGTCCGTAATTTAGCAGTGTACGACTAGAGGGAAGTCAGGTAGTCATCACCACCCACTGCCGCCTATTTTTGGGCTACTCTTTTACCAACGAATAGTGGAATTGACCGTCACATTATAACGCTCCCATGACTGAAAGAGCGAGTATGTTTAGTGTAACGGGAATTCGAATCCACGATACTCAGACTGCAAGTCGAGCACTCTAACAACCTGGCCATACCGGATCAAAATGAATGGATTTCGTGATTTCCTTCTTTTCGTTCGGTAAAAAAGAAACTGTCGGGAATTTGATTCATTGCTGATTAATATGAAGCTTTTAATTTATTACATATTGACATCTCTGTTTCTCCGTAACAAATTATACAAAATAACATAAATAAACGACCTTAAAAAAACTAAATAAATTAAAGGCGCGGCATGACCAGGCAGTTAGGGAGCTCGACTCGTAATATGAGGGTCGCGGGTTCGAATCCCGTCGCACCACACATGTTTACCCTTAAGTCACAGAGCGTTATAATGTGACGGTCACTCCCACTATTCGTTGGTAAGAGAATAGCCCAAGAGTTGGCAGTGGGTGGTGATGACTAGCTGCCTTTTCTCTAGTCTTACATTGCTAAATTAGGGACGGCTAGCGCAGATAGTCCTCGTGTAGCTTTGGGCGAAATTCAAAAATAAACAAAAAATTAACTAGATAACGATAAACATATTGTTTGAGAGGAAGAATTCGTAATAATTCTTTCTGTTAAAAGTGCAACTATTTTCGGTTCGTATAATTAGTTAAAAATAGTCCTAACGCTATTTGTCAGAAACTGCAGCCCAATTCTTTATTTATTTTCAAAACAAAAGTAAAGAAAGTAAGAAGAACAGCGAAAAGGAATTGTATATTTGTGAAAGCAGATCGTGGATGTCCTAGATAAGAACTGGGTTGATTATGAAGGTGGTATTCCCTACTCACGTTTAGAGATAGACACACACACGTGGCACCATCTTGGTTTAGTTTCCGAGATCATAAAAGGAAACTTGAAAAAGAGATCTTCAATATTCGTTCAGTTCAGTTATGATGTTTTGTGAGTCCAGTAAGCCCGAAAAAAACATTAATTAATACTATCAGCTCACCAGTCTTGTATAATTTTTAAGTTGTCAACTGCATTTATTGTGTTCAAATAGTTAAGCATGAGGGCTATTCTCAAAACCTTATGCTCTCTCTCAAGCCTAAAGATCGGCAGATTGGTATTAAAGTAACATTGACCTTTATTCCTCACTAAAGTCCTAATTGCAGGATTTTATATAGCGTAATTAATATGATGTTATGAGTTTAATCATAGACCCGGCATGGCCAGGTGGGTTAAGGCGTTCGACTCCTAATCCGAGGGTTGTGGGTTTGAATTCCGGTCACACCAAACACACTCGCCCTTTCAGCCGTGGGGGCGTTATAATATTACGGTCAATTCCACTATTTGTTGGTAAAGGAGCAGCCCAAGAGTTGGTGGTGAGTGGTGATGACTTGCTGCCTTCCCTCTAGTCTTACTCTGGAAAATTAGGGACGGCTAGCGCAGATAGCCCTTGTGTAGCTTTGCGCGAAATTAAAACACAAAATAGTTTAATCACGATTATATTTCAATGGAGCAACGAGAAAACAAAAGTAAATCAATCAACTGGTGATAATGTGTCGATTCGTTAAAGTGAACATTCAAACAATATGAACAACCAGAAACATTCTTAGTTTTTAAATTAAACTTTACAAAGATGCTATTAATATTTCAATAATGTTTGTTTTATTGCACCTTAATTTGAACCTTCAATGATTATTTTCCCGAATAAAAGTACTTAAATCGTATTAATCTAATTCAATTAAAGCGATAATAAATCCATAGAGTTAGTTTGTTCGTCTGTTTTTGAATTCGCGCAAAGCTACACGAGGGTTATCTGCGCTAGCCGTTCGTAATTTATCAGTGAAAGACCAGAAGAAAGACAGATAGTCATCACTACCCACCGCCAGCTTTTGGGCTACTCTTTTACCAACAAGTAGTAGGATCGACCGTCACATTATATTACCTCCATGATTGAAAGGGCGAGCATGTTTTGATGTAATGGGGATTCGAACCCGTGACCCACAAATTACCAAAAGAACGGAGATAACACACTCTACATATCACTTATTTATTATTATTGGAGGAAACAAATGTGTTTATTACTGTAAACTTAAGAGCCTTATCTACTGACACTGTATTGTACTTCCTTATTTTTCTTATTTGATAAAAATAAAAGTATTTTATCAAATGGTTAGTTCATGTAGTGTTGCTGCATGCAAGTCAAAGTTGAAACACACTCTGTCATCGTTGGAGTTGTCGACTAAAGTAAAACTATCGAATCGTTATGATCATGGAATTATACTATAATAAAATATTTCATCATGAAAATTACAATTAAATACGACCTCAAATATCGCCATCTTAATTATGGTTGACTATAGCGGGACGATTTTGAACACATTTGGAGTTAAGCCTTGTTATAGTTAACCTTGTTTTTTTTTTCTACACTAACAGCAGAAGTGAACGAGAAGTCAGTGACTATAGTTCTGAATGGACAAGAGACAGAGTTGCTTTTTGTGGAACATTCTCTTCTGGATAACATGGTAAGGGAAATAAAAACTTTAGTAAAATAATATGAATCTCCGTTTTCAGCCTAGCATGGCCTAATCCATGGGGCACTCGATTTGCAACCCGAGGGTCACTGATTCGGATCTAATCCCCAAATATGCTTGTCTTTTTAGCCGTGAGGATGTTACAGTAAGACGGATAACCGCACTATTCTTGGTGAAGAGTTTTCGATAGATTGTGTTGACCAGCTGCTTTCACTCTTGTTTATCACTTCAAAATTGGGGCTGGCTATCACAGATAACTCTTGAATAGCTTTGAGCGAAATTCAAATGAGCAAACACTATTTTCACTATCAATATACTCCATAGTTATACAAACATGGAGACGTTAACCGATGGATTCCTACATAATTTACCATATTATTTCATGAAACATTGGTACAAGAATGACTTGCTATAGACCTTCAGTGGAAGAGCGGTATATCTGCGGACTCATACTGCTAAAACCTGGGTTCCGATACCCGTAGTGGGCAAAGCACAGATAGCCCATTGTGTAGCTTTGTACTTAATACAAAAAACAAACATACTTACAATACGAACCTTATCGTTACTGCATACATTACGAAGATAGCTCTAAGTATATATACAAATGTAAGGAATAAAAATAAAGCAACGCCACCTAACGCTAGTCTACTAATTATCATTAGTTTTAATTTCCTGTGACAGTAAATGCTCTTGTCAATAAGAGGTATAGAGTTGATCGAAATAAGACCTAATAACAGGGCGTGAATGGATCCACGATCAAGCGAGCGCTTATGGGTGGATTCTGGAGTTATACTGGTTTACTATACTTCCCTCCTCTCCGAAGGAATTATATTACCAAATGAATGAATAACCAAAGATGGGCATGATGAGGCTGCAGTTACATAAATAGACATTTGCACAAAGAAAGTTTTTATTGTGGCCAAAAAGGGAGGCCCCATGGGTCCTTAGCCCCCTCTGAATCCGTCACTGGTCGTAGGAATTTACAATTAATGACAAATGTGAAATACGTCTTGCAGTCTTCGCGAAGTGTAGAACTTTGCACAAACGGATGAAGCGAAAATGTGTTTAACATTGATATTATTATAATTACCACTTGGACATAGCCTTGAAAGTGAGGGCGTCAACTAGCTAATCTCTGGCCTCCTTGTGTTAAGTAAACTAACGTAAACTAACATTCATCATTTACTTGGGGGAGGGGGGGAGAAAGAAGTCATATGAACCTGACACTCACAGGTGTACAAGATCTAAAGTCCGATGCCTACAAGAGAGTTATAACCTATTTTTAAAACTTCAAAGTAATTTCTAAAAATATTCGTTTCAGTTAATAGATAAGTGACAGTTTCAGCTATGACTACCATGGTGATATGTTTGTGGATATATACCACAAGAACTCGGGTTTCAATACCCATGATGAGAAGAGCACAGCTAGCCGTTTGTTTAGCTTTTTGTCTTAATAACAATCAACAATAAATTGAAATAATTATAAATAATAAATTAAAGACTTTATTCATCGTTGTTGCCATTGTACATTTAACTTATGTTTATAAAAAATTCACATTTTAAAAATTAATTGTTAAAAAATATAATGTATGATGAAAAATATGTTTTTCTTGTGTTTTAAGTCGGCATCATATTCTAAATAGTAAAAACAATGAAAAATTCAGTAATATCTTTAGGACTTTTATTTTAAAATATTTTCCATTAGAAATTTGAAGTTTACACAAATACATTTATTCTTTCGATTGTTTGTTTGTTTGTTTTCAATTTCGCGCAAAGCTATTCAAGGGCTATCTGTGCTAGCCGTCCCTAATTTAGCAGTGTAAGACTAGAGGAAAGGCAGATAGTCATCACCACCCACCGCCAACTCTTGTGCTACTCTTTTACCAACGAATAATGGGACTGACCGTAACATTATAACGCACCCACGTCTGAAAGGGCGAGCATGTTTGATGTGACGGAGACTAGAACCCGCAACCCTCAGATTACGAGTCGAGTGCCTTAACCACCTGGCATTTATTCTTTCGTGAAATTAATTTGTAGCTGTGGCATAAGGGCTCATAGAATGCCTCTGAGTTGTTTTGTTGTTGATGTTTTCCTTCAAGTATAAACTTTTAGCTTACAGTTCTGCCATGTCTTGATCGATTTGAGATCTAATAATTACAATTTTGGTCTCGGGACCTCAAATTCTTTCAATTGATGTATTTAACTACGCCCAAGGTCTCATATACCAATTAACTTTAATCCTACCTGACCGAATTTCAATTTGAGGGTTGGAGGGTTAAAGATCCCGATAAGTAATAAAATTAAATCAGGTATACCCTTTGGAAGTATATTAGTTCGCTCAAAACAAAACTATAGGAAAAGTTATTATTATTTCACAGTTCGATGTGAACAGACATCGAAAGAAGCGCAGTCAATATGTAAACAAACAGCAAAGCAAAACAGGGATGTACCTGTAATCTTTTAAAGGATAATTTTAACACTAAGTGGTTGCGCCTATAACGACGCACAATTTTTTACATCTTTCAGAAATGACTCATGGGTAATGTTCGTCACATTGATAAAGAATATTTACATTTATACCTGCTCACTGTTCTTTTTTCACAGATTAAAACCAAAATAAGGCTACTTATGGGCATAATTTACTTACGAGAGGGACATATACCCTCTTTTGTTTTTCAGTAATGGGAGATTGTCAGTAATAGCTATCGATATATCTAATTCTTCATTTTGGAACCAGAATTATGCGCGTGAGGCTAATTTAATCAATAATGTTTATGATATTAAGTTGGGTAAACAACTTGTGTAATATAATTAATTTGCTATACTGTACAGCTCATTTAAACACATGAAAAATAATTTCTATGTGAGAATTGGAAAATAGTAAACAGTTTCAATATTCACAGACTTCAAATAATTCATTGGAAAGAAAGTTACTAGAATTCATGACAAACATTGTACTAGTAAGTACTGTTGTTGGAGTATTAAGGAGATTCATTCGAGCAAAACATTACTCGGATTCATGACAAATATTACACTAGGAAGCGTTTTTGAAAAGCTGCATTACCATAGCAATTACGCGTTAACTCTGATGTTCTGCCATCGAGAGTATTAAAACTATACATAATATACCACGCTTTAGAAAGAATCACAAAGGGAGAATATGATGTTCAACAACATTTTTTTAAATCTTTTAGTTGCGGATTTGTACTTTGAAGCCCGTAGTTCTTAAGTTATAACTCAAAGGAAAAATGCTTTTAGGTCACTTTTGGAATTCTAGTAATTTCAGTGTTATTCCTACCTTAAACTAAAAATAAAAAGATTGAAATGAATTAGGTGTAGCCTAGTGTGCTACAACTACGAATCTGAAGGTTCGTGGCGCTACCCCATTGCCTCAAAATACGCTCAGCGCTTTGGGTTAATGTATGCGTTAGAAGAGATACAGTCAAAGCCCACTATTTGTTTGTTTCTTGTTAAACGTAGAGCTACGCCATGAGCTTCCTATGATACGCTCACCACAGGTATCAAAACCTGTTTTTAGGGTTACAATTCTCCAGACTTACCGATGAGCCACCATAGGACTTGTCAATAATAACTACAGAAATAGTGGTCAGTGGTATTGGCTAGCTGTTGTCACTCTGATCCATCAGCTCAAAATTAGGGAAATCTCTGAGTATAACTATGTGTTTAAAAAAAAGTCCAAATTCTTAAAATGAATGAGAATACAAATAATTTATTTTGGGAAGAATCTTTATATTGTGAGATTTCATTTAAATAACACTGCTCGTGAACGATTTTCTTAAAAACAAACACTTATGAGCGAACGTCAAGAGAAATATTCAAAGCGTATTAACACATCATATAAATGAATGAATGGAATTTTTAACTTTGGTACTTTCATATTTAGTTTTTCGCATACACAAGTTAAATTTATTATGTTACACCATCCATTTAAAATGTCGTTTCCATTTGATAATAATATTTCAGTTATACCAAGAAATCTGTTATATTAAAATATCCAGAATGTTTGTATTTACATTTGTTAGTTTATGTTTAAACGCAAAGCTGCACAAGGGTCACCTGCTTTTTGACCACCGCAGGTTTTGAATCAGGATTTTAACTCTATAAGTCCTCTGTTTTACTGCCTAACTTGATTTTATTTGAACTAGGGGGTATTTTCTAAAATGTAAAAGCTATTCAACGTAGTAAAAAGAGGTTAAATATTTTTTTTACTCGGACGAAACGTTTCGTGTAAATCATGTTGTATAGAAACACGTTAAAAATATGTATAATGAACATGTAAATGGAACAGACAATTTTTACGATTTCAAGACGAATTTCCGAGTAAAAGTAAATGAATTACAAAAATAAGTGATGTTAAGCCTAGTCGTTTCTGCTATCATTATTATACATTTTAGTGAAATGTTATAATTTAACAAATACGTATATAGTCTTTCTTTTTATCCCTTCTTACCATTTTCGTTCATTTTTTACTTTCAAAGAACATTTATTTGATTTAATATAATATTTTCAGTAGCTACACAATGTGTACGTACGGTATTTAGGCCTAATGTAATTTTTTTTATACACACGTTTATATATATATATATACATACACAAATAAATATATTTTGTTTTTAGCAGCCGCAGGTACTTCCGGAAACTTCTACCTTTGATGCTTTTGCTGTCATTTATTCTGTAACCAACAAACATAGCTTTCAGCACGCTAAAAACTTACTTCAGCAGATCCGTGACACCGTGAGCATCAACAGTAAAGCTGTTATCCTCGTCGGCAACAAGAGTGACCTAGTTAGATTGAGAGTAGTGACAAGTGACGGTACGATTGTTTCTGTTTATATTGTGTGTGTGTGTTTGTCCGTGACTATAAGGGAAGAGGAAGGTGTCGAAACATCGCAAGAATTATTTGAAACATTTTTTTTTAATTAGAGATAAAAGGTGCCACTTAATTTCATGTTGGCAATTTATATATTTTTTCTCAATTGTTGAAATTTTCAATCTGGCTGAGCGTTACCCAAGCATATCGAAATCAGAGATACCCTTGGGCTCAAGTGTTATGTATCCCTAATTGTTAACGACAGCAGGAAGCAAAGACAGCCAACAGCCTTCTATGTCATAATAGACTTTGAAACTGATTGATGAGAGTGACTGTTAATATCATGATAAATTATAGTCGAAACTACGGAGCATATTCAGAGGAATGATGTCTCGAATCTCGGACCTTTCGTCCGTCCCCTCATAAGCTAAAAATTAGACCATATACGACCACTTTCTCATCAAACCTAACTATAGAGGGACGCCATTTGTGGAGGGGCAACTGCTCTCTCTCTCCTAGAATAATAAAAGAACCTGGTAATAAAGCATCAGTTTACCGTCTTTATGTGCTGTTAAGCTCCATCAGTTCGTCCCCACCCCTCAAATCTCCATTGTTCTTGTTACTATCTTACTTAGCTCTAACTGACTACTCCAACTAACCCATATTTACTTATTAAATGTTACAATGCTTCTCAACAGTTCTTTATTCCACATCCATTGCTTGTAAGTTATTTGTTTTGAGTCATTGCCAGGTAGCAAAGTGTTAATGAGAGCGAAAAAAGAAAAAAAAACTATGGAGGGCGCTTTAGTAGAAATATATAAGTAATATAAAATTGGCAAAAAAAAAACGTTTTACTAAACGACAATGCTTGGAAATAAAACCAAAATAAGTCACTACGACACGATTATTCTGTAGTTAAAACTAAGCTACACTTAACCTAAAAACAAGTTTGTTTTTTTGCTTTAAGTAAATACAGCTATGGCTTAGGTTTGTTTTGAATTTTCGCGCAAAGCTACTCGAGGGTTATCTGCGCTAGCGACCCTCGGATTGCGAGTCGAGTGCCTTAACTACATTGCCAAAAGTTTTGGAACGAGACATAGTTAAAAACTTTAATACAAACGTGGTATGGGTCTTTTCTGTAGCATCATTTAATGAAACAATATGCAAAGTGACGTCACAAGAGTCTACCGTAAACCATAACGGTAATTTGCAGTACATTCCACGATTTTCCAAAGCTTCCATAGTTCTTGGCCCGGTCAGGGAGCTTGGTACTTAATCTGAGAGTCAAGGGTTCGAATCCCCGTACCCCCAAACATGCTTACCCTTTCAGCCTTGGGGGGCGTTATAATGTTGTGACCAATCCCACTATCCATTCACAGTGGGTGGTGATGACTATCTGCCTTCCCTCTAGTCTTACACTACTAAATAAGAGACGGTTGGAGAACATCCCTCGAGTAGCTTTGCGCGAAATTTGAAACAAACCAAACCACTGAAGAACTCAATGAGACGCTGAAGGGGTAAAGTTATACTTCAGTTTCTACCATGCAACCTTCAATCGTAACTATATGCAGCAAGATTCATCCGAAGTAGCATTGGATAATTCTAGAGTTATCCAAAAAAAATTATCATAGCTACATGTATTAAAGAGCAATAGTTACTCTAAGACACTTTAATACCAACAAAACATTTCAATATATTATTTCAGAGCACAATGGTTTTGTACCTTATTTCATAGCGTAACATTTCAGTATCTTTATTTGTGTAGCATAATGTTTTCGGTACCTTATTTTACAGCATTTGGTAGAACAGGTTTTTTTTCTGAAAATAATGAATAATTCTGAGAAACTACGTCTTGAAAACCAAATGAGCTTTAAATACCAAAAAAAAAAAGAGAAAAAATATAATTAACGTTTTGGTTCTTTTTGTAATAAAACGTCCTTTGAATGATACTGGTAGTTGTTTTTCATGATGACGAGAAACCCACTTGAAGTAAAAATGTATTCTAAAGATGTCTCGTAAGGGTGTTAAAACGTTGATTAAAATAAAGTACAGAACAACGTTTCGACTTTAAAGAGGTTAAAAAAAACTCCTATTTCTTAACCTGAAGACGACCTAAAAAGATTGAAACGTTTTTTTGTATTTTATTTTAATTAAAGTGTTAATACCCGTACCAGCCATACCATATCATACCAGCCGTCTTTAAAATGTATTGGTAGCCGTTTTGTTTACAGAGTATTTTATGCTCTGTGTGGAACAAGCTGTATATTATAGTTTGTTAAATATATGTATAATATACACGTGTTACATTATTTTCGTATTGTTTGCTTGGTAAGTGGACTTAGAATCGACCTTAATTTCTGAAATTAGTTAATTCTCGTGAGATATTACAGGGATTACGGTCGAAAATATGATTAAAAACAATGCCACGAAATGATAAATCGATATCATTATAATCTTTTGTTATTGCATTATCTGCTTTTGTTAGACTGGTGTATGAAATTAACTAAATTATTTACTGATTTTTTTTTTTCATACTTATTCATGTAATTAGCTTTGAGATCAGGAGTTACTGATAATTTTCTTAAGTTTGTTTTTCTATTTTTCTTTTTCACCTCTAGAGGGCCGAGCCGCAGCGATATATTTTAACTGTAAGTTTATAGAGACTTCAGCAGGAATAAACCATCACGTGGACGAGCTTCTGGTAGGTATTCTTACCCAGATCCGGTTAAAACTGCAGCATCCGGAGAAAGTAAATGAAAAGAAGGAAAAGTCCAAAAGTCGCTCGTCACTAGTGTGCCCCGAAAGAGCTAGAGGTTTTATCAAACGGATTCTGCGTAGGTCTTCAACCAAGTCGAGATTGTGTGACAATTTAAATGTTTTGTAAAGAGAAATTAATCGAACTTCGCAAATGCTTTTAAAAAATTATTGTGGCTGTTTGTCTGTCAAGATCTTTGACGATTATAATATACTGAGTACGCTGAACGTGGCCGTCTCTAAAGCAAAGATTTGATTATAAGTTGTAATAATCGGATCTTTTTAACTCGTTAAATGCACGTGTAACTAGGTGTTGCCATAATGTTTGGAGTAAATCCTTGGAGATATTCAGAAATAATTTTCAACAAAACAGAGGCATAGCCGGGAAGTGGAGCATAGCTCACTGAAAAATCGGGGCATATTTATTATATATAATTTTTTTCAGATTTTATATATAATAAAAACTGGTTTTGTATCAAGTAAATAAAAAATAAAACTTCCATAAACATTATTATTATTATATTAATTTTGATTTGTTTTAATGATAACTTTATTAAAAATTTATATAAATTTAAGCTTTTAATTTATTTTCCCCTTACACTGGATATGTCACTGCAATATATTCAATGTTGGCTTAACGTGTTGGCTTAACATGTAGGGGTGTCTAGAAAATTACATTTTTTATTTCACGAGGTTAAAGTTGGATCACTTTCAGTGCTTCATTTCTAGAGAAAACAGAAAGGTATTAATTTTGGTTTATTTTACTGAATTTCGCGTAAAGCTACACGAGAGCTATTTACGCTCGCCGTCCCTAATTTAGCAATGCAAGTCAAGAGAGAAGGCAGCCAGTCATCAGCACCCACCGCTAACAACTTTTGGGCTACTGTTTCACCAAAGAATGATGGTATTGACCGTCACATTATAATGCTCCCAAGGTTGAAAAAGCGAGAATGTTTAGTGGGACGAGGATTTAAACCAGCGACCCTCAGATTGGGCCAAAAAGTAATGGACCCTTGTTGACCAGTGGAGAAGGAATTTTGAGTTGTTTTAAATAGTTTAATTTAGATTCAATTGAAGCCACTAGGATATGGAACTGCAGTGGAATAATGTAGCTGAGTGCGTTAATTAGATATAAACTCGCAATGCAACTGAGGCAGATTCAAAATTATAGTGTTTATATCTTTAAGCTAAAATGAGCAGTATCAATATAGGTTCCAGATATCGGTTTGTTTGTTGTAAAATTTCGCGCAAAGCCACACGAGGACTGCACTAGCCGTCTTTAATCTAACAATGTTAGACTAGAGGGAAGGCAGCTGGTCATCACTACCCAACCGCCAACTATTGGGCTACTCTTATACCAACGAATAGTGGGGTTGATCGTAATATTATAACGTCCCCACGACAGAGATTCGAAAATGTAACCTATATTAAAGTTAATTATTGAAACGATGTCTATAATTGTTTCTAAACACAACAAATAAATGATGGACACGCTATCCATTTATTCCTTTTTTTTTATGGCAGTGTCACCCCCCAAACATTTTGTTCTTATTTCGTAAAAGGTGGGATTAGTAAGTAGAATATTTAGTTTGCTTTAAATAATTCCGAAATGCAGAGAAAAATGCTCTTGGCCTCGACTCATCGTCATGACCTAGCTTGGAATCGAACTCTTCCGAAAAGAGAAGCCCGCGAGCAGAATGTCTACTGACTTACAACGCCAGAAGTCAGTATTCAATATCCCATTGTACTGCTTTGTGCTTAACTTCCAACAAAGAAACCGAAAAGAGAAAAAACACGTGAGAATTATTCACACGAGTGTTGTCACGTGATTTGTATAACGAGCTTAAACTAGATTTCTTCTAGGCATGTATAATATATTTTAATTTTTTTTAAGTATAAGGTATATTATTTAACTGTGTTCCACAGCTCAGAGAGATTACAGGTCTTCCAAGATATGCATGTTTGAATACGATGGTTCTACGTACAGTTCTACCGTACAGACCTTTCTGTATATGCAATGATTAACTTTTATCTAATTTTTTTTTAAATCTCGTTAGTTTAACGTATTCGGTTAAAACCTGACTGGAAATAATTTTTACTGAGAAGTGTTCTTTACGTCACAGCTAGTTTGACTTATGTTTAAAACACTTTTTAAATTTTGCAACAATAATACGTTTGATAAAGTAGGATTACTCCATGAAAACTGTTTTCGAACGCTTTGTGTGGAATTTACAGCTCATAATGTTCACTGTCTTCCCGTTTTCTCGATTTTTTAGTATATTTTGTTTGTAATAGTCAGTCAGTTGGCTGTACTGTCAAGGTGATGTTATAATCACGGAAATAAAACGCTTGTCTCTTGAACTTGTACTTGGAAATAAATGGAAAAATGTCTCTGATGATTTCTTTTTGCCATACATCATAATTTAACTATATTATATTTAACTACATTTTAAATTTTAGTGTGAATTAAAACTTGCTATTTCATACTTTCAACGCTAAAAACACGTTGATAGAGCATGGATAGCCCACTGTGTACCTTTGCGGTTAATTACAAACAAACAAAACATTTCTATGTCTTATGGAGCTTTTGTTCAAATGTAATTTTTATGCTTAATGATTTTTTTCACATTTGCTTTCAGCCGTATTGCATTTTTTTCTTGAGCCTTATGGCATTTTTTTTTTTTGTTCCTACATGTCTTGTGCAGGTTTTCGTTAACGCACAGAATTCTAGTATCTTATTCTACATTGGCATTTGACTTTGGATGTTTTTGGAGACCACCATATGCTTTTTAAAAATGTTCAGAACGAAATTATATGGAAGATCCTAATCTGTACAGTAAATTTTAAAACAAAATGATGAACTTTACTTATAAATGTATTCTGTTATGTTCAAAAAGTGAATTATATTTACTAGACACACCAACCTAGTTTATCAAACCATAATAAGTAAATATAGCCATTATTGTTAAAAATCAAGAAGAATATTTGATAAGCTAATAGCAAGATTTCAAC
The DNA here is from genome assembly GCF_004210375.1 of Tachypleus tridentatus. Classification (NCBI taxonomy): domain Eukaryota; kingdom Metazoa; phylum Arthropoda; class Merostomata; order Xiphosura; family Limulidae; genus Tachypleus; species Tachypleus tridentatus. The sequence goes on from NC_134837.1 coordinate 213,598,667, forward strand.
GGAATTTTTCTAGTAAATAACTGCTTTTGGTAATTTTAAGTTATTCTTCAACTATGTTACATTTGTTACGCCATCTAGCAGTTTATTTGAACACATAAAGTAGGTTAATTGCCAATAGGACTTAATTGTATCTCCATCAGTGGCGTAACTACGGTGCAGCAGAGACATCAAAGCGAGAAGGACGGGGAACTTAGGGGGCCGACGATAGATAGACAATATGACAAATTTATTCCTTGTCCATATTGTTTTTGGGAGGGAAACAAAAAGTTAATTACGCCACTGATTTTCATTGAACGTAAAAATGAAAAAAAAATTAACATTTCGTATTTTTGCACCCTCTCCTGAAGTCTTTGGTAATCCTGTTGGAGATCGCGACTCACAATTTGGGAACTCTCTTATGTCTTATCAGAATTTAGGTCTATTTAAGAAATTTTGAAGGATCAGTGTGAGACGCCTTTTCTCTTTCTCGACCAGTTTTGGGAACGCTTGGTAACTAAATTGAAGTTGCACACCAAAAACAATTTCCAAATGTTGTCCTTAAACTATCTAAACTTAAATTTCCTTAAATTTTTGTTGAGATAACTAATGTATTTGAATATTTAAAAAAAGACAATTTTAATTCAAGTGGTTTCTAACATACAAAAATAACGTGGATAAATTACTTTCAATATCAAAAAACCTACTGTCGAATGAGGAACCTATGAGATCGTAACAGCTCGTATTATCCATTTAACTAATTTTTGTAGTTTGAAAATAAAAAACGCGGTAACAACTATTTTAACAGTAGAAGGACAATTTCTAATTAACACGAAGACGACAATATACACATGTCATCAAACATAATGATGTGAAGTTGTGCACAAGAGATTTATTGAATTTTGTAAAAGCTACAACTTAAATATTACAGGATAGATGGCGCTATGTGTCATATGCTTCTGGAAGTTCAGCCAGAGTGAACGATATGTTTTTGGTTGTCCTTTTTGTTAGATTACATGTTTTACCAGTAATGGAATATTAGAGACATGTTTAATAAAACTTGATACTGAGTAGGAATGACAGCATGGTGTGGCTAATTAATTTTTGACACATATCTCTATCTACTGACGCCCATGTTTATAATAGAACATCAAACCTGACATGGGAATTAAAAAAAACAACAATCCTGCCAGTCTTTCAGTGGTGAATTATTTTTCTCTGATGATTGGATAAACTCGAAGAATAATTTTCACGAAAATTTGGGGGTCATAGTGAAAGACAAAACAACCGTGACTAAATTATGTGCGAAATATATATTTTGAACTTGCTATTTTGAGCCTAAATGCCACTGTATGCAAACCTTCAACTAAACGGCCGGGTCAAAGTCTCCTAACTTGTAACCACTGATCAGAAATAGAGCAGCCAATCAGTAGCTTCCGCTACCACAAAAGTCTTGTCCGATTTCTGTCACTTTAAGAACGTATCCAAGGTTGAAAGTGCGAAGATTGATTAGTTGCATTACAGCTCGAACGTCGGATCCTACGACACGCAGCCCGAAACGTTAACCACTAGGCCGTGTTTGATTGATTATAGAAGGCGTCTTTGAATTGACCAGTACTGTTTTTTTAATGTTTCTTATACTTTACTTGTTAAAAACAGGAAAACAAAAACAAACAAATAAACAAGAACTAAAGGAACTACGTTAATTCTATGCTTGATAAGAAATTATAATAAACACTGTGTCACATGATATACACAAATACATTGTTCATTCTGTATTTACGAGATGCAGCGTTGTATATACGAATAGTACATACGTCACGCCTTGTCTGAACCATTTTTTTGTAAATTTTTATGTTATTTGTGCTTTTTAGAATAAATCTCCTACGTAAACAAACCTCACCAGGCAAGACTTTAAGTCACCTTAACTTAAAAAGTTTCATTCTAAGTGATTTACGGCCTGCGTATTTTAACATCCATCTCTCTGTCTACTGACAGAACGTAACTAAGACAGTTGTCTCTTCTATAGAAAGTCGTATATATGTCTCTTTCTACACTTTGTTATTCGTTTCATTGATACCTCAGGTTTGTTTATTGTTTTCAAGCGCAAAGCTACACAGTGGATTATCTGTGCTGTGCCAACCACGGGTGTTAAAACCCGGTTTCTACCGTTATAAATCTTCAGACTTACCGCTGAGGCAGGACTAATATTATAAGAGCAAATAAAGGAGACACACTTAAAAACATATAGCGTAAAACTATCGCTACCTGGTGACGAGCGTGACAACAACTTTTTTTTTCGTGCTACATGCAAAAGACAAATTGTCTTTAAAGTCATTATCCATGAATACGCAAAGCAATTTGATCCGATGTGTTTTTTTACTTATTGTTTCATAGGCACATGGTGTAACTAACGCCCGCGACCTCTATGTTGTGGAGTTGTGCCAAAATAATTTTAAAAAATAACCCCGCCTCGTGCTATCTTTTATCCTCATACATTTAAACAACGCTTGAATACAGACCTGAGTGAAGTGAATCCGGTTTCTGTGGGTGGTTGTGAGAAAATGTCCACACAACTCCATCATCCCGGCAACGGTTCCCTTTGCCGAGAGAAAAAAAAATGACCTAGTTTTGTTTATACTGTTATAGTAGGTCACCCTCGTGGAACGGCTAAAATTAAACGTTCATTCGGGTCATGCATGGTATAGTTTCTAGTTAAAAATCCTCATCAAGTGTCTAACTATTTCGCTTTCTTCATTAATCGTTTTCACCAAACTACTATGAAAACAAAGCATACTTTGTATTCCCAAGTAAACAGTATGATAACCTAGTGTACATTACTATTCCAATTGCAGTGGATTATCATACTGTTTACTTGGGAGAACGATGTGCACTGGATTATCGTAGAGTCGGGTTTATAGTGTACATTTGGCTGTAATGTGAACTTGGTGTTATGATGTATGCTAGGCTACATTGTGCATGCATGATAAAAGCGCACTCAGGGTTTTGATGTACACTGGTTTAGCGTGCATTTGAGGTTATAATGTATACTGTGATATAATGTGTACTTAGGGTTATAATGTACACTGTGATATGTGTGCAAACAGGATAATACTATACACGGGATTACAGTGCATTCAGGATTATAATGTAAGCTGGACTAGTGCAATGGAAATTATAATGTGAACTTGGGATTGTGAAGTACATTAGGTCATGGTCTGCAGTCGAAGTTATAATGTAGTTATAGTATATTGGCTTAAGTAACCACTGAGTTATAATGTATGTACACTGTGTTATACTGAACTTGCGGTTATAACGTACACTGAGTTATAGTGACATTTTTTTTGGTTATAATGTACACTGGGTTATAGTGACCTTTTGGTTATAACCTACACTGGGTTATAGTAATCTTTTGGTTATAATGTACACTGGGTTATGCTTTACTTTGTGTTACAATGAACTTCGTACTTTGGGTTAATGTACATTTAATTATGGTATATTCCATACGATAATGTAAATGTAGTAATAGTGAACTCATGGTTATAATTTACACTAGGACCTAATGTATACTTAGAGTTATAATATATATTTAATGCATCCTGGGCTACTACGTACACAGGGTTATGTTCCCTTCACTGTTATAGTGTGGTTTGGGTTATATTGGACTCTGACGGTATGTATTTTCTGTAATTTAGGGTTATGTAAATATTGTTTTGCAGAGTAGTAGATGTGTATTGATATATATCATATATATACACTAGCTTATGTGTGCTTAAACTGACATGCTCACCACAAAGACACGTTCTATTAGTTTTAAAGAAGAAATTTGATCCTTTTAAACATTTAATGTTTTAATTTAACAGTTCCTTAACATTTAACTTACGGACACCTATATAATGACAGATTGACAGCTGTTAAAATACCTTACGTTATCACAACTAGATTGAGGATTATTAGAAACCTTACGATAAGACAAGTGGTAAAGCCAGTTTCCATCGATTGTCGTGCCCACCTAAAGGTCACAACTATAAACTTCATTGTGGTGAGAGTTGTGCGTATCTTGGGCGTTTCCTCTTTTAAAAGTATATTCGATTAGCTTGTGCAAGATAAGACTCAAGCAGGATCCGTTCCGACTATATATATAACTTGACATTTCAGATAAGACTCAAGCAGGATCCGTTCCGACTATATATATAACTTGACATTTCAGATAAGACTCAAGCAGGATCCGTTCCGACTATATATATAACTTGACATTTCAGATAAGACTCAAGCAGGATCCGTTCCGACTATATATATAACTTGACATTTCAGATAAGACTCAAACAGGATCCGTTCCGACTATATATATAACTTGACATTTCAGATAAGACTCAAGCAGCATCCGTTCCGACTATATATATAACTTGACATTTCCCTATTACTCTTTCCACTTAATACTAAAATATACCAAAACATTGACCCGACATTTGGCGAAAGTTTTATATAGTAAGGAAGGTCAACATTATTATTTCATTATAAAGTTTCATAACAAAGAAAACTGGATGTCTGTAAAAATAGTTTCAGCGAAATATACGGTACCACGGAATTCAGTATTTTTGTGTTTTAATAGCTCATATTATCTTACTTATCTGTTAAATATGAATCAGTGACTTTAAAATATTTTTGCTATTTCAAGAAAAAATAACAAACAAAGTAGGAGGCGCTTGTTTTTCAGAAAGGTTTGTCTGTTTTGGAATTAAGCATAAAGCTACACAAAGGGCTATCAGTGTTTTCCTCACCACGGTTAACTAATGCTTTGCTTAGAAACCTTTAATGTGATACGTGAGAGATAATCGATGTTATTGCAGTGTTTTTTTTTTAACCATGTTCAGTTGTCTGACGTCGTATAACACTGAAAATAAGATTCAATACCTCCAGTGGACAGAACACAGATAACCCACTTCGAAGTTCAATGCTTAACGACAAAAATGTATTTTAAGTTTTAAATTCGCATTTTCCAAAATGTAACTTGTTTAAGTAATTGAAATTATACATATTTTTGTTCTTTTGATAAACTTTTCTCGCTATATATCTCTAATGTTAATTAATAAATTAATAAAAATGTTATTTCTTGTTTTGTTTTGAATTTTGCGCAAAGTCACAGAAGAGCTATCTGCGCTAACCGTTCCTAAGACTAGAGGGAAAGCAGCCAGTCATTACCACCCACTGCTAACTCTTGGGCTACTCTTTTACCAAAAAGGGCGAGCATGTTCGGTGTTATGGTGATTCGAACCCGCGGATTGTTATTTCTTGATGATGGAAGCCTTATACTTCATGTATTCTTTAACAAATTAACATTATAAATGTATAACTTGGTTACATTTGTTATACCGCCTTAATAATTAGGTGCTTGTTAACATTGTAACGTAAATCATATCATTTTCTCAGCTGTAAAGTTCGTCAGCAGTTTTGAAATGTCTGAGTTGAAGTGTTTTAAGTACGTTCTGTCCCAGATGTGTTTGTGTTTTCTTATTGCAAAGCCACAATTCTATCTTCTGAGTCCACCGAGGGTGATCGAACCCTGATTTTAGCGTTGTAAATCCGTAGACATTTCGTTGTACTAGGGATGGGCTGTCCCAGATAAATGATTGTAACAGTGTTATGGAAGCAAAAAAATAACTTGAAAAAGCTAAAGCCGTAAATCGACGAAACAAAAATAAATATTTGTAAATTAGTGATGATTTATAGAAAGTAAGTCTTCTATCAGAAAAATAGTAATGTGATAAAAAGAGAAAATAATGAAACACTATGTGATAAAAAAATGTCTTAGATATAATATGACGTCAGATTCAAGTTATTATAATATAGTGCTTCCATCTTATGTCAAACGAGTGAACTAGCCTCAAATGTTGAGTAATGATTTGTTTGGCTTCGTTCATGTAGCGCAAAAAACAAAACATTAATACAGACAAAGTACTCGTATTTTAAGCCTAAGGTTTGGGAATACCCAATAAATTAAAAAAATCATTATTATTTTCCTTTATCTCCTAACGGTCTAAACATAAAAAGCAAGTTTGGTGTGAAGTCCAGAGAGAGAGAGAGAAAGTGTGTGTTTTCTTATAATAAAGCTTCGTCGGGATATCTGCTGTGTACACCGAGGGAGATCGTTGTAAATCTGAAGACTTACCAAGAGAGAGAGAGAATATTGAAGTTTCATATTGTTTAACTTACATGAATATTTAATAAAGGATTAATTACACAAAGCCACATGATTGGGTAATGAACATTACAAAATCGTGTTTTTAACTATTTCTGTTTACAGTGGTCGACTTTCTTAAAGACCAAGCCTTATCTTGCATTAAATTTTAAATTACAAAACGATCACAAATTTAGAAATTATTATAAGAAAAACACGTGTTTAAAAATTAGTTTATATTTGCTTTGAAATCTCTTACTGAGTTTTGTAGAATATTACTTATCGTTGATTAAATTTTGAGTTAGGGAAATAAACTGTTTTAAATAAATTTAAGGGGTGTTTTTAAAAATAAATTGTTTTAAATAAGTTTAAGGGGTGTTTTTAAAAACAAACTGTTTTAAATACGTGTAAGGGGTGTTTTTTAAAAATAAACTGTTTTAAATAAGTTTAAGTGATGTTTTTAAAAATAAACTGTTTTAAATAAGTTTAAGTGGTGTTTTTAAAAATAAATTGTTTTAAATACGTTTAAGGGGTGTTTTTAAAAATAAACTGTTTTAAATAAGTTTAATGGGTGTTTTTTAAAATAAACTGTTTTAAATAAGGGGTGGTTTTAAAAATTGTCTATTAAGTTGTAATTGGTTAATTCTGTACTTTATTCGCAAATAAAAAACATTACGATGCAATTATTAAGTAGCGTTATCAGATGTGTGTGTTGTTTTTATAGCAAAACCACAAGTCATGTCATGAGTCCACCGAGGAGAATAGAAAGCCTGATTTTAGTATTGCAAATCCATAGACATACCGCTGTACCAGCGGAGGGCATTATCAGATACGTCCCACGGTGTAACGTTTTATGTTTGTTTGTATGTTTTATTAATTTTTAACATTTCCTTCCTACTAGATGGTACATGCTTTGTATAAGCATTCTCTGTTTTGTTTTGTATCCTCTTCGTATACTATATCGAATGTAGTTTAGAATATCAGTTATTTAGAACACATTGCTTTATATAATATGTAAGTAAAATTGAATTTTTATTTATTTATTTGTAATTAAGCACAATGGGCTATCTGTGCTCTGCCACCAGGGATATCGATTGGATATCTGCGTTAGTTGTCCCTAATTTAGCAGTGTAAAGCAGCTAGTTATCACCACCCACCGCCAACTCTTGGGCTACTCTTTCACCAACGCATAGTGGGATTGACCATCACATTATAACACACTCACGGCTGAAAAGGTTAGCATGTTTGGTACGACGGGGATTTGAACCCGCGATCCTCAGATTACGAGTCGTACGCCTTAACCCACCTGGCCATGCCGGGCCGTCCAGTTATATCGAAAGTAGGTTTCTAGCGTTGTAAGTCCGCAGATGCACCGCTGTGACACTAGGTGGAAGATTAAAAGTGAATTGAATCGTATTAGCCTCGTTGATTTCTGAACTATTAAATTGCATGATATTTTAAATTAATATTTCAGAGAAATCGAACGATACTTAATTTATAAACGATCTATGCTTATAGAAAGTTGTTCTTGTAGCTTTGTTTTATCACTCTGAAGAGGCCCGGCATGACCAGGTGGTTAAGGCACTGAGGCCCGGCATGGCCAGGTGGCTAAAGCACTCGACTCGCAATCTGATGGTCGCGGGTTCGACTCCCTATCGCGCCAAACATGCTCGCCATTTCAGCCGTGGGGTCGTTATAATGTGATGGTCAATCTCACTACTCGTTGGTAAAAGAGTAGCCTAAGAGTTGGCGGTGGGTGGTGATGACTAGCTGCCTTCCCTCTAGTCTCACACTACTAAATTAGGGACGGCTAGCACAGATAGCTCTCGTGTAGCTTTGTGTGAAATTAAAAAAAATGTTTGTCTAAAGAATTAATAAATAACTTAGTATAAACTGTCTTCGTTTTTTTAGCAGTAGCAACTGTATAAAACCAACCGTATAATACCAACTGTATAATACTAACTGTATAAAACCAATTGTACCTTTTGTTTTGATTTTTTCTTATTTTCATCCACGTGTTCAGTTGAATGTATCACGTACAATATAAAGAGAAAATGCTTCCCGCACCTGGAACATAAAGCAGAAACAACAACAATATTTCTATTAGTTTCTATTTAATATTTGACCAGAAGCCAAATTGAACCGTTGTCATGGATACGGGATTGTTCTGAGTACCGCTCTACCAAACCCGTACGTGGGTGGTGGTTGGAGTGAAGTATTAGTGATTAAAAAAAATATATGTATATAACTTTCTGATAGTTGTATCTCAGCCATACTGCTGACCTCTGTTATTGAATGAAATGCATTGTCAGTTTGTTTGTTTTGAATTTCGCGCAAAGCTACACGAAAGTTATCTGCGCGAGACGTCCTTAATTTGGCAAATAGAGCAAAAGAAACTGTTCATCACCCCCCTTAACTTTTCGACTACTCCTTTACTAACAAATAATAGGAATGACTGTAAGTTTATAACGCAGTCACGGCTGAAATGGCGAGCATGTTTGGAGTGATGGGGATTCGAACCCGCGACCCTCATATTACGAGTTGAACGCCCAAACCACCTGGACATATCAGGCCACGCGTCGTCAGCAAATGGATATTGCGGACATAGTGATTAGAAACTCTATCACATTCTGTTCAGCTTGGAGAAACCTAACAGACCAAATACAGAATTTGGTGTTCAAAGCAAACAAAAATGTACAATAAGCCTAACAGTGGCGTTGAATGATAAATATAAATGATGAACGCTGTGATGTGACAACCACAAGAATGGAACACCGAATTTTAGAGTTATAGGTCCTCAAACGTATCGCTGAGCCCCGGGGATTATCAAACCCCTAAAGTTAGCGGAATTTTGAGTTATAAGTCCGAAAATTTATCTCTGTCACGCCAGAAGACACTATTATTGATTTATAAACTGTGAAAAAACGAACTGTTTTCAGGCCTGCACATTTCATTTTAGACTATATTAGTGATACATACATCTGTTGTCTTTTGTTTGTTTTCGAATTTCGCGCAAAGCTACACAAGGACTATCTGCGTTACTCGTCCCTAATTTAGCAGTGTAAGACTAGAGGGAAGTCACCACCACCCATCTCCAACTTTTAGGTTACTCTTTTACCAAAGAATAGTGGGATTGACCGTACCATTATAATGCCCCCACTGCTGAAAGAGCGAGCATATTTGGTGTGACGGGGCTGTTGTTGCTAGTTTTGTTTCTTTTTTCTGTTGTCAGAAAATATTTGGTCAACATTAAATTGACAGTATATATATATACCAACAGGGGGCGCAAATGATATCACGTTAATTAATTTTATATTTTATTCCGTTAAAAGATATAATGTAAATAATTTGTCAGAGATTTCGAAAAATTGCTTTTTTGGTTTACGACTGTAAATGCAGTAGAAACCTCAGCATTTATTACAATATAGTCCTGTTTTGGTTTCCGTAAGTCTTTTATGTAAGACTCGTATTTTATTAGGAACTCTTGATCTGACAAATTCATGAGCCTGCGACCAAGTTTGCACGTAAACAGTTTTAGAAAACGTGTTTGACAGACAATGTGGTCACTAGATATATGATTAAAATAATCGTGTTTGATGTTTTTAGATACTTTATATTCCTGTTGAAGGTAGTTTGGAGGTAATAGAAATTATATATAAATTCTGAAACTGTCATTGAAACTTAAGTATGCTATACGAAGTTGTATTTCTATCAGCCAATTAGACACTCTCAACGATACCAGGTAGTAACAGATGCCATAAGTTGTAAAGACATCCTATGGTTCGATATTAAAACTCTAAATACATAAATATTAATTTCTTTTTACAAGAATTATATCCTACCTGTCTTGAACGGGTTCGAAACCCGCCACTGAAATGTTCTTGTTTGGAATCGTGGTTGGCGTTATATTGTGATAGTTAATCTATCTTTTCATTTTTAAAAGACAAGCTAAACGTTGGCGGTGTATGATGTTGACTAGACGCCTTTCTTCTGCAGTCTATCACTGGTAAATTATGGATGTCTAGTGGATATAGTCCTCGAATACCTTTTCGTGAAATTTTAAAAAATGAAAGAAACAAATTGTTTGTGGCGTCCTCAGTTGCACTGATTTTCATTAAAGTTATCGATTGGCCCGGCATGGCCAAGCGTGTCAAGGCGTTCGACTCGTAATCCGAGGGTCGCGGGTTCGAATCGCGGTCGCACCAAACATGCTCGGCCTTTCAGCCGTGGGGGCATTATAATGTGACGGTCAATCCCACTATTCGTTGGTAAAAGAGTAGCCCAAGAGTTGGCGATGGGTGATGTTGACTAGCTGCCTTCCCTCTAGTATTACACTGCTAAATTAGGGACGGCTAGCGCAGATAGCCCTCGTGTAGCTTTGCGCGAAATTCAAAACAAACAAACAAAAGTTATCGATCAGGGTCCGTATATTTATTAGTGGTTAGTTATTGAGAGTAAATCTGAAATTTGCTGGTTTTTTTCTCATTTATAAAAGAAAGAAACTGCGCGTAGTATACAAATGTATAAAACCTTTTTTTAAATATCAAATGCAATCATAAGATAGAACTAAGCGTATTTACGTTGTCTTGACTGGAAGTTTGAAAGCTTTCAATGAAGAAGTATATCAGGTTTTAAGTATCTTTAAAATAACCTGTTTAGATCGAGAATATATGGCATATATATATATATATATATATATACAGAAGAATAATGTTGTTTTTTCTCTGAGCGCTTGCTCTTCCCATTGAAAAATAAGAGAGGTTGTAATCTTAAGGTATCGAATAACTTGTCAGTGAAAGAGATCATTGTTTATTTTCCTATCCTATGCTCTACTTCAGTAATGCATTTTTCTCCACAAGAAGGTTCGCGTGATACCCAAGGTGAATGAGCCAATTCCATAGGTAACTAGGGTAACAGGAAGTTAGCTACTTTCTTGACTAACCTTCAACAGTTAAAAATAAATTCACTTACACGCATTAACATTACAAAAATGTAAATACAAACTTTATAATTAAATAAGGAGTTAAAAACACGTAATGAACTACAAGTCTATCATGCACTGTTTGTGATACTCCAAGGTAAACACGTGTTATATAATATTTACAGCTATTTGCCCATAAGGTAATATTACTGCCACCTTGAGTTATAACGTGGAAACCAAATTTATAAATAGAATTATTACAATATACAAAAAACTTTACCGTTCACTTTAGCAAAACGAAGTGCTTGTGTAACATAGAAAAGTTGTTACCATGGAGACTGAAATATTTGAAGGTGAATCCTTATTCGTTGGTGTTGGCGTGTCAAATAAAGATGTCTGATGCTAAAATTATCTCAGAAGCTCGTAACGTTGCTACGTAACTTTTTTTTTCTGATATGATAATTCCAGATGTCAGTGTTTACACTGGCAATGTGAGTTTCAGCCCTATCAAGTGGTTTTAAAAACCAGCTTCAGAAGAGGTAGAAAATAAGCCTAGAATGGAAGAGAAACGTATGTTATGGAAATACGTACAGAGCTCAGAGTGTATTACAAATAGACATCGGCAAAAGGGTCAAATTATTTAATGTGTCATAATTAACTGACCCGATCACTTTGGAATTCAACGTACAGACACTTATGAGTATGAAATTCTATGATATTGAAGTTTTTATAGTGTTTTTATTTATTTAACGGGGATCTAGAAACCAGTAATCACTTCTTGCTGGCTATGTCAGAACGATGAGGTGAAGAACATGAAGTAGTTCAGGAGTTAAAAATTATGAGTCACAAAACCCGCTTATAGTTATAATAGTAGAATGTTATACAAGTATTTATATGTAATCTTGACAAAGTAAAAACAACACTCTCATATCTGATTAAAAAATAAAATAATTTAATTGTTTTTGAATTTGGCGCAAAGCTACACGAGGGCTGTCTGTACTAGTCGTTCCTAATTTAGTAGCGTAAGATTAGAGGGAAGGCAGCTAGTCATCACTACCCACCGCCAACTCTTGGGCTACTCTTTTACCAAAGAAAGGTGGGGCCGATCGTAACATTATAACGCTCCAATGATTGAAAGGGCGAGCATGTTTGGTGCGACGGGAATTCAAACTCGTGACCGTCGGATTATGGGTCGAGTGTTTTAACCATCTGGCCATGCCGTACCTCGTATCGTTTTTAACAACACTGGTAACAAATTTTACAGTTTGGTGCTTAATAAAAAAAACAAATGTTATGACTTCAAATCTTCACAACAAGTAAATTGGTCTAAAGAAGGTAAACCATTAAAAATAATTATTTCTGTCTTGCTCTGAAACTTAATCTCGTTTCTGAGCTTTTAATTAGATTAATGATTGCTTGGTTGTTTTTGAATTTCGCGCAAAGATATACTAGGACTATCTGCGCTAGTTATCCCTAATTTAGCAGTGTAAGACTAAATGGAAAGCAGCTAGCCATCACTATCCACCGCTAATACTTGGACTACTTTTTTACAAGGAATAGTGGGATTGAGTGTACGTTTATAACCCCTTCATGGCTGAAAGGGTGAGCATAATTACTGGGACGGGAATTCGTAGCTGCGATCCTCATATTACGAGTCGAGCGTCGTAACCACCTGTCCATGCTGAGTCTAGATGTAGTGAAAGAAACCTTCTAACATCATGTTTATATCTGTTTACAACTGATCTTGTTTACTGAAACCATAGATATTTTACTAATGATTTTAATCCATGTTTCTCTATCTTAAAAACTATGAATTTAATTTAGGTTAGTAGTGTCCTATTTTCTGTAATGCAAATCTGATGACACACCTTGGAAATCATCAGTTTATCAAATTTTAGATGGGTGACGATGCTGGGTGCTCAGTTCCCTAGTGAAAACGACCTGTACAATACTTCCTCATAATCGGCGAGTGTTTTAACTCAATTTGGTAAATCTCGATCTCTTTACAAACTATAATTTCTACAGATTGCAACTTTTTAAATTATGATTACGTTCATTTTCATTAATTTTACTGATTTTTATCATTTTATAATTGTTTATACTTTTTTTAATGACTCCCAATGTCTCAGTGGTAAGGCTTGGGTCTTATAGTGCTAGAAATCGGGTTTCGATAACTGCGAGTGGTTGGGGCAGAGTATAGATTACATTTTAAACTTTTAGTTTAAGAGTAAACAAAATTATGTTGGGTAAAAAAATTATTTTGCTGTACATTTCTTTCGTGGTTCCATCTCTCAGATAATTATTAGCTTCTTATCTTTTCACAAAAAGGGAAGTTTTCCAGCTTGAGAAGTGTTATCACCGAATTTCGTGAGTTAATTTTGAACTCAAATCGAATCCTCAGTTTCTCCACATTCTCATTTCAACTAGCTATCATATAATTCTTATCATTCTTCAACCTCTCATCGTCTTCATCTCAACTAGTTATTAAATAATTCTTATCATTTTTCAACCTCTCATCGTCTTCATCTCAACTAGTTATTATATGATTCTTGTCATTCTTCAACCTCTCATCGTCTTCATCTCAACTAGTTGTCATATAATTCTTGTCATTTTTCAACCTCTCATCGTCTTCATCTCAACTAGTTATTATATGATTCTTATCATTCTTCAACCTCTCATCGTCTTCATCTCAACTAGTTATCATATAATTCTTATCATTCTTCAACCTCTCATCGTCTTCATCTCAACTAGTTATCATATAATTCTTATCATTCTTCAACCTCCCATCGTCTTCATTTCAACTAGCTATCATATGATTCTTATCATTCTTCAACCTCTCATCGTCTTCATCTCAACTAGTTATCATATAATTCTCATCATTCTTCAACCTCTCATTGTCTTCATCTGAACTAGCTATCATATAATTCTTATCATTTTTCAACCTCTCATTGTCTTCATCTCAACTAGTTATTATATAATTCTTATCATTCTTCAACCTCTCATCGTCTTCATCTCAACTAGTTGTCATATAATTCTTATCATTTTTCAACCTCTCATCGTCTTCATCCCAACTAGTTATTATATGATTCTTATCATTCTTCAACCTCTCATCGTCTTCATCTCAACTAGTTATTATATGATTCTTATCATTCTTCAACCTCCCATCGTCATCTCAACTAGTTATCATATAATTCTCATCATTCTTCAACCTCTCATCGTCTTCATTTCAACTAGTTATCATATAATTCTTATCATTCTTCAACCTCTCATCGTCTTCATCTCAACTAGTTATTATATGATTCTTATCATTCTTCAACCTCTCATCGTCTTCATTTCAACTAGTTATCATATGATTCTTATCATTCTTCAACCTCTCATCGTCTTCATCTCAACTAGTTATTATATGATTCTTATCATTCTTCAACCTCTCATCGTCTTCATTTCAACTAGCTATCATATAATTCTTATCATTTTTCAACCTCTCATTGTCTTCATCTCAACTAGCTATCATATAATTCTTATCATTTTTCAACCTCTCATCGTCTTCATTTCAACTAGCTATCATATAATTCTTATCATTTTTCAACCTCCCATCGTCTTCATATCAACTAGTTATCATATAATTCTCATCATTCTTCAACCTCTGATCGTCTTCATTTCAACTAGCTATCATATAATTCTCATCATTCTTCAACCTCTCATCGTCTTCATTTCAATTAGTATCATATAATTCTTATCATTCTTCAACCTCTCATCGTCTTCATCTCAACTAGTTATTATATGATTCTTATCATTCTTCAACCTCTCATCGTCTTCATTTCAACTAGTTATCATATAATTCTCATCATTCTTCAACCTCTCATCGTCTTCATTTCAACTAGCTATCATATAATTCTTATCATTTTTCAACCTCTCATCGTCTTCATCTCAACTAGTTATGATATAATTATTATCATTCTTCAACCTCTCATCGTCTTTATTTCAACTAGCTGTCATATAATTCTTATCGTTTTTCAACCTCTCATCGTCTTCATTTCAACTAGCTGTCATATAATTCTTATCATTTTTCAACCTCTCATCGTCTTCATCTCAACTAGTTATGATATAATTCTTATCATTTTTCAACCTCTCATCGTCTTCATTTCAACTAGCTATCATATAATTCTTATCATTTTTCAACCTCCCATCGTCTTCATCTCAACTAGTTATCATATAATTCTCATCATTCTTCAACCTCTCATCGTCTTCATTTCAACTAGCTATCATATAATTCTTATCATTCTTCAACCTCTCATCGTCTTCATTTCAACTAGTTATCATATAATTCTTATCATTCTTCAACCTCTCATCGTCTTCATTTCAACTAGTTATCATATAATTCTTATCATTTTTCAACCTCTCATCGTCTTCATTTCAACTAGTTATCATATAATTCTTATCATTCTTCAACCTCTCATCGTCTTCATCTCAACTAGCTATCATATAATTCTTATCATTTTTCAACCTCTCATCGTCTTCATCTCAACTATTCTTATCATATCAAATTCTTATTATTTTTCAACCTCTCATCGTCTTCATTTCAACTAGCTATCATATAATTCTTATCGTTTTTCAACCTCTCATCGTCTTCATCTCAACTAGTTATGATCATATAATTCAACCTCTCATCGTCTTCATTTCAACTAGCTGTCTCATTCATTCATCGTCTTCATCTCAACTAGTTATCATATGATTCTTATCATTCTTCAACCTCTCATCGTCTTCATTTCAACTAGTTATCATATATAATTCTTATCGTTGTTCAACTTGTTCTCATATGTCTTCATCTTCAACCTCTAGTTATTATATAATTCTTATCATTCTTTAACCTCTCATCGTCTTCATCTCAACTAGTTGTCATATAATTCTTATCATTTTTCAACCTCTCATCGTCTTCATTTCAACTAGTTATCATATAATTCTTATCATTCTTCAACCTCTCATCGTCTTCATCTCAACTAGCTATCATATAATTCTTATCATTTTTCAACCTCTCATTGTCTTCATCTCAACTAGCTATCATATAATTCTTATCATTTTTCAACCTCTCATCGTCTTCATTTCAACTAGTTATCATATAATTCTTATCATTCTTCAACCTCTCATCGTCTTCATCTCAACTAGTTATCATATAATTCTTATCATTTTTCAACCTCTCATCGTCTTCATCTCAACTAGTTATCATATAATTATAATCAATCTTCATTCCCAGCTTGTGTAGCTTTGCGCGAAATTCAAAACAAAGAAACAAAATCTAGATTGACTACTTATCACATAATTCTTATGAAAGAAAGTTGTTTTAATTATCAGGTTTTGACCTTTACTTTGAATATGGTAGCACTATTACTAGCAGTTTATCAGGAAGATAAAATTTCGAAACTGCAATCAGTGTAATTAACATTTCATTGAACATAATATCAGTAAAGTCACTATACGTTTCACTCGTATCAAAACCAATTTAATTCTGTAAGGAATATAAACAAGCGTTTTAAATAAATTAATTTTAAATTAATTAAGAACGAAATGAACAGAACATCCCGTGAAAGGCCTATTTTTGAAATACTCCAATTTCAAAGCTGATTTGATGATTCCATATCTGAGAACAACAACAATGGCACACTTAACTCCTTACGTTCAAGTGTGACATTTATATTTGGGTGTTCATTCTATGAAGTTCCTTCATGTGATCTTGTAACTGTTAAAAGTAAACTCTTGTATAAGTAAAATCTGTAAATAAATCTCCTATGGTAAATGGTTTAAACTGAGGAGGTAATTCTTTCAACCATTGTTTTGAACTATTCCTCATGAATAAGCTCACCATAGCATGTTTTAATGTTTGTCTAAGTTGTGAATCCTAAAAATGGTTAATTTTTATGTTAAGATAGTTATTGCATTGTTACTTGTTTTAAATGTATGTCATTGACAAACTTAAGTTATGATGTTTGTGTGCTAAGTAATCAGGTTCCATTTACTTTAAATGTGGTTTTGAAACAGAAGTTTAGTGATAAAGCTAAACTCAGTTTATCAGCTTTAATTTATTTCTGAATGGACGTGGCAAGCGTGTCGAGCTGCTGATACTAGGGTTCAAGTTGTAATGACGCTACTTAAAATGTGAACACGTTAGATAGGTTGTAGACAACCTTATTTTTCGGTTTAAAATAGCTGCCTTCTGGTACGTCAGTAGTTTAGAATTAGAGATTGTATACCTGAATCAAAATGATCTTTGACCTGGCCATCTAGCGGTCGGTAGTTCCCAACCGAGACTGTTCCTCAGTTTCAGTCATCTGAAGTACATAATGTTCCATTTAGACTAAGTTCGTAACACCATAATTTATTTCTCCATGTTATAATTTTCCTAATTAACATTTTTATCTATTTATTAGCAAACCAGGCTATTGCGAACTGATTTAATTATCGCTTATGCTCGAAATTATCATGTATGAATTGAAAATGTGAACAGAAAGGCTTATTACAATGTTGCTTTGTTAGTTTAGAATTTCATACCAACCTATTTCAGGGCCATTTGCGATAACAGTATCTAATTTTGAAACGATAAACCAGAGAGAAGGAAAGAAATCAACAACACCCACCACCAACTCTTGGACTACGAATAGTGGGATTGACCATCACATTGTAACGCACCAACAGATGAAAGGACGAGCATATTCTGGGAGAGGATTCAAACCCGCAACACTTAAATGCCAGGACCCGTCGTTAAAATTTATATCTTTAAGCAGGTTTTAAACCAGTTTATTTCGCAACACTTTTTAAGTACTTGTTTATGGTTATATATTAGATAGTAAAATATTTTATCTGCCTTAGCCGAACTTCTGAAAAATAAACAAAAAACAACCCATTTTATTATTTATTTATATAATCAGTTGATACGTCGAGACTGGTCTGTGAGTACGAAGATTCATGGTTTGCGGCGTGTTGCCTTAAACGTTTGAGGCTGTAAATAAATTACAAGAATGACAATTAAATCATTTATTTTATTGTAGTATCCCAAGAGTTGGCAGTGAGTCTTGTTGACTATTATAGTATCCCAAGAATTGACAGTGGGTCTTGTTGACTATTATAGTATCCCAAGAGTTGGCAGTGGGTCTTGTTGACTATTATAGTATCCCAAGAATTGACAGTGGGTCTTGTTGACTATTATAGTATCCCAATAATTGACAGTGGGTCTTGTTGACTATTATAGTATCCCAAGAGTTGGCAGTGGGTCTTGTTGACTATTATAGTATCCCAAGAGGTGGTAGTGGGTCTTGTTGACTATTATAGTATCCCAAGAGTTGGCAGTGGGTCTTGTTGACTATTATAGTATCCCAAGAGTTGGCAGTGGGTCTTGTTGACTATTATAGTATCCCAAGAGTTGGCAGTGGGTCTTGTTGACTATCTGCTCTATCGGTTTGAAATGAGGGCGACAGTTATGTGCAAATAATCTTCCTGTAGCTTTGCGCGAAAATTTTTGAAACAAAATAACAAAGATATGGACGAAAAACCTTATTAAATTGTAAACTGTGGAAAACGTCCATCTGTATATTAATATTTTATTCATGTACAATCTCTGAAGCACAGTATGCCTTTACATATCAATTCATGGATTTTGAGTTCAGTTTCTATGCACCTAACCTATGCATTAGAAGTCATACATTGTCTGCTTTTTATAGCCATAACTCAGGAAAGAAACCTTATATAATATTCCAGGAAGAACTAAAACCCCTCACCAAGCTTCGACATCACATTAAGCCACAATTAAACTAAATAAAGAGGAGGGGAAGATGACGTTATACAGTTGGAGTGTCGTGATAAGTTTTATCTAGTAAAGTGCAGAGAACAAGGTTTCAAACAAATATACATCAATCAACAACAATGGTTCGGAACAAGAGTTAGCGTTAGTATGTTCCCTAAATATGGCTTGCAATTTCGTGCATTTATCGTTTCTTTCATTAATATTACTGTTTATTTTACTTAGCAAATCGGGAATAATTACTTTAATTTTATTTATCGTTTTTTATTATTATACTTTTATTTTTTTAAAAGGCAATTTGTCATGAATAGTTACAAATTTGTATTTAGGGATAACCTAAAATTCTTAAGCTGGTCGAACCTTGTAAGATATTATTGGGATTACGGCCGAAAATGTCTTTGTCAATAAGAGTAATTAAGAGATGAAACAATGCATTTCGATGTTTCTTATTGAAAACGCAGTAAAAAGTATAAGTTATCAGCTATATATATGGACAGGTGTGATATTTAATTTTGCTCTATGCTTGTAGCTTACTGTGCTTAGAAATTATTATTACTATATAGTAATTTTGAATAAAGGGAATTATGTTAAGATGACCAACCATACGCAAGATGACAGCAGGAAATTTGTGAAGAAAATTAAGTAACTAATACTTACAAAACAAACAAAAGTTACCAAGATATTTGTCACAGTCTAAGAAGTTCAAAATTATATCTGGGAGTTTTTACAGTGAAAATTGTTCAGTGTGCGATTTGTCTAAAGTTCATAAAATAGCTCTAAAACAAGTAGTTCTAACTCTTGTTACGTACTGTAACAGATTATGGAATTTTGTAGTATGCATGGGTATGTTTTTTTTTTAGCAAAACCTCAGCGGGCTATCTGCTGTATCCACCGAAGGTAATCGAACCCCTGAGTTTAGCGTTGTATTGTAGTATGCAAGTAATAACTTTGTTACTGAAATAATATTAACTTTGTTAGCATCTACTGAATTTTACATTTAACAAAGACGTGTATAATGCTAATTATGACAGTTCTTTTCGTCCTCCAGTGACACAGTGGTATTTCTGCGTACTTACAACGTTAGAACCTGGGTTTCGATACCTCTGGTGGGCAGAGCACAGATAGTCCACTCGGTTGTTTTGTGCTTAGCTTCAAAACTTCAAACAAACACTTTTTCGTCTCGGCATAGCGGCTCATAGTATGGTTTCTGGGTGTTGTTGGCTCCCCCCCCCCCAAGTACAAACTTTTAGTTCGTAGCTCCGTCATCTCTTGACCGATTTTAGATCTAATTACAGTTTTGGACTCAGGATGTCAAAAACTTTCAATTGATGTATTTGAACACGCCCAACGTCTTATAGATTAATTTACTTTAATCCTACCTAAAGTAATTTCAGTTTGAGGGTTGGTTGGTAGAGATCCTGATGAGTAATAGAATTGAATCTGGTATACGCACGCCCCTCGTTTGGTATTGCTGGCGCACAAAAATATATCTAACAAAAAGGGAAAAAATCACTTAAATTAATTTACTCTAACCCTGCCTAAAAGTATTTCATTTGCTGCGGCTACTAAGGATTCCCTCTTGTTTCTTTATACCAATGTTCCGTTGCAATGTTTTCTATTTTTATTTTCGGACATAATAAATGAGATTTGTAAGGAATCAGATTTTGTGTTACTAAAAACTTATGATAAACTTGATACTATGACCACGGTCAATTTGTTGTTGAGTTGATATGGACGAAAACCAACTATATTAAGGAGCTCATTATACATTTGGAAACATTGTTGACCAGTCGTGACCTATTAAATAGTTTTATAGCAAAATAACAAACAAAAACACCTGGTTTACCAAACATTTATTGAGTTAACAAATAAATAAAAATACGTGAACTTTGTATCTATTATCAAAGTCTGTTCAAGACCTTTTCACATACTCTGATGAACCACGGGCTAATAAAACCCTTTTTTAACCCATTTTACTATGGAAGGTAAGTATTTGGCTCAATTTATCGTTTCTCGGTATCAAATCCATGTTGAAACGATTTCTCAAAGCATTTTAAAAGTATACTTCCAAATATAAAGTTTGTCATTGAGTATGAACAATAATACAGTTTGTCATTTTGGATACTTAGATGTATAATTATTAACATTTTTGGATACTTTGGTATTTGGTTATCAACATATTTGGATACTTATATATTTAATCATCAAAATGTTTGATACATTGGTACTTAATTATCAACGTTTGTGGATACTTTAATACTTAATAATCAAGATAATTTTAAAATGGGTGTCTCTCAGAAACAAATCTTTCCAGAAATTTATGGTCGTGTCGTAAAAATTGAATTTAGTTAAAATCCTTGTTGATAATATTTACAGCATTGTAAGCAATTAATCGTTTTTACGTGATAGAGGAACTCGTCAACTCATTTCTTTTGCGTAACGACCAATAGTAATCTGGATAATTACGTTAAATGTTACAATAACTATATTGCTGCACTTTCATAGATGTATACAGAAAAATAATTTAAAATGCTAAGATTCTAAGTGATAGGGACGAACCATTCATCTTAGATAAACAGATATATTTGTAATCTCATCCTGATACACATCCCAGTGGTACAGCGAAGTTATGACGCTATAAACCAGGTTTCGATACCCGTGATGGGCAGAGCACAAGTAGCCCCCTGTTTAGCTTTGTGCTTAACTATAAACAATCAAACCATCCTGATACAACTGTTTTCTTTACATCTACTACTTCGTACACTTTACAACTGGCTCATGCGTATGTCAGTAAACCCATGTATTTTAATAGAGATATACAAGTACAAGCACTTTCCCCCAGCTGGCTTTCTCTGCACATGTTAACAACTTTCATATATCTAGCTCAATCCAAACACTGTAAACAGACATATCTGCCTGAGCTGCCCACATAACTGAAGTCAACACAGCTTTGTGTCCAACTTATCTAATCTATGGGGATTTGTAATGAAAATAAACCTGAGTTCCTGTTTTATTTAGCCTCTCCTTTTAAAGTGATTTGAGTGTTCCTGTTTTATTAAAACGTCACGTGTTTAACACTTGGCATAAAAAAATAGCTTCCCAGGATTTTCATTGTGGATTATTTTTTGAATTTCTTTTCCACACGTAAAACATGTTCACAACAAACTTGTGGTGTTTTACCACATACGTTTTGTTTCTGTTAGAGGAAATTCAGTATCTCACTATTTAGGGTTAAAATGTAGATGTTGTTCTCATAGTTCCACTCATACGATCCCCGAGGGGATCCGGTAAGTCTACAAATTTCTGTCTATTGTTTTTGAATTTCGCGCAAAGCTGCACGGGGGCTATCTGCGCTAGCCGTCCCTAATTTAGCAGTGTAAAACTAGAGGAAAGGAAGCTAGTCATCACCACCCACCGCCAACTCTTGGGCTACTCTGTTACCAACGAATAGGTGGGATTGACCGCACATTATAACGCCCCCACGGCTGAAAGGGCGAGCATGTTTGGTGTGACAGAGATTCGAACCTGAGATCCTCGCATTATGAGTCGAGTGCCTTAACCACCTGGTCATGCCAGGCCTGTCTATGGACTTGAACGCTAAAATATGTGGACCGAATCCCCACGGTGGACACGGTAGATAGCCCAATGTGGCTTTTCACTTATAAACAATCTACGAACATATTTCACAAGATCTGACGCTATATAAATTATACTATGTGTTTGCTTGTTTTTTCGGTATTAATGGCGAAGCTCTTAACACACGTTTCCGAATTTGTAATCATTTCTCTATTGAAGGACTGGTTTCACTTGAGACTAATATTTAAACACTTGTGGCTTTTATTTTAGACTGGTAACTCTCAGCAAACACAAATTTAGAAAATTTATAATTCCTTTTGAAAAGGAATAATAATCAAATTTACCTACCTCCCTTACCGCACCTGGTGGCTCAGCGGTAAGCTTGAGGGTTTATAACGACAATAGGATTTAGGTATTCACGATGACATGTAGTTTTGCATAAAAACATTAAGTGGCAAATGCTAACTCTTTTTCTTTGTAGTATGTGTGTTTTCTTATAGCAAAGCCACATCGGGCTATCTGTTGGGTCTACCGAAGGACATCGAACCCCTGATTTTATCATCGTAAATCAGTAGACTTACACTCTATATTATAATAACACAAATTTAATCCAGTCAAACAGTTCTGTTTGTTGAACATTTTCCTTTGCTATTAGCTCTTAATTCTTTCCTACAAACATACCATAAGCCACTAAAACATTTTCTTCTATAATCGCAACAGCCACTACGGGTATCGAAGTCTTGTTTATAGCGTTGTAATTTCGCAGACATACCGTTGTGTCACTTGTGGGCGCGATATGAATTTGACATTAAAAGCAAAACTGGTTATAAAGAAAATCACCCATAAATCAGCCTTTATTTACTACAATATTCGATAAAGTTTTCTTAACACATACAATCTGAGGGTCACGAATTTAAATCACCGTTCAACCAAACATGCTCGCCCTTTCAGCAGTGTGGGCATTATAATGTTATTATCAATACCACTAATCGTTGGTAAAAGAGTAGTCCAAGAGTTGGTGGTGGGTAGTGATGACTAGCTGCCTTTTCTCTAATTTTGTACTGCTAAATTAGACACGTCTAGCGCAGATAGCTCTTGTGTCGCTTCTAATTAAGCACAAAGCTACACAATTGGCTATCTGGCTCTGATTATCATGGGTATTAAAACTCGGTTTCTAGCCTTGTAAGTCCGTAGATACACAGCATTGCTCCTGTGAGCCAGTAGAGTAAGAAAGAGGCAGTGATACGTAATTCAGTTAGAGAGAGGGCGCTTAGTAACAACCGAAAAAAGTTCGAAGTTTAATTGAAAAAAAAAAGACAGAATATATTTGCGAAACTAAAACCTATTTTAACACAATACCTGTTAATTTAGTGGATTACTCTGGGGTAGGGGTACGATTCCCCTCGGTAGACTCAGCAGATAGTCCAATGTGGCTTTGTTATAAGAAAACACACATTACTCTGGGGTAGATACCATGAGAGTAGCATGTATCGCAACAGATCAGGAAAAGTCATCAGGAAAATTATCTTAAAATTAGGTAAATTATGCACAATTGTTTATTTATTACGATATAACTTATTAACTGATGTGGCTTGGCATGGCCAGGTTGTTAAGGCACTCGTCTCGTAAACCGAAGGCCACGGTTTCCAATCCCCATCACACCAAACATGTTCGCCTTTTCAGCCGTGGGGACGTTATAATGTGACGATCAATCCCACTATTCGTTGGTAAAAGAGTAGCCAAAGAGTCGGCGGTGAGTGGTGATGACTAGCTGCCTTTTCTCTAGTCTTACAGTGCTAAATTACGGACGGCTAGCGCAGATAGCAGTCGAGTAGCTTTCCGCAAAATTTCAAACAAACCATTAGTAGTTGTTAAAATATAGTTGAGATGTTACAAAACCAGCAAATGAAGTCGTTAGTTGTTTTTCTACAAACTTCCAGCATTAAAATATTTTAATTCTTCATTCAACTACTTGACCATTTATAGATTAAGCTTAAAACCATAAAAACATTGCATTATAACTAATTGTATAGACAATGTTCATACAACCATCTTCAGGATAGAATTTAAACTTTTAAGACGTTGAATTATAAGCAATCTTAAAGACTATATCGACACAACCCGTTGGACTATCACCAATTTTGTAAACAACACTGACATAACCGTCTTCAGATTATAATTTAAACCTCCAAAGTGTTTAATTATTATCAGTCTTATAAACAATATTGACGCACAACTATCCCCATATTAAACTTAAAACCTTTAATACAGTGAATTATCCATAATATGATAGACAGTATTGACTCAACCATCATCAGATTATAATTTAAGCTCTAAATGGTTGGATTAACATCAGTTTTATAAACAATACTGACATAACCTGTTAGATTATCGCCACTCGTTCAGACAGTATTGAAACAATCATTTCCAGATTAGATTTTAAAGCACTAAAAGGTTGGATTATGAACAATATTGACATAACTGTCTCCACATTAGGAGTTAAACCTGTCAAATGTTGGATTATCACGAATATAGAAAACAAATCAAGGTGAGTTGAATGCTATCTCTGAAACTATTAGTCCGAAGTAGTAATGCAACAACTATAGAACAGGAATTCTCCAACATTTCAGACCTGCGGAGCTTCACATTAGAAAGAAAAAATATTCCAGAGCCTTAATAAAAGAAATACACTAAAAATAGAAACAATCGGTCACTAGCACCAGATGAAGATTACTTCAAACTTTTAGAATATAAATTTATTAAAAATATTAATATTTAAAGAAAATATTTTACTTATACTTAACTTGTTCATTAATTTCTGCTCACAAAATTTATATCGGTAAAAGTACAGAGTACTTATTTATTTATTAGTGGCTTGGATGGGCTTGCTTTTGTTCACAAAGTAGTTCAATATTTAGAGTTATGGTTGTTACCCGTAAGCGCAAATCATCTTCAATATTTAGTCTGTTTCTATATTTGGTCTTTGTAGCTGTATACAATGAAAATGTTTGCTCACAAACATATGTTATTGGAAAACGCATCAAAAGTTTCAAAGCTCTGTTACTTATTTCAGGGTATTTCATGGCCATTTGAATCCAAAATTGTGTAATTTCTTCCTGCTGAAGTTTTGTTTTTAGGGTGCAATCAGTTGAAATTTCTAAAAGCTGTTCTTTCTCTTTCAAAGGCAAATCGTTGGTATTTGCAGAGTCAACAATTTTGAATCAACAGTAATTTTTTTAAATGAGGAGGAAAGTAATCTTCATTATTTGTACACAAATCAGATATGTGCTGCATGACTGAAACTTTTGCATTTTCACTTAAGGAACTTTCATTCATAAGTAAAAAAAAACTACTGAGATTTTCGAAGCAATCAAGTTATTCCATGAGTATGTATTCACCCCAAAGGTTTTAGCTTACGTTGAATCGCTTCTATTTTACTCTGAACTATGAAGTACGTTACCTTGTAGTATTCACTTCATTTAGATAGACAAATACGTCCAAAAGGTAAGACACTTTCTGTATCCAGCATTTGTCCCTTAATTTGTATGCAAGTTCAAAATGGCATTCAAATTAAAAGAAATCTATTTCCTCACGCAGTTCGCAAAACCGAGCAAGCACTTTTTCCTGAAAAAGTCATCTGACTTCAATATGAAGCAACAAATTTTTATGCAAACTACCCATATTCTCACAGAGTAAACTAAAGATCCTCACATTGAGTAGTCTTGATTTTATAAAATTAATTATTTTTATGACATCATCCAATACCTCTTTTAAGTATTCTGGCATTCGTTTAATTGCAAGTGCACGACAATGAAGACAGCAGTGGATACTCTCGATGTCCAGGTTTTTTTTTTTTATTAGTGCATCTGAAAACTTTTCAATCATAGTTGCAGTCCCATCAGTGCAAATACTTGAGCAAAGCTGCCATTAGATCTCATGTTCTTCTATAAATAAATCGAGCAGTTTAAATATTTCTTCTCCTGTTGTTTGAGTCGCCAAAGGTTTGCAAATTAGCATGTCTTCTTCAAAACCAGCTTCGTGAATATAGCGAACAAACACAAGCAACATCGCATAATCTGTGACATCTATTGATTTATCCATATGAAGCGAAAAAGTTGAATTTGCTTTTACTCGTCTTATTAACTCCATTAAGCAATTTGCTGATATATCCTTGATTTTTCGAGAAACTGAGTTGTTAGAAAGGGTCACAGAGTTAATGTTTTTAAGAAATCTCTCATCAATCGTGCACTTTACCAAATCTTTTGCGCATGGTTTTATCAAATCTGCAATTGTATGAGCTTCATCTGCTTTTACAATACGGTAACTAATACGATATGAAGCAATAAGTGCATCTTTGTTGTCCTTATGGACAAACGAATGAAATGTAGCTTTTCTTGGATTTAATTGTAAATACTTTATTTTGAAATACTCGGAAGCTGGATTTTTTTAATTGGGAGTGTTTGGTTTCGAGATGTCGTTTTAACTTTGTTGGATGTAAACTACTGTTACTCAACACTGTTCTACATTCAACACACAATCCACTAAGTTCATCTTCATCACCTGTCCATGTAAAGCCATACTCATTTAAACTTTCATCATACTTTATTTTCTTTCTTGTTTCTGTACTTCTTGCATCATCCTGCATTAAAGTGCTTGTACACGATGATAACGCCGATAAATTCGTATTAGGCCTAGCCCTGGGAAGGTTTTTACTCGTATCAGATTTATTACTTATATTCAGCCACTTATCCATTATAAGGGTGTCAACTAATTATTAATTTGTCTAAAAACGTATTCTTATATCTTCGGCACTTCAAAAGTATTTTCACGGACACAAATTAGCTTCTTAATAAAAGCTCTCTAGCTCAAGCACTTGCGTTTTATCACCACACAATGACA
Organism: Tachypleus tridentatus; assembly: GCF_004210375.1. Lineage (NCBI taxonomy): Eukaryota > Metazoa > Arthropoda > Merostomata > Xiphosura > Limulidae > Tachypleus > Tachypleus tridentatus. Next base: position 213,626,006 of record NC_134837.1, read on the forward strand.
AGCTGATCTGAGATCAGTGTTGTCAAAACGAAGTCAGAAATAAACATTTGTGGACAAAAGGCTAGGCCACTAGGACAATATATTTTTCTAAATGAAAAGGGTAACCTATTGTTTTTACATCTTTTTTTAACAGAAATTTTTAAGCCAAACAACAAAATCTTAAGCCACATCTGACGTGCGTCAAAATCTCGAACGAAATGAAACATGACGTCATAGAGCTCTCTGGTACCAAGTGTGTCTAATTTAACTGCAACGAATCTAACCTAACCTAACAATTACCAATTATAATTTCTATAAATATAATTATACTTCATATAAATATACTTTGAAATTGAAACAAGTGATACTGCATCGAATCCGTGATGACGATAAAACCCACTTGTAGAGAAAATTATATGTTTAAAAACAGCTGGTATGGGTAGAGAAGGCACTAGTAGAGAATCGAACAACGTTTCGACCTTCTTCTGTCATCGTCAGGTTCACAAAGATAGAAAGAGGTAATGATTTCTTTCTTTGTGAACTTACTAGTGCTTTCTCTACCCATACCAGCCATTTTTAAACATATAATGATACTGCATCTAATTGTATCACAATGTTTTAAATTTGGACAAGTTTTAGCTATGACGTCATGTTTCATTTTGTTTCATTTCTTTCGAGATTCAGCCGCTAATCCATATCTGGCTTTTAAATAACAGTTGGCATCACTACCCAGGGTTGGTTGATGTTTCATACGAAAATTACTAGGCTATCTTGCATCTCCAATGACGCATGCGATCTTGAGATGGAGCCATACGTACTCGCACTCAGTGGCACCACTGTCGAAGTTAATTGATTTTGTATTAACACCTTCACCGCAAGAACTTCCCCTACGCTAAATAAAATCATCTGGCGTTAGGCAGCATTAAATATTAAAAGGCCTAATACGCGATAAACGTGTTATATTAAAGATATATTTTACTTCTTTGTACAGCGTATTCTGATTCAATTTTATAGTTTGAGAAAAAAATATTAACATTCTGAAATTTCTTCGCGGGGCCCCAGATAACTATGGCGGAGCCCAAGAGCTCCACGGAGCATAGCTTGGAAAACCATGCTGTAGAGCATAATAATGTATTACCCTAGACTCTTTCTTTTTCTTATGCGTTTCGCACACATTTGCACAGTTTCTAAAAATCGAAAATATTTCAATTTCACACAGGAGTGGGGGACTTGCAAATAATGACTTGTAAATAATGCTGATTTATGCAAACCAACATTTGGCAACTTCCCTTTAATTCTTTTGGAACTTACTCCATGTTTCTATAGCCACTTTACATACCATGGCCATCTTCATGTACTGTCCCCTATAAAGTGGTATAAATATAATAAGTTACAACCCACAGAAGCAATGATTCACAAAACATGACACAGAACGCTAATGAAGAATGTATTGACACAGTGTTACTCTATGCATAATGCCAACATAATGCTGTAGCAGCAAGTAGAATTTGTGAAGCAAAATTTTCTGGACATCGAAATTCAAAACGTGTCCTGAGTTTTATGCATTGTTTGCTGTCTTCAAGAAATAGGCGCTACAAACCAGTACAACAGTCAGATCGGTCAGAGATAGCCATACATCCTCGTGATCATATCATACATAGTTGTACTTGTTTCAATTGTTTTTATATATCCACACTCATAAGCCCAAGAATTATTGATTTAGGAAGTGACCATTGCCAAAGATTAGTAGTACGTTTGCTGTATTACCACAAGTTTCATCCTCACCATGTCCATTGTCAGCAAGGTCTTTAAGAAGAAGACTGTAACCCTCAAGTAAAATTTTGTAAGTGGTTCATTACAATGTTGGATGAAGATCCACAGTTTCTGTCGTGGGTCATGTGGTCAGTTATCGCAAAATGGCGTGGTCAACACCCATAATATAGAATTAACTTGATTTGACCTTTATAACATGATCCTCCCAATCTGCATAAACACCCTAAGTTTTCGATTTTATACATCTACTTCACAACAATAAAAAATCCACCCTGTATATGTATACCTCTCGTGCTTACCTATAAGGTTTGTATATGATAAATTAAGTTGTAGGTTGTATGGTTCTCCAACCCCTTATGCAACCCCATCTTAATTCATACAAATATCTTTAACGTATATATTTCCGAACAACAGTAAATATATATATTTATATATACAGTGGGTGAACAGAAAGAAACACCCCATCAAAAAGTTGTTAATTTATTATAGCTATAACTTGTTATATTTGGGCTAATTCAATGGTCCTTATATTTGTTTTAACACTTTGTTCTGAATTCACTGTTTCAACCAAACTTACTTTCAATCAAATCACGATATAGTACAAAGAACCGTTGACAAGAAATCGATTTTAAAGTTTTAAAGCTTTTAGTTGTAAAGATTTTCCACTTCTTTCAGGGGATTGGTGCACGAACCATTTACACGTCTGCCTCAGAAGAGAGAAAAAAACAAACTGATAAAACTTAGGAGTTTTTACTTTTTAAAAGGAAATCACACCTATTGTTTTAACTTTTAAATAAGTTCATTTTTGTTTATACAGCTATTGTAAAATACATCCTATTAGAAGGAGGTGTTGTTACCTTTTGATGAACACTATGGGCATCACTGCTTTTCATTTGAACCAACACTGAAAGGTGAAAATAGGTGCCGTAGTAGGTGTCTTCCGGACGAGGGTCGTTTTAATTATTAAGTAAAGTTAACCCTAGTAATTTTTATGCAACTTATGCTTTCGGGGTTCTCGCCTTCAAAGGCGAAGTCGATTTGTTTAGTTTTATTCATCGTTATAATAGTTCACAAAGTATTTTACAAAACCTGCAGATTGTCACAGGATCTTGTCTTCAGCACAGCTTTATCTAGAATCCTTTTTAAACAAACCTTAGGCTTGGAACCGGACCAGAACGAGAACATTCCTGGGACTGTTAGGGTTACCAATTCTTGCTGTTTCTTTAGTTTCTTCTGGTATTGCCATTTTAATCGGATCTGACTGAGGATTCCCACCAATAGGTCATCCACTTGGTGGTTTATTCCTGTTGATGTTTCAATAAATTTCCAGTTATGTGCTGTTGCTATGGCTTGTCCCTCTACCGGAATATAAAAGGTAAAATAATTTAAAATGTATATAGCTAATTTCATCACCCTTTGACGATTGGCATAAAACAACAAGTTTAGTTTAAAACATATATTGACAACTGTCGTATTGAGATAAAGGACTTTTCCTAGCTTCTTCTGTACCAACCACAGGTGTGAAAATTACTCGGTTGTAAAACATACAATTTTCATTCACCGACGAATTGATCTTATAAAAACTTCACAATTAATAATCTGCCTTTTAAAACGGCACCCTGGACCAAATTAATAACAGAAATAAGAGTAGGACAACTGGCGAGATACAGCTCCCAAAACGTTTGCCGCAATCTGCTAATTGTTTGTTTGTTTTTGAATTTCGCAGATAGCACTCGTGTAGCTTTGCGCTTCCCTCTAAGACTAGAGGGAAGGCAGCTAATCACCTCCACACATCGCCAACTCTTGGGCTACTCTTTTACCAACGAACAGTGGGATTGACCGTCACATTATAACGTCCCCACGGCTGAGAGGGCAAACATGTTTGGGGCGACAGGGATTCGAACTCGCGACTCTCAGATTACGAGTCGAACGCCTTAACCCACCTGGCCATGCCGGGCAAAATAGCTAATAACTAAAATAAATAAGTAAATAATTCAATTTACACATGTTTGGAACGTTTATAAAGTAGACCAATCAAACGTGGAATAAAATAACAGTGTACATTAATACCAATCAAACGTGGAATAAAATAACAGTGTACATTAATATTTGAATAAATATAAAAACTTATGTTCTAATTCAACTCGGTCTCATCTGATGTTGCCACGTGAACTTGGTTAAACGTTGCGAACACAATAAACAAAAGTTTTACAAAGTGAAACCGGTAAAAAACTTATTAATATTTAATAATTATTATGGTTTAAACGCCTTTTATAAGCTTGTGTCGTATGATCATAATTATATTTTTGATAATACTGCACAACAGAGTTTTTGCTTCTTGAACACTGTTGGGTGTTCCTTATAAATTTTTGGCTGCTGATCACGAAAATCGCATCCAAATTTACCCATCACGTACCGTTTCATAGAAATCTTCAGTTTCACTAGGACATTGCTACAATGTAAAAACGATATCAGGGCAACTGGAATCTGTCAATTCTTGCTGACTACTGTTGGACACTGCAACGTGATGCATCGGACATTGAATACAAACGAAAATCAGAAGCAAAACACTTTTAATTATGTTGAACTTAAAAGCGTATTAGAAACATAAACGCAATTAAATACGTCATTGCTGGTAAACAGTTAACTGTCTATTTATCAGAGTTCCTATGTGACGAAGCAAAACCAAAACTATATTTGTGCATACCCACCAGGTACCTGTCACAATCATCAAAAACTTTTCAGGAAGCAAAACTTTTAAAAAAATTGTTGTGCCGTGTAATTCATTGATATTTTATCAATAGTATTCTGGTCAGTACTGTGTTTATCGTATCCCATCTAGTTTAATGAGCTCCGTATTGAGCAAAACGCGTCGTGGCAAAAAAATACGACGGATATAGTGTGGTTAATAAACAACAACAACAAAACCCGTAGGGAACTGAACAAAGAATTTAGTATTAAAATATAATAGGCATAATATTAATAATAATTAATACTAAATAATATTAATTTCTTAGGACAAGTATAGAAATGAACAAAAACTCTATAACCCGAGTGATTTCGAAAGGTGGACCTTTCTTCTTTAGGGACAAATTAGGACAAGTATAGTTATTTATAATCATGGTTCACCAGCGTTCACACCATAACGACCGTTGTAGTAGCAGATGGCTTAGATAAATATTGTTACAACCATATCTTTTTTTTTTATAGTCTAAACCAGTGTATCGTAAGTACAGCAGTGGCAGAAATTTATTAAAATAACAACTGTTATGACGTGACGCCATGACAGTTGCTTGCACTGCATTCTCTAGCATCCTGTTGGACTTTACACTTTTAGTCAGATATCTACGGCAAATGTTTAATACCAACCTTTTCTAGTAACTTTCCGTATTCTTGCCAGGTCTGTCTTGTTTCCAACTAAGATTGCAGCTTTGTTACTATTGGATGTTTCTGAAGTTACAATAAGATTAATGATTTCTTTGCTTTTCCGGAAGCTTCTCTTATCTGTGACAGAATATACTACCATGTAGGCGTCCAAGCGTATGGCTGAGCTCGAATGGTCTTTCATTTGGTCCTAAGAAAACAAAAAGAAAACAAAGAAAAAACAAATAACAGTTAGCTTGTTTTTTGTATTCACAGAACACTAGATTAAATTAAGCTTGTAACAATTGCTTCACGTAGCTACTAAAAAACAGTTTTGCAATTTCAGGGAGTAAAACAACTCCAACACATAAAAAAGAGGTAGATAAACGGAATAGAGAACTTATGCAAGCCATAACGCTACGTTTAGTTACATCCTTTGTGGAGTCTTGCTTAAAGAACAGTGTTTTGTATGCGTTAAGTCTGTTTTTCAATGAAACTTTAGGCAGGGTAAACATACCAGGTTTGAGAACTTTAATGGGTTGTATCAGCCTTTTGAGCAAAAAGAAGACAACGTTTCGGCTTCTATATTGAGACCGCAGTATAGAAGCCGAAACGTCGTCCTCTGTTCACTCAAAAGGCAGATACAGTCCATTAAAGTTCTCAGAGTTTGGACTGCTTTACTTATACATCGAGGGATGTTTGGGTAAACAAAAGAGGGACTAAGCATTTCATGTTTTCAGTTATGTTTTTTAGTCACTAATTTCCTGACACCTCAGGAAAAAAAAGTGCGTCTTATACACCGAAAAATACGGCATTTAACCAGAAGTTTATTAAATAGAATTTTCCAAAATATGCAATTAAAACAAAGTCAAACAATTTAGAAAAAAAAAGAAAAGAGTGTTAATGAATAAGTCTTGAACCCACTTTTCACAAGGGAAGTGGATAATAAAATTGTGTAAGTATAAATAATGATTAAGAGGCAACACTATTTTGTCTACTTCGGAGAATATTTCAAGACGTCGATTTTGAAATATCATTAAAGTGGTATTAGCTCACAACCCGTTAAGTATTAATTAATAAATTATATTTGTCAGTAATTTTCTATGTCATTGTATTGATATTTTCGAATAAAACTGTAACTCATGTGACAAGTTAGGCAGTCTCCACTGGGGCTCAGGTACAGTCGTTCAGTCGTTTGAAGGACTGCTTAAAGGTTTGTTTTGTTTTGTTTTAAATTTCGCGCAAAGCTAGACGAGAGCTATCTGAGATATTACGATCAATCCCACTATTCGTTAGTAACTTTATAACACCCTTACAACTGAAAAGGCGAGCATGTTTAGTGTGAAGAGGATTCGAATCCTCGACTTTCAGATTATGAGTCAAGCGCGTTAATCCCGTGGCTATGCTGGATTACTGATTAAAGTGACAGCATTAATTAACAACTGTTGTAACCGAATAAAGGAATTCGACGCCATCTTTAAAATGCGCTCAAGATGAAAGAGAGGAACATGCGCAGCGGCCTCGAGATGTGAACTTGGACTTTAGATATACAGTTTAACACGTGAAACTCCAGACCACACCCGTTTCATTTACACGTACGAATAATTTTATTTTATAACACAAGTCACTAAGAACTTGCTTGTTTTCTTATTTTAGATGATTAAAAAGTTCTATAGATTTAACAGGTTTTTCAACACAGAAATTGTATTTATTAATAAAAGTCTAAACATACCAAAAATTTGTCTGCTGTGCATTCCACAAAAACTAGCTCTGATTCCTCTTCATTTAATACAACAGTCACAGATTTTTCGTTCTCACTTTCTGAAAAGTAAAGCGACATCTTAATATAAAATTCACATGTTTATTCCTCTCACCATCTATAAAGTACAGTTAGATCACATGTAGAAGCGTCAAAAGTGTATCGTTCTTATCACGTGGAAAATATATTTAGATCATAGATATAAAAGCCACAGATTTCTCATTCCCACAAAGTAGAAAGTACAGCTATGTCATACAGACATAAACAAATGGTTAGATGATGCTAAGTACAACAGTCACCATCTTTAATTTCTAAAGAACGAGAAATTTTGTCTTATCGTGTACTAATTAATTAGTTACTTCGAACAATAAACTTATAAATGCAGAATAAGAAACACACTATTTGGCTTACTAAATGTGTACGTGTGCATTTTTTCCTTTCAAGTCTGTTTGGAAAAGAAAAGGCTTACTTGGTGATTTTAGTATCGAATGGATTTAGTTCATCGTTTTCAAGAAATCGTTTCATGATAAAGTTAGATCTCATTGATTGAAATAGTTTCTTATCATATTAGTTCCATTGAATACATAAAGAATGTGTTTTTTTGTTCACCATCTTCCACTTTAGATATTCGAAACATTACGTTTAAACTAGAAAACAAAAAACTGGATTAAAGTTGATTTGCAGCAATTTTCATTCATCCATTTGATAAAATATTTAATTTTCAGTTTATTGTACAATGTTTCCCGTCGACTCAGAGAAAAGCTTATGGATTTATGACATTAAACACCGGAATTCGACACCCGCAATTGGCATTACGCAAGTAAACAAATACCTAATATTTTGCAATGCATAAACAAAAAATATGGATAAAAACACTCAATATACAGCCCGTGGTTCAGCGGTAAGCCTGGAAACTAATCATGATAGAATTCGGAGTCCGATCCATGCGATGGGCGCATCGCATACAGCCAGTTATATGTTTGCGCTTAACAACACAAAACGAAATAACTCCCCTACCTTCAGTGACACCGCGGAATGTCCGCGACGCTACAAACCAGGTTTAGATATACGTGATGGGAAGAGCACAAGTAGCCCCCTGTTTAGCTTTGTGCTTAACTATAAACAATCAAACCATCCTGATACAACTATTTTCTTTACATCTACTACTTCGTACACTTTACAACTGGCTCATGCGTATGTCAGTAAACCCATGTATTTTAATAGAGATATACAAGTACAAGCACTTTCTCCCAGCTGGCTTTCTCTGTACATGTTAACAACTTTCATATATCTAGCTCAATCCAAACACTGTAAACAGACATATCTGCCTGAGCTGCCCACATAACTGAAGTCAACACAGCTTTGTGTCCAACTTATGCAATCTATGGGGATTTGTAATGAAAATAAACCTGAGTTCCTGTTTTATTTAGCCTCTCCTTTTAAAGTGATTTGAATGTTCCTTTTTTATTAAAACGTCACGTGTTAAACACTTGGCATAAAAAAAATAGCTTCCCAGGATTTTCATTGTGGATTATTTTTTGAATTTCTTTTCCACACGTAAAACATGTTCACAACAAACTTGTGGTGTTTTACCACATACGTTTTGTTTCTGTTAGAGGAAATTCAGTATCTCACTATTTAGGGTTAAAATGTAGATGTTGTTCTCATAGTTCCACTCATACGACCCCGAGGGGATCCGGTAAGTCACGGACTTACAACACCCATTGTGTTGGTTTGCGCTTAACTTCAAACAAACAAGTAAATTGAAAACACAGTGCTTTGAAATGGAGTGAAATTCGATAAGACATTTTTTAATGGTTAAACTGATTAAGTAATCAAAACCATTAGATCTTCAAATGTCATTGAATTTACAACTTTTTTTTTGTATTCACTCATTTCCAGTCAAGGTAAAAAAAGAAAAGTTGCTGCTTTGTCGCAAAGGAGCCAAACCGTCAGTCCTATAAAAACCAACAAAGAAAAACGTAACTCGAACTAATAGAATGACTCCCACATCTGTCCTCTTCTCAGCATCTCAGAAGCCTGACGTTTTCTTCCTGTGAGCTAGTTGTGTAATTTGATTTGAATTTCGCGCAAAGCTACACGGGGGCTATCTGCATTAGCCGTCCCTAACTTAGCAATGTAAGACTAGCAGGAAGGCAGTTAGTCATCACCACTCACCGCCAACTCTTGGGTTACTCTTTTACCACTGACCCTCACATTATAACGCCCTCACGGCTGATAGGGCGAGCATCTTTGGAGTTAGGGGGGATTCGAACTGGACACCCTCAGAGTAGGAGGTGAGTGCCTTGACCACCTGACCATATTGGATTGTAGGTTTAAGGTCTATTTACGAATATCACGTTTCTTTTTTCTATCTTTCATGGTTATATTCTTCCACAAAATAAATCGAATTTTTAGGGATTTTCTTAAACTTTAAAAGTTTATCATCCTGTTGGTTTTGTTGCTGAATTACGTTTTATAGTTTTAAATAAACCAGATTTACTGTTTTTGCTATGGGACAATAAGTAATGAGTGTTATAAACATTAAGGAAGTTTAAGTTTCTGTGTACATAACCAATACAGCGTCAGCTTAAGCGTAATAACATATCTGATCAACCACAGAATCAGAAAACACAGTTTTTGTACAATTTTGTTGTGTGAAAAAACCTGGAGACATAACATGTATTATTTTAACGTTTTCTATTATTGAGAATGGAGGATCTTTGGATTGTTTGGTGAATATGAAGTAACAGTTTAATGATAAGAAAAATATCTGTCTTCTTAGCTCACAGTTTCATGAGCTAACGGTAGGTCTAACTTCACAAAGAACGCCAACCAACAATCACTTACCCGCGGTTTGTTTATTATGTCTGGTATTTCTCGCATGTTCACTACTTCCTTCAAATACTTTTTTATATTCATGAAACTGAAGTAACAGACGAGATGACTGACAAATTCACTATCTTACTAATGAAATCAATTATATTAACAGACTCGCACAGTAATCTGTCTAATCTCGCCTAACTCATTTAGTATTTTCGAGAAAATTCCGTGTATTAAGCCACGCGCTCTCCACGTGACATCAATATTCCCTCTGGCGAAATAACGATGTGAAAGTCTGGATAAAGAACAAAACAAAACCTTAAACAGTATTTTGTATAGATGTTTGATCTGTAATCCCTGATTCGCAATTACTTTGACTTACTGACTTCCATTAGCTTGATTCTTCATTTCTTCTCCAATCTTATTTTTTTCAGAAATACCAAGATGCATCTACTCTCCTTGAATTTAATTAAGTTGTTTAGTTTGTTTTGAATTTCGCGCAAAGCTACTCGAGGGCTATCTGCGCTAGCCGTCTATAATTTAGCAGTGTATGACTAGAGGGAAAGCAGCTAGTCATCACCACCCACCGCTAACTCTTGGGCTACTCCTTTACCAACGAATAGTGGGATTGACCGTCACATTATAACGCCCCAATGGTTGAGAGGGCAAACATGTTTGGTGTGACGGGGATTCGAACCTGCGACCCTAAGATTACGCACGAGTCGAGTGCCTTAACCACCTGGCCATGCCTGGCCTAGTTGTTTAGAGTCGGGCACAAAGCACCACAACGGGCTATCTGTGCTTTGCCCACCATGGGTATCGAAACCCGATTTCAAGCAGTGTAAGTCCATTTCTTATATTTCTAAAGCATTGCTATCACACATTGTATTCGAAGTGTAGATCCACATGACGCATTTTTGTATAATAGAAGCATATTCAGTTATATATGTATATGTATATATGGTTTGGGTTTGTTAGAGATAAGCCGCATTGGGCTATCTGCTTTGTTCACCGCGGGGAATCTAATCCCGGATTTTTGGTGTTGTAAATGCGTAAATTTACCGTTGTTCCACGGAGAGGCAGATATATATATATACATATAAATAATACTTATAATACAGAGTTATTTTTATGAATTGGCTGTGCTTCCTGCATTAGTTAGGCTGCCTGAATTCTCCGTTTTGTTTTGCTTGGTGCTGAATCATATGTAGTGACGCAGTCTGAAGTTCGGGGTGACGTAAGTAGAAATAGACGCATTTGTTTCATTCAAACAATTAGCTGTGACATTTGAGAAATTTACTTCTAGTTTACTTTTATTCTTTAAAGTAATTAAATTCTTTAATTAAAAGAAGAAAGTGGAAAAATACAAAAACATTGCTTTACTTCTTTTCACCTGATATACTACATTTATTATACTCGATTTTTTAGTCTGGTGTTTCTTACAATTACAGGGTAAATGTCACATTATTTGTGTTTAAAAGTAAGAGACAGAAAAACAATAGCTTTCCTCACTTTAGAACTTTAAAATGAAGAGTTTTGACTTAAAGTTTCAAATTTCGACAGCACTTTTACCCATATTTCACAGAGCACTTTCTTAGGTTTCCATGTGTTGTACATAATTATGTTAAGGACTAGACCTGAACTAGTTCAGGATTGACCGTCATCTTTCTAAATTCGAATTAGCTAAACAGAATCATTGTCACAAATTTATATTAAAAACCAAAACTGGATACTTTACTAATATTTTGCCAAAATTTGTTTTTGTTTTGTATAGAAATACATAATTGTTGTTTACGTGTTTCATTATTTTTATGTTCATACGTATTGATTCACAGAATGATTACAGAATCTTATGGCGAAGAAAACACAAAACGAATGAGATTCGAACCCACGGTCCTGCAAAGCGAACAAGTCGTCTGATTATCTCATTTATAATATTTTGTTTAGTTTGGTTAGGGGCATGAGTTCGAATCCCTCCTTGAAGTACAGAATGACACCATACTTTTTAAACTCTTACCATGTGAAATATCATAAGCACAGATGTACTCGGAGGTTGTAAACTGGGTTATTAAAGACGACTTCCCAACTTCTGATGCCCCCACAACTAGCACTCTGAACCTTTCCGTATCCGTGACGACTACGGGGAGGAATTCTGGAGGTTCATGAGGAGGGAGTTGAATACTGGGGGATCTGGGAGGAGTTACGCCAATAAAATACTCTGCTCCCACGGACGAGACACTGTGCGTGCTGCGAGACCTGGAACGAAAGGAGTCCCCTCGATTGACGATACCCTTAGACGTTACCGAGAAATTTCGGAGTCGCTGGAAGTCATCTTCATCGTCTGGTGATGAAAGCGAATGACTGGACGATGATCGAAAGGGGGTTAAATTATTAGGAAGCAAGCTACATTTTCCGGAAGTGCTAGCGATCCTCCGCCGGAAACTACTCGACGGAAAAGCCGTTTCAGGCTTCTTGTGATCCCGTAGGGACTGAGACCTATTCATGCCTTTACATATGTTATTGGCCTGTGGCATGTTCCCTTGAGATATAGGAGAATGCTGATCTGAGGTATCAGACGTCTCATTGTCCTTATCCCCCGTCAAGGAAATAGTGGGGACCAGAAATACCCCACTTTTATCCTGGTCATTTAGCGTTCTTAAATCGGGCGCGCTTCTTGGGGAATAATTAGTCAGCTGTCGTGGACTTAGCAAGCTGTTAAGGAAGTCTTGCGTGAGAACTGGCATTTTTTTACAGTTTAAATTCAATCAACGTATAGTCTACTGTAAAACGGAGGTTTGGTTTTAATATCTGCTATCTTTACTTCCTCTGGTTAGTACCCGAATTCAAAATTTCACTATTATTAACTTCAAAATCAAACACAAATATAACGTGATACTCAACATTCAACCTGAAACGTTCTGTCTCCGTTCGCAACAGCCGCAGAGTTAGATATTTATTAGTCAGAGAAATCACGTGGTCATGGCTGTGACGTCACTGTAAGAGGCACGAGCTTATGACCATGGCCACTGTTTTCAAATAGACCAGCACTCCTAGTGGCTCAGCAGCAAATCTGCAGATTACGAGAGTAAAAAAGGGGATTTCAACAATCTTAGTTACCAAAACACAGTATTTCATATGTGCACTGAACAGTAACTAAAGCAATCAAATAGAACAAGCTTACACAGTGAAGACAAAAAAAACAACAACAAATAAAAAAATACAAACTACATTTTAATTTTTCTCAAAAACAGCCAAATTAAAATTTGCTTATCAAGGTATGCTTATTGCTTTTAAACACAAAGCTACACAGTGGGAATTAATCTCCCAAGATTTCCACACGGGGAAGTGGGGAGAGTACTAGTTAAAAAGAAAGACAAATAAATGTACCTCCCACCTCCAGTGGCACAACTGTATGTCTGCAAAATTGCAAGACTATAAACCACGTTTCGATACCCGTGGTGGCCAGAGCACCGATAGCCCATTCTGTAGCTTTGTGCTTAACTTTAAACAAACAAAACAATGCGATAAATGTAAGATTGGATATAAATTAATTTGTACACACTTCATTCTATGACGTGAATAGTTTCAAATAGTAAGTTTATTTTAATGTCTAATTTTTTTTTGGTAATAAAAGTTAATAGTGAGAAAAGTTCCTTCTATCGATCTTGTTTAAAAAATATTTTTTATATGAACTTGGTCATAAATTCATGGTTAAATTCATCATATTTCATAAAGTTTAGTAACTGGTATTTCTTGTCCTCCCAAATGATAGGGCCAGCATGGTCAGGTGGATAAGGCACTCAACTCGTAATCCGAGGGTCGCGGGTTCTAATCACTGTCGTACCAAACATGCTCAGCCGTGGGGGCGTTATAAAATGACGATCAATCCCATCTATTAGTTGGTAAAAGAGTAGCCCAAGAAGTGGCGGTGGATGGTTATGATTAGCTGCCTTTCCTCTAGCCTTACGCTACTAACTTAGGGACGGCTAACGCAGATAGCCCTTGTGTAGCTTTGCGCGAAATTCAAAACAAACCAAACCCCAATGATAGACAATATATAAAGAAAGAAATTTATCGAAAAGTAAAAGATGGCGACGCTTTTAGTTGTGGTTTTCAAATTTATTCAATCATAAAATCAACAGAAACTTCAGGATATCCAACAAATAATGTCGTTCCCCTCACTCCCCCGTGATTCAGCTTCAAGCTCAAGAGTTTATAACGCTAAAACTCGAGTTTCGATCTCTGCGGTGGGAACAATGCTCAATGTGCAATTGTACACTTAAGAACAATCCAGCAAACAATGGAGGATACATTTAAAAATGCATGTATCGTTTACCAAACGTTTTCGTATGTGTGTGTTTTTTGTCCTTTTTTGTTTACAGTCGATTAACGAGTTCTTGTTTATTTAGATAAATTTAGATAACGGGCTATTTTCACTTATTTGTCCTAGTCAACAGCATCCAGCCTTGTTGGAATTAACCGTCACTCTTATGACGCATCCACGGTTCCAAATACGGAGTGCGTTTTAAAGGAAGCAGGCCAGGCATTGTACAATCTATAGACCACGCTTCAACACATCTTGAATAATCAATTTTACACAGACGTGACATGATAATCGTTATCAAATAATAAGGAAAGAGGAACTCGATATATGAATTTTTGACGCCTTTACTCACTGCTCAAGAAACCGTTTTCAGATGATCTCAAATAGATTTCTAAGACTTGACGTTCATGAAGTAAAATATATAAATGTATTGACGTCTGTCCTTGTTCTGGTATTGAAAATCTTGGCTTATGACTTGAGTTAATTGGGTACTTCTCATATCAAACTAAAGTGTACTGGATTATGACGAAAAGAGAAAACTAATTGTAATCCAGCTAATGCTTCATGTAGTGACGCCCTTGGCCACGCCCTACGCCCTAGTGTCTTGCAAAGTTCAGTTTGTTCCATGGAATAATAAGTTTTTTAAGTTCTTGAAATTGTCTCTGTTTATTAAACAGTAAAGAAACTAAAGGTAGACGTGTGTGTTTTTCTTATGGCAAAGTCACGTGGTTATCTGCCGAGTTCACCAAGGGGAATCGAACCCCTGATTTTAGCGTTGTAAAACTTAGACTTAACGCTATATTAGCGGGGACAAAGGTAGAAGTAGAGACACAATCATGTTACTATTAGAAAACCCTATAAGATTAAAGTTGAATTACAGAAAAACCATGAAATTTGATACCAGAAGGGTAACAAAGGATCGAAATCCTGAAGGCATTTCCAATACGTGACAATTTTTTTTTTTCAAATATTTGATATCCTTTTTGTCCTATGAAACTAATGCACATGAAAACACATCTCTAACATATAGCTTGAAATTTTACTTTCATAAGTACTGTTATGAAAAATCCAAACTAGAAATGCGAATTTAAAATGATTACAATTTGAAGTAATAGAAATAATGGACTTTGTGGGTCTGATGTGACAACTTTTTAGAAAAAAGTAATAAAACATGTGTTTTTCAACCAGTTTTTTTTATTATTTTGCTAAATGTGTTATATGTTTGGCTATTATGGCTCTTCATTTTTATAAATTACTTTCTCCTTCAGTTGAACTGAACGGAGTGAGAATTAGTGAAATCATGATTCCTAGCCAGTTTCCACAGAACACCTTCCACCACGTCCAACACAAACAGCAAAGTTTCTTGTATAATAAGTGTCCTATTTAAAACACAAACAATAAAGTTTCTTGTATAATAGAAATCTTATTTAACACAGGAACAACAAAATTTTTGTAGCATAATAATCCTCTTGTAAAACACAAATAATAAATATTTTGTTACATAATAACCCTATTCTAAGTGACAAACAATAAATTTTTATCGAGAGTAATTTTCTCATTCGAAACTGATGAAGAATATTTTATTAAAAATTCCCTTAAACTAGATTTATTCAAGGCCTCAAAATACGACATTAGAAACCCAAGTTTACGATATTAACGAGTTACCTCTGTTATTACGAGTGTTTGTTCGTTGCTGTTAAGCACAAAGCTGTAAAATGGGCTTTTTGTGCTATGCCCACTGTGGATGATCCAAAGCTGATTTTTATCTTCATAAACCCTCTAACTTATCACTAAGTCATCGGAGGGCGTTATGAATGAGAAATCTCTTATAATTATAGATCACCAAGTTAACTTTTGGCCTTTGGACTCCAAGTTATCAAAGTTTAAAACATAAACAGTGGTGTCCCAAACAGTGGAAAAGGTAAAGAGACGGCCTGAATGTTTGCTCGTTTGTGTATGTGGGTGCAAAGCTGCAAAAGAGTTATTTGCGCCATGCTTAACCCTACACGGCCTGGGTGTTTTGGATTTTATAGATTTGAATTATATAGTGTAAAGTCTTCACCACTAACAAAAAATTCGAACTGTTCTTAAAAATTACTTTAATGTGTGTAAAAACATTGAAATTCAATACTTTTAATTACAAATTACAAGTGAAATCTTATGTTGGAAGGTCCAAATCGCACCTGTTGTAACATTCATCTTTCTCATTTTCTACTGATTATGTTAAGTCTTCCTGTCTTCATGATTGAAGCATTATAAGTCAATGCAGACCTAAATATCACCCTTAGGTACTTTACTACTAGATGATTTTATTTGCATACTTTAAAGTCTGACAGAATTGTAAAATACGTTCAAATGTGGTTCTCCCAGGTGGGACAGTGGTAACTACAAGGCTAACTTTAAGTATTGGTTTCTCCGAGAGAGACAACATTAAAACACATATACAGTTTTTACCATAACTATAAAAACTTACATAGTAAATAAATGATGGACATTAAAACTGTGCTTGAAACTTGGCGCCACAGGTAGAAATAATGGTTGGAATGTACGTCGTTATGTTCGAATGAAATTAGGGTTAATAAGGCTAGTTGTTATTCCAATTGCGATTCGATGTTTGTTGCTGTTGATCATAGGGGTAGGATGTGACTAGAAACCTAATGGTTAATACAAACACACGGTATTTTCAACCTCAACAGTATCTTATGTTATATGCGACAAAAGCAGTCAGGTCATTGACTCCAACGTTCAAGTACAGTAGTCCATGAATAAAAACAACTCACCAATGGAAGTGCAACCAGTTAAAATCATTCGCTACTTTTAACGTAAAAGCAGAATTAACTATTACGTTTATAACGTTCCCATAATTAAACACGCGGAGCGTGTCAGTGGCTTAAGTTCGAACCTTGGACCTTTTGATACGCAGCTGGATTCCATAAACACTCTCATATAATTATGTTTATCCATAAATAAATGTCTTCTGCTACTTTGTATCTGTTGTTAGTGTTATATTTGGGTTTGGTTTGGTTTGAATTTCACCCAAAGATACACTAAGGCTATCTTCGCTAGCCGTTCCTAATTTAGCAGTGTAAAACAAGGGTGAAGGCAGCTAGTAATCACCACCCACCGCCAACTCTTGGACTACTCTTTTACTAACAAATAGTGGGACTGATCGTAACATTATAACGTCCTCACGGTTGAAAGGACGAGCGTGTTTGGTGCGACGGGGATTCGAACTCATGACCCTCAGATTGCGAGTCGAGCGCCCTAACCACCTGGTTATGTCGGGCCTCGATAGAGGGCACTGAACTGTTTGTTCTTATTCTATTGATCTTTCACAATTCGACATTAACAAGTTCATGCGGTGCATTCATCTATACATCTGTCTTTACACGCACGCACTGTATGGGTATTTATTTATACGTAGACGTGTGTGCGCGTGCATTTATGTCGATACGTGTATATGTATGTGTATATCTCCATCTACTGACTGTTACCGCGATGTTAAATGACAAAAGCTCGAGGCAGCCTAAATTACTTAAAGCTAACGTCAGTGAGAAGCCTTTGAAGCAGATTTTTTTTGTTTTAGTCGCGGCATAGTGGCTCATAGAATGGCTCTGAGTTTATAGCTCCATCTCTTGGTTGATTCGAGATTTAATTACAGCCGCGGCTATTGGGAATTCTCAAATCTTAAAATGGGCGAAGGAAGAGTTTATTGAGTAAATGAAAGGAGCATCAAAAAACAAAATATGTTTTAAAATCATGAAAAATATTCTGAATCATTTGCAATAATAAATGAAAAATTAATCGAGTGATGAATAGAAAATTTTGATGATTCAAACTTTGTATGTGTTGACTTCTTGTCTCTAGTTTCACACATTTTGTACGCGGTTAGAAATCCTTTGTAATTAAATGAACTGTTGGAAAACAAAAATAAATAAAAGAAAAAATAGGTAAGCCAAGATTTTTAGACAGAAAAACATTAATAATAGAAACATAGGTACTGCGCTGTTTAGTTTTTGTTAATTAAGCACAAAGTTATACGATGGGCTATTTGTTGTGCCTGCCACCTGTATTTGAACCTATTTATTAACATGGTAAGTCCATTACTGTTGAATCACAGAATCAAATACAAATTCTAGAGAAATAACAACTTGTTTACCTTCAAGAATAAAATGCAGTCTCTCAAATACGCCCCTCAGTTGCACGATGTAATGTCTGTGGACTTACAAAACTAGAATCCAGGTTTCGATACCCGTGCTGGGCAGAACACAGATACCCCATTGTGTTTAACTATACAAAAACAAGTAAACTCAAAACTTTCAAACACACGTCCATCCACAAGACTCAAATAAAATCTACCGATATAGATTGGTTATTATGGTCTTGAGTAACTTAAACTGAAATTTCTGTGTAAGGCGAGGCGTAATGGAGTTAAATATAAGTTTCTAACAATAAAATTATATTCCTATATCTCCATAAACAAGTAAGAATATAGTACAAGGTTGTTGTTTTTTTAGTGAAAATTTACACAATAGTATATATGCACTTTGTCCATAGCTCCGAATTTTAAGCATTGTAAGCCTCCTAATTCACCGGGGACAGTATTGTTTGTACACTGTCCCTGGTCGTTAAGGCAGTATGAAAATTAAAATGGCGCTAAAATTAATATTTTGCGACTTAATAGTAATTTATTTAGAGGATTAAAAGCTTTTGAAAATTAACATTCCAAATGAGTTCATTATTATTTCAAACATGTTTTTAATTCCTTTTTGATGCTCCGTCTG
Source organism: Tachypleus tridentatus (assembly GCF_004210375.1). NCBI lineage: Eukaryota > Metazoa > Arthropoda > Merostomata > Xiphosura > Limulidae > Tachypleus > Tachypleus tridentatus. Next base: position 213,644,811 of record NC_134837.1, read on the forward strand.
AATTATTAGTGTTTTTGGCTCATGGATTCCCATTTTAAAGCAATTACATCTCTAAATGTTTCTAATCCCCACTGCTAAACATTTGAACCTTTTAACGATTTTAACTTTGACTGAAAATTGTACTATATTTTATAGTTGTTGAGAATAGCTAAGAAAAAAACAAACAAAAACTTTCTGGAGGCTTAGTAACTTATATTCCGAAGATGATAAATGTTAGGCATAGAAATACTTCAACAACAAATCTAATTTTGTTTTTTTAGGTTTCTATCATGTAAAGTACACACACAACAATTTAGATTTGCACAAACACACACACAAATGTTTAAATTGAAGGCTGAAAAGTTAGGTTTGACAAATATACATGTCAGTGTTACAAACAGTTTCTGTTATAGCTATATTGGAATCTAGTAAAGGGGTGTTTATCATTTCAAGTATATTAATACAAAGTAATTCTTTCTATTGTATATAAAAAATCAGATTTGTTTAAAAAGTTTCTTTAGGTTCTGACAACTGAATATTGGTCCGGTATGGCCAGGTGGTTAAGGCACTGGACTCGTAATCCTAGAGTCGCAGGTTCGAATCCCCGTCACACCAAACATGCTTGTCCTTTCAGCCGTGAAATGTGACGGTCAATCCCACTATTCGTTGGTAAAAAGGGTAGCCCACGAGTTGGTGATGGGTGGTAGTAATTAGGCTGCCTTCCCTTTAGTCTTACACTGCTATATTAGGGACGGCTAGCGCAGATAGCCATCGTGTAGCTTTGCGAGAAATCCAAACCAAACCAACTGAATATTAAAGAACAAAACTGAAAAAAATCTCCCTCTCTCTCTTTTTTCCTGACACGGCGACCTTCTAATAAACTTAATTATTTTCAGCAAGAGCTGTACTACTTCTTTGAGGCTCTAATCCGATCCGCAGCCCTGAGACAAACAGAGAAAAGACATGAGTTGGAAAAAAAATCAAAAGATCTTGGGACCAGAATTCTCTTGACGCTAGAACTTTAGTGAAGTTATTATTATGTTAGCGAGAATATTTTCCTTTGGCAGAACAATATGTGGATAGATGGCTGGATAGATAGCTAGACAAATAGATAATATAAAAACTGTAAATTGCAGTTGGTTCCACAATGACATAGCTGTTCTATTTCTGTAGTTCAAATCGATAATTTTCTAATTTGTAGTCGATTTCATCGTCACGCACTTGCTATCTCATCATACAATTTGAACGGCTGTCCACAACGAGAAGGTGTTAGAAATAAATATCCCCATTAATTATTCTCAGAGGAAATTATTGCGTTGAATGCAACGTTCGCTGGCAAATAATTACTTGACTAACTCGTTAACATTCTTAAATACAACATGAAAGTCATTACAGCACATATCATTCAATGCTTGCCTTTTCAGATACTATTTTTGAAGGAATTGGACCTAATGGCTAGTGTGCCGAGCTTCGGATTGGAAGGCCGATGGTTGGAGCCTGCACTATGTCACTGAGCATGCGCCGTACTTTGATTTATGAGCGTTTGACGAAAGTGACAAACCAATCTCGCTACTTTGTTAAGATTAGATCTGTATGGAGCGCTGATGTAGTTCACTGGTTTTCCTCCTTTCGGTGGGAAATTCTAATGTAGAAATAGTTATGCCTGAAATTGTGTAGTCTTCAGATTCAAAATACTAAGATACTAGATGTGTAAAGGAGGTTGTCACACGTGAGGTGTTATGTGGAAATAATTAAATAACTCTAAATATTTTGAAAAAATCAGATAAGATAGAATGAGTGTCCTAATTTTTATAATAACTTGTAATTTGTGAAGACATTATACCAGCTACAATCAAGTACAATTCTACGACAAATAGGACCTGGTAAAGGTATCAGAGGAAGTAGTGTACCTTTTAAGTTTTACAATAAATTAAGCCTTATAAAAACACCAGAGAAGATCACATCTAGCTGCTGTGTTCAGCAGTATACATTTTCAAAATACATACAATTCACAGAATAATTACATTAACTTTTGTTGGAAATTATACGCTGCTAAAATATGTCTATATGTGAATAATATGTTTGTTTAGAATTAAGCACAAAGCTCCGCAATGGGCTATCTGTGCTCTATCCACCACGTGTGTCGAAACCCGGTTTTAGTGGTGTAAGTCGGCAGACATACCACTGTGCCACAAGGGGAAGGGCGTGAATAATATAGATTATTGTATTATTCTAACATTTGAGCATTCCAATTTTGTAATGTGTGTTGTTTTTCTGTATGGACCCTAATTGAGAACTAACTAACAACAACAAGTTGGTAATTTTGAATTTAATGATTTATCTTGTATCATATATCATCTTTTCATTTAATTAAGTGTTGCTATTACAATTTACGTTAGCGTCGACGTAAGAAAAGTTTCATGACTCTCACCAGTGGTGCCCTCCAGTGGCACAACGACACGTCTGCGAACTCACACCGCTAGAACACAGATAGCCCATTGCGTAGTTTTGTGCTTAATTCCAAAAACAACGTAATAAACAAACTCACCAGTGACTGCTTACATATGTCTTGACTGTTGACCAAAAGCAGTCAAATAGTCAGTGTTTCGGTTTGCGTATTCGAGGTTCATTTGGTTCCAGCACCATTACTGCCGAAATAAAATTACACTCCGCTCATTGGGTTTGTGAACGTTTTTGTAAGCCAAATCCCAATATTTTATTAGAATGCCCATAAGTTGGAGATGGATGGTGTTGACTAGCTGCCTTCTTTCTAGTCTATCACTTCAAAATTAGAGACAGTTAATGCTGAGAGCTCTCGAATAAGTTTGTGCGAAATTCAAAAAGAACAACAACCCAGATTTCCAGAAAAAATTATAGATGATTGTGAACTGGCTATTACATCCTTAAAGTTGTCCAGTATTGCAAACTATTTTTCGCACGCACAAAATTCATAATAAAAGTGTGGTTTTATGTATATAAACATGTTTAACAAATGGGTTGTATAATTGATTGTACAACTGTTGTATTCAGTATCTTTAACAGTACTAACGCGTTCTCTTGGAACTTACTTTCAGTCATCCTCTAAATACATTTTATAAAGTTAGGATAACTGTCAATAGATGGCAATAAAATTCGAAACAATTGGCAGTAGTTTATTGAGTTAAAAATTATTGTTTTATATTTATTATCATATTCTTGCGGTGGTTTCTGAGATCAGAGATTCGGATGTATACATTTTAAACTCCATTATAATAGGATTCTTGGACTATAATATCTTGAATTTTCTTTGTTTTAGAGCAAAGCCACATTCGACTCTCTGCTGTGTCCATCGCTGGAAAAGAAATCGAACCTCGAGTTTTAGCGTTATAAGACCTTAGAACTATCGTTATATCACCAGCAGACATTATATCTTATAACATTTTCTTCCGTAAGATCCTGGATTAGTTTCTCATAAAGTATTTACTTATCTTACTGACTATTACAAGGTGTACAGGCCCGGCATGGCCAGGTGGTTAAGGTACTCGACTTGTAATCTGAAAGTTGCTGGTTTGAATCTCCATCACACCAAAGATGCTCGTCCTTTCATCCATGGGGGCATTGTAATATGATGGTCAATTCAACTATTTGTTGACAAAAGATTTAGCGGTGAGTGGTGATGACTAGCTGTTTTCTCTCTAGTCTTATACTACTAAATTAGGGACGGCTAGCGCAGATAGACCTCGAGTAGCTTTGCGCGAAATTCAAGAAACAAACAGACAAGGTGTACAAAGAGAATGTCTCTCGGTGGCACAACGGTATATCTGTGGGTTTATAAACGTCAAAATAGTTGTTGTTTGTAGTTAAGCACAAAGCTACACAATGAGCTATATGTGCTCTGCTCACCACGTGTATCAAGATCTGGTTCCTAGCAGTATAAGTCTGCAGACATATCGCTGCGTCACTGGAGTAGGAGGCTATAACGCTATAAATCGGGTTTCAGTACCCGAGATGGACAGAACACAGTTAGTTCATTGTCTAGATTTATGCTTAACTATAAACAAACCAAGAGAATTTTCAGTTGGTGGTCGTTGTACGTAATCCTAAAATGGATTCCCTATTGAAATTATGATAAAATGTTCGCGGAACATGCTCGCCTTTGGAGCTATGAAGGCATTATAGTGTAATGGTCCATCCCATTTTCCGGCACCATAGCAAAAATTTTTTGTCACCCGCCCCCTATTCGCTAAGTGACATTTCTTTCACAGATTTTATAAGTTCATTACTTTGATTTCACATGGGTAGGTTCTGTTATAAATTTCATCGTTGATAAAGGTTTGTATAGTATGATATAGGGTTAATTTGGTACTGGTCGAAGAAATAAGTTTTGGTCTTCTTCAAAGTTGACACTTGGTGATTTAACAGAGAGACACAACAGTAGATTGCGTAAGATTTATTCATGCATAAAAGAAAGGTGGTAGAAAGTACTGAAAATAGTAAGAAATCTTTTCAAAATATTCATATTTCTTAAAGAAATATATTTTCATATCCTGTTGATCATGCATATATTTAAAAGGATTACAGGGGAAAAATGTAATATTTTATTGAAGACAAACAATATTTAAAAAACAAACACTAGCAGTACTAGATATACATCGGCAGGATCGTCGAAGAACGAGTAACAAATGTTTTTATTTCTTGCTTTTGAAGTTAATGTGTCATGCTGTGTTATAGCCTACAAAGAGCACAATTTTTCTCGTGATTCACGGCATGCACACGTTTTACTGACGTTACGACAATACAAACTGCAAAGTTAAACTTCCCTTATGCGACATCATTTTAGCGTCTGCTGACTGACTGAGAGATATCACATACCGTATTCTAGCGCGACTGGTTATAAGAAATTATTCCTCTAGGCGGGGCCCGACATGACCAGGTGGTTAAGGCACTCGATTCGTAACCCGAAAGTCGCGGATTCGAATCCCCGTCACACCAAACATGCTCGCCCTTTCAGCCGTGGGGGCCTTTATAATGTTACGGTCAATCCCACTATTTGTTGGTAAAAGAGTAACCCAAGAGTTGGCAATGGGTGGTGACGACTAGCCGTCTTCCCTCTAGTCTTACATTGCTAAATCAGGGACGGCTAGCGCAGATAGCAGTCAGTAGCTTTGTGCGAAATTCAAATCAAACCAAAACCTCCAGGCGGCCATTAGTCCCTTGTTGGAGGAATAAATACTTAGAATGTAAAAAAAGCAAGGTTTAATATCTTACATTTGTGATATAATTCTGGTCATTATGAACATCCGCAGGCTGCAGTGTTAGCTATAAAAATCCGATAGTAGGAATATTTTAAAAGAATTTGCATCTAATATCGGTGAGAAAGGAAAAAGAGAATCGATAAATTTTCGAGTATCTCGGATTTTGTAATTAATTTAATTTCGTTGAAAACACTTAGTATACATGCCAAACAGTTATACAGTTTCTTAAAATCTAAAAAAACAAAAACAAAAACTGTTTAGTCTCAGCAGTAAAATCAGAAATAATTTAGAGCGATAATGTACTGACGAAAAACACTTGACCAAAAAATTTTAAACTACATAAAAGAGGCTACTGTTGTCTTCCATTTACAAATGGCAAGTCCGTTGTTTACAAGAAAACCGTTTTAGTCTCTTTTAGGATACGTTTGTTTGTTGTTAAGCGTAAAGCTACAAAATGAACTATCGGTGTTGTACTCACCACAGGTGTTGAAACTCGGTTTTTAGCGACATAAACCTTCATATTTGTCGCTGGGCCATTATTGGAGCTTTTTCGGATAGGAGAAATATGATTAAAATTTGTGTATATGTTGAATTTCTTTTTAAATTTCTCCTTCTAAATGTGGTTAATTTCGTATTACATAACTGTATTTTTACGGGAAGGAGGTAGGCTAAATGTTAAGTGTGGCTTCTGTTGACGAAACGTTACAAAAATATACATCTGTTGTGCAGATCGTATTAGAATGTAGCTAAACCTTGAGTTCGTAGATTGGTTCTTTAAATACAGAGCTTTTATTACAAAAATAACATTAAAATATGACTATAGTGTTCCGCGCGATGATGGAATACTCCCAGAATGCGCAATGCATTATGGAAATAGAGTCGAACTCCCATTAGTCAATTCACTTAAAAATTGTGTTTTATACAACATTATAAAGTATTATATTACTGCATTCTAAAGTGAAGCGGCTTTGGAGCTCCAGTTGATGATTGTTTTTGTTTGTAGTTCCTTTCTCATCTGACATCAATCTTATGTTTTAAGACTAGTGTTTTTTTAAGGCATACCAGTTTTCTTCGACAAAAGTATGAGATTTATTAATGTTCGTATAAGAATACGTTTTTTTTTCTTCCTCTTATGATACACCACTAACTCTAGTGTTATATCTTAGATGCTTACATGGCACATCTACTTAAAACAGACAAGATTCCAAAGTGGTGTTGAGATTTCGAAATTCCAGCGATGCATTCTGCGAATATGGCAACATCGCATTGAAATAACCATCAAATATCCTGACTGCTATCTGCTCCAAAGTCTTCTACGTCAACGAATTTTATTTGATTGTCGTTATAACGTCCTGTTAGTCGCTTTCTACATAAATGTTCACACACCATTTTGCTATTATTTTTCACGATGGTCAAACAAGCCCTTTCGATAACATGTTTTTCCCTTATTCTTTCAATAAGGTTCTCAAAATAAAAACGTACGTGCAGGAACACAAAATATCTTTAATACATCAAGAACATAAACTCTATTTAAATTTAAGTAAAAAAATTCTCCTAGCAACAGATTATATTAGGTTTCTGTGTTGAAGCTACTTTTATAGGAAAATGTGATTTACTATGACAGATTTATCATTAGATGAGAGTTGTTGACATTATCAGGCACGTGCTCTGGAGGTTTTACTACACGTGGGCGGTGTTTATTCAGAAGCATCAGATTCTTTCCTGATTTTCTGGAGGCGAGAGCTGGCCTTGTGGCAGAGCTCTAGTTTAAGGAGAAGGGTTTGGGTTTGCATGTGTGCGATACAACACAATACTTCCCGCACCTTAATCCATGGTGCGTCATAAGAATGATAGCCAATCCTGTTAAGATGGATGTTTTAGGCGCTGGTTACTGGTTGGCTTACCTTTTGTTAGTGGTTCAAAATTAGGAACAACGGCAGATGGCTTCCGTAGCTTTGCAGTTTTTTAATTTGTTTGTGAATAACAGTTTATAACAAAAGCCACCGCTGGATGGCTAAACCATACAGAATCCTTTCTTTTGACGTGTGTTAAGCCTAAAATCACACTTATGCTTTCGTCTTAAGTAAATTCAAATAGACTAGTGTTTTATAAGCTCATTGGTTACTGTCTGCTTATCTAAGATAATGAAGTGCGGCCGCCTTTGGTGGCGGTCTCTTTTATTTAAACATAATACGTTATCATTTAAAATTATTGGCGAAGGAGACTTCTTTCGTCACTTGTGAGCCCAGCATGACCAGGTGGTTAGAGCACTCAATTTGTAATCTGAGGGTCACGGGTTCAAATCTTATCACACCAAACACGCTCACCCTTTCAGCGGTGGGTCGTTATAGTGGTACGATCAATCCCACTATTCAATGGTAAAAGAGTAACCCAAGAGTTGGCGGTGGATGGTGATGACTAGTTGCTTTCTCTCGAGCCTTAAACTGCTAAATTAGTGACGGCTAGCGCAGATAGTCCTCGTGTAGCTTTGCGCGAAATTCAAAACAAACTAAACCAAAAACAAACAATAGCTGGTGGAGCAATGGAACCCAACGATGTTGTTACTAATCACGTAAACTGCAGATTTATTTTTTTCACATATTCTTCTTAACTTGTCCAATTGATATACCAAATAAAAGATGTTTAATAATAGATTTTCAGATCTACCTTTTGGCTCCAACGAGTCACTATCCAAGATGCCTTTTGTTAAAAAAAAGAACTCGTCAGATAGGTTGAGCAATAACCCGCAATCCTCGGATTACGAGTAGAGTGCATTAACCACCTGGCCATGCCAGGCTGAACGATAAGAGACACAAGTTCTTTCGAATCCGAAATGAGCCTGGCCCGGCATGGCCAAACGTGTTAAGGCGTGCGACTCGTAATCTGAGGGTCGCGGGTTCGCATCCCCATCGCGCCAAACATGCTCGTCCTTTCAGCCGTGGGAGCGTTATAATGTTTCGATCAATCCCACTATTTGTTGGGAAAAACAATTCCACTATTTGTTGGTAAAAAGAGTAGCCCAAGAGTTAGCGGTGGGTGGTGATGACTAGCTGCCTTCCCTCTAGTCTTACACTGCAAAATTAGAAACGGCTAGCACAGATAGCCGTCGAGTAGCTTTGTGCGAAATTAAAACAAACAAACAAACAAACATAACTTGTTAGTTAATATAAGGTATGAAAAACATTAATTTTATTAGTAACAATTAAGGGGGCCTGGCATGGCCTAGCGCGTTAAGGCGTGCGCTTCGTAATCTGAGGGTCGCGGGTTCGCGCCCGCGTCGCGCTAAATATGCTCGCCCTCCCAGCCGTGGGAGTGTATAATGTGACGGTCAATCCCACTATTCGTTGGTAAAAGAGTAGCCCAAGAGTTGGCGGTGGGTGGTGATGACTAGCTGCCTTCCCTCTAGTCTTACACTGCTAAATTAGGGACGGCTAGCACAGATAGCCCTCGAGTAGCTTTGTGCGAAATTCCCAAACAAACAAACAAACTATTATCATAATTAAACAAACAAACAATTAAACTATTATCATAATTAAATAACATCAAATATTATTGGACATATAATTATGAGTTGTGAAGCCGTACTTAGAACACCATATATATTTAATTTTTGAAGAACAAACAAATGTCACACGTTGTCTTATGGAGAAACGCCTTTAATTCATTTTATTGTAGCTTTTTTAAAGAGATAATACGAAGATGCGCCATCTATACAACATACGTTTGCTGACCTAAGAATATGTTTTAAATCATGTTGAATACTATGTGTGTGTAGACTCTGTACTAACTGAACCGGAAAACATTTTTAGCAAAGGTTTTACCTCACTTTACTGTTAGATACTAACACATTTTAATGCAATAATTGCAATTCATTCTTTTAGTATCGAAAAGCCAAAATGAACTTTAACCTCTTTGATGATTTTTGACTGACACAGCTTTTCTGCAGCTTTTGTCCCCTATAGGCTGTTGTTGTCGTTTTCTTAGAGCAAAGCTAACAATAAGCCATTTGTACCTTGTTAACCGCAGGGAATCAAACCCTAGAATTTACGTTGTAAGTCCTTAAAATTACCGCTGATTTGATGGAACACAGGTTATTTCATGTAATATTCAATCATTAAACATTTTGCAGAATTAGAGTGGACAAAATACACTATTAGAAATCTTGAATAAATATAACTGTATTTAAAATTAAGGTTCTGAAAGCGGATTTTTGGTTTCTTCGGAACATTTCTGTAAATGTAGAAGTTGGTAAGCTATGTTGGTATTACTTTGTTATAGTACATATATTGTACATAAATAATGTTTTGCACGTGTTTATCTTTTTCATAGTATTAACTTTTCATATAAAATAATAATGTACAAATGTATATTTTCACCAGATGACAGCGTTGTGAATTATATCCAAGAAAAAATACCCTTAGAAATTTCATAATACGCTTACCTATTCGTTGGTAAAAGAGTAGCCCAAGAGTTGGCGGTAGGTGGTGATGACTAGCTGCCTTTCCTCTAGTCTTACACTGCTAAATTAGGGACGGCTAGCGCAGATAGCTCTCGAGTAGCTTTGCGCGAAATTAAACCAAACAAAAACCACACGATTATAAATTTAATTTAACTAACAATGTTTTGAAACTCTGTATTCACTAACAATTACGATTTGCAAATCTCTTTTTTATGCAGGGCGTATATGTTTACGTATTGTAAACTGATCAACTGTACCATATGTTGTTCTTCAATCTTGTAACTTTATTTATTGATTTAACATATTATATTATAAAAACCACTAGTTGTCTAGAATGTTTCTTGGGCAGTAATTTGAATTTTTCACCTCTGATGATGGACAATGATTATGTCTGAAACAAGTAAGGTAAATTTCGTTATGTCTTACTAAAAGTACAAAAAAGTACAAACAACAGTCGTTTTTTGCACAATAAAAGGAAATATATATTATTAATTACAGCTGACTAATTATGGTAATACACCATCAGTGAAAGGTAGATACATTATTAATTACAGCTGATTAGTAATGGTAATAGAGTTGACATCAGTGAAAGATAAACATATTATTAATTACAACTGACTAGTTACGGTAACACAATCACCATAAATGAAAGGTAGATATATAATAAATTATAGGTGACTAGTTGTGGTAACACAGATACAATGATTAGGGTTACAATTTTTATTTTTCTTGACATTAAACTGGTACTAAAATTCTTCATTACATCATGCCTCCTTCCCTCAGTGACACAGGGGTATGTCTGCAGACTTCCAACGCCACCTGGTTTCAGATAGCCCATTGTGTAACGTTGTGCTTAATTGTTGTTATTTTTTGCAAGCAAGCAAGCATAAAGCTACAGGATGGACTCTCTGTGCTCTGCTCGCTTTAGGTATCGAAACCAGGTTTATAGCTTTGTAAGTCTGCCGTCACTAATTTAAGAGTGTAAGACAAGAGAGAAGGCAGCTACTAGTTACCACCCACCGCCAATACTTGAGCTTCTTTTTATCAACGAATAGTGGGAGTGACCATAACATTATAACGTCCCAACGGCTGAAAGAATGAGCGTGTTTGGTGTGACAGAGGTTCAAACTTGGGACCCTCGGAAGTAATAAAATTAAGGGTATATATATATGTGCGTGTGTGTGTATAAGATATTATCAATATAGTGAGCACTTTAGTTGAATTTATGATGTTACCTTTGTTAACCATTTATAATTCCATTGTTGTTAGCTGTTTAATGTTTTTGTTTTTTTAACTTTAATTCGTACTGAAATATTTTTGTTTAAAAATATAACCATATTTTAGTGGCACACGGATTAGATAAAAGGTAGAATTCTTGATATCTGAGCTCACGATTAGATTCTTTTCCACTCCATACCGTAAAATAATCCCCCACAATTTAAGTTGTAGGTAGATTACAAGAGTGACAGTCAATCTTTTAGCTTGAAGGTGGGTGGTAGAGCACTGCTGGATGTCTGCTTCCTTCTGGTCATTAGTTCAAAATTAGCGACGGTTGCACGTTGCCATAATAGCTTTGCCATAAATACAGAAAACATATCATTATAGCCAAAACGTATATGATTTTTCCTTGCCTATCACTTGACCTTGCTAGCAAGAGAGTCTAATATCTTCATAACACTATTCAGAGAGTCTGTTCATATACAAAACAAAGAAGAAACACATACATGTTCATGAACATAGACATAGCTTTAAGGGGACCAGATGTATTGGTTTAGTATTGGCTATTTTTAAACCCAAAATATACAATGGGTTATTTATACTCTGCTCATCACGAGTATACAAATCCATTTTTAGGATCGTAAGTCTGCAGACTTGCCTCTGAACCACTTGATAGTAAATGACTAGACGTGACCTGGTACTTAGCGTGTCTGAGAGTGGAATAGTCAGATTTCGAGATGTGATGCTGTAGGCGCGTCATAAAAGCAACAGTCAATTTTATTACTCAATTCAACGAACAGGGCGGCAGATGCTCTGATACTTTTCTTCTGGACAATGGTTCAAAATTAAGAAACTTAGTGGCTATCTATCTTGTGGCTTCGAGCTGAAAATTCTAGTTCTTTTCTAAAAATTGTGTTAAATTTATCCTCATCAGAGCCTAGCGGAGGTTTAGTGGTTAGTGTTAAGAAATTATTACATGAGTTTCCGTGGTTCGTGACTGTTTACTGCAAAAATAACAGTAATCATAATAATGAAAGCACTATAAGATTGATAGTCAAATCCTACTATTCAGGTCTGACAAAAGTAGTCCAAAAATTGTTTGTGGATGGTGTTATATTTTCTGAAGTTTTAATACTTTAAAATCTGGAAAGCATAGCGCAGTAAGCCCTCTAGTAACTTTGCGCGAAGTTCATCAAAGAAACAAATTGACATTGGTGTTTGTTTGTTTTAGAATTTCGCGCAAAGCTACACCATGGCTATCAGGGCTACTAGGAAAAGCAGCTAGTAATCACCACCCATCACCAACTCTTGGGCTATTCTTTTATCAACGAATAGTGAAATTGACAGTAACTTTATAACGCCCTCACGGCTGAAAGAACAAACAAGAGTGTGACGGGGATTCGAATCCGCGACCCTCGGATTACGATTTGAGTGCCTTAACCATCTGGCAATGCCGCGCCTCTCAGCGACAAGCCCGAGGATTTATAATGCTCCCCCCTCTCCCCAGTGGCTCAAGGGCAAGCTTCAAGACTGAAAACAGGGTTTCGATATCCACTGTGGGCACAGAACAAATAGCTCATTGTAAAGCTTTGTGCTTAACAAGAAACAAACTGTAGTTTCTGGTTATGTAAATACTACACGGTTTTATCCTTACTTAAAAAAATATGTTAAACTGTGAAGTAAACATAATGGAATACTCAAGAGCCGCGGAATTTAATTATTTTAGGCAGGATTAGAGTAAATTAATCTACGATACCCTTGTTTTCGTTTTTATTAGGTAGGTTTTTGTGCTCCAGTGATACCAAGCTTGGAGCGCGCGTATACCCAATTTGATTTTATTACTCATCACGATCTTTACCAGCTACCCTCATACTGAAAATTGTTTAGTCAGGTTTAGAGTAAATTAATCTATGAAACTTTGGGTAGATATATCATTCAAAATGGTTTAACCTCCTGAGTCCAAAACTGTAATCAGATCTCAAATCGGACAAGAGGTGACTGAGCTATGACCTAAACGTTTGTACTTGAAAACAACAACAACATACATAAAGGAAAAATACAGAGCCGTTTTCCCGCAGCTAAAAAATAGCGTCTTAAAAACTATTTGACTGCTACAAGAAATAAAATATTGACTTTTAATACATCTCTTTTCAGCAAAATTTAGTTTTAGCTCGAAACTTTTGTGGAAAACCTAGTCACACCCACTCAAAAACATAACCCCTGTTGGAAACATTCAGTTTCAAATGATAAGTTTGTTTGGTTTTTATTAAGAGCAAAGGTACACAATGAGCTACTTGTGCTTCGGCCGCCACGTCTATATAAACCCGAATTTTAGTGCTGTAAGACTAATGCTCAACTATGAACTCACTATGAAAATATTTCTTAGGCTAAAACTTCTCTATTTGATTGAGTTAACGTCAACTGAACTAGTGTTGCAAGCCTTTTTATAAACCTAACGTATCAGGGCTTGCGAAACAGTTTTTCAGGATTCTATGACCAAACATAAATAAATAAATAATCGATGATAGAAATAAATAAATATTATTGTGTTATTAATTATTACAATAGAAAATTAACTTGGAGTGCAAACTATATTTGTCATATCCAAGCCGGCCTGTTGAGACCTGGTATGGACGAAAGGCCTCGCTGGCACTGGATATGGCAGATGTTACGTGGGCATTGTTTACATGTTGAAATCATGTTGCGCTGACCTAAAATTCACGACTCAGTTTAGTAAACATGTAAACATTTCTTAATAATTTTAATTGGTGGCAGTCAATTGTAACTGTTTGTTTTTGTTGTCATATGCTGATATTTAATTCGTTGATATGAACAAAGCAAATCGAAGGAAATAAATAACTTTTGATCTGATATGACCGATATATGGTTGGTTTGATGTTTTATGGCGCAAAGCAACTAGGCTATCTGCGGCAAGTGACCGATATATTCCTTACTGGTTTACACTCTGTAGTCTTGTTTACATTAAACGAGCTCATATCACAGCTACATCATCTTCCTGAAAGCTGAAATAGTTAATTCCGCTGTTGATGTAAAAAAAAAAAAGTATGATGTTTTCATTGATTCAAATTCTTAATATTGTTGCATTTAGCTATTGTTATTGACTGCCTATTACGAAACATTTTGGTTTCTGTTTCCATTAGTGTTGTGTATTTAATATCAGACGACAAAACGGAACTAAATTATTTTATCTACTTGAGTTTGTTTGTTTGTTTTGAATTTCGCGCAAAGCTATTCGAGGGCTATCTGCGCTAGCCGTCTCTAATTTAGCAGTGTAAGACTAGAGGAAAGGAAGCTAGTCATCACCACCCACCGCCAACTCTTGGGCTACTCTTTTATCAACGAATAGTGGGATTGACCGTCACATTATAACGCCCCCACGGCTGAAAGGGGGAGCATGTTTGGTGCGACCGGGATTGGAACCCGCGACCCTCAGATTACGAGTCGTACGCCTTAACACGTTTGGCCATGCCGGGCCATCTACTTCAGAAAATATAGAATTTCCAGGGAAGTGAACTGACGTCATTTCAACAACGTCACTGTTGTTGTTGTTTTTACTACAGAAGATTTTGTAGGTTACGAAAATCAATATTTATTATTTTGCTGGTTAAAGTAATATTAAGTGACGTAATTATTATTTGTGCTATAGAGCAACGATTTCGAAACTGTGATTTTTCGCGGACTTCCTAAATTGTTTTTCTTTGAAGGGGAGGACGAAGCGTGTGTGTTTCTTTATATCAAAG